>NC_134037.1:169256792-169951096 GCF_965140245.1 Athene noctua
TCTCAACAGACAGCTCTGTTGGGGTGCTACGGGGACCAGCAGCTACCTATGGGCTAGGATCGTGGGGGCTCCCTGGGGCAGGAGCAGCAGGGCAGGGCCTTGCAGCCCAGGTCCATCCCACCCCCCAACCTGGGGCATCCGGGGACACCGGGGCAGCCCCAGCCCTGGGTGTCAGGCACCTCCCTGGGGATGTGGATGGGCTGAGGCTTGGCCAGGACATGGGCCCATGGCCAGGCAGGATAGGGCTGTGGAGAGTTGGAGAGCAGCCCTGTTGTAGAGACTGATGGCCCTGGGGGCTGACATGGGGTCCTGGGCTGTGGGCAGGTGGGGGGAACCCCAGGGGGCTGGGCAGGGACCAGTCACAGCTGGTGGTTGGTGCCCTCAGGGCCTTGTCTGACAACATGACACTTATCGAGGATGGTTCACTGCGAAGGCTGTCACAGTGAAGAAGAAATGCTCATGCTTGACGCAACAGAACAGAGGAAGCCAGGAGCACATGTATGTTGGTCATCCCCTTGAGGCATCACCAAGTCCTTGTATTTACCATAAGTATTGTGTTTAAATAAGGCTTACAAAGGAAACGGGTGGCTTTTAGTTTCTGTCAGCCACACCTTACATCTCTACACAATGGCACCAGCTTTATCCAGTTTTGGGGTGAAAGGACTTCCACCAGCCTCGGAAGAGAAGCACATAGCCCATGGGACACCCTATGCATCACCCAGGACAGGAAGTCCCACGGGAGACGCCTCACCCTCCAAGGGCTGCGGAGCAATCTCTGCGCTTACTCTTTGCAGAGAGACCTGCACTGAGTTGTTGCTGGGGCAAGATTTTCAGTTCTCAAGTGTCTGAGGTGCCAGATCCCCATCAAGTGTCGTTGGAGAAGGAATTAAGTTCATGAGTCATTTATGCTCTTAAAAATACGACGCTGATTCTGCAATTACCCGGCCAGCACACAGGGATGAAGGAGGCCATGGATGAGTGAGCAGCTGTCTTCCTTCCCAACACCCTGCATGGAGACTGGTGAACAGTTTCAGCACCCCTATGTATCTCAGACACTTCTTAGACTTTGTACAGGGTGACAAGTTAGGAGCACTGGACCTAGAAAGCAACCACTCTTACAAAACCACAAAAACATGTCCATTTTAATTGACAGCTTAGTGTCTGAATGATAAGAAATTCATGTGTCTTTTTCTTAAAGTAATACAAAGATAAAAGTGAAAGAAGGAAATGGAAAAATAACCCCAAAGCTATACACAATCAGATAAGGAAAAGTACCCAGGGGTATTGATATTAATGAGGAAATTCATCATTTTTACACCATCAAGCTATTATTTCCTTTTATAATATATACATTTTGATGATGATTGTTATTATTATTGCTGTCATTGTTATTCTTTCCCAGGAAACTATTTCAGTTACTGATATTCTGTGCCAGATGTGAATATGGTTTTCACTGTTTCAGTATTAGCTATTTTGTAATTATAACATCTATATTCAGTGTTACCAACACTCTCTGGAATAGATTTCTTGTTCTTTTGTACAGTCAGACTTTCCAGAAATGTGTTTCTGCATTTCCACTAAATAAGAGCATCAGCAAACTACCACTGTGCTGAATCTCTTCAGCTTAACTTCCACACAAATCCTGTGTGGTGTAGAAAACAGTATGGGCTCTTTCTCCCTCTGCAGGAAACAGTCTGTGCTCTTTCTCTCTCTTATTGCCTGTTAAGGTTTTACTGACCAAATGCAATCTTATGGGGCTTTATTTAAGTCAGTTTCCCATTGACTGGAAGGTCTTAAATCTTTTTCTTCTTCCTTTCTTTCTCTCTCTCTTTTTGGCAACAGATGTTAATTAGCTTTCTGAAAGATAAATTTATCTTATAAACAAAATAAATAAAGAAGGATGCAGACTTTCATATAAAAATACAAGAAAGCTAGACTTTTGAGGAATATTTCAGTGTCAGAAATTTGCATCTAGGATGAAGTTAGTTGTGGGAAAGGAGGAAGGAAATGTTAAGAAAAGATGTGGAATGGAGGGAATACATTTACAAAACACAATTCAGTGCCACACTGTGATTTTGAAAGCTTTTAGGACCTACTTCCAACCGCTGTATGATGCAAAATCATCTGTCTTTTCCTTTGTCTTTGAAATAGGTAACAACTACACTAGGAATTAAACCAAAGCTGATGAAAATTGGCCTGCTTGCATGTTCAGCTAGAGAACTATATCCTACTAATTTTTGTAGAATTTTGGCTTTGGTTTGCATCACAGAATTTGAGTCTTCCTTATGGACCTCCCACTATGAAAGGTGAGACAAATATATTGTTATTTCCACAATATATAACCCAAAATAAAACACTGATATAACAGTGCCGTTCCAATTATACTGTTTTAAAAACAGTTTTCATGGAAATTACTTTGTTTCAATACACAGTGATTCCAAAGGCCTCTACAGACACCCACTGTTCCTGCTGCTCAGTCATTTTCGTTGGGTCACACAGTATGTAAACCTGTGATCTTAGTTTATTTGTTATCATTTTTTCTTAAAATCATTTGGTTTCTTATTTTCTGTCCCCAAGATAGCTGAGTTCCTAGGCATGGCATAGCTGTGGCACATCAGTTATTTTTTCACCTCTCAGATGAATACATCTTCTCTCAGCCATCACTTTAAAGTGAAAATTCCAGATGATGTATTATGTATACAAATATGTTACAAACTATGCCATGACATATGAAGAATAAGATCTGTCTGTTTGCCTGAGGTTCCTCAGCTAACTTCTTCCCAGCTCTGTCTGACTCTTGCAGTGAGCTAGTCTTTAATCTACATCCAAAACACCCAGACATTCTGCAAATCCTCATTCCCTTAATATAGAAGGTCTCTGCACCTCCTCTCCCTGCACTGAACAACACAGAACTACAAAACGCATGCTCTCTGAAGACTGTGGAATTAATCCGTATGAATTTATGAATATTGTATGAGGCCAAGTAACAAGAAATGTTTATTTGGACTATCACACTTAGTTTAATAGCTGGACAATAGCAACAAAAAAACAACTTGTCACTAAGAAACTAGAAGATACTTGCTGCTCAACTCAAATGACTAGTATTGAAACTCCTTCCCTCTAACTGACAGCATCTCAAAACCTGATGGCCTGAAAATCACAAACTGAATCTGTGAAATTAATTGAATAAGGATGCAATACAGCAGTTAATTGTAAACCTAAAACCTGGTTGTTATGATGCACCAGCCAACAGGGCTTGTCTTTTCTTTGTGAAAATAAAAGTGACTTTCTAACTTGTCTATCTGAAACTTGAACATCTTCCCAAGTTGAAACACCTTGCTGGCCAAACTGAGAAGGTACCTTAAACATATAAAACATTAATGAATATTAAGAATCTTTTGTAAATAGTCAAATCAATATCCTACCAAGAAGCCATCATAGTATAGATACAAAAAAAGTCTGCTTTGACTTAGAATTCATCACAGCTACAAGAAGATTGTAAAACAGCAATAAGACAGCTGACTAACAAGTGTAACTGTTGTGGACAGCACCAGAATTAGTGTAATATTTAGTAATGAAAGCAGTCTGGTCCAATTTCTTTGGTTAAGTAACCAGGAACCACCAGAGAATGTTTAATGTTAATGCAGTCATATGTAAGTTACAGCAACTGAGAATCAGAACAGAAATGACACCTTCAGAGAGGAGACTGTCCTGGAAAAGATAACCTATGTCCAGATTTAGAGACCATTAATAGTGTTCTGTTGAAAGAGCTGACCTGATATTTGGTTTCATAAAATGGTTTAGAGGGCAGCAGAAGGAGCAGAAGAAGGAAGGTACTTTTGTTTGACAGAACTAAATGAATTTCTGACTGGGATGGCTGATACCGTGGAGTGGTACAGAAAATACTGCAAAGGGTCTGGCTAGTGGATTTTGCTACTGAGCTCAGGATCATACTTACTATCACATTTTTGACGAACAATTAAAGCAGAGTTAAAATTCTCATATTTGTGGTTTCTATTGTTAAATCAGCAGACACCTGATTTACTATGCTGGCTCCCAGCCACACCTCTTCCAAGGATGAATTGAAAGTGGCAATCCCAGTTGGTAGGATAACTGCTTTGCAGCAGGTCCCAGTGAAAGACTGGGAAAATTGCAATCATCGCCTCTACAGAGGGAGCGATTTATATAGAATCTATTTCCTGTCATGAAGAATTCATACAGACCTCACTGGGGTCAAAAAGACAGCTAAGCCCTATGCCAGGACACAGGTTACGGCAGGAGCCTCCATCAGAAAGCCTAAATAAACCACTGTTCCATTTCCTCCTATCACCCCAGGCTACACTTGCAAGACCTTGTTGCAGGCCTCAGGCTTTCCAGGTTACCCTTGATAGTATATAGCCCCTCACATCACCCATCGTTAGACCCTGCTACAGTCTCTTGTCTCCCCTCATGCTTCCTAGACCTATTCTTGGTCACCTGATGCTCTTCTCCCCAACATATGCAAGAAAGTGAAAGCTGGCACAGTGTCACAAAGAGCTGCTCCTTCGTAAAAATGTACTGAAACATAATCTAATGCACACCTCAGTGGAGCATGGACACCCAGATGAAGCATCCAATGTAGATAGGGTTACATTCTCAAAACAGCCAGCAGTATCTCTTCTACCCCAAGGACCTTTTTCATCCATCTCATCTAAAGCATGATAGCCAGAATTCTTTGAACTGGTTACTCATATTAAGCACTTTCTTTGATCTCTGACACTTTTTCTCCACCTCTGCCTACCTAAGTAGTTTCTAGGGAAAATTTATTTGGAAAACAGATATGGCAACTGGTATTTTGCTCATGTCATACAACAGACACAGATGCACTTACCCAGGCTGCTGGGCAGCACACTGATCATTGATTCCACCCACTGTGTGTATTTCTGTTTGGGAAATAGAACTCGTGCATTGTAATTCTTTCAAGCTCTCCCTTTTAAAAATGCTTTGCATATTAATGAGGTTAGAGTTAATCTATCATTTGCAAATGGCCTGCTGTGAGTCAATAAAGTTTTGATAGGAAATAACAATCCAGCTGGGAAATTATTAGAGAAAAAGTCAGAAGCATTTTCAGGCAGAATAGGATGACAATGCTGCTGGCTTCATTGCCACTGTCCTAGTGGGGAGGTGAGAGTAAAGGTCCCATCACCCATGTCCCAAAGAACAGGGTTTCTGGAAGATTATCACTAAATAGCTATGTAGTCCTAAAAGTCTACCTGATTTAGACCTTACTTTTAGGTATTACAGAGGTTTAAATAAGTATTTCTTTAAAAATTCAAAACATAATCTAATCTTCTGTCTAATTTTCTTTTCCCTCATTTTCCTCATAAAAGTCCTGTTTTAACTAGCAACATGGCCTCCAAAGGTAGGACCCCTCTTCGGTTTCACTTAGTGCTGTTGCTGATTGAAAGGTGTAATTGAAGAGAGGAGTGAGCACCATGTGGACAGGCTGTAAATAGAACAGGCATTTCCAAATACTTGATGCTGTTGAGAAATTTTGAGCTCACCACACCTGGCTTTAATTTTCTGACTATCCTCTCCTCTTATGCCCTGGCTATTAATACTGAATTGGAATTATCTGGCTACCTATTGTAAGTGTGTATTAGAGACAAAAGACTGGTCTGGAGGAAGCTGCTGGTCTTTTATTCTTGTTGCAAAGGCAACACAGCACTAAAGAAAGACAGAAATGATAAGAGAACCAGGCAGGGTTAGAACAACATCGCAAAGACACTGAGGCCTGTGTTACAATTCAACCAAATAGACAGCGGTATCGCCCAGATATGAAGTTACCCTTGAGAGTTCATCTAGTGAAACTGAAACCATCTGTTCTCTTTAACAAGGATGTATTCAAGAATTAAGGAGCTTGAGTCAGAGAGAGTGACATGCATATTAAAAAGCAATGAACTGCTTGAATATTACCAGAATTGAAAATAGCCTTACATGTGCTGAACAACAGAATCATGTAAATGACATCTACTGGTGGTTAATGTAAAGGTGCTGATACTGATCTGAATTCTGAAATCAGACTTGCTTCTATGAGCAGTATTTAAGGTTGAACCACTTAGAAGCCAAAGAGTATGTATAAATAGGTAGGTATTGACTAATTTTTTGCCTGTTCTCTGGCCAACAGAGAAAAGTGAGTATCTGAAGTTAGAAATGTTAGACTTCAAGTTGCCTTTGAGTACTCCATCTCTCCCTAAGAGAGTGCACATTAGGATACAGTCTCTAATTGTGGGCTCATTTACTATTTTTTCTCTGGGACCACTGCCTTATTCAGCATCTGAGATATTATAGATGTTGCATATTTAACAAGCAGGTCTTCAATATTTCACTCTTCCTTTGCCATTCTGTGCACACTCCTAGGCTGCATAACACAAACACTCTTCCAGCCCTGCCTGGAAGTTAAAAACCTTAATTTTCTCATGAGGACTTTATTGTACTCATTACATCATAGTGATCTAAAAACCTCCTCACAATATCCCTTATTTATAAACCATGAACTGAGCAAAAATGATTGAAAGTAAAAACTCTGCCTTTGGGTGCCCGATTGGTTATGGCTAAATGGCAGGGTGAGCATGTTCCACACCAAACTCTGCCACAGGGTTTCAGCCAGAGTAGGCAACCCCATGGAGATCACAGAAGATCCCACCAAATTGCTTTCCAGAGGAGACCTCTTGCCTAAGGAGATACATCAAAGTCTTACCCTGACAGAGACCCAAGGCATGGCCAGGTTGCACAGCACCTGGAGCACAGTGTTAACCTGTTTTTTTGAATGACTGGACTTACGCACAGCTCCAGATACCCCAGGATGGCTCCGCTAGCTTGTGTTGGAGCTGAGTCCACAGCTTTTCTGCAAAATAGATACCAAGGCCCCAGCCAGGCAGACAGATGGGAAACCAGAAGCTCACAGCTGATGGCAATCTGTGAAAAAAACAGCTTCACAAAGGCATTTGGGTAACTAACATGCAGAAAAACACCTAGTATGATCTCCAAGATCCTCTTGACAATCACTGTAAGCAACTATCTCCTATTTGGGGCACCTAAGTGCTCAGAATTCTGGTCCTAAGTGGTTTGCAACCATTATATATGAATTCTGAAGCAGAAGAAAAATCTTTTTCCTTGAGACAGCGTTGAACTACTCTAACAATAACAGAACACATAAAAAAATAACTCTGGAAGGATCCTTGATTCTTATCTAGTTCATTCCCTTGCCTCTAGCCTCTCCTCTGTCAGGGCAGGAACAACTATTTCTAAATTATCTCTGGTAGATGTTTTTCTGACATGTTCTTAACACAGAATGACTGTAAGGCTGAACTTTACAATCATTACAAAGAACAATGAAGTTAACTAAAATGTTTAAGAGCTGAGGTGAGAATGTTTCAAACCCAAACTTACAGGCACCTTGACTATGAAACGCCTAATGTTTTTTGTTACAATCTAATGAGCACATGAAGTGTAATCTATACAGTATTCTTTCCTATGAATCTGCTGTCCATGCTGTTACACTAGGTTTTGAGTCTGATTCCCAGTGGCTTAAAATTATATAATACTTCATCCATATTAGCCCCTCTATAGATAAGGCTTAGATATTGCATAGCATTTAAGAGATGGACTTCAGAAATAACACAAATCCTCTAACTGGAAATTACCTTTGTTTAGTTTAAAATTGCTGGAGCATGAAGTTTACTTTTACAACCGAGACAACAAGCAAAGGGCTTTAAAAGAAAAATCAGATTGCCCCTAAGGTAGGGACTGTTTCATACTAGAAGGAAAAGAGACAGATGAGTTCCCTCTGTTAGCAAAGTCCAATGTGGTGAGTGATGAGAGTCAAATAATGGGAGATTAGTCAGACTGCTGAACACCTTTTTCACCCCTCACCCACCCAAGGCACCTGCCTCTAGCTGTGCTGCAGTATCACATCAGTTTTACTTGCAGTGGTTTGGCTGCCTGAATACAGAGATGCTTGCAGAGCACCTAGCTACAGGGTAGCTGTGTGTAGCTGGGGATAATAGCCTACTAGTGCAGAAGTGCCAAAAATTGGCTAAGATGAGCACTGAAGAGTTCATAGATACAGTAGGAGAAGTCATATATATCCATACATATGTAGGGATACACATACACACACCTATATGTATTGATTCTCTCTTACGGTCTGCAGCAGATAAATAGTGAACAATATTTCTTCTTGCATTTTCATTCTACAAAGTGCCTTCTCTGTTTCTATAGCAACTTCTGTTGTTTGTAACTTGAATTTCATGCTAAAAATATCCTGATTTTAAAGGGAGAAAATTCTAAAAAGTTAGAATAATTGGAAAAGATGGCAATTTTAAAATGAAATAAAGTCATGGACTATGCTCAATAAGTAGCCTGTTCACCATAAGAAGCACTGAATGTGACATCTATTATATGACTTATAAAATAGAAATGGGGCTTTTATTAGTATGTCTCAGGTTCTTTGTTACAGCCTGAGTTACTGCCATTTGAATGACTATGTAGTGTTCTCCATCAGAAATTCAGACACTTGGTAATGAGTAGAAAAGAGTTCCACTTCTAGACATACTTTTCTTCTTGCCATGGCACCCCACCATACAGACTCCAGAGCAATAAGTGCAATTAATATGCTCCATTCTCAGCTCTAGTGATTGCAATAGGTGTCCCACATCACATGAAACCAGATTTTGTGAAGAGGAGCTTTAGCAATGGACAGCAAAATAAACTGTGATAGGTACTATTATTTTTTCCCTCCTTTAAATGAACAGAAGGTCTTCTATGGGTCATCCTTCAGCTTCAGGTTATAAAAGTCTTAAACATTCCCTCCCCTCACCATTAAAACTTTATGAATACACATGGTTTTTGAAGTGCAATTAGCCTTCCCCTCTATGATGTGTTGCTATAGTTTGGGCAACATAGAAAGTTTTACAGTATTATGTATGAACAGAGAGGTACACATTCAATATAAACACCATAGCCATTAAGTTTTTGCCTGCAGGACTGTACTACAATGAGCAGAGCAGGAGGAATGTCCTTACAGTGGGCCCATGGCCTCCACTGATTTCTTTGCTCTCTTCTCCACACCGTGTTCCAACAGCTGCCTAACTCTGTGAAACAGAAAGGGCTTAGTGTAGGACATGGGAGGAGCAGGTCCACTCCAATCTCCAGTCTGTGCCTAAGGACTTCCCTCTGGGAAGGAAGAGGAGAAAGGAATTGCAAGAAAAATGGGCAAACCAGGTCAAATTTGTTAATAAGTTACTTCCTTCCTATATGCAACAGCCAATAAAAAACAGTGAATGCCAAGAGTGAGACACTGCAATATCTCTGCTTTAAGATACACTGAAGGCACTCTGAAATATCTTAATTAATCTTTTTTCTAGCTAAACTGAATACTTGTGGGGACAGAGACAGCGCTGTATTTGTTCTGAACAGAACTCATTGTCAGCAGCCAATAAATTAAACTGTAATAAATGGAGTCATTCTCCTGCCGCACAGTTTTGCACTGGGATTGTTACATATTGGTGTATGCTTCTCGTTGAACTTACTCTGCTATCTATATATTTCTCCAGGCTGATGATTTTCAATTATTTCCTTGTTGATCTCTGTATTTTGCCAGGGGAGGTGCAGAAGACATCTTTTCTTCCCTCCATTCCTCATTACATTCTGTAAATCACTTTGCTTTATCCTCCCCTCTGCCGCTCCCAGACATTTTTGCCTTTTAAAAGTTTGATGGTTCTTTCTAAGTTATTCATACCTTATTTCAGCATGAACAGATTTTTCTTGCCAGGACACGTAGTTACATCAGGAGATATGCAATTGCATGAGTAGTTATCAAAAAGCTTACAAGATTAAGACTTTTAGCACCCAGGAAACCAGCTTCCCTGCCTGTCCACTGGTTTTCCAGGTAAACTTAAATCCTGTGAGTTAACTGTGGCAAACTACAGACTAGCTGTCCCTCTTGTCTTTCTTTCCTCCTTCTACAGTTTGCAGACTTCTCTGTCTCTTTGTTGCTGTTCTTCTTTACAACACCAGTCTTACAAGACACACTGGGAGTTAAGTGGCTGACAAGGTCTCATCGGCTTTAGACAGGAGCAGAGTAGGTATCTCACTGCAAATCTATTTTTCTGACTCTAAGACAATCTGGGTTTTCTGCATTTTAATTTTTCACTCTGCAATGCCAGAGGCAGTTGGTTCACATTAGTTCGAATTATCCCAATAATTATTATCCAAAGAATTAAAACCCTAAAAGGGGCCCAAAGAGTGGAGATATAGCATTTTTCTTTCATTTTAGCCTTTGTCCAATCTCCTCTGCCAGACATTCTACAACTGATGCCAGCTTGTTTAGTCACTCATATCTTAAATTCTTAACTGGGACACAAGGGCTAGCAGCATTTTGTTTGCTCACAGACAGCCATTCTCAGTTGATGTAAATGGATACAGCGGATGTATCTACTTGAAGTGGTCAATGATCTGCCACATACAAGAGCCTGAAATTCCTTCTGATGTTGGAAGATTACTGAAAAAATCCAAAGTTTATTTGAGATGTGCATGCTGATCCATTGGTAATGCATGGAGAAAAAAGTCAGATGCCTCTTATTGTTTATTTGCTTGAAATATCATCAGCTTTTTCATTATGATGAATATATTTAATAAAATGCATTTTCATGTTTCAGGAAGTTGCTGTGCCATCTTTAAAAGGTCTGCATTGTATTCTTTACTAAGGAGGTAAGTATTTCATCCAGAATATGTCCAGCATTAATAGCAATGTAGCCATTTTTCTGCTCAGGCACATTTTTGGCGTGCTATACTGAGCACGTTGAACACAGGGTACTTTCCTAGAGCTGCCAATAATTAATCAGAAAGGTTCTTCTACCACACCAAATTCAGTGCAGCTGCTGAGGACTGAGGCTTTGTTGGAAACATGTGAGGTTTTTTTTCTGTGCTCATCTCTAATGATTTCTGACCCACTTATATTCAAACTTACCTTTAGAAAATGCCACATTCTCAGCTGGGAGAAAGTGTGGTGTCTGATTCCTCTCATCTTCTACCCCAAGGGAAGCAAAGGTCCTTAGAACTTCCTCCTTGATAGACAGCAGGAGGAACTCTTCCTGCATCTATGGAGACACCTGAGGATGTCCCACCTTGACACATTGACAAGCCTCTGGACTGACCAAGGAAGGCTCTGCTCTCAAAGAAGTGAACCCTGGTTTTACAATGAGCCCAGCACAAGCTGCAGAAAGTCTTTGAGAGCTTAAGCAGCATGGGAAATCAGAATGTTCAGATAGGATCCATACTGCTTACAGGACTGCATCAGAGTAAATGTTTTAACTTTTGAGAGTGCTCACATTACATGAGCCACAATTACCTGCCCAGATAGTCTTGCAAGGAAGAACCCTTTGCTGACTCCAGAAGGGTTCATCTTGGTAGGGAGCTTAGAGGCTTTCCACTGCAAGGGCAACTACACCTTTTCAGAATTCTTGCTTAAAAAGGAAAGAACTATTTTTGTGGCTCTAGGATAAATGTAGCTTTCAAGGAAGCTGTTAGAGTGCTCTGTGACACCTCTGCCTGTTCCTGTCCCTGGTGACATACAGATTTCCACACAAGGAAGCTGCACAAATTCAAGTTATTTAGCCCTGATGGAAAATTTAAGGGTTTTCTTAGTGTTACTGATTCTGCCATTAATCAGAATTAATTGTGTTTGATTCTAAAATGAATATAGAATTAGGGAAGATATTTTAGTAGAAATTATATGTTCACATTTATTGCACTTTGAACCAGCAACCAAATGCTACTACTAACTCCTCTGTACAGCTCTGTACCAAGGCCAAAGAATTGGTCAAAATCATCTAGTAGGAACATTTAGAAACTTAGACAATAGGCCTAAGATTTAAGATAATTTCTTTGAAGTAGGTATAGTGTTTACTTACAGGAGTATTGTATAACCTAGAAGAATGCATAGAGATGTCAGGACTCAGAATTAATGGGAATTGAGGAAAGCCGACTGTAACAGCTTGTAGGTACCTGCCAAGAAACAGTGAACTTAAGCAAAAGGTAATTCCAGCAGGGGGAGATCGCGACCACCGACTCGTGGACCACCTACCCATATTACACCCCAGACACATTTCTAGAAGTTTCTAACCTTTACAGTGCAGAATCGGAAATAGGAGGAGAATAAGTTAATGATTTCTAGGAAATAGTATGTTTGTGTATGATTACTCAATGAATATGTATGAGTAAGTTCTATACAAGATGTATGATTTTGGTGCTTGGTGTGCGTTGTTGGTGAGACGATTCCGCTGCGCACCCGGCCATCAGTAAGAAGTGTCTGCTTATCTACATCACATTGGTGTTGATAAGTTCTTTATTCCGAATTTTCGGTAACATTAGGAATCATCTGCTAGACGCACATGAGCCAGAGCTCGATGAAAACCTGTCATTTATTTACTTGGCTATAGGCTGTTAGGTAGGTATGTATGCCTCAACGTCTCCAAGGTGCACTTGCTTGTAAAAATCAGCTGGTTTCATGTAGAAATAGGAGACTGTAATTGGCCACCTTCTGTGCTACATCCTTCCTGTGAGAAGTTCTACCAACCTCAGTGAGAAATAAAGAAACCAGCCTTAATGGGAACCACTCCTCTGTATTCTTGATTGCCAGTAACATACACATATTCGTTAGTGGAATGTTTGGCAGGGAGAGGTTCAGCTCCTTCCTTTTCATACACTTCAGCAAATCTTTACTCTCTTCAGTCTGTGGCAAAGAAAAGCTTTTCAAGTGCAGGTTGTAACCCATGTAACTTTAGCCCTAATCAAATCCACATCTGGAGGATATTAGGATACACCACAATTTTTAAAGTGTGGGTGTTTAGGACTCACTCATTTACTTTATATTTTTTAAAGTGATGTGCATGCTGTGTTCCAGACCACTCCTGGTGCTTTGTACTTAAATGTGTGTTCTAATTTGCGTTCCATTATGTTGTTTTTTTCTTTTGGGAATGGTTTTCTGCTGGCCTGTGATATGCTTCATAATGCAAGTGGAAAGTTTCTGAAAATAAAAGAGGCTTTAATGCAAGACAAGAAGTAGTTGTGAGTTTAAAAAATAAAAAGGATCTCTATATTTCTCTGAAGTACAGTGATTTATAAGCTTCTGAGGAGATGAGGAAGCCTGGGTATTTTAGAAGGTGGGATGGATCTTAGAAACTGCCCTTTGGTCTTCTAACACCCTCATGAACATATATCTGGAGTATTTGAAGCTGAGACTTAGGTCACATCTACTTGCAGAGGAAAAACATCTGAGGGCAATTTCTGGCATCATTATCCCAAAGAGATGTAGCTTCCACATGCTTCTAGCCCCTGGATTGCCTACTCTGAGAATGAAGATGCCTGTTCTAGCATACCCAGGATAACAAAGCTATACGTTTCACTTCTGTACCCTGTGGGGGAGGGTTCTATGGCCAGCAGATCTCTGTGTATGAATCATAGAATGGTTTGTGTTGGAAGGGACCTTAAAAATCATCTAGTTCCAACCTTCCTCTAGACCAGGTTGCTCAAACCTGACCTTGAACACTTCTAGGGAGGGGACATCCACAACTTATCTGGGACACCTGAAGCTTGGGTGATTCTGTTTTCTGTCCCTGCTCCTGACTGACCCCTTTGGCATGGGCAGGGCTTGGAGAGACCTCTCAGTCAAAGAAGGTATCTCCTGATAGGGAGGACAAAGGCTGTAATTCATTTCTGCTTGCCTCCAGTCCCACATTGTGTTGGCCTTTAGAGTAACCAAAAGTAGGCACTGGATACAGTCTGCTCATTACAGACATCTAAAACATAGGCACCTAAGGAAGAAAGACAGGATTTTGCCTTCTTCAAAGAGGAACAAGATCCTCCTCTGTCATCAAGATGGACAAACTATGCTTTTGCAGTAGGACCCAGGGGGACTTCTACAGATGGTATGTGGAGATTTCTGCCTGTTGCCTGACTCATTAGGGTGAACCAGCCCTCATTCTTATCCCAAGCCCCCATTCTCATAAGGAAACAGGAACTACACAACCCCAAAGAGAGCTGATATGTACTTTGGGCAAATTCCAAATCTGGATAATTGAGGGACTAAGACCGTAGGGGATGCCATGAAGCATATCTACTCATATAGGTGGTCTTAGGCCCTTTTAGCTTTGCTAAAAGTTTAAGCACAAAGTAGGAGCCTAAACTGGTTTCCTCCCTACTTCAGTTTAAAGGAAAATAATGCAGAGGGCCACAACTGAGTGTACAGAGGGCACCAGGGCAGGAAAATGGGAGAAGGTGAGTGTGAGCACCTGGAGGTTATCTCTAGATGGACAGGAAAGTCACCTTCTTTGAATCTGGGGCCATATTAATCCCCCACTACTGAATAGATTTATAAATCAAGTGTTCTTAAACCTAGAAACTTGTTTGGCACCATTTCTAGACAGATCAGTTATTTTCATTACGGTGGCCGAAGGCTGTGACTTAGAAACCTTTTAAAGACAAAAAACAACAGGGAAAAGAGCTTCAGAACTCATGTCCTCCCAGGATGAGTGAGAGTGCGGTGTTTTTAAATTGTTGAGTACAGGGTGAATTTAAAAGGGAAGACCATTTCCATTGCTCCTGAGGCAAGAATCACCAGTGGTTTCCTTTAAGCATAGTCCCTTTGCACAGAGCGTGCAAAGCAGCTGTAAGTGTCTCTGCATGACCTCAGTCAGCCTCTGAAGAGACTAAGCAGAATGTGTAAGAAGCAGCCACTGGGCGTGTCTTGCTTATAAGAAATTCATATGACTAAATTTGGCTTGCAACTGCCTTTGTAAGTTGCAAGCCAAATATAAGTTATAAGAAACTACCATACTTGTTCGGCAGGACCCTCATCATGCAGTAATTATCTCCCTTTTAGGAGCATGCTGACAGAAAGCACAAGCAAATTTTCATTACAGCCAGTGGCAAAACTCTTGTTGAATTCGGCAGGAGTTGCAGCAGTGAATGCTAGCATCCTCCAGGCCAGGTTGAGAGGAAGAGGGAGTCTTCCTCAGCTGGAACTGAAGCCTGATAGAACTGAAAGTGCAGGCTGGTGAGATATTTTCATTGTAAGAAACCAACTATTTCTGTATTTTCTTTTTTCTTTTAAGCTGAGCAACTTGAATAGCCTTCTTTTCCTTAAAACTTCCCTTAAACAAATCCTTTCATTATCAAATATGCATGCAAGTGCTGGAATACTTAGACTATGATAAGTTGGAAACTCATCTCTACCATTAAAACACTGGCACTTTTAATCCTCTGAAAGGTACACTGTGTTGTGAATTCAGTTTCTTCTCTTTCAACTTTTGCATTTAATTAATCTGTCTGAAGGGCATGTTCTTGTTACTCAGAAGCATGCCTCGGTGGTGCTAATGTTCAGCTGAGTGACCTCGAGTTGGTTAACAATTATCACCCTATAGTTTTCCAGCCAATTATCTCCAGAGGTACTAGAAAGGATTATTTATTATCCTTGTCTCACTTGGTTGTTAAAAAAAAAAAAAAAAGTATCCCTGAAAATTAATTTAGTTTCCTTAGGGAAGATTATAAATCTACACTGTTACATTATGAAAAGGCTGTGAATTTTAGACATGTTTTTAATCTATCTGGATATTCATATAATCTCTCTAGTGCAATAAACAATGGTATAGTTGCAAAGTGTTTTGGGTTGAGTTGGTTTCTCTGCTGTATGAAAGGGAGTGATAGTGGGTATTGAATGTGTTTTGGATGAATTCATTTTATTATAACTAGACATCATGGTGAGCTATAGGGGTAAATAAATCACAGTTTATTACACTAGTGAGCATTCTTCTTGGTATTGCTTCAGCACTTAGAAAGCCACCTAAATCTAGGACTTCGGTGTGCTAAACACTAGACAAACAGAGACCAAAACCATACTACATGCCCCAAAAACCGTGCACTTTAAATATGAGACAAAAAGATAACTCTTTGGTGACCAGGAAGTATGAGACAGGAATAATGGAACTAGATGAACAAGATTAAGATGGCATAGGATGTCAGTGGAAGATATAGGTCAGTAAAATAACTGCTGTATGCCATCTCATGTTTGTGCAAAACACAGTGAATTCACATGAATATTCAAAAAAAATACAGTCTCAAATATTTTAAAATGAGAAATGTCAGGGGACATTTGTTCCACATGAATAAAAAGTTGATTGTAATTCTGTGGGGGTAGCACAGATTGCCACTACATCTGGAAAAAAAGGTTTAAAAATGCACTTCTAGCCCCAAGGCTGTAGGCCTGGCAAGCCTAGGTGGGATAGGCAACAGTCCAAAGGACTGGTACAGAGAAAGGGAGAAGAAGGAAAAAGGAAGAACTCTGTTGAGGTTCTCTGCTTGCCCTGCCCTGGAATAAGAACCATCTTTAGAAGAAGGAGTCCTAGTTTCCCTAAAGAAGGGACTTTGGGAAATATTGAACATACATTTTCTGTAAGAATGGCAAAAAAACAAGACAGATTTTTGCTGTGACTGCCCCAGGATCCTTAAAGCTGAAGTGTCTGACCATGACTGTTAGGTATTTGGCACTTTCATGGCATAAACCTCACTGCAAAAGGCCCCATTTCCCCATGCGCTATATTTGTTCAATATATCTCTAGGTATGAAAGAGGACTTCTCCCTGCCCTCATGCAACCTGAGGAGCAGCTACAAGATCTGCATTTTCTAAACTTTTTTTTCATTCTTGCACCTCTCTATTGGTCTTGATTCCTCATCATTGATGCACTCTATACATTTTCTTTTTGTCCAGTTGCACAGACTTGCTTAGTTGTAATGAAGGGTCTAAGGCAGAAAGCTAAATGTAGACTATATGTCCGCCTTGTAGACAGGATGTCCTTAGTTCTAGCACAGGGAGGCAGTTAATGAAAAGGCTAGCTTTGCTGCATGTCAATACGGTCTATGCAAGCCAGCCAATTTTCTCTATTATTCTCTGAGAATATAATTTCTTTCTGGAGTGTTATGAATACTTGCTTTCTCATATGGATGGTTTTAATGGACCATTTCTCTAGGAACAGTACACAATACTGCAGGGCACTTGACATTTATATCAAGGATGTAGGGCAAAATTCTATTGTATTTTATAAATAGCTGTGGCTATGCTATTAGAAACCAAGGGCCAGATAACATCTACTGCCAGAGCATTTTGTCCCACAATGGTTCATAGGGTGTGATTCCTAGGAGCAGAAGTGACATCTAATGTATATAAAATCTGAGATGTGTTTATCTCCATCATAATGCTGTGTGTGCTTTGCTGAGGTGTAAACAACAATCTATGAGTATCAACCATGAAAATATCTTCCCTTAGAAGCTCCAACAACGAACAAAAGCCAATATCTTCGGGGCCTAGACCATTGAATTGTCCTGAGAATTTTTCCAGCTTGCCCATCATATGTTTAGCAGCTTACAAACTGAGTTTAGTATGACTGTCCTGGAAACCAGATTCTCTTATATTTAGGTTTTAATCTCACCATCCTTGTCTCCTGGAAGAGCTTAAAGCAATACAATTAATAGTCTATTCCTAAAACCACTGATCTACACATCCGATTGTTTGAGAAAGACAACGATACAAATACTTTTGAATTTGTAGTCCTGTCCTTGAAACAGTGGAAATACAATACTTGTATACAGAGGAATTCAGTTTTAGAGTGTGTGAATATTCATGTGTTGTCTAAAATGCCTTCTCTTACCAACAGTATTAGAGTAATTTATCCGATATAAGTGGAAGATGCACTCTCTGAAGCAAATCTTCACCTAGCATTCTTATAAACCTAGCCACAGTAAAGGCTATTCACAGTTAACAGAGAATAATGTGGGGGAAACAAACTAGAAATAAACTGCCAGGTACTAAACTCCTCACATGGCAGAACCCTCTTGAAGAGCCAAAGCAAACATTCCCAGACTCCTAATTTATCTGTCTGCTCCTATTTTATTCACCTTCATGCTTCTTATAAATATCTTTCACATATCTGTTTAGCTGAATTAAGCCACAGAAGAAGAAAGACTTTGAAACAGAGAATTTAAAACGTTGAACAGGCCAGTGATCACAGGACTGTGTAATTAGCCAAAACAAGTAAATCTTTTCTATGGCATTACATATAAAATAACTCCACAATGGTATTTAAAAAAATAGAATACCAGCAAATGAAAACAAGGCCTGAATATCTCCATATTCTGTCAGTTTTCATTTCTCTGTTCAGAACAAACATCAGAAATTAAATCTTGCCAGAAATGTTTCCCATACCACCACAGCTTTTGACTGAGATGAGAAATGGAAACTCATATTATCTCAGGCAGTGTCTCTTACCAGCACCACACTCACATAAATTACTTTGTCATTATTTCCACTTGTCATTGAATTCTAGACGAACAGGTCTACCTCACAAACTCAATGCAGGAATCTCTTGGTAGAGCTGCTGGTTAGTGTTGCACCAGACATTTGCCATTATCCTTAGTGACTCCTGTGGCATTAAAACCTCTGAACTTCTGCACTGGCAGTGTTTCCCCACGTCCATACTGCAGAGAACCAGCCCAGATGGCCCAGCTGCTCCTCACCTCCTGGAGTCTCTGTGGACAGTGAGTGTTTGTGAACCAGGCAGCTAACTATAATTTGGAAAAGAGATATTTGTTTCAAAATTTCTGATTTCTCTTCGGTTTCCTGAAAGGACACGTTAGGCTTGAGTCAGATGTTTAACAGTCCTTGCCAGGCAGCCTTGAATGCTTATATCTGCCTCTGTAAGAACAGACTTTAGCAAAGCCGCAGGATTTGTCATCTACCATCTTTGTATGTAACACATCATGTTCATTTTTGCCCTGGATCACCAAACAGGACAAGTGCACATTTACCTTCCTGCCTGAAGTCTGGTGCTTCTGCTCCAGTCCTCAGACTAGTTCCTTTTTTAACTCAGTCTGTATCTCTTCCTGGCAACAAAAGCATTGAGGACCAAAGCCAGCTAAGCCATAGCGGTGACTCAGTGACCAAAAAATGTTGGTTAAAGTGGCACTATAGAGTGGCATACAGTGCCTGTATTGGCATCATCATCAAGTGCTTCCCAGATTTCTGAGTCTGAGGCCAGGCAGAGCTGTCTCCCTGGTGCTGGTATCATAGGTATTAAATGAGGAGGGTAACTTTGAAGGCTTTATCTTCTCTCCATCTCAAAGTAGAGAACAGAGGCCTGCTCAGCCCACAGAGAGAAGAAAGCAAGGATCACTCCTCCTATTTTATTTCTTTAAAGATGAATTTCTCATGAAGAGACATTCAATCAAGGGACTGGAGCTTCAGCTGAAGCTTTTAAGTGAAAATTTATGTTATGAGCCTTTCATTTATTTGAGACAGATTTGTTTTGTGCTTGCAACCTCTTAAGAAGGACATTTTTCAAAGGTCTTTTTTAATGGAAGTTAGTGCTTCTTTAACATCACTGCTCCAAGATGCAGCTGATGATGATGATGCAAAAAAACCAAAAAAACCCATCCACTGATATTGCATATCAAAATATACCATATCCTACATTCTAAATATTCACAGAATCAATGGAAAATGATGTTTGGCAGGGGTAGTGACCACTGCCAACAAACTCTAGTTGGCCAAAGATGTAACTGCATAATGCTGGCATGTTAATCGGCTCCATTGAGCAAGATGTCTTTTACTATGTTATTGCTGAATTTATAGTGTGAGTCTGCTAAGATTAGGAATTCTCTCACCCAAGACAGAGATTGTGAAGTGACCAGAGTATGGAGTCAGAGGGTAGTCAGACACACATTAAAATGTCAAAATAACATTTCCTACCTTTCCATTCAAAAATATTTTATGAATACTAAGTAATGAACCCCAACAGCATGTAGTTTTATAAAGAATAGTAATTCTTCATTTCACACAAGGGAAGTGAATTCATCCTGACCACAGAAAAAGCCACTGTCAGAATTAGAGCCTATAACTAGCAGTACTAGCTTTTAACCTGATAGCAACCCATCAGATTTTGCCTAATTGCCAGTCTAAATTAGCCATTAATGACCTCTCCATCTCCCATTTGCTTACTGCAGCAGGATAAAAACCAGAATGTGAGAGGCAAGAAAATGCCTGTGCTGGGAGTCACGAAATCTGAAAAAGAAGGTTTTTTTGAAAGCTGTTTTTCTTCTTGGATGTGATGGTGACAGCTGCCCTCAGAAAAACACAGACAGACAGATGGATAGGGAATATTTTTGTGATGAGTTGAAGCCAACATATATCTTAATAGTCTTAAGTCAGGTCTCCCACAGCAAAAGAAGAGAAATGGAACAGGACAAGGTAATGGAATAAATTTCCTCAAGATCTTCCTCTCGAGGGATGAGGAAGGAAATACTGAAGGGATTTCTACATCTCTCTGCTTAGTTGCCCTTATAAGAAGTGCCTAGCCACATTAACCTCCTCTAAAGCATCCATTTGGGTATCCTTGGGGACATGGAGAAATGGTGCTGTGGGCCAGAGCTAGAACACTGTTCCAGCCTTCCCTGCCGACCAGCAGCTGCAGAAGTCATACAGGGCTGTGACCCCACAGAAGCTGGGAGGCTGGGAATGGAAGCATCTACCTTCCCACAGAGACAAAGGAGTATTCAGTCACAGATCTCTTCACAACTGAGAGGATATCAAGGCCTCCTGCTGACCCTCTTAAAGGCTAATTAGACTGGAAACTCTTGGCAGGTCTTTACAGGAATTGTGCTGCAGGGACTATTCAGTCATTTCAACACTTCTAATAAGGGGACTTGACACACTGTACCTGCAGAATTCTTTATGGCATTTCTCTGGATCACTTTCTTTACTCCCTGCTTGCATGCCAACGTCACTATTGCACAAAATATTTATTCTCATTTTCAGACTTCTGATGCACCTGAGCACAAAGGAAGACAGATATGCTTCCATACATCTGCTGTTATGCAACTTGTGCCATGGGCAAGTTCAGCTTGCTAAGTTAAGGAGCATGGTTTAGTTCCTATGTGGTCACAGATGGGCCAGCAAACATAATGTGAGCTAAACAAAATATCTCAAGTTATTGTGCCAGGGAAGAGCTGCTGCAGCAGATTTTTAGGGTGACTGTTTGTATTCATGTGCAGGCTTGCAAAGCATTGCTGAAGTGACAGCCCATTTCTTTAGGAACCGCTGCTATAGAACGTTACAATACAGGGGTACAAGGAAATTGCTGCAACTCCCTGCATGTTTGATTTCTTGAACTATCAGTAGAAACGCTCCATCTGTGTCTTCCCATCTGTACTGCACGTTTTGGCAAAACAACATGCCAAAACTTCTCCTTTTCTCTATCTCCCTCCTCCCCACTAGGCCCTTATCCCTCCTCCCCCTCCAGATCTCATCTTTCTTCAGAAACACTGGGGAGAAAGCAATGTCCAATGCAGGGTTGCTGTTTCTGTCTCATGTTCTAGTTCTGATTACCCTGGAGGGAGAGGATAAACTTTGTCATCTTTCCACTCTGCCCTTCAACGACTACGTGGGTTACAAAATTCAAAGGGTCTGGCTCTGCGTAAAACCTGTGATGGAGGCAGGATGACTCCCAAAGAGAAAGATTATGCTGTCTTTTAGCTGCAGCGATTTCTGGGGAAGAAAACCAAAGTTACTGTAGGAGGAAATGCGGACACGAGGCTGGAGGGAGAGATCAGATGGCGCTGAGTTCAGGAAGCGAGAGGAAACCCTGCAGGGTCAGTCTTCTACTGCCAGGGGAGAGATGGGGTCAGCGCTACTGCCCTTTGCCTCTTCCAGTACTGCTGGTCTCCTCAGGCATCCCAGCCCCTTACACTCTCCCAGCAGCAACAGCAGTCTGAATTTGCATGGCTGTGCCACAGTCAGAGAAAAACCATGGTGACTTTGATGCTCCCAAAGTCTGCTGCTGGAAGCAGCTGCTTACTTTGTCCATGTGTCTAGCTGTCCAAATGAATTCCCCTAGTCTGAATCCTTAAGGATTCCCTTTGGGTTTTATTCTTACAGTCTTCTGACTGCTTGTAGGCATGCCTGCTAATCCTAAAGTTACCACCCATTTTATCACAAGAGAGTTTATTTGTATGGATTATTTTGGCCTGACAGGTCAGAGGAGGAGATAAGACTGAGTTTTCTAAAAATTTGTGAATGTTTTTTAAAAATACAAGAAACATGGGTTTGTATTTTTCATTTTTTACACAACTCAGCCACCTGGCAGACAGCATTAAAAAAAAAAAAAAAAAGTGACTTTGCTTGCCAGAGACATCAAACAAATAATGAACAATCCAAGCAAAGTCATTACAAGCAACCCAGAGGCAGAAAACAATTCAGTAGGGCAGCTCAGATGAACTCTCACAAGCAAGGAGAGCAGTCACAGACAAAGCACTAAACCCTCAAAAATGTCCCAGCAGCACACATCAAGTAATCCTGAAGGCAGTCTGACCTGTAAGAGCTTTTAGAGCTCCTTCCTCTCCTAGGTTTCCGTCCAATAAATCTTTTCAGAACATCCTTATACGTGAATGTGAGTAGCTGTAATGGAAACTTTCATATGCTTGCAGTTAGGCATGTACTCAAGTACTTTACTGGATCTGCTATGTAAACGTGAACAAGATTTAGTGTTTTACCAAAGGTAGCTGCAAATAGTAAAATGAGCAGGACACACAAACCCTATTCCCTGGGATGCCTAGAGGATGCATGGTATTTAATTGATGGTTATACTTTCTTATTCCTACTTCCCCTCTCTCCCTCCCTCTTCCTCTGACAGCATGAAAAATTCACACACTCACACACACAGAGATTCTCACAACGTCCTGATCTGACCCTACCACTAGAAGCAATATGGGACAGCATTTAACTATGAAAAAACACCACAAAACGAAGTGAATACAACCTCACTGGGCTTTTTGTTAAGAATTAACATAGCTTCTTCTCAGAAGAGCAAGTAACTGTGCCTGGCACAGGGCTCCTCTGATGGCGCATTTCTATCCTGCCTAGCTGCAGGGCGCCTGGATCCCAGTTCAAGGGTGGGAGCAGCCACCACATCATGGTGGATATTGCTTCTGTGATAGGTGCTTGGGTTGTTTCTCCACCAGCTGGTTGCTCCTGGGGTTATTACTGAGCAGCAGCCTGTGTACCAGAAGGTGTCATTTTCATGCATGAGTAAGTAACAAGTCACTAGTCAGTCTTGTTATACCACTGTGTAACAGCCTGCTACTGCTATAAATAAGTTCCCCTCTCCTAGCTGCTCCCTGGCATGTTCACACCCCCGTTAAGATTCTGGTGTCTAACAGTATTGCTTGGCTCAGTTTAAGACCTCTGGACCCAGCAATTTTTGAGGCTGGTGCATCAGGCTGGTTTATCAGCCTAAATGAGGAAAAAAATTAGAAATGGTGGTGTTTGCTTGGGGCTTGGCTGTTCGTGCCCTTAGTGCACTAAGTGTTTCAGACGTGATTGTCTTGCAGATGCCTGGCACGTGTTCCTACAATGTTTCACAGCTGTGTTTTCACTCCAAGAACTCCCCCTTGCATGAAGCACTCACTGGGCTTTTAAGGCAGTACCCTTTGCTTCTGATAGTTATTGATTCCCTGAATGCAGGGGAATATGGATTGAATTAGCTGGTCATAGCACTGTAGTTCAGGGCTTGTCAGCATTTCCAGTATATAAATTTCTGTTTTCAAGGTTTATAGAACATAACCATAAAAACTCAGTCTGCATTAAAATGGCATTCAAGGTCCTTTCATAGATGATTAGTTCATAACATGCACTAATTACTTTTATTATTTTAGAACCACCACTTACTGCAAACATATAGTGAATTTTCAACAGAAGTTTCTTAAAGATGGGCACTTCCACTCAAGGCAGTGTTAGGGAGACATATTCAGAAGAAATTATTTTTCTGATTGGATGAAAAATTGCTCACAAAGACCTCTGCAGACACTATGAACTTCCATGCCAGAGCACAAAACTTCTCCATTTCACAGAATGGAAATAATCTAATAACCCCTGAAATCAATGCCCCTTTAAAGTAGGCCATGACCTAACCCATTGTTTCTGATCAAGCTATTTACTGCTGTGTCTTTTCTTCACAAATACTAACTTTTACAGGTTTCCTCTTCATTCTCCAACAGAAGTTGAAATGTAGTGTTCTAGAAAAATCTTTAGGCAGTGCTCACCCACACCCTTACCTTAGCTTCAAAAATGGAAACATCTCCCCATCCAAGGGAAGGACTCCTATCCACACACCTTCAGACTGTGAGTGCACTGCAGCCTATGCTGGCTCACCAGTGCTCCTGCTGCTGTCCCTCCAACTGCATAATTCTGTCCCCTTAGTACCCTCTACAGCATCACTTGCCAGCCAGTTGTAGAGAATGATGAGGCCTGTGGCCACTGACAACTATACTGGCTAATGCAGCTCACTCATCATACTCTCACATTTGCAAGACAGCTTGGATCCCAGTGATACCTTTCCAGCAAAAGCTAGGGCTTCCCAGATGGAGGTTCCTCCTGAATTAGGGCTCAGCAGTAACTGTGAGATGCTGGTGTTCAGGGGGACAATATCTTGCTTGGAACTCACTGGGGGCTGTGATTCAAAAACCTTTGTCTCTCAGCAAAGCAAGACACTGCCAACCAGCTGACTGGCTATATCTAAGCACTGTGAGAGTCAGACAGCCCCAGCTTTCTTGCTTCAGCTGAGCTGGGAGCTCAGCAAAGCTGCTGCTTCTCATCATGTCAGGGTAATACTCTTGTAGGAGATGCTGCTAGTTTCTCTCTGCTTCTGCAGTCCTGGGTCAGAGCAACCAGGGTCTTCCATGTCTTTTTTGCTGTGGTGGGCTCTTGTCAACATGAGAAGCAGCTGCTCTTGGTTTCCAGCTCCTATGGAGTTCAGTGGCAGCCTATAATAGTCTCAAAATTGCTCAATCCTCTTAACTGGAGTTTGTTTGCTCCTCAAGCTCTAAATCTTCCTCATCTTATCCTGCCTTGTCATTACTATACCAGAGCAATACTTCCACCCATTTTCCTCTCCTTCAGAGGCGTTTCCCCCCTCTTTCCCTCCTCCTATTCTGTGACAGACAGCTGAAACACATTCAGTATTTCAGTGTTGTATATTCTCAGTGCACACCATCAAGCTGCCTAGCATGGAAGGTGCAAGTTTAACATTCACAACAGTTCAACCTGAGACCACTTCCCATTGCCCAGTCTGCTCTGCCTGGGTGCATGTCTTTGCCACATCCTGACAGCAAGCCAGGCTGAGATGTGGGTATGAGGTGTGGGTGCCATTCCTCTTTTCTGTGCCATGCCCTGTTGTTTGGTTTCCACTGTAGGGAAATCCCCTGAATGGGCAGGGTGTGTTGCAGCTGGTCCTCTGAGCTGGGCAGCTTGGGGTCACCCTCAGAGTACATACCCTTCAGGATAGATGCAGCCTGAATATCTGTTTTTAAGATTTTTTTTTTTAACTTTTCCCTTTCTATGATCTAATATTGCTTTTCTAACTGTAGCATGTCTTTTATTGTGAATATTGTTAAAATATATCAACTTCTAAAATATCTTAAATAGTTTATAATATGCTTGGTATAAGGATGGCATATTAAAACGTATTTACATCTCAAAAATTTTAACCTGGAGCAGACTTGATATTATCTAAATAATTTGTTTAAGAGAACATAAAATAATTTCCTCCTCTTCCAGGGGAGATATAATATTTACAAAATCTTATCTTCACAAACAGAATTTGTATTTTAGGCTTGCAAATTAGAATTTGTACACTAAGGAGAGTCAAGCTAAAAATGAATTAGGAATTCGGATCAGCAAAGGAAGAAAAAGGTTCCTGAAATGTATCACCTTTACTATGTTAATATACGGCAATCTTATGACAGGTAAATGTATAAGGACTTATTTGCCAATGCTGAACACTCTCTATGGAACATTGATTTAAATATAGCCATGCCTTCCTCTCTTCGGTGGGTCATAATGTAGCAGTAGTATGTCCTCTGATGCCCTCTACTTTGACAGTTGATACAGGGACCTGGCTAGAAAGATTAGAGAAAATGGGTGGGAAATATAGAAACACACTGAAGCCATTGCCTTGATATATGCAGTGGTATAAGACCAGTGCATTTCTGGCAGTGGTAAGAATTGTTAACATCATGCTGGCAATGTGCATCTCTGTAGTCACTCAGCTATGGATTAAGGTGACATGCATTGCAGCAGCATGAGTTGCACTAGTATCTTTAACACTGATATGTCATTTCTGTGCCATGAATGGTAGCCTCTCCGTTCCTTTCTTGTGCGCGTATCTATATAGGTACTAGCATAGTGACAACTATATATTCAGATTGTCACAATATGAGCAACAGTAATGGCTAGAAAGGAGCTATATGCTGTGTCAACTGAACAATATGCCTTTTAAAAGTGCTTAAGTCTGAAGCCACATAACAGCTTGTAATCATTCAGAAGGGCTTTTAATAGCATATCACTTAAAACAATTGTGTCAGCTGTCCTCAGCCCACTGTGGGGTGAAGGTCTTTTTTGCACTGTTCCTGACTGAATCTGCACTGTACTTGGTTACTGCAAGTTGGCAAGATCAGGATGACTTTCTTCTCCAGGACTTCCCCAAGTGTTCTTTCCCAGTTGAAATGTAGACTTGTTCCTCTTAACGATACTGTGACCTTCACTGATATTTCAACACATTTTTAAAAGGCAGCCAGGTAAACATAAAGGAATTTTTAATGCTGCCATAACTGCAATATATTTCTTGTAGATTATATAATGTATTTATTAGAAGTTGTGTACTTCTAAGTAATGTGCCACTGGGCCATCCCTTCTGCTTACCCCAGCCCTGTGGGGAGAGGTCAGAGCCTCCATCTTAACAGCTTGTCTTTGCCTCCACATGGCCAGCCAGATGGGCTGCACTACTCCTCTCCAAGCTCCTGAGCCAGCACAGGTTGCTGAAAGTAGCTTAAGCCTTTTGTCTAGGATGACACCTGAAGATTTGTCTGAGACTATGCCCATGAGTGCAACAGAAAACATTTGTGCAGCTGCTGGGGCTGGGGCCAGGTCCAAGATGGCAGCACTGCAGGCCAGGGCCTGGCAGCAGGAAAGCAGTGGTGCAGTAAGATCTTCAGGAGGCTTCATCGGCCTCACCCTGGGGGCCAGCCCTGTCCCTGCACCAGCAGAACCCTCGTGCTGGCCTCGGGCACCACCACCACCTCACTCACTGGATTTTGTAAAACTTGTGTGAAACAGGCCTGTAAAACTGCCAGTGTTTCCCCATGGCTGAGGAGGGGAGCCATGCTGCACAGCAGCTTCCCACCCACCCTCACACGTGCCCCCCGTGGGGCATGAGGCTGTGCTTTCCAGCGCAGCAGCTTCTCCAGCTGCTTAATAAAGTAGCCAGGGGACTCTAGGAGCCTTTTTGTTGTTTTTTCTGCTACATTCTATTGAGATGATAATGGTGAGGTGTCAGACTTCTCTGAATACTCAGAAAGAGCTCCTTTCTGGATCTTTTGTCTACCTAGCTTGTCACTCCAGGGTGTTATGTTACAGAGAAGGTGAGAAGAGGTAGCAGCAGCTGTCACATGCAGTTGATGGCATTTTATGGGGTCAGTGGTTTTTAGCTCCTCCTCTGGTTTACTCTCCTCAGGCAGGACGAAGCCAGCAGCCCTATTAATGCTTTTGCTGTGCCAGGCTCACTGCTCATCTCATGTGACCCAGAGAGCACATCTCTCCGATTGCAAATAATGACCAGCCCATAGCAGGAGGAGAACTGTGTGTTGTAGTGTAAGGAGGCAAGAAAAGCTTAGTTTTGTTTTCATGGATTCCTTTCTGTGGTGTTTCTTCTCTCTGTGTTGGGCAGTATGTGACACAGACTTTGGAGAAACTCCTGGAGAGATCTGGCATTGACATCACTCAAGCTGAGCCTAAGCTGACCCACAAAAGGCCAGAGAGGGGCTGATGTTAAAGGGTGTTCCTGATTACTGTTCATGAAGCCCATAGAAAGGCACCATTGTCAATTAGTAAAGTGCTTGCATTGCAGTGCATTGTGTTGTTGCATCCAGCTACAATGCTGCCCCCAAAACACTGAGGGCTGGAAAGTATGTGGGCATCTGGAAGTACAGCCTAACCTGTGAGTTGATCAATATCTGCAGCATTTTGTATAACTGCTTCAGCGTGAACAGTAATGGCTAAAGCCAGATAGTGCAGGCTTTAGACTTTCTGGATTTGGAAGTTTGAAAGTTCACTACAGACATGAGTCTGGTTCTCATTGTGCCAGAAGATATGCCCCCAACCTTGCATATCTCCAGCACTAGTACCACTACAGGGAAATAGAGAGAAAAAAGGGTGAGCTCCAGATGGAGGAGAATCTATCAACCACTTCCATTCCGTCTAACTCAACGGGAGCGTTTCCTTAACATTCACTCATCCAACCATTTAGTTATTTTTGTTTTCTACCTCTCCTATTTGTTTATATGTTGTGTTCACCATTTTCAGCTGTTTTCTACCTTTCCTTTCAAAAGATTTCCCAGCACCCTTTAAATTTGCTGTTGTGCAGTTTCATCTGGCAAATTGCACCCTCCATTTTGTTTCCCCAGAGGCACATTTACATGTTAAATGGGTTCAGTTCTTCTACAGAAATGAGAGTTCAGGCACAGAGGGATGTGAAAGGCATCTAGCACACAGCTCAGCTCCACAGTCTCTCCCACAGTGCAAATGCAGTGAAGTAGTCATCACAGGAGTGTGCCATGGTGAGGGAGAGATACCACTGTGTGGCATGTCCTCACCTTCCTTTGGTCTAGGTTGCAGCTGGAGGAAGACTCAGGTGATGTACGGGAGCCTCCTGCTAGCATCCCAGCTGAGGACCAACTCTGAGAGAACCAGTATTTTCCTTTACATGCACCAGTTAGATGCCACCTAGATACAGTAACATGGCAACAGACTGATTGGTAGCTGTGCTAGAAATGAAGCACTAACCATTTCTCTATGTTGCTGTCTCCAAGGAGAAGTTCAATATAAGTCAGTCCCTTAACATCAGTTTGACATCAGCCTGTGTCTTTGCCACATTAATTCAATTTATTACCCATTTTGATCCACACTTTGCATTCTATTTAGGATGCCAGGGGACCTGTTCATCCCTAATGACTGAGGAATCATTTGTGTTTTATAAGCTATTTGGGACACACCATAAGGAACTAAAAGTGTCTGGTTTATTTTCATTGTTAAATTTACCATGTACCAATTCTGATGGTGTTTAAATTGATAGGAATCTTGCCAGGGACCACTGCAACTGGAATCCTTTCTGAAATTTAAGGAGCCCAGTCAAAGATGCATCTAACATCTTTTCCCCCAAAAAAGGCCTACTAGTCTCTTCATAAATAATGCATGGAGAATGTTATCGGGGGTGGGGAGGAAATTACAAAATGTTAGTTTGTTGTTCTGTCTTTTATCTCTAACTAAACTTTGATCTCTATAAAGTGTTTTTACTGTCATCTGTAAGAGTTTCCTTCGTCTTTACTCAGTAGCATATTAAAATTCAGCTGGCTAATTTCACTGGTTTTCTTTGATCTTTTTCCATCAATGTGAATTATTCTAGCTGAAGAGTTCGTATTTGCCTAAGCAAACTTCATCTTCCTTTCTCTGTACATTCAGGCATTTGGGAGTTTCCTTGTGCTGCATTTTTACCTACCTATTGTTGCTTATTCAGGTATATTGCTCCTTCTCTTTGCCTATGCTTTTATTTCCAGGTGATCTTTTGCTGTGTCAAGTATTCAGATTGTTGCAAGTAATGGGTGTCCAGAGCGCTTCCCAACTCCTCACCCCATCCGCCTGTATGAATTACAAAGCTCTATAGGACAGTTTCCCCACTGAGGTAGCTATCAGTAGCCCATCAGTGCTGCGGAAGTCCATACTCTTTTTTCACATTTGGGAGTGAGAGTGTTGTGGATTTGAGGGTGTAGGGTAGGGGATCAGCAGTTTCAGAGTGCAGTGGTAAGACGAGTTTAGTAATAAACCAAGAAAAAGTATATCAAGTTGTTGGCTTCTCACATATTTCTGCTTTTAAGTCTCTATTGTTGCAATGCTTTTGATTATGTAGGTGCCTTGACCATACACTTTGCCCAGCCCCACCCTAGGAAAAATGGGCAAACCATGATAGGAGATGGACCAGGGGTGCTTTGCCTCAGAAGTGCAGCAAGCACATATATGCTGGGCTGTGGAAGCAGCAGCATCCCTCTCAGCATACTCCCTCAGCCATCCAGCACATAGATGATTAGAGACAGACGCGCTCCCTACGTCTCCCACCCACTCACTGCTCGTTTGCTCCTGAAGGGAGCAAAGAAAACATATTTTCCTTGTCCCCATATAAATAGACCCCACTGCTGTCAAACCCCCAACCTATGAGCACCATGCACATATGCTTGTGTACACACACTCATATTCCACCTGCTTCTTTCCATGCAAGATCCATGTTAACTCTCTGCAGAACAAAAAAGCATTTGAAGAAATCATTAGAGATAAAACAAGGATTGGCTATAATGCTGTTTTCTTGTTGATCACAATTTCACAGTTGTGAAATCAAACTAAACATTATGGTCCACGCTTCTTATCATATATGGGTGTGCTGTCTGTCTTCAGGACAGGAAGATGTTTTTTCACAGGCCAGCGCAGAACTTGGAGCACAGCACTTTATCTAGATAGATCCTCACCATATGGTAGTTTCACCTGTCATATCTGCCAACTGATACTTGATGCCATCTTTGTCTGTTAGAACTGGAGATTATACTTTTTCAGACAAACAGTTGTTCATATTATATTCTAATAACTCGACAAAGATCAGCGCAAATTAAAAGACAAATGAAGGCTATGTGCTGGTAGGGTGATGTCCTGGTTTCGGCTGGGACAGAGCTAATTATCCCCTTAGTAGCTTGAATAGTGCTGTGTTTTGGATTCAGTATGGGATTTGGTATCAGAAGAATGTTGATAGCATACTGATATTTTTAGCTGTTGCTATGATATCAAGGACTTTTCATCTTCCCATGTCCTGCTAATGTGCAGGTGCACAAGAAGCTGGGAGAGAGCAGAGCCAGAGCAGTGGACCCAAACTGGTCAATGGAATATTCCATATCCTAGAACATTATGCCCAGTATATAGATGAGGTTTGGCCGGGAAGCTGGCTCTCTTCCAGGATTGTGGTTTCAGGATTTTCCCTCCTCTGGGATCACTAGCCATGAACAGGCTGGGCATTGATCAGTGGGTGATGAGAAATAGCATTGTGCATCACTCATTTGTATATTCTATTATTACTATTATTATTTTTTTTATTTTATTTCATTTCAATTACTAAATCCTTGTTATCTCAACCTACAAGTCTCCTCACCTTTACTCTTCCAATTCTCTCCTACATTCCCCAGGGCAGGGGGAGAGTGAGTGAGCAGCTGCATAGTGTTTGGCTGCCAGCTGGGTTTGAACCATGAAAGGTGATGTACTGGAGAAGAAGAAATTGTAGACTTTCCTTTCTTACCAAAACTCAGTAACTTGGACAAACCCATTAAATGGTATTCCACCACTGAAATAATTTTAATTCAGCTCCAAGTTTTGTTCATTGTCATCAAAGCCTTGGTAACATATGGAGCTTGAACTGCAGAAGAGTTACAGAGTTAACCCAACTGATTTTTTGAGACACACATATCCAAGATGTCTGGACAGATGAGAAGAGGGTCTCTTCTCTCATTGTGCCCCATGTAGTCTCCTGCTATAGAAGAGCCATTCGGGGTGCAAAGGGAATTATGTATTATTCATTTAATGCACCAGTTCACCCCCTCTAGCTAGCTGTGACCTAGGCAGCTGCCCATGATACATACCAGCCAGGGCTGCTTGATGCTGATCCTCAAAGGTGTAATGTTATGCCCTGCAACACTGTGGGTTAGCTTCACATACCATGACAGTTTTTGTGTGCTGATGGTTTAGCTCTACGAATGTTCATGTTATGACCTGCTTTGTTCCTCTTCCACTCCTTTTCCAGCCCAGGGCATCTCTGATCATACTGGATTTCATTCTGAGTGAGAAGGGCTTTCTCTCCCAAAATGATGTCTGGGACAGACAAGTCTCAGACAGATGTTGTGTATGAAACCTCAACATCTCTCACCCACAGGGTTATTCTGAGCTCAGTAAATCAATGCTGTCTCTGCTGAGAAGCAGGAGGAAAGACTCCACTGATAGAGCAGGGGTGAAGCACTCTCTAACTTGTCAGATCACATCATCTCATGAATGCATCATGCAAGGCAGCCTTTCTGAAAAAGCAGTTTAGCTCTCTACTTCGCCATCACGTTTATGATGAGATGGTAATTTACCATATCAGTACCTGCATTCTTTCCCTATCCAAGCTATGGATCCTTTACATCAGATGTAGCTAACTGTTGGCTGGTGTCATTTCATGATTTACCACATACTTGAGAGCCATTTAACTTCGCTACTTTGTGCTGTGAGTTTGCTCTTGGTACAATTTACAATGAAATTGCAGCTCTATTGTTTTTTCCACCAGCAGGCAGACACAACAATCCAGGACACAGATTGCTGTAGGACAAATGTGGGGAGAAATTATAATTCTTTTTGCCTTAACTCCCTGCATGCTTGGTGGGAACCACAAGTAGAAAACATCCGCCTCAAATTTGCCATCTCATTTCCATATATCTCCTCCTGGTTCTGACATGCACCCCTCCTTCCAGCTTTGCTTCTGGAGATTATGAGAGCTCTGAAGATTAGTACTTTTTCATAGCTCTATAGGTATTGACAGCTACTTTCTCCTGTTGAATGCAAAGGATGTGTGCATCCAAAATCTTGTATTTACACTAAAGCTTCTCATTCATTGTTATAACACTGGCTAGGTAAATCCACTAAGGACAACCAGAAAAGTTGACGTTTGCTGTCCTCAAGCTTCCTGAGTCGGTCCCAGGGCATGCTCCCTGGTACTTATAGGATGACATTAATATCTAGGTGTGAAATACAAGAACAACCCAAGGAGAAATAAGAGGTAAGAAATCACTTTATGCAAATGTAGTCATAAAGTCTTTAGAGTTGATGGCTTGAGCTGACTCAGAAGGCTCCAACAGCCGTGGTTTCCTGTGGGCTTCTCAATGGGAACCATATTGATTCATTGGTATAGTAAAGCCTTATGCCTGATGAGCAGGTAAAAAATTGTTGCTAGCACTAGAAAATCACTTCTGGGTAGACACACTGAGTATGCAATAAACTACTGACGTGGTGCAGTTTAACATACTTAAAAAAAGGAGCGTGGGCTCAAGCGCTGTGTGGCATATCCTTCTAGACGTAACCATGACATATTATAAGAAGGATGTGACTTAATATCTTTTTCCCCTGTCTGGTAGCGCACATTTGGTTCCAAAATTCATACGCGCCTGAGACAGATGGAAGGAAACCATTCACCATAATCTGCTGAACTGCAGGAGCGGGGAAAAAGAGCAAACCTGCAAGAGCGTGACCATGGGGTACACCTGAGGGGCTAATCGGGTTTGCAAGGGTTGGGTGACATGTGCTGATCCAGGGCCTGGGGAACTGAGAGGCTCATGGCTCCAGTCCTGGATTTACCAGTGACTGTTAGCACCAAACAGCACAAACTGTAAATCCTGCCCTGTGGTGGCAGTGAGAGTCCCTCCACCAGTCAGGCCATCTGGAATAATTCACTAACTGATGGTCCTCACATGTAGCTGTCAAAGGCGTAGTAAGTCAGAGGCAGGAGAATTGGTGAGGGCCTTCCTCCTGCCTCCCTCCCCTTCAAACCTCACCTGACGGCCACTTTGTTAGGATACCGATAGCCCCACGCACTGCATCTTTGACATATCTCAAGGGCTTGAGAGGCAGGGCCAGGTTGACTGTTGTGTTTTCAAACACTGTCATGCTGAGTTGGCCATTTCTGGCTTGGCAGTGCAGAGTTGCTTTCAAATGCACAAAACCAGAAAAAGCCAGGCACAAATCAATTTACAGTGGAAAGCAGAGAGCCTTTATATGGAGCAGCTACATGCATGGCTTACCCATCGGCTGAGAAGGTCTGCTCTTCTGGGGAGTTGATGGGTTTCACAGCGCCAGTGATATGGCAACCTTACACCTCTGCCAGACCAGAATGCTTTAAGTGAAATATCCACATTAAGCCTGGGAATGAAGTATGCCTGCAGCCCCCTACATGCTTGGCAACTCCGAGGGCCAGTGTCAATCAACAGAAATTAAAGCAGCCTCCAACTCTTCAGAGCCAGACCAGCTCTGGGCTTAGGACTGGGCAAGGGAGAGCGGAAAGCCAGAACGATACTTGTCCCTTACTCATTTCATGCTCTGTGCCAAGCACTGCTGTGCTGAAACCACAGCTAGGAAGCTATCTTGTTTCCTTCATTTCTGTCATGCTGCTAGTCAATTCAGGACCAATGTTACTCACCTCAGAGAAGAGTAATGGGACGTAGCAGAAAAAGAAACCACACAAAATAAAGTTATATGTTATTGTCAGTGCTTCAGGCTTTTAAAAAATGGTGTTCCAGGCTACAGACAACCCTTTTAAAGTACTTAAAATGTTCCATTATCAAAATACCTACACATCACTTTTAAAAAAAATAACAAAAGAGTTTCAATGCAGGGGAGAAAAACAAAAAACACAATGAGCTTCTGATATGTAGGGCATAAAGCAGAAGCGTTTACTTTTAATTGTCAGTGGTGTCAGTGCGAATGGAAACAGCAGCTCCATTACATCAATTCTTTGCTTTTGTATCTGTGAAGAGCACACCCCCATACAAGAGAACAGGCACATATGCATCATTTGCAAGACTGCAAGATTTGCATTTACTGCATCATTCCTACAAAGCATTTTAAAACTCTGAAAAACTTAACATGTCAGCATAATTAATCTACTCTTTAACAAAAGTGAGATCCCAAGGAAAAAACATAAACCAGTATCTTCCCTCAACCAGACTGAACAAATGACAAGGATGAGGGAATCTTACCTCTGCTTCTTATACCAAGACAGATTCCTCCTGTAACTGTAGCTAAAGTAGCCAGCCTCCCCATGCTGGTCCATCTGTGCTACAAGTGTGTTAGCTATAGTCCTAGTAATGCAACTGGAAACCTCTGTATGAAGCAGCAAAGACAATAATACCACAAAATACCATCTTAGAGGAAGAAATTGTACCTCAAGTAGCACTTACTGTAATTTGCCCTATACTGATATTTGCTTCGGCATAATGTTTCCCCAAGACTGTATGTTGTCCATGCACTAGGGTGGTGGGTTGACTCTGACTGGACACCAGGTGCTCACCAAGCTGCTCTATCACTCCCTGTTCTCAGCTGGACAGGGGACAGAAAATATGAAAGTCTCATGGGTTGAGATAAGGACAGTGAGATCACTCACCAGCTACTGTCACTGGCAAAGCAGATGACTCAGGGATATTAATTTAATCTATTGCCAATCAAATCAGAGCAGGGCAATGAGAAATAAAATCAAATTTTAAAACACCTTCCCCCCACCCTTCCCTTCTTCCCAGGCTCAACTTCATTCCCAATTTTCTCTACTTCATCCCCCCAAGCCGTGCAGGGAGACAGGGAATAGGGGTTGTGGACAGTTCATCACACATTGTCTCTGCCCCTCCTTCCTTCTCACACTCTTTCCCTGCTCCAGCATGAGGTCCCACCCATGGGAGACAGTTCTCCACAAACATTTCCAATGTGGGTCCTTTCCACATGCTGCATTTCTTCATGAACTTCTCCAGCATGTGTCCTTTCCATGGGGTGCAGTCCTTCAGGAACAGACTGCTCCAGCATGTGTCCCCCACAGGGCCACAAGTCCTGACAGCAGATCTGCTCCAGCATGGGCTCCTCTCTCCACAGGGTCACAGGTCCTGCCAGGAGCCTGCTCCAGTATGGGCTCTTCATGGGCTCACAGCCTCCTTTGGGCATCCATCTGCTCCAGCATGGGGACCTCCACAGGCTGCACGTGGATATCTGCTCCACACTTAGTCTCCATGGGCTGCAGGGGAACATTCTGTCTCACCATGGTCTTCATCACAGGCTGCAGGGGAATCTCTGCTCCAGTGTCTGGAGTACCTCCTCCTCCTTCTTCACTGACCTTGGTGTCTGCAGAGTTATTTCTCTCACATATTCCTCTCTCTGGCTGGTATTATGCAGAATTTTTTTCCTCTTCTTAAGTATGTTGTCACAGAGGTATTAGTTACCACAGTCACTGATGGGCTCAGCCTTGGCCAGTGGAGAGTCTGTCTTGGAGCCAACTGGCATTGGCTCTGTCAGACATGGGGGAAGCTTCTAGCAGCTTCTCACAGAAGCCACCCCTGTGGCCCTCCCTGCTACCAAAACCTTGCTACACAAACTCAATACAATTAGCTACTTACATAAATGTTGTCATAATGTGTGGAGCAATAAGGAGCACTGAGCACTCCAATCTCACCAAAACTCACAGATAAAGGAAAAAAATCAAGTTTTTGCTGTAGAATCATGGAAGTTAATTTCTTCCCAGTGAAAGTGAGGGTAGGATGGTATTTGGGCTGCAGCCATGTAAAATCATTCATAAATCAGAAGATAGTGGCACTTCCAGGGTGTAATTTACTTCATCTATAACCTGAATAAACTTTTGGGCATACTTTTTCTTTGCATTTTATGGAATTCTAAGCCTTATGTATGTGCCTAAAGTTAGGTGGGGTATATTCAGATTCTGGGTGCTGGTCCATAAGGAGCTCCATGTGATCAGATCCTTCATCAGATCAGATCTTCAGAGCAGGTCTTCACTTCAGAATAGGTCAACCCGAATATGAATTTCCAATTTAGTGGTTTAGAGCCTTGTGGGGCAAGATGTCCTCAAAATTCTTTAAATATACTTCCTCATCTCCTGTTTTAGTCACTCCTTGCCCCACTTTAGTAGAAGCCAGCAGCTGTGGTGTCACATGATGTCATGTAAAGCGTAGGATGGGACTGATCACGTGACTCAATTAAATGAGTTTTGAAATAACTCTGCTGGGACTTCAAATGTCTTCACCAACACCAGCCAAGTCTTCTTTGACTTTTAGTACTGAAAGTATCACTGGTCCTGTAGGAAAACATATCATATATAAAGTCTTTTGGTGGGAGAAAAGACCCATCTTTGCTGCTCTGTAGATCACAGTGTTGCTCCTGTGAAGCAGCACTGACTGTAGGCCAATATTTCCCACACTCTGCTTCAGAAGAGGGAACCAAACTCATCAGCAAGTTCTGCCTCTCTCACTGTTTTCCAGCCCATTCTGGATGCTGTACAGCACTAGAAAAGATTCCACCAAATCACTTGCCTCCTTTAAGAAGAAAACCACTGAGATATTATTGAGTTTCAGGCATCTTAGGCTATGTCCTGTCAATCTATAAGGCATGAGGAAGAGAAGGAAGCAGCAGAGGGATCTTTGAGAATTCATTGAAACACAAATTCTGAGCTACCTTCTGTGACTGTATTTTGCTCCTTGATGATATATACAGAGGCTGAATGTGGAAGGTACGGTGCTTTTGAACAAATTCACAACAAGGTTAAAAAAAGTTTAACAAGGGCATCCACATGTAAGACAAAGACAACATCCTCAGTAATTCCTCCTTGTAAAAAAAATCATTCCATAAGCAGCAAATACAATTAAGCCCGCTTTCACATACATCATCCTGTTACATTGACCCCAGTTTCCCTCATGATTTTTATATTATTTCTTATTATAGTACCCTTCCAGCAGATTGACACATTTTTCACCTAACTTTGCCAAGGGCCAGAGGCATCCAGCCTTGGCACACACAGTCATAGTACTGGATACATCAGAAAATGCTGCCTGGCTGATGGGCTGCCACTCTCACTGTTGGCCAGACCCCACTGCCAGATAGTCACTGAAATCTCCCAGCCTCTTTCCTGGGCAATGTTTTCACAGGAAATCAGTCCTGGATCCAAACCAGGTATTACAAACCTAAGGATGGCAGATGGATGACAGTAAGATTGTGCATTTTTCCCAGTGGTTGTCAATTTTATTTTTGTCCAAACAAAGGAGTTCACTTTTCATTGTTCTGTTTTGCCTTTTTCCTCCTTTCCTGAGAAGCAGAATATTGCTTTGCCATAGGTAGTATCAAATTCTGCTCCCTTGGAAGGTATTTTGTACTTTTGCTCTATTAGAAAAATATTTAGAAACTCTTCCTCCATGTACTTCATGTAGTGTTGCGTATTTTAACATGATAGAAAAACAAGTTGCTTTGCAAAAGCTCTAACTTACAAATAAAGGGACAGGTCCTCAGCTGCTACAGACTGTGTGTGCCCCACTGACTTCAAGAGGCAACAACAAATGAGACCTGTGAAGAATATGACTCAAAAATTTCAATGCAAACCACGACAGTCACAAGTTAATGCCTATCTTTGCAGCATGTCTTAGGCATTAATCACGTGTCAGAGAGTCAGCCAGGTGTTATCCTGATAATACTGTGTAGGCAGTCTGGAGAGTAACTTTATTGTTTCACACATAAACGAGGCTTTAAACAACTTAGTTCTGGCCTATAGCCAAACTAGCTTGACTGTGATCCCACGAGCTCTTAAAGCAGGTGAGGTGCAAGGGGAGCAGAGGGATGCAGGAGCAAATGAAGAGGCCCAGACATAGTAGAAAAGCCGTTATCAGTTTATTATGTGGCCTGGCTGCTTTGGACTTCATAAGTCAGCAACCCAACTCTGTTCTTGAGGAAAAGCTATTTTCATGAAAAATATAATACTTCTTTAAGGACGATCCTCGGTCCCTGAAGATACTGAGACTCAGTTTTAAAAAGCATGCTTCCTGGAGTTGACTTACCACTAAGGATTTAATACTGGTGGAAGTTTCAGAACTGTGCAGAAATCAAGACTCTCCATCTCTGCCGTGCCATGAATCATGCCTTTCTAGAGAATATGTGTCATCTTTTCCCACAAAGGCGTCTGCAATTGATTTGCAAGTGATCACTTAGCAGAATGGAGCCCTGATCTTGAAAATGCATTACAACACAAATAAAAAATAAATGGCAAGCTTCCTAACTCTTCCTAAAGCATGCAGATATAATCTAGTCTTCTAAACATTTGGATCAGATTGTCAACTGGAACACTTCATGCTGTCTCTATCCAATACTTTAAATGCATATTTAAGAAGGAAAGAAAGATAATCCTGTGATTAGTCCCAAGAAATGGGTTCAGAGGGAATCTCGGGCCAGTGGCAGAGTGGGAGATTGGCTTACTCAGTAACTGTCAGTTAATATGGCTTAACCTGTCAGTGCCTCCAGTCTCCACCAATGAAGGGCAAACAAGAATCTGCATCTCTGGTACTATCTCTTTTAAAGCTTTCCTGGTTTTGAAGGGCTTTGGGACTGCCAGATGGAGACTGTACATTGCAGAGTCTGTACAGCCCTTATTGTGGCTTACTCAAAGTTAAAATAGTTCCTTCGGTGAGCATATCTACAGAGGTGCCACTTGCCAAATATGTAGAAAACAGTGGTTATTCCAAGGATGTTAGGAGGGAACACATAGCAAATGCTCCTCTAAGTAAAATATTAGAGCTATACAGAATCAAAACAATGACTTTATGTCGATGGGTCATCTGCATTTCTTTGCTCATTTGAAAATGAAAACTTTTATTTTTCCACTCATTTAGCTTACATTTTTTTTTCACTATGCCTAGACAAAGACAGTGAGGTTTAAATTTTCAAGTCTTCAGGAAAATTGCTCTGGGCAATTCCCAGTAACTTCAAGAAGAATTGCAAAGCTAAAACCCGAACACTGGAAGGTCCTGAAAATCTAGCTTAGTTATATGCCATAAAAATAAGGGCTATAATGAAAATCCTGTTAAATGCAGCAGCATGAACATAGAACTAAAAAATATGAAAAAAAAAAAACAAACTAAAGGAAGACAGTGTCTATCATTCTGTAGGCAGACTGTTTTCATAGCTAAACCTGCTTGTGCATGCTAGATGATAAATACCTCATGTTTTCAAGGAGGCCTTTAAAAAAATGACTCTTTGAGAGATGCCTACCAACTCTGTTGCCATGGCAGCTGCAAGCATCAGCGATAACCCAGAATTTCTAGGTTATAACGTACATGCAACCCTATTAACAAGTCCCACAAAGCAGTCCGCATTCGTGGTAGATGAGGTTATCTGGTGGCCCAGTCTCAAAACTTGGAACTCAATCAGAGATGTAGATCCAAGCAAGGTCTGTTTCTGATACACCATATTCCCACATGTTAATGATACACAAGATGTCGAAGATGCATATTACCTTTCAGACAAAAATTTTACCTGAAGCTTGCAGGCTGCCAGTGGATTCAGCTGCTGCAGTCAGTGCTTGCAAGTTAGGAAAGTAAGGCATGGAGAAATCAGAAAGCTGGGCGCAGAGAACTCAAGATCACATGCAGGGAATTAAGAATAAATACCGTTCTTCTGTTTTCGTTACTTGAGCATCAGGTCTTCTAAAAAAGTGTCACTGACAGATTCTTGTTTCTCTTCACTTCAAATCTGGGACAGCCCATGCTTTTTAAGGCCTCTCAGGAAGCAGAGGAGATAAGGACAAAGCACAGAGGGGCAAAGTTAGTGTTTTGCCTACTGCTTAGCCTCAGGTTCACCACTGTAGGGGATTTCCCTACCAGTCATTGGTGTCTAGTGCTCTCTGCTCCTGTGTCATCGAAGGAAAAGGTACGTGTGGCTATCTGCTTGCTAATGCTTACCTCCTACCAAAACCCTGCAGAGTGACTGGTAGCATGTCCAGGAGCAATTGTGGTTCTTCAGAAAATGCACTGCCATCCTGCCCCAGGACACTTCAGGCTCAAAGTACCCCAATTACCTTTTACCTTGTTTCATCTTCAGCCTTGTCTGTTCAGAAAACAGAGATGATATTTCCTTTTCCCCCTTTGTTGTGTGTCCCCTGTCCTTGGCTTGTCAGCTCCTTAGAGCAGGAGCTGTCTGCAATGACATGTATGCATGGTGCTTAGCACAAACAGGCTATTTTTCAGTTGAGGCATCTCCTAGACATGATAGTGCTATAACACTGGTAATAAATAACTGCATGAAGCTGGTATCTCTCAGTTCCATGGGATTTAGGCTTTCTTTCCCTTGCATACCTGAATAAAGGAGACAATTTCTGCCGGAGGGAAAATGAGTTCTGGTTCTGGCTCTAGGGTCATTAGTACACCATATGTGCAACTTCCCTTTCTGTTTAGGTGACGTTGCTTTTCTGTTGTTCCCCAGGTCCATTACTTTCATACATCTTTTCAGATCCAGGGAACTAATTTATTTTTATGTCAGATAGTGCTTTAAAGTGAATGAAAGCATTAATATGCCACTGTATATTAGCTCTTCTTTTGTTTAAGGCATCTGGAAATAAATGTTCAGATTGAATGAGGGAGGAAAATTCCTACTCACAGGCAACTTTCCATAAATCTCAGACATCTTGAAATATATACCACTGAAATATACTGAAAAATTCAATATATCTAAATACAATTTTCTCCTCTTATAATGGAGATTTCTATGAATAGACTGATCATCTTAACTACCAGACTAGAGAAACACGTTTATTTCACATATTTTATTATTCTAATACTTTTATTTCAGATTTTTGTGGTGAAATGTGGTGGAAAAATCTGTTTGTTTTGCAAACAATGGAATCTAATTCATATTTTATCCAACCAGCCAGTTTTGCTTTTCCTGAGTCTGTCTTTAAGCGACACTAAACAATTGCTGCTCATCTTTATTTCAGAATATTCTAATTGATATTAAGGCCTGTCACTGATACATTACACTAATTATAAAGCAACACTCATACATTTTCTGAAGCTACAGTGATATAGTCCTACTATCATTAATACTGGATCTATGCACTTCTGGATTTTCCAGGACTACAAATTGGATCTAGAACAGGTTTGGTTATACAGTTAAATCTCTGCCACATTAACTATAGTGTGAAGAGCTGCTGCATATATGCTATTTTTATGCTAGCTGTGAGAATACAGATGATATATGGTTTCTTATAAAGACTGCCACTGAAATATTAACCCATAAAACTAAGAGAAAATATTCTGAGAAAAGAGAAGATATTCTGAGAAAATCTGAACCAGAAGAGAGTTTTATCTGGACCAGTGCTTTGTACTCCATGGCTGCATCATTTTTTATTTTTCATCAGAAGCCTTAGAGCTGGAGTTATTAAATTGTCCAACCTCAGTCCAAATAACTTCTTAGATTCACTCATGGGCTTAATAATATATATATTACCCATTATGAGCTAACTTAAGAAGCAAACAGACCTATAATAGAAGTATATAATACATGCAGAAATGTGAAGGCATGCCAACACTTTTTGGAAATGGATCCAAGATTCCATTTTGGTTAAGATGAAAAGCAGAAACTTCAGTCATTCAGTATTGCCTTAAGGCAGAGTCTAAGGAGGGAAAAAAAAAAAAAAAAAGAAAAAAGAAAAAAATGCTGTGTGATTGCTAAAATGCACAGGCGGGCAATGATGATTTCAGTTCCTCAAATAGCTACACTGTAGAATAGGGCAGGATAAAGATAGAATGCTCTGAGATCCCCTGGTGAAAGATGTTATCAGTGGGCTGAGTATTTTAATTGCTTTTATACTGTTGATTTCAAACTTGAAACCACTGAAGCTGCATCATTCTTTATATGGCAGAAAGTTCCTGTAAAAGAGAGGAAAATAGAAAGAATGGCATTTGCTGTCATTTTCAATCACTTTTCTTTAACACCCTTCTTTCCTGCTGCCATTCTCCTACTTGTCCCTATTTCCATTAAGTAAACTAAAAAAAAATCATTTAAAAGTTTGCAGAGAATGAGTGGAACAGTTTCAAGGCAAAATAAATACCCAGCCAGGCCCATTTATTCCTACCACTAAATAATAGTGCAGGCAAACCCTTCAACAGTTCAAAAAACTTTTTTCCTAATGATTATTTTCATGTTAAATTCACTGAGGTGAAGAGCATAAAATTTCAACAGGCTGCAGTGCTCTTCTGGAGCAGAACAGCTGGTACATTCTATGCAGGTAACCGACTTAAAGTGCTCTTTCCAAGGAGAAAGGATAGATATTTCTGGAATATTTTTTGGAATGTTTTCATTGGATAGCCTTTCTGTTTTACCAGTGAAAGCTGGGAACACCTAGACCTGCAGAATCCAGGGCTGATTTTGCAAATTGGACCCCTCCTCTTTCCCCACCCCTCCCCCAGATTAGGTAAACCAAGCAAATTTTAATTCTGTGCCAGAGAATGCATTAAACGCCGACACACCCCCCCAGACGCTGCTTGCTAAAAATTACTTATACTAGAAGGATTAAACTTTAAATATCTCCCATGAAGATCCTGTTAGCCATCCAGCTGTAGTGTGTTCATCTGCCTGAATTTTTTTACCTTTAGAGCACTTTTTGTTTCTTAACCTGCATTTTCCAGGAGCAGTTCAAACATATTGTGTCACACTTTGCCTTTGATACCTAATGAGAATAATAGGTTTCCAGTATGCAAGGAAGTCAAGCCTGGTGTTGAGCAAGGCCTGAGGGCTGCCCCGGAGAGTACAGACACAGCTATTACCTTTCCTGTGAAGACATTACTGTTCCATAGCTCCAGGAAACATACAGTAAAATGTTCAATTAAAGTAGATTACATGTTCTTAGCCAGTCAGCTGTAATACCTAGGCTTGAAAATGTATTAGGGGATAGAAGAAAGAATGCTGTTTCTTTACTAACCTCAGAATGCTGCCCTTCATGCTTGTGGAAACCTTTTACTTTCATATTCCTTTCGAAATTTCCCTGGGAGCAATCCAGTTTCACAGAATATCTGCGTTTACTACAAACATTATATCCTGCACAAAATCTGGTCTGAATACCTTTGCACTGGATCAATTTAAGCTGAGAAAGGGGTTTATTTACTTCTATATGCCTTCAATGCATTTCATTTATTATTATGTACATCCAACGCTTTCATTGCTTGCTGGTACTTCTCCTTCAAATATCTAGGCCTCAAAACCTTTCATGAGTGAATTATCCAGGCAGCTCAATTTCCTTCGTTCTCATCCAAGATTGGCTCAGTTCTGACATGACATCAGAAAAATGTAAGATAACTAAACACTACTGCAGTGCATGCCTTTATTTCCTGCTGTAGGCATGAGACAATGGTTAGGGTTGCAAACGTTGTACTTTGTTATATGGTAGGGATTGCTCTCCATTGGCTCCTGTAGCAATTATTACTGCTGGGAAAGAACATGGTAAGTGTTAGAGTGGAAGAAATAAAGCTCTGTTGGAGCAAGTCCCTGAGACCCTTTCTGTTTATTCAAGTTCAGTGTTTTAGGGAAGTCATTACAAAGAAGTATCCCAAAAAGCAGCTCAGCAGAAATATGTATTTAACTGAAAGCCATTGTATTCAGATCTCAGGGCAGAAACAGTAAGTACACTGTGTTAATTCAAGAATTACAGCTATTTCTTTAATCCTCTTATTTCCTCCTTTCAGCCTGGCATCATTCCCTCTCTCACTCCCAGACACACAGGGCTAGGCAGGTCCATTACACTCACCCCAAGGCCCAGCAGAAACCTGCCAGCACATCCCAGATTTATCCTTCCACTGCTTCAAGCTTTCTAAACACAACAGGTGACTGCAGCTCTTGCCTCTAGAGGAACTGCTTAGGAAAACAGCTGCTTGCTTTACTTTATCACCATCTGGAAAGCCCTCCCTGATTCACAGACTGACATGGAAGTTCGATTGAATTCTTACCCAGTCTCTCTCTTCATCATTTTCAGCCAAAACCCCCTGAGGAGTAAGTGTCCTCACGCTAAAGTAAATCTATCAGCCAGTGTTGCTGTGTCTTGGCATAGAGAGATATACAGGGCTGGTTCCATTTCCTCCTCCTCCAGACTAGAATCTCAGCTGGATACAGAAGACATGAACTTTTTTAAAATCCCCTCAACATCAGAGGTGCACCCTTTATATGGAACTGGCAGCTGCTCCTGTATGAACACTTATACATTTTAAGGTATCATTTGAATGGTACGAAAGATGAAAAAAAATCCCACAGATGATAACTAATTCAAGGGTTCTCAACACACCCATTACAACCTGCTGCAGCCACCATCTTTTCAAATAGATGCACCACTTTCCATTACAAACCTGCAACTTAATGCTGGAGGATGCAGCTTAAAAGACCAGCAAGCACTACACAATCGATTATGGCCTCACTTAACAGGATGGTGGTTACACATATCTCTCTGCTTTTTAAGACAGTGCTGGAGACACAAGTTTATTAAATAAACTTTTGTAAGTGTGTGTGCGTGTATGTGTGTAGGGAAGGAGATGACTACTCTTATGGGAGGCAAATGGTAGGCGTCACGCTTATTTTTAAGTATTGTTTCTGTAGGTAGCAGTTTTCAAGTTTTTTAGAATTATTTTACTCATCCCCAATGAAGAATAACTATAGAACACATTTTTTTAAAAAATTCTTTTAAATTTCTTCTACTCCAAGAAATCTTACTCTTACTCTTCCAGACTGATCTTCCTGCATATGCAAAAGTAACAAATAACTAAATTAGGTACTCTGTAGGGGCCAATAGTTGACTCAGCTATTTTCTATCCTAAATGGAAGGAGAATGTATGTATGCTCCTAGTAATTCCTGGCTAGCTTCTTAAAAAGTGTGAATTGTAAAGATGAGTACTATGATCCATAAAATCAGAAAATGTTATCACACCTAGGAAAAGAAACAATAGCTGCTGCAGAGGATTTTTTCTTTCTTCAGCAAAAGTGAGCTTGTCAGAGCTGTAAGTGTTTGAACTGACGTCACTACAGTGATGGTGTTACACAGTCAGCAAACCTCTCTGGTGAAGATACAGCTGAGCACAGTTTTCAGTTGTGTGTCTTAGACTGAGTTTATGGAAGCCCATTTTAGTGTAGATGTCATGTACCTCCCCCTGAATTTGTGAAAGTGGGAGGGAAATTTTTATACTGTCTTCATCACATTTGTTCAAGCGAATAAAATGTCTCTGAGAGATCCTAGAGTGTTCCAGGAAAACATAACAACTCATGATTTTCAAAGTCACTATTTTGCTAGAGAATGATGTGGTGCTGTCATTACTGACCTTAATACAACAGGAGAATTACATGACTAGGAAGCCATAGTGCCAGAGTCAGTTCCCGCAGGAGATTTTCTTAGAGAAGATGCAGCTGAGACATGGGGTGCACATATCCGGAACAGACTATATTTGCATAAACTGTGCTGTCATCTAGTTCAGTAAGGAGTTCTTTATAACACTACAGTGACATGTTAATGTAGCATTAGTTAAATACTGCATTTTCTCTTAGCATGAGTTACCACATCATCAAGCCATTAGTATTATTTAATGGAAACCAAGCACTATGGCACCACAAGCTATCATAACACTTCCTGGAAAACATATATGATATTTCCAGAAGGCATTCTATGCTACTTTTTTAACTGTTTTGTATTCCAGGAAAGAAATACCACAAGCAATAAACCCTTGTAAACATTTTTTTAATAGCTATCATTTCAGAATTAGGAGGAGAAAAAGAATAATAAAGAAAAGAAATAGTCTCAGTTGATGAGCTTTGCTCTTGAGCTGAGATCCGCTGGAGAGAATAGCATCTCAGAGCTCTGTACAAATACTTAGGACTTTTGTCTTTGCAAGCCATGTAGCTGAAAGGTAGAAGACAGGAGAGTAGTCTGCAGTTGCAGCACCTTTGCAAATAGCTTACTTACAAAAGAGACATTTTAGTTTTATAAACTCACAGTGATTTCAAACTGTTACACAGCATGTAGTGTTTGCCATGTGCTGTCTTAAGACCCACAGCCAGGAAAGTAAGTGAGTAATAGGTGAACAAACTGATACCTAAGAACAGAGTGAACAGGTGACACAGCAGGTGTTGGACTGCCACAGATGCTGGATTTCCTGGGAAACAAAAATATGCCCACGAACTCAGAAGCATGAGAAAGGAGAACCAAATCTGCATGAAGAGGAAAGCGGGAGACATTAGGTTGAGAGCAGAGAGTCCCTACTGTCTCATGAAGGGTGGGCACAGAGGGTTGAGGAACTGGAAATTAATGAGATATAGGTGTCAGGGATAACTGGAATATCATAACTGCTTTTAAAGGTATTTGATGACCCCTGACCCTCTTGTGTAATTAACACCTTTAAAGATCTGGGCAGAGCATCTGGTTTCTCTCTTTGAAAGAAACTATTCATGAATGCTATGAACCCTGCTAAGACAAAGGCATTCTGCCTGAAAGACATAAATGGTTTCCAGCAAAAGAGTCAGAGAGTGAGAGAAAATCTCCTACCTCACTTAGACATAGGATGCTTAGGAGAGTATTTAGGAAGACCTCTTTAGAGTCCTGGCCTGGCATGGCCTGAAAAGGAGAAATGGGGAGAGGGATAGATGAATGGATGTTCGTGCTCTTTCAGTTTAGCAGCCCTGCTTCTTTTGTTTGTATTAGAAGTAAAGTCAGGTTAGGGGACTCTGTCAGTCCATACCCACAGAGACTGAAACTAAATAGAGCCTATTTAGATTTTGTAGCTGCTCCCTGACAGAAGGCCATGAGGGACTGTGATATGAGATGATGCCTAAGGCAGCCTCAGGTTACATGTGTTTTTAAAGTCTTGCTTTCTGAGAGCATCAACATTATTATTTGAAACATCTGGTTCAGGCTTTCTGGATAGATTGCTGAGAAAAGAAGACTTAGCCCTGAGAAATGCTTCTGCATACTAGGGAATCCTGCGGAAAGGATCAAGAGAAGTCAGCAGCGGTTGATTCCCCTGCTGTAGTTATTGCCTTTTGAAGCTGTGAAGGAATAGATGTGTTTAGTGACTCTGAGAATGTTAAATCCTGCCAGAGTCATGAACACTGGTCAAAAAATGAAAATAAGAGAGAAAATAGTTCAGGAGGTTGTGAGATTAGTAACAAACCAGCAACTTGCAGTCATAAAATGTTAGCTTTTAAAAAGGATGGTTGCTCCACAGTCATTGTGACACCTCAGGGTAATACTTACTGGAGTGGCAGAAAGAATTCAAATTCCTGTTAGTGCCCAGAAAATGCATACTGGCATTGAAATAACCAAAGGTGTTTGGGGAATGTTGGCAGGCTGACCTGAAGCAGCTGGGACCTCCAAGTTCACTCTCTGCTGTCCTCAGCACTGAGTTTGAAAGAAACGATGTACATGAGCCATGCAGAGGGCCAGTATGACATCACCCCAAAGACAAAATATGATGCAATGGCAATCTTTGGTGCTGACCAGTCAGAAAATTATTGCAGAAAGATGGAGCACCAATAGAAATGGTTAAAGACAAGGTTCAGCAACCTGTGTCAAACTTGGCAGGAGATGGTTTGCCAAAAGGAAGTGTTCAGAAACGATACTGGGAAATGAGTCCACATGGTCACAGCATTTCAGTAAAGACTCAGCTTACTTTTAAAATGGAGTGATCTCATAGTATCAGCTTGTGAGCTCTTTTTGTGGACCATAGTAGCTCTATTCTAAATCTCTCATGCAACACTGAGCAAGGTCCTTTCCTTCTCCAGGGGTCTCCTCCCTCCACCACACTTTGTCCATCTTCCCTGCAAGCTTTTTGGGCCAGGATTGTCTGTTGCTACATGATCAGTCATGCCCCTGTCAAAACTGTTTTCCAGGCACCAGACTCCTACAAATAATGGTGCACAACACAGCACAATGCAGTGACAAAGCTGCACTCTGTGCAAAGAGCTTACACTAAGCTCTGTAATTAAGACATATGGGGCCTTATCCACAGCTTAGAGAAGTCAGTGGAAACACTGTCTCGTAGGCTGGATGACAAGATGGTGATGAAGCAGATTTTATTTTAAGGAATCATTTTTTTCTATTTAGGGATATTGTGAGGCTTTGGGGAATATCTGTGCTACTAAAAGGCATGAAAATGAAGAAGGAAGAAAATTAATAAAGTAAAAAAAATATAACAGTGTTATAAATGGGTTTAAACTGAGATCTGAAAAAAATACGCAGAGTACAAATGAGATTTATGTTAGTGGGTCACTTTTTTGTTTGCCGTTTGGCTTTTTTTAAAGGGTCTGCTCAAAATATAAGTAAAGAGTCTCCTTTGCACTGGGACATAAATTATCTTATGGAATAGAGGGTACTGATAGACATAAGGAAAAGAGAACCTGACTCCAGATAAATTCATTTTACGTGAATTGTAAGAAATAATTATAATATTAGAATAGGATGGAAGGTACATTTTCATCAACAGTAGAGAAATATGTCAGTATGTTTGTGGAGTGAGTAGCTGGCTGGATCACTACATGCAGATATTTAGTAGATTATGTGAGAGTTTAGTAGTTTATGTGACAGTTCACCTGTTAACAGGAAAATATTGATTCCTCTGGCTTCGCAAATCAGTGCCCTTAAGTGCTCTGGCCAGAAATTCATAACAAGGCAATACAAAAATGAATTTCTCAAGGAAAATTTGGCCCTAAATGTTCACTGGGTGGAGAGAAGCATTTTTCTTGCTCTCAGGATGACATTCAGGCTCACAGTTTCCTGCCTTGCAAGGTATATGGTAGAGGGTCTGAAAATAAAACATATAGTAAGCGTGGTCTGTCGTAACCCAGACAATTATAGGCATCACAACAATAAATTTTTAAACAGTTAGGTAATATATAATAAATAAAAGATGAACAGGAAAGCACTCACAGCTACTCCCCTAATGCATCTGGAAAGTAATTAACTTTTTTTTTCCTCTGTTAAGAAAGTAATGTATTATACCCCGGCAAAGGAGGAGCCTGACAGTGCATCCCTGATGAGGATTTATCTGAGGTTGGACTCGGAGGGAGCAGACCCACCATCCATCCTGCTGGATCACAACATCTCTGCAGCATCACGCCCCCACACATGTGCTGCCCCTTCTCTGCTCAGCAGCCAGGCACTGTGGTGGGGATGGCAGGACTTGGGAGGGCACCAGCATGGGCATGGGGCAGGAGAGAGGTCCTGCCCAGCTGAGGGACACACCAGGCCCCCGCCACACGAAGGAGGCTTGAGACAATGTTCACAATTGCCTGCCAAGGACTAACGGGAAATTAATAATGGCAGGAAGGGAATTAACAGACACATTTGTGAGGCCAGCGTGTCTCTCCTGGGGTTCTTGGCATGTGGCAAAGCCTAAATCTTCTTATTTCAGGGGCTGGCACAGCTGCCTAGTCACTAGAGCACAGGATTGGCATTCATCTGAGGGACTCCTTAGCTCTGCCATTTCCTTATGTCTCTGCTTTTTCCAACTATCATCAAGGTGCAGCCAGGCCATCAGCTCCCTGGGGCTGGGAGCATCGGGGGATCCCAGAGCAGGGACTGGCAGCCCAGGCCCATCCCACTCCCAGCCAGAAGCAGCTGGGGGCACCAGGGCAACCCCAGCACAGGGCATCATGCACCATCCTGTGTCAGGGCCGAACCAAGGAATGGGGGCTCCTGGGTGGGCCCGTCTCAGTGGGCCCCGTGGCTGGGCAGGGCAGGGCTGTAGGGAGCTGGAGGCTGGCCCTACGTGGCATTGCTGGGGCAGGGTCTGATGTGTCCGAGGGACTGGCATAGGGTCCTGGGCCACGGGCAGGTGGGGGGAGCCCTGGCAGACTGCCATCGGGCAGTCAGGGATGCCACGAAGTACATTCAGCTTATTTGAGCCTCTGGCTACTCGAGCTGTTGGTCCCACTAAACAGCAGAGCATGAGTCTGGCTGAGGTCTTCTGAGGTGAAGCAGTTGCAGACCACTGGGTCACTGCATGTTTTCCCCAGTGGGAACAGGAAGAGCTCCTCAAGCGTGTGTTGCCAGAGCCAATTTCAATGGAAACTCCTAAGGCTGGTTTAAAAGGAAAGAGTTTGCCAGTGTGGGTAATGCATCAACTTTGGCATTTACAATAAACAGCACAAAACTGCTGTGCTTTGAGGTGTATTGCAAAATCAATTACTGCTGGGAAAATCTGGATAATGGAGATGTTGCTGAGGGGCAACTTTTAGAACAGTAAGAAACCTGATTTCATTTATTTTTTCTTAGATTATCTCACTGACTGCCTTTTTTTTAGGCCTAACGAAGCTTGTAATCCATTGTCAAAGATACTGGTGGTCAAGGTGGGTGATTGGCATTAATGTAGATTAAAAATACATCACTTTAAATGCAAATTAAAGCACAGACTGAGCAAAATTCTAGGTAATGTTTTTAGTAGACAACCTTTCAGTGGGAAATCCAAAGGAACAGGTGATTTGATGGGTGGTTTCCCATGCCTAATTTTTGTGGTGTAGATAAAAGCCATTGTTTCATGATTACCCACTTCCTGGTCTAAACCAACCACCCCTGCATGTCATTTTGTTTATACTTAAAGAAATCAAGTCACAACCAGATACTTTAGGGGCAGATTAATTCCTGGAAACATCTGGTGGAGTCAGAGTATTGTGAGACATGAACTTTTGACATGATTTGCAGACACAATCATACACAGAGATTAACCTCTCTTTAATAAGTGCACTCCTGGACTGTATCCTGAGCAGGACTCCATGACCCAGATTCCCAGCTGTGGCTGAGCAGCAGCAGAGTCGAGCCCCAAAAGGCAAAGACCTGACCTCAGCTCTCTGTGTGCTAGTCCAGTCTAAGAGCAGAAGTTAAAGCAACCTGTGCCAGCTGTTGACAGAGAGTGAGGTCGCCAGAGGACACGAATGCCCTAGCTGTGACCCCTCCATTCAGTCATGCTACAAAAGTAGTCAGCTGGAAAAAAGGAGTTGGAGAAAGTGCTAAATCAGCACCGAGCTTCTTGTATGCCTCCCCTTTGCTGGCTACACTCACTCCGTAGTCTCACCATGTTTGTGTTATGTAGCTGAAGGTGCCGGCCTGTCTGTGTTTTAATAATGCAGATGGATGCAAAATGATGTCTTGTATAGACAGCATCCTTGCAAAATACCATGTCAGAGCATTCCTGCAGCTGTGCATAAAGTACTCCTGTTCTTCTGTCTCTGTTATCTTTTTCCTGATGCTTGTTTTGATACTAAAGCAAACCCATACAAGATGACAGCCTGATCTTAAAACTGTTTGTGGGATTCATCCTGAACCCTCCACATGTCTCAATCTGTGTATAAATTAGTGACAACTGTCTAGGTCTGTCTCTGCATATCCAGCGTACTCATAAACATGCCTTTAAAAAAAACGCCAGTAACATCACAAGATTCACCCTGAAAAGGTAAGAAATGCTTAGATTTGTCCTCCCATTTCTGTGTATACATGCTTTAAGGTATGGGCCATACTCATGCAGTCACATATTACTTGTTCCATGGGGAATGGTCTAATTCAGTCCCACAAAGCCAGGGTTGTCCTGTGACTCCTTTGCCCATGTATGTGGCTTTGTCTCAGATTCCTTTGCCTGACTATCATTCTTGGGTACATCACAGTCAACATAACTGACAGTGCAAAGCCTAACCGATGTACTTAATGTAAGGGTTAAGGCACAAGGGCATTTTCAATGCCTGATTTCTCAAATTACTCAGTACCCATTTATGCTGCTTACTATTGCATTTAAAAATCAATCCCTAATCATGCCTAAGTGACACAGAGGAAATCTGTGGCCATGGAGTCTCTAGTGTCTTTCCCACAAAGCCTGCCTGCTGCTTTCTTCCCTTCTGCTTCTCAGCTCCTCCACTGTGCTGAAACTGTTGTTTTGTCTCCGACTGATTTTCCTCCTGAGAAGGGCATTTGCAGTGCACTAAGAAATGAAAAGCAGATGAAGTTCAGTAGTGTGCTGCATTAAGCTGTTTTTCGGCCCTTTAACGGAATAAGTCCTCTCCAAATATCTTTTGTTTGATTCTAATTTTTTTTTCTTTGAAATTGTTTCCTGATTTACACTGTATGCACCAATTTGGTTGTAACTGAATATAAAATAATTAACATACTGTAACTATCTTCTCTATCGTCACAACATCCCCTGGCACTAGTGAGAGCACCAGCAAGGAGGCTTGAGATTTGAAAAACCTTTTTATTTCCTAATGAAAACTTATCTAGGCTATAATTAAATTTAAAATGCCCTCAGTGGACTCCAGAGGCCACATTCACTTTCACATACATCGGTCCACTGCCATTGACTAAGATGTGCTCTTGGATCACAGACTCATTCATTTGCAGCTTTGATATGAGTCTTCAGTGCCTTTTATTTTCTTTATTAGGAAGCAGCTTACTTTTTAGTAAGTTCCTTTGCTACAGCTGTTACAGGTACCTTCTAATATGAAGCCCCTCACAGCACTAATCGTATGATCATTTTCTGGAAAAATTACAATTATTATCTCTGTCTTAGAAACTGTTGAAACATTCAACTCCAGTTTAGTTCTTAGGCAAGCTGGTATAGAGAAAATTGTTTCCAGAGTTCCAAAAATATTTCCATAGCTGCATATTTTCCTCTTAATTCCCTAGAGGATTAGCAGGAATTTAAATTTTCCATTCACCCCAGAGCACTACTTGCAGTTCCTTCCCACCAGATGATTGTCTCCTGAGATTTTAACCAAAATTCAGAAGTGATGTACAAGGTTGTGGTAAATTTAGTTTGATCTGTTTATATTTATATATATTTCCCGAAGGCCAGGCTCCCATCCAAATACTCTCAGATTCTCTTGGAGGTACTTAACTGCAATCTGAAACCTACAAAGAATGAAAGAAGGTCTTGTAGAATAGTAAAATATAGAAATAAAGGCTTTCCTCAGCAGCATGTCAGAGGATCAAGAAAAGAAAAAAGTTCTGATGGCCATCCCGTAAGTAACCTCACCTCCTGTTTCTCTGTATCACAATTGAGACCATAAGGGAGGTTATGTTAGACCAGATCAGAAGTCTGTCTATCCCCATATCCCATGCCTGGTGTCAAACAGTAATAGTAGCTTGAGGATAAAATATCAGAACAGGTCAAATGTAAAACAGGGACTTTTTAGGCCTGAAGTGGATTGGCAGCTTGATGGTTAGTAACCATAGATGGAGTTTTCATCTATGAGCTTGTCTAATTGCTTTGTTAATGAATTTATATTCCTGGCTTCTGCAACACCCTCTGGCAATAAGCTCTGCTGTTTAATTATGCACTGTGTGGAAAGCTCTGCCTGTTGTTTCTTTTAAAACCTTAGTTTGACAGTTTCATTTGAAAGCCACTCCTTTTGTGGTATAAGAAATAATTTATCTTTTCAGCATCACCTATGATATTAGAAATCACTCATTTCTCATCCTTTTTCTTCATGGAAGGTAATATTTTATTTAGTTTCTCTTCGTACACAAACTATTCCATAACAGCAGTCATCTGTGTTGCCCTTCTTAATACTTCTGTTGGCTATTTTCTGATTCTAGAGAAGACAAGACCGGAACTGTAAAATTTAGGTGCATCACTGCTTTATATGCTGACTTAAAGACATGCTTTGCCTTTCTTTAGGGTTTTTTTCTGTTTTCTCCTTCTTTTCTCTTTCTTTGTATAACTGTCCCTGGACAGTGAGCTATTGTCATGGAGCAACCTACATTGATCTGAACATCTAATCCCTTGAACAATAACATCTGATGTGGAACTTGTCACTCTTTATGCATAGGTGGGATTATTTTTCTAAATGTGCATCATTTTCAGCTGATCAAAAGATAATTTCACCTGCTGTTTTACTGCCCATCACTCAGGGTCAAGCCATCTTTCTCCAAGTCTTCACAGTCAGTTCTAGTTTTATTACTCCTCAGCAAAGGTTTCACTTTTCCTCTTTGTTCTTCTTTCCACTTAATTCATTAATACATTAGACAGCACAAGTTCCAGCACAGATCTCAGTGGTAAACCCTTGCAGCATTTTCTGCACTGTGGTAACTGAGCATTTATACTCAGATTTATTTCCTGTCTTTTAATCACATATCAGTCCGTAAGACCTTGATCCTTCTACCTCACTGCTTAATTTCTTCACGTATTTTTGGGGAGGGAACTTTCAAGTATGCTTTATTAATGGGTTCATCACAAAGTCATTGACTTTCATTGATTTTAATGCTTGCTTGCATCACAATGAGGTTATAATAAGGGAACTCCTAAGACACAAGAAACCTAAAACTTGTCAGTATTCACACAGATATTCAATAGCTCCAGAAGTGTTGACTTATACGGAATGTGGTGCTTCTGAGATGTGTTAGCCTTGTTTCATGATGCATGAGTTTGGAAGTGAGTGTCTATAGGAATGTGTGTCTGGCACTCAAATTACTTCCTATGCCAAACAACTTTTGAAAATCTTGGCTGATTTTAACCAAATTTGACAGAGGTATGAAGGTTTGAAACAGTTCTTCCAGAACTAAGAAGGAAGGAGGGCTGGTGAAGGGTCCAGATCTCGTAGTGTTGCCATGGAAGTACAATTTGATCATAAGCACATGTTAGAGCACCTTGTTAGACATCAGATTGAGAGAAACAGGAAGAAGGATAGAAGGAGCAGATGGCATGAAATCTTCAGCTGTGGGGATAATCTTCAGTCAGATCTTACAACAAATTAGACACTAGAGAATCCAAACATCAGTCACGAAAGGCTTTGAAACAAGGCTTTGGTCACTCACAGACCATCTTGTCTGATGGTGATAATTGTTCGAAGTCCTCAGTGTAAACAGCTCTGCTCCATATATCCTACCAGCAGAGACAGCTGGCAGTCTATACTCCCGATTTAGCAATTTAGAAGACGTCTATCAATTTAAAAAAAAAAAAAAAAAAAAAAAGGTAAATGTGGGAGAAGTGCCAGGGAAAAACAACTTTTTTACATTTTGCTTTGCGAAAGAAACTGATGTATGAAAATAAAACTGTCTGCAAAGCCAAATAAGTACTATAGGAATATGGATAATAAGAGAATTAAGAGAAACCTTGTTTCTCTTGTGAGAGTGCCTGGTCACATCAACAGCTGTTTTATTTGAGGAAAGCTGAGCTACGTAGGCTGAATTGGTTCAGTAAGTTACTGATGTAATTGTGATGATGACAGTAAGCAAACTTAGAATAGCTAAAACCTTACAGTGTTTTCACTCTGCTATATTCCCTTATCTGGTATACTTACTGACTTTACTCTTGTTGCTTATATAAGAAACTACAGTGCACCCCTGGCCTTTTATCTTTTGTTTAAAAAGATCACTACAAAACCATACACTGATGTTATATTGCAAATTCGAAGTTTATGTACACAATTAATTAGCTCACTTTAATAAACATCTATCAATCAGTCACGTCCACTGAAAGGAGCTTGGCAAAGCTAGTACTTCCTACTGAAATTTTATCTCAGTGAAAAAATGCAGATTCTGTGACACTGAAATATTTACTCATTCATCTCAGCTTCATTAAAACATTTCACTCCACAACAAGGTCCAAATATTTCATTTTAATATTTTGAAACAAAACATTTTAATTTTCATATTTTAAACATCTTCTCCTTTGGGGGAAAAAAAAAAAAACAAACAACAAATTTTTATTGGAGCTTTTTAACAAGTTTTAACTTCAAAATTGCTGGTTTCATTTTCAGTCTAGAAAAAAAAAATGCTAAAAATATCATCAGCTGGAGATGGTATATTTTACACTTGCCAAGGAATGAAAAAAAAGTTATTTGCATAACTCTAGAATTCAGAGCTCTTGAAAATCATGTCATTTTTGAAGTTCTTAATTTGAATTTAGAAATTTTGTTCAGACTAACTAAAATAAGAAGATGTAGAGTCATTAAAATGTTCAGAATTCCCCATACACCTGCATAACACAGAGAGATCTTCCTAAGAGAAGAATTTTTAACTGATAACTAGAAATGGATGCAGTGCACAGTAAGCATGTTTTCTTTATCAACGAACAGCCCATTAATGTAGTAGTATAAAGAAATTATTGTGCTTCTGAGCACACAAATAAAATTACAGTGGTCTTGTATGTATGCTGTATTCCATCTTCATAATATCCCAGAACGTTTTCTGCAACAAGGCTCTGAGTAAGACTGCAAGCCTGTCCAGGCAAGGTAAAAGATCTCGTCACACAAAAAAATATTCTTTCAAGAAATTGACCTTTATTAGTCAGGCAGATTTTCCACCATGGTTGTCCAGCTATGCCCACATGTGACATTTCATGCTGCCAATACAACTGCCAAGCTACACGCCATTCATGTTTTAAACTTTCTGAACTGGCACACAGTGTCAACAGACTGTTGAGCTGTTGTCTTGCTTTTGGTGTGCCTTTTCCCTTTCTGCTTTTTGTGTGAGGATGGCTTTTTTTTGCTCTGTTCATTTCTCATTCTTCTCATTATTTTTCTCTGACTTTTTTTATTCTTCTGCCTTGATTTCTCTTGGGCTGTTGCTTTTGGTGCTGGTTCTCAACAACTCTAGAGGAGGCTCAGGGAAGCTGCCATCTTCTCTTTCTGTCATCCATTGCCCCTGCAGACTTAGACATAGTCATCTGGGCTTTCACATTATGAGCGCAATCTCCTCGCTGAAATGGGAAAGAAGTTCCTCTGTGTACCTTCAGCGTACTCTGCCCTTTTAAGGGTCTTTCTTTGGATGATCATAGATGGGTTTTTGAAAAGGGATGCATGAATAATGCATTTTTGGTTTAGTTCCCAAACTGAGACATTGTGGGTGGAGAATGAGAAAGAAAATTTCGTATGAATGTGGAAATAGAGTATTTGGTACAAAAGGAAATGCAGTGTTGTGATCAGTGTTTAGAGCCTCTTTCAATAATCAGGACAATTTTTAAACAAAAATTTTGCCATCTTGAAATGAAAGAATATAAAAATACTGTGTTTAAAAAGACCCGATAAAACATATTTATATCCTGAAGAGAATCCCCCTCTTTTTTCTTACTGAAACCATTCATCATATTTATCTAAGAGTTCACAGACAGCTTGTCCACCTAAAAAGGGCTTTCATTTCTGGTTAATTTTTTACCTGCTTAAAAGCAGATATCCCACTGTGAGTCAAGTCTGGCATATTTAAATCACTAAGGCACTTGAAAAACCCCACTCTTCACCAGGAAAATTCACAAGACTTCAATCATGTTGCACGGGGAATGTGGCACACAGCAGCAAACACTGAGTTTTGGCAACCAGCGAAGGGAGCTGTGATGATGACATTGATTGTATCTGGGCAATTGCAACCATGATTTTAAGTGTACCAAATACATAAAACAAAATTATGACTTCATACCTTTTTTGTTTCATTTTTTAACTCCCTAGTTCATGGGGTTCTTAAAATTTCCACCTATTATTTTATTCAGAATAAATCAATTGAAGGAGTTGGTGGTAGAACATGACCAGCAGAGTCCCTCCTCTTCCGCATCTCTGCCTGCTACAGAAACTGAATTATCTTCATGCTGCTCCAGATGCTCTGTCCCCCTCACTGTAGTTCTCTATATTTTGAAAGGGAACTAAAAGGCTTTTCAAACATTCCTCTGCATCTAAAAATGGCAGCAGTAAAAGCTGGATACAAGGAATTAAACCAATTGCCATATACCTAACCAAACTGGGAAAAGACAGGCTTTGGGTAGTGGTCGCTTATGGATTGTCTGCAACAAGAAATCTTAAGAGCCTTCCTGCCAATATGCTGAGTGCTAATAAAGCATCATCAGGCTTGATGCTGACTCTGAAAAGAAAAGACTAAACTCTATCTCCTGTAACATCTTACATACATTTAGCAGCTACATGCACAAACTCTGACTACACTCTTCTGTTTTACAGCATAATTTTCTATCATCTCAACTCTTACAGACTGGTAAGATTCAGCCTTGACTCCCTGCCAGGCACAATATGAAGAATTCTATAATTATCAATCTAGTGATGGCATTTAAAAGCAAATGCATTATCATGCACAAAAATAATCTCATGTCCCCTACAGTGTGTTCCACAACAAGCACTGTCACTTTGCTTGACAATAACTCTGGTTTTATTACATTTCAACCTCTTCCATCACAGACTCACCCAGCCAAAAAAATACTATTTTATTCATAAAATAGCATGTAGTCTGGAGTGGCTGTCAACATACCTAAAGGTCATATAAAGTCAGAGTCGTTATTTTCAAATAATCTACAATCATGAGCCCTACTTTGCAAGGCTAGCTATCAAAACAATAATAAACACAGAGCACATGTGGTGCTGCATGAAAATTTGTGCACTATCATTTAAGAAGTATGGAATAAAAGCAAAAATATTCCTCCCCACTCGTCCTCTTTTCACTATGGTGCAACCACTGTATTCAGCATACTGTTATATTAAATGTAATTAATAGCCTGAACCCGTCTTTACCAACACCTTTTTCTCCTTGACCCACTTAGTAATCCAAGAAATGCATTTACAAGCCAGATGATTATTCATTGCAGACTGGCCAGCTCTGTCAGACCCTGATATTTTACCCCATCATGGATCAAAAAGATTAAAAGCAACTTTTAAAAGCACATGTTATGATACTATGTCCAGTAACTCTAGCCTGTCAGCTTCAGTTCAGATTTGAAAACTAAGCAAAGATTAATGTTTTAAATGGTATCTGGATTAATGTTCTGTCACCCAGCTGCAGAGGCAGAGGTTGCTGTTTTCCCATTTGTTTGGTTGGGTTTAGTTTCCATAATCCAGATAGTTTACAATCACTATTTGCAGCATCAAGAATGCTATGCTCCATCTGCAGTCCTGGGCATTGTTAAAACTAATATTTCCAGCCACACTCAAGGTGGGAGCCACGGGTCGTTGGTTCAACAGGTTAATGTGACTGACAGAGATCGCACTAAGTCTAAGAGTGATTACATTTATTTGCTGACCTAGATCTTCTGTAGATTAAGACATACTCCTACCTTCACCTTTTCTACCCTCTCGTTTCCTCTACCTTAAAAAAAATAAATTGGTTAACAGATGTAGGCAACTGGAAGGCTTCACTTTTCACCTCTTTGTTTTCTTTTTCTCAGTGACAAAAGCAGTGAAGGAGGAAAAGGGCTGAGATGAAAGAAATAACTGTCCTATGTTTACCTCAGCCAGCTGTACTGTACGTTACTCCACTCTGTGTTGACACCCGACACTAGTCTTAATGTACCCATCAGCCAGGGTTGAAACAGAAGACATACAGACTTTAAACCTGTGTATCCAGAGCTGACTGTGTTTATCGGGGCTGAGCTGCATGCAGTGCTCTGCATAAGCTGCAGTCAACAAAAAGCAGTTTCCCCTTATATTACTGTGAATTATTTACTGCAACATTTTGAACTGACATCCAGATTTCTTCCCCTCTCTTCAGAGTTTTATTGCAATGAAAAGAAGTAAATGAATAGCAAGAGAGGGGAAATAAATCCCATTGAAATGCACTGGCTGATAAAATAAGTGTCTTTGAAACAGTGCCTTATGCAAGAATAATTGTACCATTTGTTACAGTGCTGTACTGATGTACTTAGGACCATCTCTGACTATGGCAGAGATGTGAGAAGCAAAGCTCCAACTGGAGAATCCACAGGGTTGTGGGACTTTGTTTACAGGTTGTTAGTGAAGATCCACCCAAGTGACCAGCCCTGAAGAGGGGGTTTGAATCCTTCCTATAAACTGGGGAGGGTTTTAGAGCTAAGGTACTGGCCACACACACACATACATGCAAACACGCACACACACACAGACCAGAGAAGAAAGTCTTCCCCATTACCAAGTGACTGAGGACATCAGGTCTTTGGCACAGAGTTCAGAGCGGTCACTGTGCATCTTGTGTTCTGCCCTGAGTGCAGAAATAGGCAGGGTTGAGAACAGGTCTCTGCCTCTCCCACATAAGCTTTAGGGGGGACAGTTAGCTGACTCCTGAAATGACACCTATTACTCACTGTCTCAGCACCAGAGGTAGCTCAGAGACAAGTTCATCTAAACTTTCCTGTACAGGAAAAGGCTCTGCTCCACAAGTTACATCTGGCTCCAGTTTTGGATTGTAGATGTGAACTTCCCTCCTTGGGTCCACAGATCAGGAGTTTCCAGACCCATCGCTGGCTTAGCTTTCATATTAAGCAGTGCTAAATGAAGTTCAGAAACTCAGCACAGTTCTGTGGGTTTGATGTTTGGACCAGATGATCCTTTCTCTTCCAAAACTTGTGTGTGCTCCCAATCCAAAATCCAGTTTTCTCGTCAATGAAAGTTTGAGTTGTTTGAAATGACCTTTTTGACAACCTCTGGCTCTTGCCATTGTTGAGTCTAACACAAGCGTTGGTTGAGTTTCATCTTCATTGCTAAGGAAGACAGCATTTAGATCCACAACAGTCATTCCCAGGTCTCACTGTGCAGCAAAGGAAGTTAAGGAAAATGGCTGTTATGAATGTTACTGCATAAGATTCTGCCTGAGCAAATTATTAAATGAACAGAGTATCCATACATTTTTGACAGGATGAAAACTTATTTGGACAAGTCAGCGGAAAGCTTGGCTGAGTGATTACCACAGGCAACCCTGTGAGAAGGGGGTACAGCCAGAGACACAAAGCTGAAGCGACAGAAAGCCAGGAATGAGATGCCAGTGACAAGCTGAAATGCTGGGCTCTGCACACACGCAGCCAGAGGTGGGCACTTGACAAGTTCATAGTGCCATACTTGCCAAGAGCAGTTCTGATGGAAGCAGTGAGCAAGCTTTGGGGACACACTTTCTACAGCTGTTTTGCTAAGGTCTAGGCACCCGTAAAGCAAGCAGTGACTAGCACCAATTTCCCCCACTGATGGCCAGACTACTTCAAAAGAAGATATTAATGTTCAGGGTGACAGCAAAACATGACGGGACAACCTCTCACATTAGCAGTATGCCTTCTCCTTTCCCTGCAAACAGCAAAAGCAAAAGTCTGATCCTCTGTGGCTCTCCCCTGAACTCTGTTTCTTTTCCACAGAGGGAGCAGCTTCACCTCTAAGTCGCAAAACTCTACACTCACCCTAGGCCAGGTGCTTTTTCCAAGGTGAAATCGTAGAGTCTGAATCTGAGTCCTCTTGTATCAGGTTGGCCCTGACTGGCTGCAGTGAACCTGTTACTGGAAAGATATGCATGCACACATGCTTGTCTCTTAGCTACACACCTCTTCTCTTGGGAAAAAAAATCTTTAATGAAGCATTAAGGGGGAGGAGGAAACAGAACCCACTCATGATAAAAGTCTAGTGTGAGAAATGTATATAGTGGGTTTTTTTGGGGGGTGATGTTAGTTTTAACTAGGAGAGACTTGAGAAACTGTTTCTCTCTGTGCATGAAGGGACAAATCCAGCCTTCCACCTGAATAGGTTTCATACTGAAGCATAAGCAGAGGTTGAGGTTCTGCTGCATTGCTCTCTGTGCTGCTCAGCTACACCTCTGCAGATCAGTCCCATAGCACTGGTGTGGTGAGGACAGAGCAGTGGGACAAGGAGCAATCCCATACTCTAGAAAGATGGGATACATGGCAGTCGTGCCCCATAGAGTCTGTTCTGGTGACTGGGATGCCCCTGGACACCAGCCCCAGAACTTTTTGACCAATCTCATCCACATGCAAAGCCTGAAACTGGTACCCTGTCTGTCATCCCTGCTTTCCAGTGCCAGAGCCACTTATGGATGGTCAAGTATTCACTGGATTTACCCTTGAGTGTGGAGCAATAAACATAACTACTAGAGAGTCTGGATACTACAGATGCAGTCATGCCTAGTCTGCCTCCTTTGCTTTGACTGCCAAACAACAAAGGAAGGAATGAATCTCTGTGTTAACTCACAAAGGCAATGAAAACCTTCAACCATTCATTAGCAGCACTCCTGTGAACAGATATGCGGGCTTGCCTCTGGTAGCTTAGGTAAGCCAACTTGAAAATACAGTAAAAATAAAAGACAGCTGTCAAGCTGATAATTAATGTGCTGTTCAAAAATTATGCCTTGTTGATGCTCTTCTGGTTAGAGGAATAGCCCTGGGGAGAGGCTCTGAACCAGCTTGTACAGTCTGTGAATTTCCATGTCTGTTGTGATAGACACTATGCAAGCACTCTTTAGCCTGTTCAAATTGAGACAGAATAGTGCATATTTTTTATTAACCTGAGACTGCAGACCCAGTTACCTTGGTAGGTCTGCCCTACCTGAATGAAAATAGCCTCTTTCTTTCCTTACAGATGCAGACACAGAGTGCAAAAGGCACTCACAATCACCTGCCTGCTGGTTCTAGCACCTCCACTGGCATCCATCGTTCGTCCAGGACTCCCATTTATTTTCCTAAGAGAGAAAAAAAAATGTTTTCTGTCACCATCACCCTATTCATTATGAGGTGCAAGAAAGATGTCTCAAGGAAGAAACAGTAATTCTGGGTCTTAGACAAACCAGACAAACACATAAATCTGGACTGGCATTAGAAAGCGATCACTTCCTTTTCTTCCAAGTTGTTCCTCTTCACAAAAATCCAGAAGGAAAATTCATAGAACTGTCTTCACAAGCAATAAACCAAAGTTAATGATCTGATGTAAAGCCACTGGAGTAAGAATATTTTCATATGGTCAGAAGACGGAGGCAGAATTGGCAGAAATATGGACTTGTGGGTGCCATATGACTTTATATGTTACACAGAATGTGAATTCTTCTTCCAGACTTTAAAATGGATACTGCTCAAATTTAAAGGTTGAAAAACAAAGGAGGTGAATCAATGTACAGGTGCTCTGAAGCAGAACTACCACAATTGGCAAAACAATAAGCAAAACAAAGGGCCTTGCTGTCCCATTGAAATTAAAAGTACACAACAAAAATGACTTGTGTTTAGCAGGGCTGCACCAAAGGAGGTATGTGGTTACCTCCTCAGTTGCTCCACATGCAATGAAAGGAGCTCACACTCTTTTTTCATTAGGGAACACTGAGAAGCAGTTGCCTCCTGAAAGAAATGCTGCCGCACTGCTTCAGATATGTTACTGGTACATCAAAAAGAATTAACATCCTGCCTCCACTCACACAAAGAGAGGGGTCTCATTTGATGCCAAATGGCCATGTGCACTGATACAGAAATAATGTCTTGGCAGTCAGTAGAAGTGAAAAGGAGCCAAATTACATCATTCATTCTCCTTTCAGTGGAGATAGAAGACTCTATTTACTACTTTGGCAGTAGCCAGCACCACAGCTGCCACCAGTCACATGTAAGGGGAGCAGAGGGAAGGTAACAAACCAATAATTGAAAGCTGAGAGTCTAAGGATCCTCTCTGTAAAATGCACCATGCTTGGTGCAACAGGGTGCTATCCTAGGACTCAGGAAACCTCTGTTCTGTCTGCTGTCACCAACGTCTGTTGCATGACCTTGGCCCATCACTTCATCTCTCTTTCCTCCTGCTCTTGGTCCTTGGTTTATTTGGCTCACAAGCTTTTGAGGGCAGAGATTGACATATTATGTAAACTCTGTGCTTAGCTCAACTCTCTGCTGGTCTCATCTGGGTCCTATAGGCACTACTGCAACAGAATAAAAACAGCAGCAGCTGTATTTCTAATGAGAAAGAAAACACTTTTAAAGGGCCAAAAAGGGGTAGATTTTCAAAAGATGAGATAAATATGTAACATGGATGTTACAAGATGGGAAATTCTGCCACTCCAGAGCACATTTAGCTGTGCAAATGCCTGGTGGAGTGCATGTACAATGATAGGAAGTCACTAGTGTGGCTAGAATGAGCAGCAAAAGCAGTTAAGTGGTGTAAATATTCTTTAAGCTGAAACTATTGTGGAGAGGAACTGAATTAATATGAGAAAGCAAGAATAAATGCATCTGTGAATGATTGCCAGATTCATCTTTACAGGAAAAGCCATACTGAATAAAAAATACACCTACAGGACATTTAAAAAAAAAAAAAAGAGAGAGAATAAGTGTTCAACTGTGTGACCTAACAAGTATCAAGATTTGTCCAGTTTCCATCGCCAGAAAGCTCAAGGCTACCTGTCTAACAACATCTTGTATGCTTCAAGCAACTGATAATTATCAAACACAAGAGAGTGACCCCATCTTAATTTAAAACGCATGCTCAAGTGACACAAATCAATTCTTGTTGCTCAAGCAAACCCCTGCAGAGTAGTAATGTGATAAATGAAGACTAAAAAATACTCCCAAAAACCGAAAGCCCTTTCAAGATGGAATGCGGTGACAATTTGTGAAACCTTTGTTACATGTAATTCAACAAAACCTGCTAAAAAACTGAAGGAGTTGGTGCCTCAGAGAATTTTTGTACTTTTAAAATGAGCCATAATGGCCCTCCAGAGAGAAGTTGAGGAGACCCTCATCTGTGCTTTCTCTGCAGAACAGATCCACAACTTCATTAAGAGAATCAGTGTATTTTGTAACTAAATGAGATTCTGTCTTGCTGGCAGGCATATTCTGCTCACCGAACAAAGAAACCACACACACAAATGTTCTAAAGGGAGATATACTTAAAAAAAAAAGTCATTGTAACACCATCAGACTGCGAAGTCTGCCAGAAATTATGACTTTGTGGAAGAAAAAAAAAGACTGACAGGAATAGGAAGCAAGCTAGATGCACGTGACAAAAGTCTGTTCTCTTGACCTTTTTATTTCTCAGTTAATGCCTGTGAGTTTCCACTTGTTATAAAGCAATTTCTGTGTTGTTTTGTTTCCCTGTATTCAAAAGGCACACTGCTGCCTTCCAACCTCTGTGGCAGGGAGCTAGGTTTAGGGATGTGGCAGTACTCTCAGACTTGTTTGTGGTGGATTTTGAGAGAACCTCACCAACACCCAGAGCCCTGGAAAAATAAAGGCTTGAAGGCTTTCTCTCAAAAGCAACAGGCTTACTGCTCATCTCCTGGTGTGCTTGTCCTTAGCTGCAGTCCTGACTGGGCCCATTAGGCCTGAAATGAAAAACTGCCTGAAAGACAAATGTGAAAAATCACAGCACTGAACCACTGGGAAATTCAAACTTCTCCATGCATGGGAGCCAACAAGGCTGCTGATCTGTAAGGAAATATTCATACACTGATCCATGCACTGTGTTGTTGCTCAGAGTCTGAATGGGAGAGGAAAGGGATAATACCATCTCAGATCTGGCAAGTAATGGTGACAGAAGGCAAGAAAGGGGAAAAGCTAAAAACCACCAGTGAGTTGAGAATGCAGATGGTGGTCTGAGATCCAGAGTAATTATATATGTTGTGTTTTACTTCTCCCCTTTAAGATACCCAAAAACAAGATGAAAAGGGGAGCTGGATGTAAAGCCCCAAATAGGATTTTTATGAGGGACTTCTTTATTTCCCTTATACATGGCAGATTGTTAATTATTGTATTTCAATTATCAAATAGAAGAGCAGGAATTCACTAAATGGTGAACATTTCCAATAATACATAGATTTAAAGATGGGCAAAATTTATGCAAGATGTCAAGTGTGAGCTATGTGTCAAATGTGAGCTAAGTGTTCTCATTCTTCACACTCAATTGAAAGAGAGGCAGCTGCACAAGGTATTTCTTCCCAACTACCTTAGAAACACCTTCGCTCAAAACCAGTCTGGGTGAAATGTTACACTTAATACATCCATAGTTAAAGGACATGAAGCTCTCATGAGGTCACTGCCAGTCTGTAGAGTCACGACTTGGTCTGACCCTATGACTTCGTTATAGCTTGCAAATGACAACCCATCTCAACCTCACTCTGGATTCTCCTCAAACATCTGAATTCTGAAAGAAGTGTTTTCCGCTTTTGTGGAGAGATTAGCTAACCTGAGCTCTGATGTTCATGGCAGAAGGAAAAACAGTTCAAAATAAGAAACATTTCTCAGAAAATCTGTTATTGATGTCTGTCTTTTACACCAAAAAAACCTTTGTCGTGATGATAACCTCAGTTGTGAGTATCTGATAGGAAAAGATCAACTGGCTTCAGGCAATGTAGACCCAAATCACTTAGGGATTTAAATATAATTCTGAGGCAACAGGTGGCTTCCTGTTTTATTTTGACTGGCTCTAGAGTGGCTCCATGCACACAAAATCAATATTAAACTCTACTCAGAAGTCAGCTGCTAGACTGTGCAGTCTGTAGCACTCTGGTACTATGTGATGCCAGCATAAAGCTCCACTAGTAAATGGGCTGAATCATGCTGAATAAGTTTCCTAGGATATAAACACACATGAAAAATTTGAGTGGTCTAATCTACAAGGGATGGATAAGCACACCATCCAAGCAAAAATATTTCATTACTTTATCAAACCCAAAATATTCTTTTCCACTTATATACAGGTCCAGGACTTCTATTTCATGAACCAAGTTGTAAGTTTTGTCTAGACTCTAGCTAACATCAAGCCCCACCTATACCACTTTCTTCAGTCTCCCAATATGATCTATGGATGTATTCATAATTTTTTTGTTAAGCCTCATGTAAAGTGAAAGCCTGTCTTGACTAATGAAAGTTTACCAGGATGCCATGCCAGCAGGATATGCCGTTCATTTCAGAACATATTTGAATATTTTCTACATGCTGAAGATGCTGGGATACTGGAGACAGTTCCTGTTTACCAGCTCCTGTAATCATGTCAATTGCTGAGCAAAAGGAGTTAAAAGAAGATTTATTCACTGTATTTTTAGAATAATTTTTTTCAGAGGGTTGTGGGCTTGTTTTTTTTTCCAAAGCCATAGAGTTTTGCTTCATGGCATTCACAGAAGGCCATAAAGACTGTTTAAACCTTAAAGCATCTTTAAACAACCTGGAGAAAGGGCAATTAATTGTGTTGACACTAAAAGGTTACTAGGGTAAAGCAATGAAATTTTTAAAGGAATCTGTAGGATGAATATCAAAAAGAAATTAATTTATATGCACTCCCTGGCCTTAATTTTCCTGCACCCACTGAAGCAAGAGAGCCATGGCTGCTCAGTCTCTCACCCTCCACCACCTTATTCCCTCATATGTGAAAGTTCACCAAGGAGTCAGAAGGGTCAACCCTGCCAACTTTTCCAGAGCTTTACCTCAGGCTTTTCCACAAAGCAGGATGGTCTGTCCCTATACATTAATGTTTTTCAAATAACAATCATTCCCTCCTCTGCAGATGCTCTACACAAATTAAAACCATGCTGGAACCCGTGGAGGCTAGAAAATTCATTAATGGATTTGAGTGAAATTGCCGTTTTATGGAATGTAATTTCACATATGGGTAGCTACACTATCTATGGAGTTCATGGTTGAAACAATTTAAAGCACTTCTCACCCTAACACAAAAGATAAGCTCATTTTATGAGCTTCTCAGCTTCCTCTAGCCCATATTAAGCACAAATATATGATGTGAACAACAGTCTTCTAAGTTAGATCATCAAGAGGAGCTGAAGACAGATTTATTGTTGTAAAAACACAGTCCTCTTCAGGGCGATATTCAGTGCCCTGCCATTTCAGAAACAATCTGAGGCATCAGCAGGCTTGCAGTTGACTTGCCAGATATCTTCTGCTATAGTGTGCTAATTTTTAAATATTTAAGAGACGCACTTTTACTCTGGGGAGATGTTTCCCATCTCCAATTGGTGTGGAGCATGACTGGCAAATAAGAAGTTATCTTCTCTCCAGAGAAAATAACACAAGCATTCTCCGTGCAAAAGCCACAACAATTATATGAATAATACTCAAACCTCAAATTCAAGGCACATTTTAGTGTGATATTAAAAACAATGTGGTTTAGCTTGCTTTGGTTTATCAAAGGTCTGAAGTTTCTCACTTCAAATCAGTGTTTGGTATCCAATACCTGGGTTTCAATCATTCATTCAAACCAGATCTTCTGCAAAAATCATTTCTTTCCTGATTCACTTTCTTACTTGTATGCTGCATTTAGAAGATCCTATCACAAGCCATAGACATGTTTAATATTATTGAAATTACACTGCTAATATCCATATCAATTATGTTTTGAGATTTATGTTTAGTATAGATATGAATGCAGTCTGGCTTTTCCATTTTTACTTCTGCAAGTATAATTTATTGAGACATAAATAGTAATATTAAAGCTATCAAGTATAAACATCAATACTTGACAGCACCATGTAATTTAAGAGTTATGTTCATCTAAATTCAGTTACAGTCCTTTCTGAATGCTCACATCTTAACTGCAGACTGCAGCTCACCAGGAATTCTGAGTTTTGAAAGCAGCAGGCTGTCAAGTAATGCCGTACTAACATCTTGAAATGAGCTTTTCAGAAGAACTAGGGAATCAGTAGCACACGGTTGGAACATAAAAAATGAATCATTTTCTGTTTTTTTCACTAAACACTCACTATTTACACGCAGTAGCCCTTTTTCCCATCTCTCAGTCAGTTTGGATTAATTATAGTTTTGGTGGTTTAGTGACTCCAGAGACATATAGGAAAATGGGTAAGTTACCCATACTGTCAGTACTCCTGAGTACAGCCACACTGACACCTTTCTTAATGACCAGCTTGTGTCTAACATCCTCCAGTGATGGGAATGCTGCTCTCCATCGGTAACTTATTCCTTTGCTGTGCTGTTCAATGTGTTAGAAAGTTCTATCTTATTGCATGAAACCAAGAGTAACTGGTAAGCAATGATATGTGGTTTGGGAAAGTGACAACATATGTGACAAGGCTTGGCCAAGGAAAAATTTGTTTGATTTTAAACAGACAAATTTTTGGTGAACCATAAAACAAATACCTTCTTCAAGGTAAATGCTTACAAAACAAGGATACCTATCACTTAGTTAAAATGCAACAGGCGGTGAAGGTGGAATTGTCTAAAGGCTCAATCCCTTTTTATCTCAGCTCACTGTGGACAAAGACAATGTAAGCTGGAAGGACTTGTCCTCTAGAAGTGTCTCCCTCTCCTTTGGCTATGGAGGGGACACTAGTGACTTAGCCTTAATGCCTAACTTACAGGAAATTGCTTAAGAAGAACTCCAGTTTCAGTGTATGCAACAGAACAGAAGATGCCTAGCATTTGTCATTGTTACAAGGAACCCACATGTAGATTTTTGAATATCAATGGATGCACAGTGTTCCCTTCATTTTTAAGCTCAAAATACTAATGTTTTATTATTTTCATAGCTGCTCTGAGCAAACAAGCAGTAGTGAAGCCCCACTGGCATATTTTGAGACTACTGTGTTATTTGTGTTATGTATTAATGTATGTTGTTAAGTGGAACTCTTCTAAACTGACACTACCCCAAAGCAAAGCTAAGGTGGTAGCATTATCAGAGCCCATGGCATGCTTCACACTTGATTTGTCTGAAGACACCAGGGAGAAAGTACCTTAAGATGAAGCAAACTGAGAAGGGAACCATGAAAGTCATGTTGAAAGCAGAAGTTTTGTGTTGCTTTGGTTCAGTGAGCCTCCTGATAGAGACAGATGTTTGTACTTGCCAAGAGGGGCAACCTCTAGCAAAAAGAGCTAAAGACCACACTTAGCACTGTCAAACACTTACCAGCCTTTTGGTGCTTTAAAGTGTAAACCTGACCATGCTCTATAACTATCTTAACGAGCTTTTGAGCACATAATTCTTTTATCTTGTGTAACTATTTTCTTTTTCTTTTTGGCATTTTGATTTTAGTAGGATTTGTCAGTGCAGTCAAGTATGCATCTGAATAACCTGAGAAATTTAATGGTGCAAGTAATAGAGAATCATGTCCTGTTGCATCTGGAGGCATCTGCCCTTATAGATATAGAGTTTCTTTTTCTATGTGCAAAAATTTATGTCTTTCTATCAGAAAACTGACATAACGCACCTTTGCATTGAAAAGACTAACTAAAGACTCACTATACTTGCTGTGTATTTCTCTGAGTCTATCCTGAAGAAATATTGCTACAAAATGACATTAGTATTGTTTATTTAAACATCCTCTGACAGAGTGAGGATGGAACATTCTTCACACAAAAAAAAAAAAAAAAATCAAATCTCCCTGCACTACCACTGCTGTAGCAGTACCAGTACATAGTCAAGAATTTCCCACATCAGTCAAACTGGAGCTGAAGATGTTCTGAACAAACCACACTGACCCCAGCCTAAAAGCCTTGTCCGCCAGGTTAAATCCAGGCTAACAATTTCAGTGACAGTCTGTTGGTGTTTTCCAGCTTTGGAAAGCCTACGTGGGATGGAGGTACAGCCAAAGAGGACAGATATTTGAAAGATTCCTGTTAAAAAAGTACTGTTGAGTGCACAGACGAAGGAATGTATTTGTGGGTGTCCAATGTTTGCATAAATTCCATTTTGGAAATATTTGTGGGACCAGTTGCATTTTTCCTCTCTTATTTATAATTAATGATCTCTAGTTGGTGGTGAGTACATCAGTATTTTAGGACTTTCTTTTATCTTTTAAGATTTTAAAATGCAGCTGACAACACACTGATCTGTCTAACTTTGACCTCCTCTGAATGTTTAGATTTCAATACTACTCATCTAATTTTAGCCAGTCTGACCAAGTTAAAATAAATGTGGCACAAACCATGAAGGGAGCTACTCATTTACCATCAAGACAGAGCTAATTTCAGGACAGATGTTTATTGTGGAAAAGACAATGATCAAATGAAAATGTCAGCAAAAAATGCAGAGTTACAATCCCTGCTGTCAGGAAATCTGTTAATTTCAAAGCATCATCAGTGGTACATGGAGAGGTGAATTATTAAAAAGTAAATAAATATTCTCTTTAACTTATATTCTCTCTATAAAAAACTGAATAATACTTGGGTTTTTGCCTGCAGCTGTGCAGGTGACACAGCCATTATTCTCTCAGCTCTTGTTCTCACCCACTCATACACCTTCGTTTCATCTGATGGCTGGAAAGGCAGATTCTGCTTTCCTTTGAAGTAGCTGGGAATGAGAATAACAATACCTTGCTGCTACTTCGCCCTGTTTGTTGGCAGGTCTCAAGCTTCCCTACAGGAGCCATCAGCATAATTACCTACATTTTACTGATGTGGAGATGAGAGCCCAGCGAACAGCAAGCTGTCTGAGGACACTCAGTGAGCCAGTAGGAAAAGCAGGAGGAACTCAAAGTCTTCACCTGCAGGTGATGAGAATACTGTGCGTCCTCTCAGAAAGTCTTCATTTCTTTGCCAGGGTACTCCATGTGGAAGCCCCTGAAAGCTCACCTACCGGTCAGCTAGTGGACTTCCTTCAGATGTTCAGGGTCCATTTTCTCCCACATAACAGGTGCCTTCTTTGCTCTGCTGCCAGCATTACCCCCTAGCCACAATAGATTTATCTCTATTTAGCATTCACCCCACTGAAGTGTCTATCAACAGAGACCATGCTTCCTGTCACCCCCATTCTTGTAAAATAATCAAGCCAGGCTTTTCTAGTATTCCTTCATATGTTATGCTCTCCATTTTCCTAACCATTTTAATAGCCCTTGTCAATCATACATTTTACTTTAAAGCAATTGTTTTTGATCCTGGGTGACCAAATTATACTCTACCTGCCAACAGTTCATGTGTACACCTCTCTCTCCGCAGGAAATAACTCACCTAGTCCATCTCATGTTTCCAGGGTCTTTGCCTTTTCTGTCATGTTGACAGCCTGTATACGACGTTAGGTGTCTTTATCTTGTCTTTTCCTTTGCCATCCCAACAGAAGGGCCTTTAATATTAGGCATCTAACAACAGCAAGTGCCCTTATAACTCATATGTCCATATATGATTATGCACTTTGTATTGTGAAACTAGCTCAGTTCCTAATGCTCTGTCCTCAAATTCCATCTGTAAAATATCCTGAATGCCCTGTCTGTACCTAGGATGTGTCATCAGCAAGTCAGATTATTACACTCCCACTTTTTGCGTGAAATAACCCACATATCTTCCAAGATAGTCCTTTAAAAAATCCATTTCTTCCAGCCCAATACAGCTCACTATTTCTTTGCTCTCATAGGAAAAACAGTGATTTTATCCACCATTAAAGAGTCATGACTATGTGCATTCTTGTGTCTGTGAGACAGAGGGGGAAATGAGGTAGAATCTGGAATACTTGTTTTTACACTGAAAATCATTTGGAACTAATGATTCATTGGAACTAAACTCATTCACAGTAATAAACACAATAGAAAAATCTGAAGGTATTGTAACTGTGCTGCTGCAGTCAGGGCAAGACAGAAGAGTAATGTGCCTTCGGTACAGGCTAACTGCAGCAGTGCATGGCAGTGTTATCATTACCAGAGGGCATTAGTAGTCTATATGCAAAGCAAGAGAAGGAATGACAAGTGAGAAGGGAAGAGATAAACAATCATTTTGGAAAAGGTGCTTTTTCCAGAGAACTGCATTGCAAGGGGTGTAAGACCTTTAAAGGAAGAAAAATATGGTGAAAAACTTGAGGTCCCAGAAAAGTGAGGATCTTCTATGACACTAAGTGTTATCACCAACTCAACTAACTTCCTTCTGCATGGAGACATTGTGTGAACAAAGGAGGCACTGCTTCAAATTAAAGTGTCCATAAATTAAGTTTTAGAGCAACCTGATGAACTGAAGTGCTAAGGTTTGATTCATTTGCTTGTTGCTGTCTAAAGGTTGGGAAACTGGACTGTGCTTATCATCTAAACATCTAAAAGAGAGAAGGAAGGAACATATGGAGAGACTGATATCTAAACTAGGTGAGGAGAATTTTCCACTGGAATTGCCTATCAGTTGCCCTTTACTGTGGTGCTGGATCACACACACACTTGCAATTAAAATTAACTAAAATAGATCTGGGCATATGTGAAAACCCAAGAAGATCAAATTCTATGCATTGGACAGTCCTAAAAAAATCCATATAATATTACTGAACTACTAAGGGCTAAGTTAATTTTGGTACTCATTAGCAAAAAAATTAATTAAAGGCTTGAAGAGTTATCAAGAGTATTAGCAACCAACAAGCTTGGTTTCTGGACCATAAAAATTATTAGCAACTATAATAATGAAAGAAAAAAAAAAAGTATGTAAGAAATATCAGGGAAAAGCCAGCATGGCTTTTGAAAAGGACAGTCATGCCTCACATATCATACAGTTCTCAGAAGAGGTGAGGAACAAAAAACATTACAGCTGATATGATCTGCTTAGATCACAAAAAAAAATGGTGATCAGAGCCTTTATCAAAAGGCCTTATGAAAACTAAATATTCATGGCATAAATAGCAATGATCAATTAGTAGCTGATTTAAAAAAAAAAAAAAAAAAAAAGAAAACATGAGAATAATTTGATTCTTCACAGTATAATGCTGTCACTTGTAGTGCTACTAACAGATTGGAGCTGTGCCCAGTGCTCCTCAACATATTCATAAATGTTGCAGGAAGCAGATAAGAAGGGCATTGATAAGATTAGCTGATACAAAATTATTCAGAAAAGGCTAATCTAAAGTTGACCATGAAGTATTTCAAAGGATCATAAGCTTTTGTATTTAATTCCATGTTAGCAGCTGCAGTATGATGCAGAAGGATAACATTCTGCTTTTACATGACAGGCAATGCAGATATACATATGTATGTACGTGTATGCATGTATGTGCAGGTTATTATATATAGGCAGCTAGATGGTAAATTACCTAATGTCATTTAAGAAGAATAGTTGGAGTTGTTCGAGATTCTTTGAATACTTTGAGTACATGATACATCAATGCTGAGAAACTATCTAAGAAACAAAGGTATTGAGAATTATTAGGAAAGGAGAAGAGAAAAAATCAAATAACTTTATGTTACTGAATATTATTACTGTACATTGAGTACTTATTATTCACGTCACCCCATCTCAAAAGGATGTACTGAAACTAAGACAGAGAAGGAAAGACCAAACTTACGGAACAATTTTGTTACAAGGAGAGTGAATAGACAAGGTAACAGATAATAATAGACTAGATAATAGATGACAAAGATGCAATATGGCTGAGGTAGATATGATGAATAGGAAATGATTTATTCACTGTTTCTCACAATACAACAGCAGGTAGACTGATAATGAGATTATCAACCAGCAGTTTGAAAGCAGAGGGAAAAAATCCATTCAGACAAGGCTGGGGAATTAATCCTCACAGGATGCTGTGGAAGCTACAGCATAAATTTGCTCCAAGTATCAGTGAGAGTCACTGAATGCATGGCCACTGGAACTTCTGTCCTAGAAACATCCATCCCAGGTTAGAAAACTCAACAAGCAGTTCCCAAAGTTTTCAGTTTGTGCTGGAAGAAAAATCCCTTTGTATATATGTCCCTTCTCTGAAATTCTCTTTCTAACCAGCATTAAAGACAAGTTCTAGAGGCTACAGGAAAAACTCACTGAGACATGCATGTAATTGCAGTTTTAGTGAATGAGGTAACAACATAAAAATTTTTGAAATGTCTCCAACGTGTTTCCATAACTCAGTGTTGTCTCTTAAAGAGGGAAAGACAAAAGAAGATGCACAGCTTTCCTATTTCTATTCTGTGATTGAGCTCTTTTCCTCACAAAACACTTGTTGTTGACATTCCTAGTTTTGTTACTGGTATCCCCAGTTTATTTGCAGATGTAATCCCTTCATTCTGTCTGCAAATACAGGAGTCTGCCCTTTTTCCCCCATTTATTAAAACAAACAAACAAATCCTACTATTAAATAAGGTCAGGGCTATTCTGTAAAAATCACATCCTCGGATGAAATAAGTTACTGTAACGTTATTGGCTTCAGTGGAACTATGGCAATTTACAGCAGCTGAATATTGCTCCAGCATTATGATTCACATTAGCAAGAATATGAAATGCTGCATATTGATTCAGAAAAGTCTCTCTGAATTTATTTTTCTAAATTAATTTGCTCTCAGATCCATTAAACGTAGTAAGGAAATATTTCTATTATGCACATTAAGTGCAAAAATGTAGACTGGGGTCCAAACTCACCAATGCATTTAGGTATTCTCGGGCATTCTTAGGCTCCTAAGTGCTTTATGAGTCTGACCCTGCTGGCATAGGATGGCATCGATAGCCTATTTAGTAAATGTCATTCATGTGGATCTTTTTTATATAGTCCTAAATATTACCACTGTTCTTTTTTGGTAATGATAGTATTTCAGTATCACTCACTAGGAGTGTTTTCCAACAGAGCTATGGACATGCCCTGCCTTGAGATCTCACAATTTATAGAGACAACATAGGGAGTGTGCATAAAAACGCTCCCTTCAGACTAAGCTTGCCCCAGTGACCTTTCTGCCCTTTCCAACGTAATGGCTCATTTCCTCCAGGTACCTTAGTAAAAATGTTTCTTGAGAAGGAGGAAATGACCTAGTGATTCAGTTTTTCTCAGACAATCCATCCATAAAGTCAAGGTTGAAGAAAGTATAAAGGACTGTATTCAGATTGTCTGCTATAAATGTGACATTTACTCATGGCAGCCCCTTCTCTCCAATGATTATGAAGTCTGGCAACAATGTTGGCATCGTGATTTGCTCTTTTCTCTCTTAAACTCAAATGTCTTCACAGCAGCAACACCCAATTTATGCACTTCAAGCCTTTTGCCTACATATACAGTACAATGTTGGATAAAGGAAGCACACATGCATTCAAATCTAGCGTTGGTAGCAAGGCAGAAAAGGCAGGACACAATGTGCTGACACAGGGGATAATAAGACATTTTAGTTTTAAGAGTCTTAATGATGAAGTTGGGAATTTTAAGCTACAAACAGTGGTTCGAAGCTCTAGTAGGCAGGGAATGACAGTATGAAAGGGAGGAGAAGGAAAGATGATGTTGGCAGACGATTTCGGCAAGGGATAACTTGGGGAGAGGAGAAGCACAGCCAAGGATATTTGTGTTACTCAAGGACTGAGGCAAGAAAGGCTTAGATGCAAGTTTAGGGTGGAATTCAAAGGTGAGATGCCTAAAATTCCATAAAATAAATTACCCTAAAAGAAAACACCCTAAAGGAAAATTGGGAAGATATCATGTAGCTGTAGTGTCAAGGTGAGGGCATGGCCCAAGATAAGGGAGAAGAATCTTGTTATTTATGCATAGGATAAGGCCTCAGTCAAATGGTTTGTCTTCAACTCTACCACAGGTCTCCCATGTGATTTTGGACATGCCGTTACTTCTCTCTCCCAGTTCTCCATTTACGAAGCACTAGTCATGTTTCATTTCTAATGCTTGTCTTGGTTTTAAGTACCTGGCTGTAAATTTGTTCGAGAAGGATAGCCTTTATACGGATGTGTATGTGCATGTCTGGACACAGGTTTTTATAACAGAGTCCAGTTTTCAACTAAGCCTCCAGAAAATAGTGTAAAACAAGCTTCAGTTTATCAGTAAAGCACAACTGTAAAATTGTGGGCCCAAATGACATGAAAATTTTAAGACTGTCAACAGTAAATAGGTGATAAAAATAGAAAAATAGAGGATATTTGAGATAAATACGATGAAGACTGTGTTGTCTTCACTGTACCTACATGTACTTTTGACTCTCACCAAGTCCTCAAAGGTGTTTATATTAAATATCTTTCAGAATCCAGGTCATAATCACAAGCAGTCTGCATGTGTAAGTATTATGAGGAGCAGTACAAGCATTATTGTTGTTTTTTTTTACTTACAGTATTTGTAACTGGCACCTACACTTACTGCACTATAAACAAGCGAGAGAGGGGGACAGTTTTTATCCACTCTATGTATTTATCTCGTGTGTTTGGCAACATTTGGAACCAGACCAAAACCAATTTAAGTCAATACTGTTTCGTTTGTTCCCTTTATAGCCCATTTCCCCTCTTGGTTTGCGTGGGTATTTCCAACAGCAACAGAGAAGAGAAAATATTTCAAAGCAAAGCAAAATGTGGTTATATAACAGCAAACAAAGGCTGGAGGTTTCAAGGGGAAAATGTGACTCCTGAAAATAATTTTAAGAACTTATCTTTATGCAGTCTGCTATACATACTAATATAATTACAGAAGTACAAATCCCACACACACATACCAATGCACAGAGTAAATATAATTGCATCAGTGCTTATATGAGCATAACTTATTTTATTACAGAGAGAGGAAAAAGCTGTCATGGTACCAGACCTGCATGAACCTTACATCCATGCTACCCTTATTATTATTTTGGCTTTGCACCCCTCATGCAGGTAGTAAGACAGACACAAAAACTGGATGTAGAGCAATGGTATCCTTTCCCCCCCCCCCCCCCCTTATTTTAAGGTTCTTTCTCTTCTGAGTTCTTTTAAATTATTATAAGGTTGTGAGGTGGTCAGTCCACCTACTGAGGGAGATTTGGTTCTAGTTATAAGCTGTTTACTAGTGGTTTAACTCAGAAGTGTGCTCTTGGCTTCTTTGTGGTAGCTGTTTAAGGTGAATGCTACAGAGCTCTAGCAGCAGTCAATACAACACACTCAACATTGTAATAGTTAGGAAAAAACACCGAAATTAAATAAAAAGTGTTGAGTTAAAAGCCCTTTTTTAATTTAGCTTTTGGAGGTGTGTATCTTCTTAATGGCTCACTGGTTACTATGGGAACGAGGGCTTTCCCCTCTCCCCAGGTTCTGCCTTTAACTGTACTCGGTGCAATGCTGCTCCATGTCATTCTTTGAGCTGGTTGAGACAGCACCATATACTTTTATTGCAATACATGTAGAGCCACCTACAGAGAATGAAAAGGCTGATTTTCTTCTTTGTGGCAGGCACAGTGTTAAATAACACAGTTAACTGATTGTAATAGATAATTTGTTCCACCCAGGTTTATTGGCTTATTTGCTCCTTCCTTCTTTTCCTTCTTTTAAGTGTTGAGGATCTTAAACCTATCACAGGTTTTGATGTCTCAAAAAAAATACAAGGTTGGAAAGCAATTGGCAGTTCAATTAGTAACGTTAAATCAGCATGAATTCAAATAATTCAGCTGGCTTCTTAGCAGCTGATACCAGGAATACGAATTAGAAGGTGGAACTAAAATTGAACTATTGAAACTGGAAATCTTCAAAACAAAAGACCCTGGGTTTAAGGCTGAGAACAAAGACTTCTTTTAACATGTCAAGAAATAAAAAAGAGAGGGCCAGAAAATGAGTTTGATAAGCACGTGTTTGTTTGCTTTCCTTTCAAGAGACTGGCAGTTCTACAGTGTGCGACTGTGAGGATGGCTGCAATGGCACAATGAGCTCTCCTACCCCTTCTTCCTTCAGATCTGATCAACACTCAGCTTGCTGCTAGGCAGAGAAGAAGAAGAGTACAATAACTGCTGTGTCCTTCACCACTTTTCTCCACCTCAACCCCCCACTGAAGGAGGGGAATATACATAGCAAATATCACTGAGGAAGGGTTCTGCTGCCATTTGCTGGAATGCTGGACCTGAAAGAGGACACTGGAGCCATTTATTTCTGCCCCAAGCATGCCATTCCTACACCTGACAGCAAAAGAATGCCAGAGCAGTGGATTTTTTCTTCCTCTTTTCTTTTTTGCTTTTTTTTAAATTTTATTTTATTTAAACAATGTCATAGCTGAAGGATGAGCAAAACATGCTGATTCCTCCAAGTACTGCAATCATGCACGGCTGCATTCTATGTACAGTATCTCCCAGCTGCAGCCATCATGCTTAAAGCTTTAGGGCTCTGTTTCTGTCTGCTTCTCTCCTGGCAGGGATGCACACACCCAGATTTCCCAGTTCACACTTAATACCTTCCAACTTGAAAAGTAATTATTCTCCACTAGCATTTTTTATCTCAATTTTTCCTTCTATCTTCCATCTAATTTTGCTTTGAATACTCTTTCACAGGGAAGCTGAATCAGATCAAATGAGCTTTGCATTTCGTTCTGAAGTTGATGAGTTCATTGTCATCCAGAGGCTTTCCCAGGACTCCTAAATTTGGGATATGTGCAGAAAAACTATCTGCTTTACATCCCCCTAGCTCCGAGTCTTGCATTTTTTGCCAGCTTATCAGTGACTGAGCCATTGAAAGCAGACTGTAGAGAAGTAGTGGGGGGAGGCCATGGAGGTGGGGTCTTGGTGGCCAGAGCCAGTGCCATGAGGACTAATGTGCTGTGTCTTAAAAGGGTCTAATTCATAAACTGTGTTGGATTAATTCAGAGTTTCACTAACACATCTTACGTTTTCGTGGCAGTTCAGATGCTCTTTACTAATTTCTGAATAGTGGTGGAAGGATAAAAATATAACTAAGACTGAGCTGCTTATTTCCCTCTCATGTAAATTGCCAGGTAAGTAGCAGTAAGACATGTAAGCAAAAGAATTTTAAGGCCAAATTCACTAACCTATCATACTAATGTCTTGCCAGAGCATCCCTTTGGGCCTCCCTGCTAGCCAGAGTACATAGCTCTGGCTTCCCCAAAGTCCTAAAAATCTCTTGTGGATTAACTTGGTGTGTATGGGTGCTGTATCTCTTTGTCTGGCCCAGTCTCCTCCACGTATCCCATCTGCTTTTTCATGATGCTGCATAACGAACTTCACACATATCAGATGACTCAGGTCCTTCCTACAAGGTCTGAGGTCACCCACCGATAAAGCCAGAAAGCATTTATGAGCAGCCTAAATCCAGGTCCAGCCCATAGGAAATAGATTTAAGATGCTTCTTCAGCTTCACAGTGCACCACATCCTGGGAAGCTCAGGAGCAAGGTAGGTGTAACCTCAGAGATCCTGCTGCTTTTCTGTTGCTCTCTGCAAAACTGGAGATTATCTGAAACTCTGTGCTTCAGCTCCCAAACATCTTTCCTCCAAGGCAGCAATGAAGAACTCAGTAGAGGTTTGCACCCCACATTTTTTCCTGCAGATTGAAGTCTCCCCAAATATGCATGCATATTAAGGCTGCATTTCAGACTCTTAGACATCAAAGGGAATTTCAGAACCAGGCTAAACAGGTGCAACTCTACTGATAACTCCCACTTGCACCTTCATCTCAATTTGTCTCCAGTGTAGCTGTATCACAGCAAAGTATGCTCAGGGAACACGTGCCATGATGTTGCTCGGAAGGTGCTCTGTGAAGAAGAAAGTGTCTGTTTCATTGCTTGCTTGTACATGACACACCATGGAGGAGCTTCTCTATATAATGTTTTAAATGAAGAAGTCAGTGGAGAGGGGCCCCTTTCTCAGTTTAATTTGATTTTAATTCTTCACAAAGTTCCCACTAGGAATAGTAATGTCACAATGGAGAACAAATCACTCCAGTGTGTCACACAAAGTCAAACCTTTTCATCTGACCTGAGAGATAACTTCTCTAAACATTATCACCATAGTCAAAAGAAATTATAATTAATTCATACAGTGAGAATATAGTTAGCATTCTTAGAAAAGAACTGACTGCTGATGTACTTACTGCCTTATGAAAAGATTTTTCTTAGGAGTGATAGAAATAAACTAAGAGGCCTGAAAAATCTCTTTTTATTGGTCTCACGTGCAGGATGATCACATTTACCGTTTGCCAGGCAGCCTTTTGGAAGTATAGTATTTTAAAAAGCTGTACATCAAATAAAAATACAGAGTGGGCTATTACAGAAAATGTGTCCTTCTGTATTAATAGCTGAAGAACAAGCAATCCTCTCCATCTTCTTGTCTATCTATGCAGTCAAGTTTAAATTGATTCTTAGACTGATTTATAGATATGATATCAAAAAAACCTGGAAGGTTGTTGCAGGGACACGGTCATTTGTATCAACAGAAAAGTCGTCAGCTGAGCCTGTATTGTTTTTTCTCCAGTGATCATACTGCTTGTTTCGCAAAGTCAGTCCTACTCATAGTTCTAGGGGTCACTTCTCCCTTGAAATGTTTAAGCAATAATTGTTTGGGTGAAGACAGGTGAAGAAAAGAGGGGTGGCAAAGAGCAAATTGGGAAGGATTCTAGTAAGGAAGGGAATCAATTCACAAACTACCTTAAAACTCAACAGCAATAAAAACCTACAAAGCTTAAAGGATATGAAACAAGGAAAGGGTACAAGTTTTATTCCCACACACTGCCATCAACTATTAAGACAGCAGAATGATGCAACTTTCTTCGTCCAAAATCTACGGACGTAAGTTGTCAAATTCCCCCAAATGATTTGGCAAAAACTACTGTGATTTTTTTATTTTTACAGAAAAAGTTGAAATATTTGGTTACACATAGATCCAGCATTTTGCAATGACATTTCATTCTGAAATTTACCTTCAAATAACTTACAAAAGGATGAAAAAAATGTAGAGCAAAGAAAGAAAACCGATTTGTCTGGTTCAAAAGCAAATACCTTGTTGGACTCGGCATATAAAACCACTTTTTTGCTGTAGCACAGAATCTGAAGACGACTGGGTAAATTTGAACTCTACTTCCTTCCCCAGTTCAGTTCATGAAAAGTCAGATATTTACACAGATTTAGTTGTGACATAATATATTAATCAGGCTTCAGAGCTCAACAGACATTTGTTCTGTAATTTCTACATTGTAAATACCTGCTTACAAGCATACTTTAGCACTGATTTTGATGAGTGAATGATGCAACTCTGTAGGAGTGTAGCTGGAATGCTGTTGTCAACATATTGCAAATAAAGGCTTAGTATTCTCACGCTACTTCTATATACCGACTGGAAGGGAAGGAGTAAAAAAATTACCTCTGTATATATCAGATGAGCCGGAAAGAAACTTACTGGCATACTTGCAACGTTGTTTTAACTTTTATTTTGTTTATTCTGGCACCAAACTGAAGAGATGTCTACAAGTTGTATCAAGATAGATAAACAATGGTAGAAAGCCCATGAAAATTTTTCCTCATCTAGTATCCCAAAGGGCTGACTTTTAGACAGATTTTGATTATTTTTTTTTTAAACTTTGATTAGTCTAGGACAATAAATACACTGATCAATTTATTTATGGTTTTGGCAAGTTGCATGTCGATAGGGCTGGGTTCTCATCTCTGTCATAGGGGAACCCTGTAGTAATTTTATTTTTAATATATATTTACAGTTTTCATTTTGAATAAGATACTTTTATGTAAAAAATATATGTGCTTTGGAGTATGGCTGACTTTTCATTTCTCATCCAAGAGACAGCTCAAGGGTTTTAGGCCCTGAATGTGTAGTCCATGAAACCTAGCTAAAACATGAGTATACAGGGCAAGAAATACCTTCTGCAGGCCAGGTCAGGTCAGGTAGGGTGGAAGATGTCTCTTTGAGGAGTCATTTCTAGTTGTTTACAGTGGGGTTTCCCAGGCTCATCTGTGCCCTGCCATATAGATGGACAGCTTCCAAGTGATGCCACTTCAGCATGCTATGTGGTCCTGCAGCATGAGTGGGCCCTGTGACCTCTGACAATAGTTGTCATTTTGCTGCAGCCAGCTGCTCTCCATGGAAAAAAGGCTTACGTACTCTAGTTTAGGGAGGTCTGCTTGTGCACTATGCTATGTCCATTGATAATTCCTAGGAATAATAACCCTATAGGGATTTTCATAAGGTTGAATGGAGCTGAATGACATAGCAGAAGTCCAGAATGCTCGCTTGAGGAGCAGCAACCGATGCACAACAGAAAGTTACACTGTTCAAGGCAATAAAGGTTTCGTCCTTGGAGTTGCCTTTTCTAGCAACACAGCAAACTGACAGTTTAAGTGATTTGTCTCAAACTGTGAGACCTGGACACTGTTGTCTGGGGATGATGCTGTTATTTGTTTTCTGTTTATGCAGAATATATCATCCTGTTCACCTCACTACTTCTTTCCTGTTTCTCAGGATTTAAAAAAACAGCCATACCAATATAAGAAAGTATTGTAATTTCATATTTCATCTCCGTTGTTAACAAAGAGAGCTTTCTGACTATTTGACAGTACCCTACATGATCACCGTACTCTAAATTTTCCAGATTTTTCCACAGGTATATAATATCAACATCCATTTAATCTTCCTCGTTCCTTTCTTTCAAAGCAATCTTTGTATTCGTAACTTAATCCCAGGAACACCATCCCTAACCATTTTCACAAAAGTTATGAGAAAGTATAGCTACACATATTAGTTTAAAAAATTATACCCAAAGTAGTAAAAGGATATTTAAGTTCTAGATCAAATCAATTATTCCGTGAAAAGTAAACAATGGTGCACATACTAAACAGTGAATAGCTGGCTTTTGTAACACAGTAATAATTGCTTTTGCTGGGGAAAAGCAATTGAATCAATAAACACTAAGATTGCAGACTGGTTTTGTTGATTGATCTCATGATCTCAGCAACTTCTAAGAGATACAGTTACTACTGCTGGCCAATGGAAAAAAAAAAAAAAAAAGCATGTTCTGAAGATTTGCTAAACAACTGAAACAATACTATTATTTTTTTAAAGTTGCCTAATTCTGCTATTTCAAATCAATTTTAATCATTTGAGATTGTTGCCTTTGTGTGGAAACCTTCAAGATACCTCAATGCACTTCAGCCTGGTTGTCTTCTATCTGGAAAGACATTTGACTCAAACAGACTTTCGCACAAGATTTTACTAATTTAACGTCATGTCTAGTCTCCGCCATGACTTAGCAAGGAGCCACATTTCTTGTTCTCTTGTGTATGTCTGTGGTTTTTGCATATGTTATAAAGGTGCATAAATTACTACAGAAGTCTAAAATCTTCCTTATTTGGCTGCAAGGACAACTTCACTCATAATGGGTAAGGAACATGTTTATAGAGCAGTCAGGTATCAAGTCTTTCAGTAGGTGTTGCTTTCACCTTGGTAAATGGTTTGTTTACTGTCTACCCAGTTAGTAACTCCATATCATTATGCCCAAGGGATGTAAGAGCATATGTAGAAATCAATGATTCTTTCTAGGAAGTATTAGAACCTGAGATTTTCATTAAGTATCAAGTGTATGAATTGCAATAAACCCTCGAGGCTATATCTGAGTCTAAAATGAAGCTGAGGAAGAAAAAGAGCATGGGAGAAGACACTTGTCTCCAGCTCAGTTTCCTTCTTGGGAAAAGCAATTCTGCAGACAGACCTTGTCAAAGAATCAGCTACCATCTGACAGATCTGGAAACTGCCAGATAGCTTTTCAGTTGAATGGTATTGATATAGACTATCTCAAGCTAGAAAAAGTATAGATATCAATTTTTAAAATGGCATTTATCTTTTCACTTTTCTCTCTACAGCTGTCCCTAACATACCTTACTTGCTCTCTTAAATATGCTCTACTGAATTATTTTGTGTTTACTCTAAGGTCTAGCTAGTCATGGGTGACTATGGGGTGTCTGGCAAATCATGACATCCCATTTTCAAGAGAAGAGCCAAGCTATTGGTGCCCAAAACCTCCAATCAAAACTGGTGCTAGTGCACAAAGGAGCACTGAGCTGAGGCAGCTGGAAGCCTTTATGAGATCTCCCCAAGCCTTTCTTCTGTCTTTTACTTACAAATACTGATAACATGACCCACAGCCTGACCGGTGATAACCAGGTCCCTCATCTACCTCATTTTGTAAGTCCACTGAGCTGTTTGAGATCATACCCAGTGATGGCCAGGTGAGATGAGCTCTTCTTCCCCTGCAGAGATGGAGATCTATTTAGGGAGCCATGACTGTCTGGGGTCTATGTCTGAGCCCTGAGTATCCTTTAAATTTTTACACCATCCAGCTATGACTGTCTAACACAACGGGGCAATGGTACATGAAAGAGGACAGGCAGGTTTCTGAGCTCACTCAGCTGCAGGGAAAGATACCGCTGAACAGGAGAAAAGGAGACACTATCCAGTGTATGGGAGTGTACTTGGCAAACTGAAGAAACATCCATCAATGTTCAATTTCGAACAGCTTATCTAGACATTTCCTTAGATGGTAACATAGATTTGGAAACTAAGCATAGTTAACCATATGGATTAACAAAGAAAGAGTGCATATTACTGCCTTTGTTCAGATTCGTTCTGTAAATACTTTAACATTGCCTAAAATAATCATTATGCTACATAATCTCCTTGAAACTTCAGGCAAGGTAGGATTAAGTCCAGGCAAGGTGAAGAAGGGGCCAGAAAAATCAGCCCCAGTGCTGCTCTCTGATTGTACTTCAGGAAATATTTGTCACCATGACAGTTTTTTCACCATTTGAGGCACAGAAGTGAAATCTGAGGGGTGCTTCTTCCACTTGCATCAAGAACCATCTTCTGAGAGCAGCTTTCCATGCAAGGCATGTAGCATTTTCAATTGGCAGGCAGATGGGGCTCAGTTAAAAGGCTTCCAAAGGCTACCAAACCTGCTGGGTTCCTTATAGATAAAAGGAAGTATTAGAGAGATAGAATGATGCATTTCTATGTTTTCTGTTGTTCTGTGTTATGTTCTCTACCGTGGAGCCATTTAGACAAGTTGTTTCCTTTAAGTGTCGTTCCATTTCTTCTACTAATACTACATTTGAAGCCATGATCTCTATGTGTAGGAATTAAATGATAGGAGAGATGTAAAAGTAATTGGGTTTTAAGACTTTCTGTCAAAAACTGATCAAAATCAGAATTTTTTTAAGCTATTTTCAGCTATTTTTGAATCAGTCTAAAATGAATGAAAACACTTCTGATCAATAGAAAATAAAAATCTGAGGTAGAAAAATGCTTAAGAAAAAATATGAAGAGATTCACTTTTAGGATGGGGGTGGTGGCATTCAGTTTCAAATAACTAACAGAACTATACATTTTATCAGACACATCTCTAAAAAGAAAACTTATCAAATTTCTTCACAGTGTTGATTAATATTTAATTATTTAGATTACTTTTAATTCAAGCAACCAATTAAAATTAGTTTTCTTCTGAGTGGTCATACTTTAATTTAACCTAATTTTAGCAGTATTGATAGCAGAAATGCTTGTTGATGTTTCAGAGGTGTTTAAAATAACTATTGCTTTAGGATTTATGACTTCTGCTTATGAACAGTTGGAGTTGGACAGTAAGGAGGCTGAGTAATAGTAATGACCTAAAAGCCTCGGATGAAGTTTGTGTCTCATCAAGAAGTACAGCAGAAATTATCACACCCTTCAAATAAAAAAACCCAGCATGATGGATCCTGTTCCTGGTATGATCGCAAACATCTTAAACTCATTTCAAAAAATGTAAAATTGAGTGCATGGGAGAAAAGATTCATACAAGTGTTGCCAATACCTTTAGTGATATTTTGCTGTCTTCAGTGCTTGCACTGGCAGTAGAGTAAGCATCACTTGTCATTGACCGAGGCCTTATGGACCTGGGTATGGTACAGGCTCTGAACAAAAGAGAAGAAACTGCCTCAGTAAGACTGACCGTGGCTAGATGCAAACAGATGGGTGAACATGAAATAATAATGAAACAGTAATAAACAGTGTAACCTCAGTTGTGTTCTGTCTTATGGGCACCCACAGACAAGAATTTCAACAAGGTCTCTGAAATTTCTGGAAACTCCTCCTAGGTAAAATGGACAAGATAGAAGAACGTTGCCAGGAGGACAACAAAACTTGGCACAGCTTTGTGGCTGGCATGCAAACAGGACTTCACAATTCCAGATGAAGGTGGCTGGTTGGAGGTATGACTGTAAAAGTCATGACAACTGCAATAAGCTTAAGACAAATTAATTTAGCATGAATTTTATATGGTTAAAGGAAAGGATGTGTTACAGTCAGTGTGATCAGAAATAGATAGCAGTGGTTGAAGTCCTTTCCTTGAAAAGATATTTAAACCCCAAGTAGAAGTCAATTGAGCACAGGGTCAGAAGAGTCCTTAAGCTCTCCACTGAAGTTACATAAACTGAGCATGAAAGAAGATAACAAGGAGAAGAGACAGAGCCAGGAGTTACATTTTGGCAATAAGGTTAAATTGGAGGAGATAGGTCAAAGGACAGTGATACATAACATCAATATGGAAGGAGTGAAGAAGAGGAACCAATACTTTTTAAAAAAGAAAAAGATAGGAGAGGAGAGCTTCAGGCCACCACACTTATCATCAAGATGGGGAAAGTGAAGGAAGGAAAAGATTTCTGCAGAGAAAATGTTAGGCAAAGCTATAGAGGTCTCTAAGCACCAAAAGTCAAAAAAACCACTCACATATTTTCATTGGCTATACTCTTCAGACATGACATGGATGACAAAGGAGAGGTAAGGAGAAGCAGCAAGATTAAGTGAGTAGTGACAGTCAAAGGGAGTATACAGTGGCATTAATAGCAGAAGGACATGGACAGGTGACATGCAGAGGATGGGTTGGAAGGAGGCCAAATATGGGAGAAATGGGCAAAACCAGGCACACACTAAAAAGTTGTAGATATCGATCATGGTTTGTCTGGTGGCACAAGGGAAGAGATTGGGAGGATACAGGAACAGAGAGATGTCATGAGAAACGTGAATTGTAAGGACATGAAGGGGAAGGAAATGGAGGCACTGGAAAGAGAAAAGGGAGAGAAAGTAGGAGGGAGAAGGATTCAGTGAAACAAAGCACAGAGTACTGAAAGCTGGGGTTGGAAAACATTACAAACCAGCAAAACCAAAAATCCCCAGTGCCTATGAACAACATCTTCTCTTTGTTTCAGGGAAGGTGAAGGCGATAGCACTGTTTTGACTTAGATCTCCCTTGTTCTGCCTGCAGCTGACATTTTCTTGTTTCAGAGAGGGCAGAATACCCTTTAGAGTGGAGATGGTCATTGTCTACATTTCACAGGCAGTTGTGCTTCTCTGTCAGCCAGTTTATAAACAACAGCATCCTGGCTAAAATGAAACTATTTTTTCTTGGCAGAAATATTAACACCAAATGAAAAGTCATTTAATGACAAAAAGCTATCTTTCATTCAAGGCAATGGGCAAAAGAAAACTTCAGAAGTATTCATATGAATATTTAAAAGTAAGGAAAATAAACAGTCCAGATATGCTGCAATTCCATCTAGTTCCCACAGGCAAAATGATGCCAATACATCTCTCCAAAGAGCTGTTATGCTGGCATTTATTGGTCCTCGTCAGCTGCTGATTGGAGTGGGAAGGAGATAATGTTCAAGAAACAAGCATATTAGAGAGGACCCATTTCGTGCTTTGGGATTTGGATTTGTTTGCAGTATTATCTGGTTCCACCAATTCATTTCTCCTTGCACATGTAGGTTCAGTACTGAATCAGATTTGTCTGTGCCTTCCTCTCCCTGTATTCCCATTATTGAAGGAGGCGACACAGTGAGAAGTGTGAGCAAAGGGTGATTTAATGATTCCAATTCCATGTGTTGGTGGTTCCTCAGGAGGCCCTTTGCTTTATTTGCACTTGTTGTAAGACACCTAAACCACATTTAACCTTCTTTCTGACAGAAACAATACTATGCTTAATTCTTATGGCTCAATTGAAAGTGTACTTGTCTGTGAAGACAATCCACAGTTTTTAAAAATATCCATACTATTTCCAGTGTTTTAGTTTGAGCTGAGCAATTGTTGCTTTGTTTTTTGGAAGGCTGAAAGTCACTGCTCAGCTCTTCACAATGCTGTCTTCTTTCTTGTGCCTGCCAGCTCTGACAGCTCACTGACAAACAATATATACTGTACTGTTTCGTTGGAACCCCTCCAATCTCTTACCTGTATCCTGTAGCACATCAGATGGGATAAAGACAAGGAAAGCTTTCAGTTTTTAGATCAGGAAATAAGAATGTTGGTCAGGTGCAGCAGAAAAAGGTCACAGTTGCCTACATTTAATGCATAATTGCCTGAACTCATGTAATACGTCTAGTTTGTCCTCTGAATAGGCAACAAGATTCAGAGCTCAGCAATGAGAAGCCTGAAAAGAGCTGGATCAGGCAAGAGCAAACTGTCTCCTGCCAGACACCTAGAACAGCCCTGCCCGGAGGTGTTTCTGATGCAAGCCAGGGGAGTATGCTGACTTCATTAGGGGAAGCTTTGATGACAGAGTGAAACACATCTCTTCCTCAAGAAATTCCTCCAGGACAAGACAGTGGCGCAAAACCTGCCTGACTTCCCATGAAAAGCCTTCCCCCACCTACCATCCAGAATGCATCTGCAGCACAGCAAGTTGCAGAACATAAAACCTGTCCCCCACCACTTTGGCAGTGGGCGTAAAACAAGCCCACTAATTTGAAAGGCAAACAGCAACTCCCTCGCTGTATGACTGAGGTAACTAAAGATAGGCGAATAACAGAGAAGATGGTTTGCCAGCCAAAAAACTATCTAACTGGCTTCGGTCTACATGATGGGAGACTAGGCAACTGAAAAGGAATTATGTTTTATAATTTTTTATTCTGAACATATTCCCCGGTTTATTTCTTTAATTTTACTTTTCAAAAAGCTTAATAAGATATAGGTAAAATCCATTCTGAATAGCCATATTAAATGAGAAAACCCAATAAAATGAAAATATTTATGTGAAATATTTTGATTTGACCAGAAATCACTGGCCAAGTTTTTTAATTAATTCATTAATAGCTTTATATTAACTAAAAACTATGTTTTTCTTTGAAATAAAAATTACTGAAGTCTGTCTGTGACATGCTTTCTACCACTAAATATTTCTGAATCAGTAGATATAGCAGATCTCAGCTCACATGTAACCAACAAAGAAACCTGATTTGATTGGCACTGCAGAAAGAAGTTATGAAAGAAGTTATGGAGAGAAAAATCACTATTTTTCCTAATGATATGAGGTTCTTTCAGAATATACTGTCTTGACATTATATCTTCCTTAACCTATTTAGTATTATCACATAAATTCCCTCTCTGATTTTAACAATGCTGTCACCAAATACTCCAGAGTTAAAAGTAGAAACATTGAACAATGTATTGATAACCTTAGCCTCCTTTTTTATTTTCAAAGTTCTGGTGAATGTATTTAGTGTTCATGAATGTGGTTATTACCAAGACTTTTTCAATTAATAATTCAGTATGCATAGCAAATATTCATAGTATTTTAGTTTTGAGCACTAGCTATGTGGTTTTTTTGATTTGGGTAGGTCACTATCTTCTGACTCCCTAACCCATGCAGGACTTCCCTTCCTGATGCACGCACTTGTGCACATCCACATTCCACAAGAATTCACAGCATTGGTTCTTTGTGTGAATAAACTCGTGAACAAAGATTCACATATATGTGATTATGAGCCAACAGCTGATCAGCACCAAATTAGGCACTCTTGTAAAGAGCACTTATGAAGGATTTGGCTATAGCATTCTTACCAACTTCAGTTAAGATTTTCATGGTAGAGGTGACTGTGAACTGCCTCTTTTGTGCAGTGTCCTAAAGCATAATAATGCCTTTCTGTAGCAGATTTTTTAAAGGTCTTTCAAAATAACTAGCTACAGGATTACCCCCAAGTAAGGCATTGGAATAGACTAAATTTATGATGGTTTCTTCAGGAATGGAAAGAAATCCCAAATTACACTAAATGCATGTTCAGCCTGAAAAGCAACCACTCTATCTAGTAAAAGAGTAAGAAGCACCCGATGCCATGCAAAATGCACATGTAAAATTTGTAGCAAATTTACAGAACCAAGGAGGAATTCTTATGGACCGCAAAGATTTAAAGCATGTTGTTCATATGTGTGGAAACATTATCGGCAACTTATTCTGAAGTGACCTGTAGCACAGCTCTGAGCTAAGTCCATTTTGGGCCCCTCACTACAAAAAGGACATTGAATGACTCAAGCGTGTCCAGAGAAGGTCAACGAAGCTGGTGCAGGGTCTGGAGCACAGGTCGTACGGGGAGCGGCTGAGGGAACTGGGGGTGTTTAGTCTGGAGAAGAGGAGGCTGAGGGGAGACCTCATCGCCCTCTACAGCTACCTGAAAGGAGGTTGCAGAGAGCTGGGGATGAGTCTCTCTAACCAAGTAACAAGCGATAGGACAAGAGGGAATGGCCTCAAGTTGCACCAGGGAAGGTTTAGACTGGATATTAGGAAGCATTTCTTTCCAGAAGGGGTTGTTAGGCATTGGAATGGGCTGCCCAGGGAGGTGGTGGAGTCCCCATCCCTGGAGGTGTTCAAGAGTCAGGTTGACATAGCGCTGAGGGATCTGGTGTAGTTGGGAACTGTCAGTGTGAGGTTAATGGTTGGATTAGATGATCTTCAAGGTCTTTTCCAACCTAGACGATTCTGTGATTCTGTAATTTGACAAGCCACATACCTGCAGTTAGCTGCTCCACTAAGACCCTCTAGCTTTCTGCTCAGGGGTCAGGACTGGCCCTGAGCAGTGTGAGGTTTGAAGCAGGAACATTAGTGAGCACATTACATGACTCCAAACACCATACCATGCTGGCACTAAAGTTAACCTCCCAAGGGAGGAAAGTTTGTGTCTTCTGGGCATGAGTAACATATTTTTTAGAGCAGCAATCCAGAAAAAGTAACAGGGAGAAGGTGACAAAAACCAACAGCAAATACAAAACTCTTTTGCCACAGATTTCCTCAGGTCATTGAAAGTATTCATGTCTGTCCAGGCTTTTTTTTACTCTCTTTTTGTATTATTTTTTTATTGCCATCCATTCCTTGATCTCTCTCCCCTTTTATATATTTTTTTTGCCCTGACATCAATACACTACAGAGTAAATGAATCACTGCTGTAGTCATTATGAAAATATAAATCACTGGTTATCTGTTCCTGCATGTGTAGACAGACAATATATTTGGTAATAAACCATGTGCTGAAATGGAGAGATTTATCCAGTGCATAATCTTTGGGAAAATGTTTGCACCTTATATGAATCTGTGGAAGTGTGATCTCACCTGGTGTCTCTCTGAAGGGAGAGGAGGGTGTGGACGACTAGGATTGGTTAGGGTTCTTACAAAAGAAAAACTGTTGATGAAAATGCATCCAGGCTAGTGGTAAAAGCAAAAAAATATTCCACAGAGGAATAAAAAAAAAACCCAAACAAGCCAGGAGAAGGAAAAAGCAGTAACTCACATAACAAGAAAGAGATGTTAGTAACAAACAACTTCCCACAGAGTCTTCCATTACTCGAGAAGAACCAGGGTCAATAAGCAGGTATATTCCTACAAACTTTATTATGTCTTGAATTGCCTCTCCAACTATATTCCAAGTAATGCAGATAATTCACAGAGGCAAAAAATGGACAAATGTGAACAATTTAATTCCCAAAATATAAATTTTATTTAAAAAATCCTCCAGGTCTTTTTGCCATGTTATCTCTTGAAGAAAGCCAGCAAATGGTGAAAACCTCCACAATCTATTTGACAAAATGCATCATCAGCTAGATTTGATGTTGATTGTGTCAGAGATAGCTTTTACATGCAGCCATATAAGGGTATGTTGTTTGCAAACAACAAAAATAACAAACGCAGAGGCAGTAAATATTGGCCATTGTTACATGGACAGTGCAAGGGTAAAAATGGGCACAGCCTAAATCCACCATCTCTCTCATTGCATAAAACACCATATCTGGGGGCAATCAGGTGATGTTTTTAGTGTGAGGGGTTTTCTTCTTCCAGACAAAGAGGAAGCCCTCATCAGTGCAGCTTGGCCCCTAGAGAAAAATGCCAGTGAATGCAAAATGCTTGTAACATCTGCTGTAGACAGCCCTGTAAAAACAACTTAGAGCAATGCAGGAGACTGCTGGCATTATAGACCTGCAGCAAAGGAGAAGAGAGAAAAGGACGCAAAGAGTCCCACTGACAGCTCTTTCAACACGTCTTCTCCTTGGATGGAAAGTGCAAGCAGTATATCAGTGTGATGGGATGATTGGCAAACACTCTGATGTACAATTAACTGTGTGATTGCTCATGGTATTACTTCAAGCTGAAATCAAACCTCTTCAAATATTTCACCAACATGTAAATTTCCTGCTGCAGATCTATAGAGCAGTTTTGGGGGGACTCTGCTGAAGCATACTTACCCTCAAACATAAAACATTCCCCACTTTTTTAAGTTGGGATCAGAATAACACAAAGAGCTCTTGGTGTGCCAAATGTCTGGGCGTCCCTCCCTCTTCTCAACCAGCCTTGTGGGATACCTGACGTTCAGGCAGCAGCAAGGATCTAGAGTCAGGTCCAGACTTGCAGCACAATCCTTTCCCCAGGTCAGTGTCTTTGATGCCATGATACAGGTCATTTATGTCAGTAATGAGAATCTGTTCATCTGACAACTTTGTACCTTTCTTTAATTCAGCACTGTTTTATGGCAGAAGTCACACAAATTCAGTGTCAGCTGAGTCAGGTTTATGATGCATGTGCAGCAAGGACAGCAAAACTGTCTTTTACATGCATGTGTAGCACAGCTGTGTAATACATGGTACCTAGGGACGTCTGGCACCTTTAATATAGCCCTTCTTTAATTTAATTGCCTATCTGATGTGTTATGCAAACACGGGGAGGTATTTACATTAACCACTGCATGGAAATCCTTCACTCATTTTCAGTGTCTCATAACCTGTCACACTTTCGCAAAGTGATAGCTAGGAAGGTGCTTACCCCTCTACAAGTTCAGACAGAAACTGAAGATCTGGATCTCTGAGGTGCTGCCCAAATGCCATCGGTATATGCCCATGCAAGTCCATCAAATTCAACTGGAAAACTCTGTGTGTGTGCCCATGAGAAAGGCTCTACAGCTACATGTTTTGAGCAGTAGTTTGAAGGCTGGGAGGAGCTGGTGGTAGAACTTACTTGATATTAGCAAAGTGGAAACATCCAGAAAACTTGGGAATTCCCCTTAAACTTTTTTGCAAAGGCTAGACACAAATAAACAGGTAAATAAGTATTCTTAGTGACAACACCAAATGCCCACAGAAAAACAGATTTCATTTAACTGCAGAAGATAGGTGGTTGGAGAAGGTTTCTGAATCAAAATGGGACATGACCATGAAATACTGTGTATGCTCATGATTCCTGAGATCTAGGACTTCAACTCCTTAGTTTAGATCCTATTGATCCATGGAGCTGTTTAGAAAAAATACCTGAGACTTAATCAAGATTATACCCAGGATGTGTTTGCTATACTTTTTGTTAGTTTCCTTCAGTATTACTGAGCAAATACTTTGGTATTACTGACCAGAATATTTTTTTCTAAATAACCAGAACTGATGTTTTATTTGTTTTCATTAAAAAAACCCAGATTTGTATTTAGCTTTGGAATAGTTTTTAAAATGGACCCAGGAAGAGGCACTGATATAGAAAATACAGAAGGGTAATTTTGGCACTAACAGATATACTTAAAAATTGTTATAAAGTAAATTACCTCTGCCCAAGGCATGTTTTAGGATTTTGTTGTTCAGTTCAGTGAACTGGTTCACTTTTATTGTCTTGCTAAAGTTGTGACTGCAATCATAATTATACTTAATGCATCCAGCAGATGAGTGAACTGGGCAATATCATTTAAAGTTTGAAGTATACATGCATGTAAATAAATAAATATATACAAAGGCTTTTAAAGTTTTTCTTTGTGGAAGATCTTTGTGAGCTGTTACTTCTTACAGGTAAAAAGCAAGCTTCTGGAGAGTTTAATTGGTTTATAATTACATTTGATAGGGAATAATTTTTTAGAAATAGATTCTTTTGTTTTTCACATTCAAAGCTGTTGAAACAGAATACAAAAGACATCTTCTAATGGTAAGAGAATAGATACTTTTAAACTTCCACCTCCTCTGTGGTACTTTGATTTCTAGCAAGACGGAAATTGTGTGAATAAGGGGGGCAAGCCTTAGTACTGCATGTTTTCTATATTCTAAAACACGGGAACAAAGAAGGGGTTCTTTTGGAGAAGAAATTTCTTGAACACCTGAGAAGAAAAATAGTTTTGTCTTTGAAGAATCTGATCCTATTTAAGCATCAGATCTACATCTTCTTTACTTTTTGATTTTCCAAGCTGAGGGATATAATGGAACTGAGCATTTGCGACCTCCTTCAGCTATTTTATTAAACAATGCAAGACTGTCCCTGGACATCGAGGCTCAAGTACCTCTACCAGGCTGGGGCAGAGCAGTCCCTGGTACAGGTCAAGCCAGCACTCTCCTGAGCAGTCCCCAGAGAAGAGCCAGGGACCACTTCAAACAAGCATTTTTAGAGGATAACAGAGCATATAACATCATGGATGTGGGCCATACTGGTTGGGCTCAGCACCAACAGCTCCAGGCACATTCAACTTCCTAGAGAGAGATGCAACCATAGGAGCAATCTGAGATCCAAAGATTGAAGCGAGTGTTTAAATTTTCCACGCACATTTATGTTTCTTCTGTACCATTCTCTGAACTAGTGAAATGTACCTACTGACTTTCTGGTTTCCTCTTTAGGATTGTTTACATTTGCTGTAAAACGCAGCAAATATCATATTCTTTGTTGTCTTATCTCCTTTGTCTTCAACTAAGTTTCATTGAAGAGGATTTTGATCAATGTGAAGTTTCCCCACTACATCTAATCACGAATACCTTTTATCAGGAAGGCATTTGCCATTAAAATATGGGAAGATGTACGTAACAGTACCTACCTGAAACCGCTGAAACATGTTTTATTATGATTGATTAGTTAATCAAAAGTATTCTGTAAAAGAAAAAAAAAGTTAAATCTGTAAATCTTCTCAAAGCAAATACTTGAGTGAATACTTGTGGATGATTTATATTACATAGTCTGTAACAACAAGCTTTTCTCTTCTTCCCATTCACAGAGTTTCACATCCAATTTATGTAGTCAGGTAAGATAACCTGCCATCTGTCCCACACAGGACAGACAAACATTTGTTTACAAGCAGCTGTGCTGGTAGTAAGGTTATCACCCCCTCTCACGTCCGATTTTTTGCTACCTCTTAACAGAGCTGCTTGTCTGATTGCTCCCTAAGCAATTTAGTTAAGATGACCTCTGTGAACAAACACCTGCCACTTGATTTCTTGAAGCTAGCTGGTGCCTTTTGAACTGAAGCAAGCTAGGGAGTGTTCATATGAGTGCCTGTGCTGACAGATACAGAACAATAACCTCTAGCTACATGGTAGTGCAGAGCACAGGCTGGGGTGAACATCCTTTTCCACCAGCAGAGTTCAGCATGGAAGACAGTGTCTGTCTACAGCCAAAGTGAAATAGTTTTTTAAAATGCGATCATGTCAAGGCATAACATTGCACTATATCAGAAGAACAATTGGTTTTTTTCTCACTCCAGAATTGTGCTAAATGCTGGAGTGAAATACATGTGTATTTCCAAATATTATGGAACTGCAAATGTTTAAGATGTGTTTGGTGGTGGGTTGTTTGTTGCTTCTTTTTTTTAATTTATTTCCTTGCTTCTTTGAGGGAAAAAAAAAAATCATCAAGATGAAGCACTTTATTAAGTGACCAATTAAGGTAGATTTCTTTAAGTGCCAACTTTAAAAGAGGAAGAAATCTCTCCATAAATTCCACCTGTGCCTACACAGAGGAGGTCATAAGTCCTGCAGAGCACATTTCTTATTTGCATTGAAAATCGACAGTCTCAGACTTTGCTGCCATTGTATTCCACAAAGTGACAAAGGAGGGCTGCACATTTTTGTATACAGATTTTTTTCTTGTCAGTTCATTTCAAAATGGACTTTCAGAGAAAGATAGTAAAAGTGTCCCTACCTACATTAAAGGAAGTTGGTTTAATTCATGAGTCTTATACTAGAAGTCCTTAGTCCTAAGACCTTGCTGCATTTTAACGTGGCATAGGACTGATTGAGTGTTATCTATAAGATAAGGAGATTCATGCCATCCTGGAAGGATTCCTAATACATATGGTCTTTCCAACATAGTAAGAGAATGGCTCCTTGTATGACTTTGTGTTTGATTCTCCTGCAGGTAATACATATCCAGTCTGATCAGAGGACCTCCAGACTGAATTAGAGCTCCAGCACAAACCTGTAGAAGTTCTGTCTTATTGTCCTGTCCCCAAAACCTTTGCACCTCCCACATGCTCTTTCCATATGGAACGTGAACACTGGTGCATGAGTTGAAGACGTCTGCTAGACTGGTCCCACTAGACTTCTGAAAAATCATTTTAGGGGTTTTCTCCCATAATAATAAAAAATATGTTCTCTTTAGATACTTCAGGATATTTTTTATGCTAAATAGACAACTATTCTACACTTGTATACATGCAAGCTAATTTTCAAAATAGGGGCTTGCTTTCATGCTGTGTCTGGTGGAGAAAGGATGTCAGGCAACTCTATGTGATCCCTGGATCTGTGGTAGATGTTATGTCCAGACAGAAGTGGCAAAATAAATTCACTGATACTAACTGTAAAAAAAATCTTTATGTGGAAAAGATGTTATCAAAAACATGCCTATGATGGCAAGTCCAATATATTAGTTTAACTTCAAATATTTCAGTAATTATTCTCCCTAGTCACCCTAAAGTCTTTCCTCTGCCCACAAAGGGCTAGTGTCTGTCTAGACTGAAAGACCTCTGCCCTGAAGCATTTAGATGCAATCTAGGGAGCTAGTGTCCTCTGCCCTTATTAGACCATAGAGAGATTATAAACTTTGTGACCCATTTTCTACCAGTATTTAAGCAAGAATACAGATCTATTCATTTCTAATTCCCAACCAGGGAAAGAATTATTCCAAAATCTTTCTCCCAGCACTTATTTTTAAAGGTAATTTAAAATTATGGAAATGGAACTTTTTCTCGTGGGAGGCAAAGCCTAACATCTTTGGCTGTTGTCCTTTTAAACTTGATATAATTAAGTCCCAGGAAAGCTACATCTCAACAACAGAGGGTTTGATTTTAACGAATAATGTTTTCTCTTTAAAGACAGAAGTGTGCCTGAAATAGAGGTCTTTGGCTTTACAGAATGTGGTCTTGGAGAGCAGAATCCACTTGAACCACAAGCTCACCACATGCTATAGCTGGATGAAGTTTTGGTATAAATGAGCAACCTGTGGAAACATGTTCCCTTTGTATTTCTCCATCTATTTTCCCCTTTTCAGAAATAAATACTGTGACAGACTCAGACACCACAATGCTTGGAGCCAGTAGAGCTTGTGGAGCAGTTACACAAGCTGCTCAAGAGATCCAGCAGTCTGCCACAACCATGACCTTAAATAGCTTTTCTTTCCATGCCAATTCAAGCCATGGTTGGACTATACAATGAATCTGACTTCAGGGCTGCTAACATAGGAGCAGAAATGCTGTGGCCACATAATGCAAAGCACTGATCCAATATAAATTCATTCTGCCAACATAGGAGCAGAAATGCTGTGGCCACATAATGCAAAGCACTGATCCAATATAAATTCATTCTGCCAACTCAAATCTACTGAAACAATATCCAGAGGTTATGTTCATACAGGCAAGCTTCATACCTTGTCATATATTCACACCATGCTATGCCCCTGAACAGGCAGCATCAATTCTGCCAGAGCTGGCAGAAAGCCAGCATAGACTCCATATCATGTGTATGGATCATCTGGACAGAAATGAAGTCACGTGCCTACACCTAACTCACATCAAATTCATATTACTTTGTGATTCAGCAGTATCTTATCCAGCATTACAGGTCACAGGGGCTCAGCCTCATTCATCCTTGATCTCGAGACACTGACCAGAAGGGAGAGACACGTGCAGTATTGGTCTTCTTACCCTTGCCCTTGCCTTTCCTTGCCCTTGCCCTTGCCTTGCCTTGCCTTGCCTTGCCTTCTTTTCATTTCCATTTCCATTTTGTTTCTGTCTGTATTTATTTATTCATTTATTTAACACAGGTTCTTCCTTCCGCATGAGATGGTCTGGGACTGCTGTCTATCTGATCACCTCTCACACTGCCTGAAGGGCATCCATGAGGAAGAAGAGAAAAAAGTTCAGAGGCTTCTGGTCATTTTCACTTGGACTAAAACAGACCTGAGGAATAGTGTAATACTGATCACTGGAATGGTATAGCAATTGGAGGGCTTTTATGAATATTTAAAGATTTATCACTTACTTACACAGAAGTTTTGACTGCTGCACATAAATGAGAGTATCCATCAAGCACATAGTTCAGTGTTTTCATTTTAGCAACAAAACTGTCTTATACCCAGAATTCCATTAGCATAATTTCTTGAAGGAATAAACCCACTAGGATGAATAAAAAAAACTACACAAACCTTAAGCAAATCATAAGGTATGCATACTTCTTCAGATGCAAGCTTTTGTACAACGAAAAAAAAAAGAGCTTGAGCACTAATATGGACATATAACTCTGCACCTAAAGGCTTCGTGTTCCTGATTAATTATTTAACGGCAGAGAGGATACAGGTCTGAACAGTGTTCAGCAGATCTCCTCATCTTCCATTGTCTTTAGGGGTCCTGCAGTCCTTCCTTCTTAGGTGGCGCTGGTACTTTTCTCTCTGTCAGCTGCTGCTGCTCTTTCCTGGCTCACTCATCATTAGAGGAAACGTGTGTCAAACATAATTGAGAGCAAAGTTTCTCAGTGCATCCTGGAGTTAAATATTCAAGTAGCATGGATTAGGAAGACACAGTCATGACCCTTCTTGTCAGACCAATAGGTATTCCACTGCTAAGTCTAGCTGTAAAATGCTGGTTTTTACCCTTGGGTCAGAAGAAAAAAGGGAGCAAAATCAGACATAACACTCAGGAAAAATTTACGAACATCAAAATATTAAAAACCTCTTTTGGTGACAGACTAGTGTCCAGTTGCATCAATCTTTCTCCATACAGACCATTCCCCTGAATAAATATTAACTTTTCTGCTCAGGCATCAAGCAATTATTCACATATGCCTCATTCCTAATGTAATAATACCAGCAAAAAAAAAGATTACATGCAAACAAAGTATTTTCAAACCTACCCTGACGAGCACTTTGTGTTCTTTATGGGATGGTTTGCTTTGATGTGTTTCATTACTATAGTGCTATTACTTGTTATATGACTATGTTTGGAACAGACTGTCAGCAGCAGATGGACTATTATTGATATGCAAGTAGGTGAGATACAGTGGCTGGGCAAATTAAACCATTGTTTGCAGATCTCTGTGCTAGTCTCTCCTCAATAGAGGGCCATAAAAAAGTGGTAGGATTTCCTCAATATTAAATCATTGCTGATCTTTTATAATACAATATAAAAAGTAATGCAAACAAAAACTACTGGAGAGTCACGGTTGTGAAAGCTATTTCTATGCATCATTAGTATACGTATTTACAATAAGATATAAGATGCACAGGGATTTAGCTGTGAAACACCCATAGGGAGCCATATGTGGAATAAATCTAGGTACATCTTACCGCAAATTTACTTAAGCTTTAAGTGTTTGGGTAACTTTATGGCTTGAATTTACATGTAGAGTTTTAATGGCTAGATTTGGCAGATTTTAATGCTTTAAATTAGACAGGAAAAATCTTTTGTCTCAAAAGTGATGCCTAAATGACATTTCCCCTTACAGCTGACTTATTAACAAAACGATGCAAAACAAAGTCAATTATGTGCCTTTTTCTTCCCTATCATCAGTAGCAATGGGGTCCTGTGGTCATATCGAGCCTACAATGAGGAAGAGATGGGACCAGCCTGTGGACAACTGCACCCTCACAGATGGTAAGCAAAGCAGCAGCACACAGACAGTCTGTGCATCGTGTGTTTGCTAAGGTGAGGTACCCAGCCAGAATGTACAAACAGCCCGTATTGGTCTGAGTCACCTGCAAGGAAGTGAAGGCCACTGGCTGGTCCAGCTCAGGATTAATTGGTGTTTATAAAATGCCATCACAGGTGTTCACACACACTCATTCACTGGGGAAGGATGCTGGCTCGTAGAAGTCAGTAAGTTCCTGCTGTCCCTTCCTACCTCTCTTTGATTCTTCAAGAATAACACCTGAATAAGTTTCTTAGAGACTGTACCTTCATGGCAACTTACGTTGTCTTCTGCCCATCTCTCTGCATCTTACAATTTGAATCCCAAGATGCAAGCAAAGAAAGTTGGGTGGAGGGTACTAGTGGGTCACAGGGTGCAGGGATGGATACCTATGTAGGCAGCACAGACACAAACAGACCTGTGAAGCTTGAGCTGCCCTGTTCATGTCAGAAAGCTCTGATGTGAAGCTGTAGAAGTGGCTCATCACCAATAACGTCTGCACTGCTCATCCAGGTGTGAGCACCACATCATGCTGATGCAGAAGGCGGGTGTAGCTGGGAGAAGACTGTCTCTCCCTTTTTTCTCAGTCAAGAAACAGTCCAGCCATGAAATGAAGAGTTGCATGCCCAGTTGCCCAGAAGAAGGATGCAGCCCTGGGAGTCCAGCACAGCCAGCAGTGGCGGCCTTGAATCCTGGCTGGGGAGGGTCCAGAGTGGAGAGCCTTGAAAAGCGTACACAGGCACATGTTGAGCAGTGACTCATGAGCACTTTATTTTCTCTTCTCTAACAGGCAGAGCTGATATGTAGGTCCTCTGCCTCCCACTCTGACCTCTAACTCAGTCAGAAAGCTGTATCATGGGGGAGTGATGACAGCCATCTCCATGATGGTTGAATTCTTCTCAGAGCCATGGTAACAATGCTCCTGATTAAGGGACACAAAAAACTGAGCACTCTCCTCCTCCCTCTCTCTCTTTCATATTCACACGTACACACACACACACAGAGAGAAAACCCCAAAACGAATGATGCAGCACTCCTCCTGACCTGAAGGACATGCTCGCTCTAGAGAGGGAGAACATACATGTGGGGTCTCTCCAACTTTGTCCTTGTTGCAGTGCCTATACAGTTCCCAGAGCCATGTGGCAGCAGGACTGCAAAGGCTGCTTTCCACAGGACTGCATTAGACAGAAATGTGACAATGAGGGTGCAGCAAGCTGTAAAATTAAGTGTCTTTGTGTAATTTCCTGTTGCTTCACCTGCAAGGTACTTAAAGTATGGCTGGGAAGAGACTGAAGGCTTCACCACTGAGGGGGTTGAGCTTTCTTTTTTAACTTCCAGCCAAGGAGAACTACCTCTGTGCCAGCCAAAGTGAGTCTGACTCGGTTTTTTGTATGCCTCTTTCATGTCAGTGTGTTACAGAGTTCAGGCTATCAGATGATCCTACAGAGGTTTTAAAAGAGTTCACCATCTCCTTTCTAGCTTTCTAGTTACTGTTTTTTACCATTGTTTCTACCATGATGCAGCCAGAGCTCTGTCTCTGCTGTAATCTGCTACAGCAGATGACACCACACACAAACTTCTTCATCCAGTACAGACTTCATGAAATGAGACCTTCTCAGGTGACGTAACTTTGGTACCCTCACATAGTGCAAAGAAACTTGCACAAGCTGCATCTTGCTGCCTTCTTAACTTTAGTCCCATGTAATCATTATCCAAATGTAAACCTCTAGAACTCCACACAGAACTCAGGTTATGCCTTGCTTTTAGACATTTCCAGACAGCAGACTCCCCTTTCCCATTTGGAGCATCCTCATATACACCTTGTCCCTTCCTAGGGTGAATAATTAATTTCACCAGCAGGCTTCTGCCTGTTTATGCTGTACATCCCATTTGAAGTTAATCAGCCGTATTAAAATTTTCAAAATAAAAATAAAATGTCCTCGAAGATGCTATCTATGCCCTTAAAAACACTATTTGTGCTGGCATGCACAAATTCCACCTGTCTTTTTTTATCATGAGTAGCTAACAGGTTCATTTTCTCTCTCACATTTTTTGTCTCCCTCCAAATTTGCATTGCTGTGGGGCTCTTGCTCGATACCACTATCTATTTAACACACCGTGGTTCTCCTTAGCCACGACCTTTTTGCAGCAGAGCACTGAACACCCACTCAACTCCAGCAAGCCATTGTTCTACTGAAGCCACATGGGAAAGTGGTTTCCTGGGGGAGAATGTAACTTTGTGCTGTGGTGTCAATCTTGCAGTAAAAGCAATCACTGCCTGACAATAGTTCAGTGCCGTTTTTCTCCTATTTAAAAAAGAAAAAAAAAAAAAAAAGAAAAAAAAAAAAGGTTATTTTGAATTGTTGCTAGAATAAAAGTGTCTTCTTTAGTTCTTATTTTTAAAAAGAACTCTCAATGATAATTTCTATCACGGTGAAGCACGTTCTTACTATTATTAAAGAAAATAATATAAATAGTATGATATGCTATCATTCTAAAACTACAGTATCCATTGTTTCAACACTGACTATTATGATACCTGAAGATTCTAAGATGTGGTCAGTCCTAAACGTTGGGGAAAAAATCCACAGCTTTTCCAGATAATATACCAAAACTAGCTTGTGAATGAAACATAAATAATGAGATTCTTGCTTTAGCTTTATGAATTTGGAGAGGGTTTTTCAAAATGTAAATGATATCTAATGTATGAAAGGCCATTCTGCATCAGACCATAAGTCTGTTTTGTCTTGACTCCAATAGCTGCTCTTCCCAAGGGAAGTGTAGGAACATGTGATACTCTCCTCTCATACTCTTCCAGTCTCCACCTGTTTTCAAGTAGAGACAGTTGCTGTGCTAGAAGTGGCTTCTATGTAATTAGTAACATACAATGCATTTATTTCTTATACATTTGTCCAGTCTTGCCTTGAACTCATGTCAGCCTTTGAAATCTCTTGCCAAGTTATCCCCCACAAATGGGAAGGCTGTCAGTTTCTTTTTCTCCTTTTTCTTCTTTTTCTTCTTGTTCTTCTTTTTCTTCTTTTCCTTTTTTTTTTTCTTTTTCTTATTTTTCTTTTTCTTATTTTTCTTCTTTTTCTTCTTGTTTTGTTTATTTGTTCAACTGTTTTAAAGAAAGTTGAGATTTAGTAACAGAAATGTACAGTTGGGGGTTCAAGGACACCATGTACTGTGAGAGCTGGAAAACCTAGAAATAGCAAACAAACCTTTTACATTAAGGTATAAGTCAACTTCTGATCGATGAAGTTTAGGAAGAAACTGGCCTTGCCATTTATTTCATAACCCAGTACTGAACTGCTTCTTGCAGTTTTAATTGAGACATTTGGTGCTGGTCATCATCAGAGGTGGGTGGCCAAATTACGTAGACCTTAAACAGGAAAGATTCTGTGTTCCTCTTCCAACAGTTCATTTTATTTATTAATTAACTGGAAAAATATGCAGATTTGACAAATGTTTGGTTTCCTTCCAGAACTATACTTATGCCATTCAGATGAACAAGTGCTTTATCCATTGACTTAAAGTATGTTCCTTCTCTTATTAATCTGTGTCAGGAAAGGGCACATATTTTCCCATACTTGCTCCTTTGTGTGTATGCTTTCAAACTTTCTCCATCGCTGCTGGCTTTTCTGCAAGAATATAAGCCCTGCTAGAATATTTTTAAACACTAGTATCCTCTTGGCCCTTTTTCCTCCCTCCCTCTCTTTTCTACTACTTTGAAACTAGTAGGAGAGAACACAGATTCCTACTAATGATGGCCATAATGTCTGCACCCCTTGAAAGCAAGATGAGGAATATCCTAACACAAGACCTCAGCTTTCATTGTCCTCAGAAAAGTCAATCTGGCATGTGAAAACACCAGGACAAGTCTAAGAAAGACCTCAGACCTCCCTTTTGGTGAGCAGGCTATGGGAAAGCTGTTGGGAAAGCTGTTTGAGGACTGCAGGAGTAAAGCACATGCTACAGTAGTTCTAGGATTATCAACTACCACAGGTCCACTGTTCTCATCTATCCTAAGAGGTATGGTTGTGATTGTGCCTGTGGCAACCAAATGGGCCAGCTTTGCTGGATGCATCCACCCCGCTGACTAGGAGATGGTCAGGGAGTGAGTGGGAGCACTGGACCTCTGACCACCCTCACTGCTGATTTCTCAGTGCCTGATGGGGAGCAACCTGGCTGCGCTTGCTACAGGAGCAGCTTCTGGAAGAATATGCAGCTACAGCTGACTACCTGCAGCCTATACAGTTGTCCAACACTATCACAGAATTTTTTCAATCTCACAAACCCTTATGTCACACTCCAGTATATGCAGCACATGCCTCTAGGTGCCTGCAAAAACCCTCTCCCCAACATAGTGGGTTATTAGACAGCCCTGATGTTATTTCAGGTATCTCAAGCTGATAAAATGCACCCTAAGAGCTGAGGACTGCAGAGGTGCTACCTGAGGCCAAGTGTTATGCGATGCTCAAGGGGATGCAAACCCCTCTGTGACACTTACCAAAGGCAGCTGGGGCTGGGGGTGTTTGACCTCTGCTCTTCTGCAGGTGCACATGAAAAAGATTCCTGCTCCAAAAATCAAACCTTAACTCTCAGTCCATCTTACTATGGGGCCAATTTTAACATGTCACTGGAAACAGTTGAACAACACTTGGGGTGGAAAGCTGGGATAAATGCCTTGTACCCTGTATCTGTTGAAGGATCTGATCTGACAGCTGTCCACCTCACTCTTCATGGAGCAACACCACCAAAAGGGTACATTTTTGGGAGCAGTCTATCACTGTGGATGCCCACGGACACAGGTTGTCGCAGGGGCCTCGAGAGCAAAATGTTTTGAGGCACCACAACTCAGCCTGAGACCAACAGAAAGTGCAGAGGCTCTTCAGCCACTGGATGTCTTGAGGTGGGCATTAAAAACATAGAAGGCATCCAAAATGAAGAAGTTTTAACACATTCCCTCCTTAATTATCTCTAAATTGGCAGTACTAAAACTCAGCCGCTCCACTAGGTTGCTGTAAAGGTTAAATAGTGGCATTATTAAAGTGCTTTAAAAAGGTAATTAATCAGCATTTTTATTTTTAGAGCCAAAATTAACCATTAAAAGAAATTTGAAATATATGTCTCATTTTCCTGGTACTTGCCTACCATTTATTCTTCAGGAATATCCATTTCTAAGGACTGCTGCTTTTCTTACTACATCAGAAACCCTCAGTTAATGCATTTCATAACATAATAATTACATTTTTGTGTCATCTAACATATTATGTATCTGTCAAACTCTCTCCAAGGCTTATTCTAAGTGCAATTGAATTCAAATTGAAGCAATGACCACACTAAAGCACTTATGTTTGGAGCAATTTCTTTTCCCTTTTCACAAAAGTGAGTGACTGAGCAATAGCTGGAGAGGCCACTGAGCTGAGCAAAAAAATCACAATATCTGTCCATTGGGAAATTCCTTTTTTTTTTTTTTTTTAAATCCCAGATCAAAGGAAAGAGTAATTAACAGAGCTTTCTGTGGGACAAAAATACCTGTAAATTCCAACATAATTTCAGAACGCTCAGCTGAATCATTCAGTTCCTGGGAAATATCAGGTGGTAAAATATTAGGAGAGAGCCAGGGGTCTCAGGGAAGTTGCAGTACACCCCTAAGGAAAGCTGGGAACATGAATCATACCTTCTTTGCAGCACTTGCAGTTCAGTGCCAAGCACCAAGCAAAATTAATCCCTTTTTATTTAAAAAAGTGAAAGATGATGATTTAGTTTCAACACCAATGGAATATTTCACTTTGATGGCTTAAGGAAAAAGTAAATGTTTCGATCTAAGTAGAAAATTCCCTTTGGATACTTTTACATTTTTGGAAAAATCTTTATTCTGACAGCAAAAGAACAAACATTTAATAGAAAATTCCCAATCAATCTAACGAAAAGTCTAAGTAACTGCTAGCACAGAGCTACACAGGAGGCTCTCCCAGCAGCATTCGAGAATTTTAGCCCCTAACCCTTAATCTTATTCTCTACAATGTCTTTAACTGAAAGTTATTGTTTTGGAAAAAACCCTCAGTTTTTCATAGACATGCCTTATTTCTGGCACAGCTGAATGCTGAAAAGTGAAGCTGCAGAATCTCTGTTGTGCAGGAAACAAAAAAGACAACAGACTTGAAGCTGTCTTTTCTTAAAAAGAGCTGTGGATTTGACCTATACATGTAATACGGAGCTAAAGCTACTTCAAAACCAGGAAGATTTCTGCTCTGACAAAAAACATTGATATTCATACGTAACTCAAAAGCAATTGAAGATTACAAAATCCTATTGACTTTTTATGGAAATTTTAGAGGTGTCTCAAAAACCACCAAATAAAAATCATAGTATTCATTTTCAAACACTCCAAACCTGAGATGAGAAGGGTTGCCACAATGTGTCAAAGGATCTGCACAGACAGGACTTTACCCTCATTCACCTCTGTGGGTCAGGGTCCTGGGGTGGGATGGGTTCCCCTCAGTGTACGAGACCCCAGATGAGACAAAGAGAATTGAGAATTACTAATTCTAGAATGACATGATGAGAGACAAACTGGCCACGGTGGCACAGGTTCAAGTGTATGATGAGCACCTTATAATTCCCAAATTCATTACAGCAATTTGGTTTCTCCTTTCAGGTAGAAATTCCCATTTTGAAATGTGAGTTTCCAAGCATATTTTCCTCTTAATACTCCACAAAGGAATGTTCTTGGCAAGAAGATCAGTTTTGTCAAAAAAAGATCTATTTACAGTCATAAAGTTTTATAAAATGAAGATGTTCAACCAGTCCTGTTTTGATATGACAATAATATCAGTGCGCTTAATGTAATCAGCCTTTAGACTGGTGCCTTCACCGTGCCAACCAGAGCTACTCCCCATAAATAGATAATATTCACTGACAACAGTGAAAACGATGAAACGAGTCATGACATCTTTTCTTCGAGGATATGAGTGTGGGTGTTTATTAGCAGTCTATGTGTGAATTCAGTAATGATACGCTCCGTGTTTGCTATTAGGAAAAAGCATATGGGAGCCGTATTCAGGCTGCTCCAGCTCCCAGCACGTGCAACTCCCGCACCAAGCTGTGTGGCAGAGGTGATGGTCCATGTGGGTCGAGGGCACGCAACAGGGGCATCTCCATATGTGAGAAGACCCAGAGAAAGGGATTCAGGGGAACGTGGGATCTCAGAGCAGGGAAAAGGCAGCAGAGCATGAAATAGGAGCACAAAAGAGCAACTCTCATGCTCAAAACCTCAAACTTGCCAGACTTGTGCAATAGCCAATCACTCAAGTACTTACATTCATTTTCTTTAGAGGTGACTGAGAACATAAGCAGAGGTGAAGGTCAGCACTTGGCTATAAACAATCTCTGACTTAGAAGTCTTGGAGGTCAAGAGGCCAAACACATCAGCCTTGTGAACAGAAGTTGTTCAATTACAGCCCACAAAGATGCACTGATTCACGCCACTTGATCTCCTGAACACTAATTTCTTGCAGGAGAATATGTAGTCTTATTCCCCACAGACTGAGTGGAGGGAAACGTATACCTTGTTCACGAGGTAGTAAGGACAGTCCCCTTAACTTTCATTTAAGCTTGGTCAGAAGTGCTGTTAAATGTCTTTCCAGGCAGATGAAACACGCTATCTGCTAAGCCCATCTTCTAAGCTCACCAAAACCAGTGACTGTATGGGGAAAGGAGCAGTATTCAAGCAGATCTGAAATCTCTCCACTTAGATTCTGCTGCAGAGAGACTGGGCATCCCTCCAGCTGCCTGTCTGGGTCCAGTCACATCATTGCTCCTTCATATTGCTTCATTTTAAATTTTCAGTTTCCACTTTCTCAATCCCTTAAACTGAAATCACTGTGCCTGCTGGGTTTTGGTAGAAATAGCAACACCAGGTGACAGTCTCTAAAACTTCTCTATTCCCAAGCACCTCAGCTAAGCAACTGCTTGTGACACTCACTTCCCCATTGGTTTCCCTCTTTAGGGTTCTTCATATTTTTTCCTGTTGAAGTATTGCATGACAATGTTCAGATATGAGTCCTGTTCAACAGGGACTGGGAGGAGGGAAGATTTATCACAACACTTCCTGCAAGCAAGGACACTGGTATGGTTAAAATAGAGCTCAACTATCTCATCATAGTGTCCTACAAACAGTTTCTGTTTAAAATGGTTCCTAGTAGGAAACCATCCCACTGCTCAGTACATTTTAACAGAGTGGTCCTGCAGAGAGGAGAGCTGGGCTTTCAGGAGGCCGGGGCAGAGGACTAGGGACCCAGCCAGCTGGGCAGGATGACCACACCATTACCCATCCTTACACGTGCCTTGAGAAAGGGACCCCAGACCAGCAAAACACATATATGGAAACTTGGTCCCTTTGGTTGATTGGTTGGTTGGTTGGTTGTTTGTTTTAATAATGGAAAATAAAAACATTTTGGAAAAGGATATTACCCTCTGCAGGAAGAGCAAGCAAAGCTCAGACCTGAGCTTGCCTGTGCCTTCACCTGGCACCCACCCTTGGTGCCCACCTCAGGGAGGGGGCTGCAGCCTCAGCTGGGGCTCAGCCTGCACGGCTAATGCTCGCCTCTGCCTCCTGCCTCTGACTTTGCCATCATGCCAGGCTACAGCTGATGTGGCACATGTGTTTTATTCACTGTCTTCTTTGCTTAGCACACTATACAATTCCCAATGATTTTACTTGACTGGACAAATATCATGCTTCTCCACATTGTGACTCCACTTTTGGATTTATCATAGATTTCTTTTTAAGCTGAGGCTGAACAGCTGCCTTCTAGTAACACCAGACATATGCCAGACCATTTACAGCCCTCATTGCTCCTCACTACTGACCTTCCTCATGTACTATTTCCTACAATCCTCTTCTCTCTCCTGCTCCCCACTTTTGATAACTAGGCTACCTCAGGACAACAGAGAGTAAAGATACTCAAGTGGGAAACAACTAATACGTCTGTCCTGCATTTAGCTGGCAGGGTGCAAGATCAAGCATTTGTCACAGCTTTTGCAATCTCATGGTTCCCTCCCCAACAACCTGCCCACAGCCAGCAGATAATCTCTGAACAGGCCTCCCTAATACTTATATAATGTATTGATCCTGCCACATACTGAATTTTACCAAGCTGCCAGAATGCAATTTTCTGAATAAAAATTCAGATCCTACAAAATAAAATAAAAAAAAAAAAAAAACAACAAAAAAACAAACAAACAAACAAAAAAAGATACTTAGATACTTTACTGCCCAAATCTGCTTCTGATTATCTTGTTTTCACAAGCTGTTCACCACTATTTTCAACAGAACTGGGCTGAATAACACACCTGGAAGCAAAGTCAGAACCAGGCTTAGCTGACCATATCACCTTGAAGAATTTTCTTTCTTTTTTGTTTCTTTTCCTCATAACATAAAAGCCCGCTTCCAATATCAACATCCCAACTGTTGTTGCAGTTGCTCCCAATGCTTCCATTTCCAGCTGGAAAGCTGGTGTTTCCTAGAGCACAGCTCTGTGCACACTCCAGCTTGCTCGTTACAATTTACAGTTTCCTCTTTCACAGCCCTGGGCCACTGCACAATATAAACAATAGCTATATCTTGAAAACCATCCAAAACAAATGGGTCTCAGTGCCTGTGCTGCTCTCAGATCTGTAAAGAGAGCTTACTGTATGCACAGTTGGTTTAATCTTGTGAATAGTCTGGGAAGTATGATATAATGCTCACTTCCAACCGATGAATCCTTCGTTGGAGTCTTGCTAGAGAAAACTTAACCCCAGATTATTTTTTGCTCTCTGTAGCCTACTGAATAGTTGAGCTGTATTTCTAGCACTATCTTTTTTTTTTTTTTTTCCCACAGAAAAATTAACCATCTGTAACAAGGAAAGATGTTAAAAAAAAAAAAAAGCAAATAATCCAAATAATCACCCTCCATCATTATGACTTGGCAAAGCAGTCACAATAAGCAGCTAGAGCTGGAGTCAATATTTGCCAGCACTCTGAACATTCAGAGGCATGCTGTGCACCTGGGATTTTTACTAATATTTCCTGGATACTCATATTTTTCTTTTTGCCTCCAGCACTGTTTCCTGCTGTCTGAGTAAACTCCTCAGAGATACTGTTTTCACAATCTCCTGTGTTTTATAAAATTCAGTAGCAGTTTATCACTCCTTTGAATAATCCACTATGGCATATACCACAGCCTTCTGTTACAAGGTTGTCAGGTTGGAATCTTCCCTTCAACTCAGAGCAGTTGGTTTGCTGACCTTGTCATGACAGAACCTCAGGTCAGAGTGGAAGGATCTCAGTAAAATGAGAGATTACCATCTCTGTGAGAGGGTAGGCTGTAATTCGAAGGAGTTGACTTGAGAGGATAATCTGAAAAAACAGCCAACTCAGGTTAAAGATTCACATTTTTTTCTCAAATTAGTCTAGGTCATATATACTCAATAAGATTTATTTTGAACTTGTCACCTGGGTTTTTCTCCTCCTCATCTACTTCGTACTGATGAGAACCCTTTGTACAGGAAGCAGACTGCATATGAATACTTAAAGTCATGGCTTTTCACTGTATATTATTATATTTTGTTGTATTTCCATCATTCTAGTCTTCAAGGTTACATTATTCTTCTATTAAATATCTTTATCTATCTCTGCATTGACAAAGCCTCCTAAATTCCTTAACAAATACCCATTTTTTTTCTGTCAAGGTAATCTATAAAAGACATTGAACACTGTTTCCCAAACCAGTCCTTGAAGACTGACCTCTACCCAGCCCAAAATTTTCCAATAATTTATTTGATCTGCTAAAGGAACTGGGACCATCATACACCGTCAAAATGCAAGGGATATAGGATTAATTATTCTGGCTATCGTTAGTGAAAATATTGAGTATCAGTCACAAAAGGAGCCTTTGTACTAATAATCCCATTCAATCTGGATGATGCTCCTTTCATTACAAGACTGTTATCTGCCTTCCAGCCTGTGTCTTATCCCCTTATAAACACTGTACATCTTCTTCATCAATACTAATAACTTCTTGTGTGATACCATAGAAAAAAAAATCTAGATAAATTAAATCTACTTTTTTCTTGTCCAAGAAATCATTTATCTCATCAAAGAAAAATGTAAGGCAAGTCAGACACAAATTATTTTTGGTGAAACCAAGTTGTGTTTTATCAGTTTATCTTCATGTGTTTAAGTATACTTTCTTCTAAAATTTGTTCTCTAATCTTCTATGCCACTGAATTCATACAAATAAGCCTGTTATTTCTTGTCACTTTTTCCCCTTCTGATAGTGTAAACAGCACATCTAGTATTTGCTACTCCTGTGGCTCTCAACTGGCTAGTTTCATTAAAAAACTTTGCAGTTTCCATGCTAGTTCATTCAGTGTATAAGATGAACACTGTCCAGGACATCTGATCCAGGTGAATTAATCTCCATGAGTTTTAATTCCACTTCAGGAACTGTAAATTGTATTTCCTTACACTCATTCCACTAACCAGCATCTGTGCCCTGATTTACTCAAATAGAAACCATTTTCATTCTGAAAGATGAAGTATTTATTTAGGTGTAGGACCATAACATCCCCTGGGGAAATGGCCTCATTCATTTTCCCCTTAACTGGTTTTTGTAATCCCAGATGCTGTTTGTCTATGCTGATACTTCATGATCATGTGATGTAGTTTTCTTTGTTGATCACTCCTTTTGTCTATTCCTACAGGATCTTTTCCTACAGATCTTTCTGCTGTGATTATCCACTCATGAGCTTCCAAGGCCTACTCTTTTCTTGGTCTTGATTTGCATACAAATTCCAAAATGGTTTTTTAACTTCTGTAAACAGGAGACTACAGTCGAGTGGGGGTGTTTCTAATGAGGTTCTGCAGGGACAGGCCCCTGGCCTTAGGCTTTTGAGTAGTTTTTTCAGTTTGGAATAAAAGAACACCTTTATCTTCAAAATATGCAGATGATAGGAAACTAAATGCTTAGTAAATAAGGAAGAGGAAAGAAGCTCATAGAATTAGTATGGTCCTTAGATGTATAAGCAGAATAAATGTAGAGATTTTATATTAAATTTACATTTGTCACTGATGAAACTGCTGTTGAATCTGGTTGTGTTAAACAATATAACGAAAGTAAATGAATGTATAAGAACCTGAGAATGTCAAGAATGATACAGGACTGGAAAATTTTTTTTATTGTAACTGATTTAGGGTAGAGCCAACCTGTGGGACACAGGTAGCTTCTGTATCTGAGGGGAGTGCAGAACCACATCTATGAGATTTTGGCATATCAATACGCCTGCTGGTGGCAACAGACTATGCTGGAGAGGTGAGATGGAAGTGGGATGATACCTTATGTCTTTCTTCTTTCTAGATTGTCCAACTTCCCCAAGTCTTAATGGACTCTCACCTCTGTCCTCTGCAAAGCATGAAATCTGTTTGATGGAACCCATCTATTTCTGAGATGTTGTCTGCTGGTGTGCCCAATGAATTCCCTGCAGCGGTCTCCCTTTCCAGTAGAGAATCATTTCCTCTGCACACTCTGATCTTCAAAGGATCTCTGCCCATCTAGGCAGATGCCTCTGCTAACCATAATGTATCTCACTTGATGTTACTGCAGCCTCCAGTATGGAAAGATAATTCGTTCTCTTGAACTGTTTACAAGCTTTAGAAGTTCAGATTTTCACCTTTTCAAAAATAGAAAAAAGTGCCAGCTGCTAACAACAATCTTGTAAGAGGCAGAGGTTCTCCAAGGATTCTGCGTACACCAGGATTTTCAATGTTCTGAGATGCAACAAGGCAGCTCCGTTGATCATCACGTATCCCATTAAATCATTTATTGCTGAAATCTCTCTACAAAATCCCTTCTAAAAAAACAGAGAATATTTTGTATTATTTATTACAAAATCCTGCTCTGCCAACAGCAAGACTCTCTTCATACAGAACTTCAATAATGGTAAACTAACTGATTTACTGCAAACTAACTGATTTACTGGAATAGCTCTTACATTTTTAATAGCTCTGTCTGTGTGCCTGCTGTTATTGCACCCTGCAAAAGTGGCAAATTAAATACAGGACAGATGTTGTGAAAGCTGAAAAAAGAACACTACAGTTTTAACAAACAGCTACCTGTCTGGGACCTCTGCTGGAAGAAAAATCCCATTTCTAGGTGGCTTTTGTTGAATAGGGTTTAAACAGGTTAGGAAGTATTATTGGCCCTACTGTTGTCATGGCACTTTTGAAAGCCAGACTGCTGACCAGTGATAAACAGGGATCTTTTCCAGCAGAACAAGGGTTTATTGAGACTCAGAGATTAATTTTGTTCCACCAAAGATCAAATCTGAGAATTCATTTTGGACAATATATTTCTCACCTTTTTCAAGAAACAGCAATCTCAGATTTAATTACATTTTTATGCTCTAATGCCCCAACAAAAGTAGTCAATTTTCTCTTCATAAAGTGGACACTTATTCCAGTGGACTGGAATAAGAACAGACTTACTCTGTAGCAGAGAACTGCTGACCTTCTTCGTTTAAAGTAACTACTAAGCATCAGGAGTTTAAATTTAAATGGGCCTATAGGAGAAAGAAGAGTGTCCAACACTCTATGGTACAAAGGTGCAACAGGTCAAATTCAACCTACGTGCCACTCCTCTGAACCCCATTGATCAGTAAGAATTTGGTTTGATGTATTGAAAATGATGCGAATCAGCTGCAGAGTGGTTGCAGGGGCTGTTTATTCATGGCTCACATGTCCTGCACAGAGAAATGGAAGCAGTAAATGCTACATGGTTCCTTCAAATTCAAGGCACTAAAATTCAAAATGTGCCAGATTTCAAATGTGTCCAGCAAGAATAAACAACAGATTGTTTCTACTGAGAGCTGGAACTGTACTGAGCAATACATGAAGAACAGGTACCTCCCAACCTGATGGTAGTATTTAAAGGGTCACACAATTGAACTGGGTTTTTTTCCCTCTCTTTAACCCTCTGAAAACCTTATGAACATTGCTGCTTTAGGCACCTAAGAGTTCTGGACATAAAGTCCCATGAAAACAGTATCTCCTTAAAATGCTTTGTCTCAGCTGCATATAGACCCTCTTTGTAACTCCATTCAGTGCCATGAATGACATACAGATTTCAATTCAAGCAGCTTAATCCGGTTTTAGAAAGTAAGTCCAAGCAGGCATGGCAGAGAGCTGCTGGAAGTGTGGATACTTGTCTTTACATTTTGATATAAGCCTATCTCAATTACATGCAATTTCACATGAAGATTGTGCTTCATAGGGATATGTACTATGATGCTACCAATGCAAAGGTTTGTTGAAGCAGGCTTAATGCTACTCTGTAATCTACGTGAGGAATTACATCCCTTTCTTGTAGCTGCCAAGCCCTTTAAACAATGAATAGGGAAGGAAAATGGATGGAAAGATACTAGAGCATTAGGTTAAAGTCGTGGCACTCTGTTAAGGGCCATGTAAATAAAATTGAATAGGATCCATGCCCCCAAAAAAACAGAGTTTTAGACAAGCAGGAAGACACGTGATGATAGACAGGCAGGAAGACATATTTTACGATGAGGGTGGTGAGACACTGGCACAGGTTGCCCAGAGAAGCTGTGGCTGCCCCCTCCCTGGCAGTGTTCAAGGCAGGGCTGGACGGGGCTTTGAGCAACCTGGTCTAGTGGAAGGTGTCCCTGCCCATGGCAGGGGAGTTGGATTAGATGACCTTTAAAGGTCCTTTCCAACCCAAACTATTCTGTGATTCTCTGATTCTATGAAAGCAAAAGGAAACAGGCAACCAATACCAGTCAGTCAGTAAAGAGTACATCCACAGATGAGCTATCTTCAACCTTTCATTTAGCTCACAAAATGATAGTAGAATCCTTTACCCTCCTAGTACTCTGCTGGAATACTGTAATCGCATACAAGCACAGCAGTCAGGACTCCATGCTTCCCACCAGCCTTCAGGAGAAATCAACTTAATGTGGTTAACAAGTCACACTTAAATATGAATGAATTGCAGCAAAATGCAAGCCTGGCTGTTCAATTATAAAATATGTCAAGGCCTTCCAGAAGTGATTAGCACCATAACATTGAATAAGGTTACCAGAGGTGTGACTGACTAATTGGCAATGCTAAATTTATTTTTAAATGCCAAACAGCATCTCACTATTGTGGGTTGCTATATGGACAATGTATACCATTTGGTAAATGATGACACATGTATCTGAGGGGTTCATCTGTATCTCAGACAAACAAACAACATCGAAAGAGTTTGTCAGCTGACTGGCAAAAACCATAACCTACAAAGTTATTAGGGCTAAAGCCTCCTTTTTGTTCCTAGATGAAGGACTGCTACCTGATGACATTGTTAAAGTTAAGATAATTATAAATAACAAAAAAATATATACATTGATTTTTATGGAAAATAGTCTTTCCAGATGCTGTAGAGCCATTTTAATCATCCCAGCCCAAAGGATGCTGAAACAGAGCAACAGGTGACTGGTTTGACTGCTCTGAAAATATTGTTTTGCTGGGAGCTGTTTACTTCCACTTCTTCAGTTACTTACTTAAAGGCTCAGGCATTGTGTTTATGGTTTTAATTTCTTATAGAAGCATCTTACCTGACCTTTATGACATGCTGTCCTCCCCCAGGGAGAGATTCCATGTACGTCACCCAGATATGAAATACAAACAGCTGGAGAAACAGAAGGGATGAAGTGACATCACATCTAATACAGGGTTAGCACTTTTACTGTTGAATTGTTTAACAGCAGGAGTTTCTAAGTGCTCTACCTGTGTGAGGGGTATAATAAATCATGTGATAGCAGGGGAAAAATACAGAAAATTCCTCTACTGAAAGAGTAAAGAGGGAGACTTGATTTAAAAAATATGGGATGTTTAACATAATATAAAAATATGGATGTTTTGCACTTGCACTATAGGATTTCAGAGGAAGGTGGGATGATGTCCCACATTGGACAGGGACTCCAAGTAGTTTCTCAGTTCACCTTCAAAGACAGCATCCACACCTTCATATCGTCACAATTGTCAAACTGCCTGATCAGGAAGAAGTAGTAGATGAGGCTCTCTTCAGGCAGCTGAAGAAATCCTGCTGGAAGAGTTAGCCCATGTTATTGCAAAGCCTGTCTTAATTATCTCTGAAATATTGGGGCAACTGGAGGAAGTTCTGCAAGGACTGAAAGAAAGCAAATGTCACTGCTACTGTCAAGAAGGACCTGAGGAACAACAGGCTGGTCAGGCTTGGATCAGTCCCTGGGGATGTGATGGAACAAATAATTCCAGTAACTGTTTCCAAATATTATGGAAAATAAGGTGATTGGATTTCTGAAGAGAAAATCATGACTGACCAACTTGATAGCCTTGACTGGCTCAGTGGACAAGGGGAGAGCACTGGATATTTTTTATCTTGAGTTTAGTAAGGCTTTCAACACTGACCCCTATAACATCCATATTCCCAAACTGATTAAGTATGGACTAGGGAAGTGGACAAAGAGGTGGACTGAAAGCTGGCCAAACTGCCAGGCTCAAAGGGTTGTAAGCAGCAGTATGAAGTCAGCTGGAGGAGAGTCACTAGTGGTGTACCCCATGGGTCTATAGTAGGGCCAATACTGTTTATTATCTGCATTAATAATCTAGGTGATTGATGGGACAGAGTGTGTCCTCAGCAAGTTTGCAAACAACGTGAATCTGAGAGGAGTGGTTGACACACCAGATGGTTTTCCTGCTATTTGGAGGGACCTCAGCTAACTGGAGAAATGAGCTGACAGATGCCTGGCAGATTTCAACAAAGGGAAATGCCAAGCCCTGCACCTGGGGTGATATAATTCCATGTACCAGCACTGGCAGGAGCCAACCAGCTGGAAAGGAGTTTTTCAGAAAAGGTCCTGTGGGTTCTGGTGAGCACCTAGTGACAGACAAGCGAGCCATGTGCCCTTGCAGCAAAGAAAGCAAACAGCATCCGGGACTGCATTAGACAGAGCATCAGCAGCAGGTTGAGGGAGGTGATCCTTCCTCTCTGCTCAGCCCTAGTGAGAAACATCTGGAGTACTGGGTCTGATGCTGAGCTTCCTAGCAGACAAGAGACAGAGACATACTGAAGAAAGTCCAGCACAGGGTCACAGAGGTGATTAAGTGCTTGGAGGATAGTACACATGCGGAGACTCAGAGAGAGCTGGGACTGTTTAGCTTAGAGGAGAGAAGGTTCAGGGAGGATCACAGAATCACAGAATCAGCTAGGTTGGAAAGGACCTTAGAGATCATCTAGTCGAACCATTAACCTCACACTGACTGTTCCCAACTACACCAGATCCCTCAGCGCTGTGCCGACCCGACTCTCAAACACCTCCAGGGATGGGGACTCCACCACCTCCCCGGGCAGCCCATTCCAACGCCTAACCACCCCTTCTGTAAACCAATGCTTCCTGACATCTAGTCTAAATTTTCCCTGGTGCAACTTGAGGCCACTCCCTCTTGTCCTATCGCTTGTTACTTGGTTAAAGAGGCTCATCCCCAGCTCTCTGCACCCTCCTTTCAGGTAGCTGTAGAGGGCGATGAGGTCTCCCCTCAGCCTCCTCTTCTCCAGACTAAACACCCCCAGTTCCCTCAGCCACTCCCCGTACGACCTGTGCTCCAGAGCCTTCACCAGCTCCGTTGCCCTTCTCTGGACACGCTCGAGTCATTCAATGTCCTTTTTGTAGTGAGGGGCCCAAAACTGAACACAGGAATCGAGGGGCGGCCTCACCAGTGCCGAGTACAGGGGTCAGATCCCTTCCCTGTCCCTGCTGGCCACGCTATTGCTGACACAAGCCAGGATGCCATTGGCCTTCTTGGCCCCCTGGGCACACTGATGGCTCCTGTTCAGCCGGCTGTCAATCAACACCTCCAGGTCCCTCTCTGACTGGCAGCTCTCCAGCCACTCCTCCCCAAGCCTGTAGCGCTGCTGGGGGTTGTTGTGGCCCAAGTGCAGCCCCCAGCATTTGGCCTTATGGAAACTCCTCCAGTTGGCCTCAGCCCATGGCTCCAGCCTGTCCAGGTCTCTCTGCAGAGCCTCCCTACCCTCGAGCAGATCAACACTCCCACCCAACCTGGGGTCATCTGCAAACTGACTGAGGGTGCACTCGATCCCCTCGTCTAGATCATCAATAAAGATGTTAAACAGGAGTGGCCCCAACACCGAGCCCTAGGGGACACCACTCATGACCGGCTGCCAACTGGATTTAACTCCGTTCACCACAACTCTTTGGGCCCGGCCATCCAGCCAGTTTTTAGCCAGTGAAGCGTGTGCCCATCCAAGCCAGAAGCAGCCAGTTTTGCCAGGAGAATGCTGTGGGAAACGGTGTCAAAGGCCTTGCTGAAGTCAAGGTAGACAACATCCACAGCCTTTCCCTCATCCAATAAGCAGGTCATCCTGTCATAGAAGGAGATCAGGTTTGTCAAGCAGGACCTGCCTTTCATAAACCCCTGCTGACTGGGACTGAGCATTTGGTTGTCCCTCATGTGCTGTATGATGGCACTCAGCATGAGCTGCTCCATCAGCTTCCCGGGCACCAAAGTCAAGCTGAGAGGCCTGTTATTTCCCGGATCATCCTTCCAAGCATTCTTATAGATGGACATCACACTGGCCAATTTCCAATCTGTCAGGATTGATCTTATCAATGTATACAAATAACAGAAGGGAGGGTGAAAAAAAGGACACAGCCAGGCTCTTTTTAGTGGTACCCAGTGATACAGGACAAGAGGCAGTAAACACAAATTTGGAGAAAGTCCTTTTAAACATAAGAAAATACTTTTTGACTGTGAGTGTGCTCAAACACTGGAGAAGATTGCCCAGTCATTTGTGGAGTCTCCATCCTTGGAGATACCTCCCAGATGACTGGACATAGCCCCAGGCAAGCTGCTCTAGCTCATCCTGTTCTGAGCAAGGAGCTGGACTAGGTGATCTCCAGAAGTGCCTTCCTGCCTCAGCAGCCCTGTGATTGCAGGGTTCCAGTTAAGGAATATGAATCTCACTATGTATCTGTAGAGCAGTGAGCCTGGGCTTGGGTTAGGGAGAAAGCAGACACTTCTGGAGTCTCAAAAGCATCATTTCTGCACTGATTTAATATTAAAATGACCAAACTGTTTTCTGAGTCAGCTCATGTCACAGAAAGAACTTGGCATTCTAGTAAAACCAAGTACAGCCAAGTACATGTATTTTGCAAGGACAAAACATTTTAATATGTATTATTCATGTTCCTGTAACACCACAGGAGTTATCTTACTTTATATTTTTAAAAATTCTAAAATGTGAAGTATGAGTGCTGATTAGCTCATTTAAAGTACTTGTTTTATACCAGTCATAAACACAATATTCTTTCTTGACAAGATACATTTCAGAAAGTGTAAATTTATAATATTTTGAAATAGGTGCACTGTAAACTAGAATTGAGTTTGCAGTAACTGCTGGAATAAAATTCTTTCCAGAAACTTGTTTGCACTGTTGGTGTTCATGGGCACTGAGCAGATGGCTTATATTTATTAATTAAAAGAAGCACGTAGTCTTTTTCCTGATCTACTTTCCGGATTGCCTTCTCTTGAATATATAGTGCTCCAGCTGTGTGATGTAAACACAACTAGTAGTTATAGTTTAAAACTGGAGTAAATACATACTTAAAAGCAAAGTTGATTTTACAGTAAAACTGCAGGGTAGTTTGGCTATTTGACACACTGACCAGACATATCAGAATATGTTTAATTTTCTTTAGGTGTTCTCTAAATTCATAATTTACAAACCAGAATATTCATTTTGGGAATAATCAGAACAGTAATTTCATCTTTCACTATTAAGGTACTGAATTGTATTTGTAAATTAAAACCCTGTTGCTATAAATTGTTATCAAGGTGTATATAAAAAATATCTTTCTTGCACACAACTTTATAGCTTTGTCTCCTAAGTCTCTAATGAAAATGAAGTTTCTAAATACTTTTTGAAAATTGAATGTAGATTTTAAGCACTTTGATATGTTACAGCCAGATTCAGAACAGGATTAGATCAAAAGATAGAGATCATATCTATTCAAACCAAAGACTGGTTTGAATACATACAAACTTTTTTTTTTTTTCCTGTTTCTTAGCATACTTTTGGGGGGTTGACCTTGGTTTTGTCTTGTTAACAGTTCTAGGATCTGAGTAGAACTTTGGAGAAACATCAGAAAATTCAGGGGGAAATAGTAAAAATATGTGCTATGATTCCCAGGATAAGCACTGCAAGTATGATCCTCTGCTTGCAAAGGTTCAAACAGAGGAAAGAGTTTATAACAAAGGTCCTGGCTGAAAGGCATAGCAAATAAATTAAATAATTAAAAATGCCATTTCTTTAATAACAAGAATTCTTTATGCAACCTCAGTTCCATGATCTGGCATTTCTAATGTAAATTATTATGACCAGTTTATGCCAGAAAGAGCAAATGCATGTGCAATGGAACTGACAATAAGACTACAGTAAGTAATGCTCCTTGAAATGAGACATTTGTGAGGTTTGATCCCAAGCTCCCAAGTCACTCCAGCAGGTCTTTATACATTACGGAGAATGCATGGTATTATTATATACATTGAGAGTTCTGAGTATTACATTAAAAGAAAAAAAAAGTTTAAATATTAATAAAAACCTCATTTACTACATTGCCAAAGACATATGAGAAATAAAAAATGAAACACTTTGGCAAAAATATGTTAAAACACAGTGACTGAAAAGAAGAAAACAAAACATAGCAAAGCAAAAAAAAGAAATAAATAATGGATGAATTAGTGGTTCCTCTCGCATTGTTAAAAACACAACAGAGGATCAAATGACATTAAAAGAGAACCAAACATAAAAGCTTATTTCTGGAAGAAGAACTGTCAACATTCTCGGAATCCATCTTTAATTGAACAAAAACATAAAAAGGAAAAAATACAAACAAAAATTCACATTGGTTATTAAATAAGGTTTGGAAGTCTACTTTCTCCCTTTTGGGTTGACTTTTTTTCAAGTCAGTAAGCTTGTGGACTTACTTTAAAAAAAATTATCCTTGTTCACCTAGGGGTTGAAACAGGAACACTGTATAAACAGAAAGTCAAGTAAATACATAGAAAATTCATGCAAAAAACTGTAATTATATAAAACCTATTCATCTTTCATGTGGTCCCAAGACAACTTTAACATTTTTCAGTATGTCTAGTGAATTCCAGAGTGATGTCTGCTCAGATAGTGACTGATACCCTTTGTATCTCTGTTTTCACTTTATTTGATTCTCATAACAAAGTCACAGGGTCTGTAAGTTCTTTTATTAGTCTCTGGGAGTTTTTCCATCTCCTTGTGTCTCACTTTGATGAGAAAAAATTGGGCTTGTGATGCTGAAACCCAAATCAGAAGCTATATCCAGTGTGATACATTTTCATTTCAGTACCTGGGCACAAGAACAAATGTGTGAACATATAATCCAGTCTGTTCTCAATGGTGAGTGCTTGTGTGACAAATCCTGTCAAAACCAACTGATATATATAAACCAGCACTTTTTTTGTTCATTACTATTATTTCTGCAACACCGAGGCTTATTGGTCAGACTGACAATCAGGGGGAACATTAGACTTTATTGCCCTTCTGGAAATGGGGAAGGTCAGGGAATGCGCAACACCGCAGCCTTTTCTCGTGCCAGCAGGTCAGATGCAGCCATCCTCTGCTATACTCTCTGGAATGATTTGCTGCTGTTACTGAGCACACCAGGGTTGAGGTTTTTTCCTATTCTTGTTCTTTGCTTCTGAGGGGAGGATTCAACTGCGTAAATGTAAGTGTCTGAGATTTTATTTACTATTTGGATGTCCTGACCAGCCACTAGCTGTCTCTCCAGAAGGTATGGCTTGGATGAACATGTCTCCAAGTCCTTTGCAAACATCTGCAAACCATTCATGAGAGTATCTGAAGTGAACTTACATGCTTATATTTAGACAAACAAATCATGCTGTGATTGACAAATTACTTTTCACTCTACAGTTGGCTCTTCCCAATCTCCAGGTAAGATTTTGCACATGGAAATTCAGCAAGACTCCTATTTTTGGTTTCAGCTGGCTCAGGTGGAGCTGTCTGGAAGATTATGGTCACAGGCAGTCTATGGCTTACAGAGTAGGGACCAGAACCCAGAAAAGGAATTGGCATCTGATAGTAGGAGCCTGTGTAGAATACAGGCTGGGGCACAGTGATTCCTTGCTGAGGAGGCATATTGATGGATGTTGCATAGACTGAAGTCTGTGGGTGCAACAGAGACTAAGTTTTGTTAGAAGCAAGGGATTGCTGCCTTGTCATAAGATTGAATGGTTAGATATGGCTAGATCCACATTAATTACAAATTAATTAATTATAGAAAAAGAAAGGAATGAACTCCTTTCTGTATAGTGTTTGCAACCACAGCAGCTGTGATATCAAGCTGGAAACTCTTTGGTTGTTTTCATTCTCTCAGGTTTGCTCAGCTGTTGAGATCTACATCTAAACAGAAGGACAGAAGGACCTATCAAATCAGATCCATGAAAACAGACATATCTATATTTGAAGAGACAAAGGGGTTCCTGTGGTAGGTAGTGTTGATTAGAAAATCCTCTGTATCACCAACAAAGAAAGACCCATAGTTCCTTACAGAGTGATAATATCTCTCTGTGGGGCATAAGGTTAACATTTGGGTTTCCTTGGTGAACTTGCTGATTGATATCCTTAACTCAGCTGCTGAAACTATTTAGAAGAGCAACACAGTGGGGGATTGGGAAACAGCAGACTAAGTGCATTAACCTGTAGAAGGAGTGGAGGAAGATGATTTGTTAGGAAGGCATAGGTAAGTATTTGTGCTGCTTTCCCTATAGAAGAAAGCGTACTCACCTTTAAACATCTCAACTTCTTGGGAATGGGTTTGTGCAGCACAGCACTGAAAGAAGTAATTTTATGACACATATAATAAATCTGTTGAACTGCTACATGAAGGAGTTTGAAATTACTAGTATCAAATACAACTACAAAGCATATTTACTAAAAAAAAGAACAAAGATATCTGTTTGCAATGTTAACTAAGAAGGGTGTTTTGTAGGCAGTTTTCATATGTCATTGTGAAGACAAAAATGCTTGAATTCAGCCTACATAATGAGCAATGGCCATTACTGCCTCTGTGAAAGACAATGATGGACAACAGACATGTGCCCTGAGGTGGACCTTTACATAGGCTTCCCCTTCATAGCTGCTCAGAGGGTTCTTTCCTCTGCTTTATCATGAGTCAGTTCAGTCCAAAACCTTAATGCATCCCTTAATCTGTAATAGCTGACAGAGCTCATGAGAGGTGCCAGGGCTTGCCAGGAGTCCATGACTCCCCTAGCTCTCCCTACCCAGCAACAGCTGTCATCCTGACTTTCCTCAGAGGTTTTCTGAGAGACACCCAAAATTCCCAAAGCAGCTCCCTGGGGACTTAGTAAGGTCTCAAAGCAAAACAGAAACTTCTTTGTCTGTAGTCTGGCTCTCCTCACTCCACTCAACATGGTAATTTAGGCTTGTGACCTAGCACTGCTGTCCAAGAAGAGGAAGGGGTGGTCCAGCTCTCTGCCTCAACCATCCCTCTAAAGCTTTGGGTTACCTATCTCTGAACATGGAGGAGGTATCTCTAACATTTGATGGAGATGCATCTGGACTAAACACTGAGCTTGCAGAAGGATAAAGCAGGAGGACCTGGATTAGCAGGTTTACACACAGTTTGCAATCTGGACAACAGGGACAGGCACAGGAAGAAGAATCACCTCTGCTTTACAGGTGGCCAGCTGCAGCATAACTGGACTGACTGACCTGCATGAGGCTTATATAGGGGGTAAGAATACAGTGAAGAACAACTCAAAACCAGGTTATACCAGTCAGCCTGAAACCTATTTCATTTATGTTATTTGTTTTTTTTTCATATTCAGACAAGACTGCTATGTTAGCATGTAAACTTCACATACATATTTGCACAATACACCTTATGTACAAAGAAGCATATTAAAGGCTACCGTTGGACTTTAGAAATATTCTCCACACATTTCTCAATTTTCATCATGCAATGTCAATGTAATCCTTTCACAGCTGGCACTTCTCTACTTTTAAAAAGCAAAAATGGCTGGCTTGGTAGATGAGGGAAGAGCAGTGGATATTGTCTGCCTAGACTTCAGCAAGGCTTTTGATATTGTCTGCATTAGGATCCTCAAAGAGAAGCTGATGAAGTGTGGGATAGATGAGCAGACAGAGAGGCAGACTGAAAATTGACTAAACAGCCAGAGGGTGATGACTGGTGACATGAAGTCTAGATGGAGGTCAGTAACTAGCAGTGTACCCCAGGGGTGAATATTGAGTCCAGCCCTCTTCAACATCTCCATTAATGATCTGGATGATGGGGCAGAGTGTACCCTCAGCGAGTTTGATGATGACACCTAACTGGGAGGAGTGGCTGATAAGCCAGAGAGTCATGTAGCCATCCAGAAGGACCTCAACAGACTGGGCAACTGGGGTCGCAGGAACCAAGTGCAAAGTCCCACACCTGGGCAGGAACCACTTCAAGCACCAGTACATGCTGGGGGCTGATCAGCTAGAAAGTATCTTTGCAGAAAAGGCCCTGTGGGAGTCCTGGTGGAAACCAAGTTGAACAAGAAGCAGCAATGTGCCCTTGTCACAAAGGGCTAAGGGTATGCTGGGCTGCATTAGGAGGAATATTACCAGCAGGTGGAAGGAGGTGATCCTTCTCCTAAGCACCAGTGAGGCCACACCCTGAGTACTGGGTCCAATTCTGGGCTCCTCAGTAAAAGAGAGAAATGGACCCAGTGGAGAGAGTCCAGCAAATGCCCACAAAGATGATGAAGAGACTGGAGCATCTCTCCCGTAAGGAAAGGCTGAGAGAACTGGGACTGCTCAGCTGGAGAAAAGAAAGCTCGGGAGGGATCTCATCGATACGTACAAATGTCTGAAGGGAAGACGCAAAGAGAATGAAGCCAGGCTCTATTTAGTGGTGCCCAGTGACAGGTCCAGAGGCAGCAGGCACAAATTGAAACACAGGAGGCTCCCTCTGGGCACCAGGAAACACTTTTTTACTGTGAGGGTGATCAAGTCCTGGCATAGGTAGCCCAGAGAGGTGGTAGAGTCTCCATCCTTGGAGGTAATCAAAAGTCTTCTGGACATGATCCTGGGCAACTTGCTCTAGGTGATGCAATTTGAGCAGGGGGGGTGGATCAGATGACCTCCAGAGGTCTCCTCCAACATCAACCATTGTGTGATTCTGTGAAAAAATTTTTGAGCCTAGATTTTGATTGAGAATTTTTGATAAATTACCCTTTTCAATAGCTGATTTCCCTTTCACACGTTTTAAAATACAAATATTTAAAATGTGAACTTTGGGATTTTTTCCTATTTTGCAACACTTCTGTCCAATAATTTCTACTAATTTCCTCTAAAAAGGCACTTAAAAATTAAATTATACATAATTTTCAGATTGCCAGTCCTTGAAAACTTTCAGAGTATCAGTTTTCTTTCCCTACTCTGCACAAGCAAAAAAAAAAAATCTCAAAAACTCCTCTGGGATAAAACAAATAATTTCCTTCCCACTCCCTATCACTGAGTCCCTGAGTGAAATACTGGCACCAACAGAATCAACAGAAGATTACCACTCACAATTGCCTTAGGCAAAGCAATATCCTTATGGATTTTATTATGCTCTCCATTTTAAGTATAAAGAATTTATTTTTATACTGATAGAATCTTTCAAAGCAAGGAGCTTTCTGAAGTTCAGTCTCTGTGAAGTTACTAACATTTTTAATTAATGCCATGAAGGCACTCAAATCTCTTTTGTATAATACGGTGAATTTAAATAAGTTAAAACCAAAAAAACCTTTACTAATAAGTTCTCATTCTCTGATTCCTAGGAATTATTAACAGGCAGTCTTGCCAAAACGGTATGATTTTATGTGCACCAAGTCTGCCTTTAGCACCTTCAATTGGGGCACAATTTCATTTGTCTTCATTGTCAGTGTGATAAGGTCTATTGGATATTACTACACATATTTTGAAACCTAGGGATGCATAAGTAGGATTTAGTATACTCTTGAAAGGATAGCATTCAGCCTTCATGCTGAATTTTCTGATGCTAGGAGATTTAAATTAGACTTTTCAAGCTATTTTTACTTTATTTTTGACATGTAATATATAATACAGGTGAGTAAAATAACACAGTGTTAGTTATATTGTCACAAGGTTTGACAAGATCACAAGGCATATTAGCTAAGTGGTGTTTAGTTCCCCACCTTTACACATTAGGGAAGGACCGGTAGGGTAGAAACCACAACCAATGGCTCAAAGAAAAATATTGAGCATGATTCAAGGAAAAAGATTTGCCTAAGGTGGCCTCTGGCTTAGCAAATAAAGAGACTGCAAGAGGTAAAGAAGTCCTAGGAGGAAAAGGACAACAGATTGATGTGGTAAGCTGTTTAAGATAGTGCCTAATTTGTGAACAAGGGGACATAGACTGACACTCCCTGCCCTGGTAGCAAACACATTACATTCCGTAGACAGGCTGTCGGTTTAGAAAAGTGGTTATGGTACAAAACAAATATTCAAAGTCAGCATTGGATGTGTAAAAAGAATGCCTGCAAGATGACTGGACACACTTTTCCAAGAGAGGAGGAGGTTGGAAATGTGCTGTCAGTAATTAAATTTGAACAATAGAAGAGTGGCTTGATTATTTTTAAAGCCTTACAGGAATAGGCTTTAGTGGACCATATGGTCTTCCACCCTGAAACACTCTATTTTGAAATAAACGTCTGTACTTAGCCCTCCAGAAAAAGAGTAAACTGGGTGCTGGGTGTGCAATACAGCTCTTCTGGCAATATATAGACCACATAATATATTAGTGAAAGAACCATGTGAGAGGTAGGAAACAGAAAGCACCTGCCATAGCACATAGTTCAGAGTAAGTCCCTGCACCTCTGCAGACACTGTTCAGAGCTGGGTCCAGGAGTAGGACATCTAAGAGTCTCTGGTATTCAGAACAGATCAACAAGAAGAGATATTTTACCGCATAATTTAGCCTCCAGCTAACAGTGCCTACTGCCAGGGAACTTCTTCATTTAAAGTCTGAGGTTCTTAAAAGTTTAATCCCATACAATGCATATTCCTTTCTTAACCCAAAAAGACACGAGAAGCCACATATTGCTCACAATTATAGTGTGTAATCTACCCATCATCTCACCTACCAAAGACTTACAATTGCAGTGAACCTTCGGTGTGTGTCAGCCCCTTGTACAGATTTGAAGGGACACCATAGAATCATCAACAATGTTATCAGAGGCAGTACACTCACTTGCTTTGGCAACGTTTTCCTAGCTTGTGACAATGTTTGTCCACCTGTGTCTCTCCAGTGCAAAAGAGTAATGTTAATATTCTTTTTCTCCATTCCTCTGAAAGCTGCAGATGGTATTGCTTCTCCTGCCTCATTACATGAGGATCTGATGAAGAAATTCCTGATCATCAAAGACATTTGATGTACCACTGTGGTTTGTAGCTGCTTTTGTCTTTGCTGTGCATCATGACCCCTTGCAAACACTTTGTTCAAGGCAGGAGGCACTCTGTAAAGGCTTCAGTTATCTGCAGACTGCTGTTATATTGAAGGACACAGTGGGACTACTTTGTCAGTTTGTTCTGCATGCTTTTATTTTTGTGCCTCTTTACAGCTGTTCGTAAATATTCATATTGTAAGTATAGTACCGATCAAGGACTGCTGATCACTTTAAAAGAGAGAGCAATGACATCACTCTGCCCTTTGCGTAAAACCATAGCAACCACATCAACTTTCAAGTCCGTGAACTATAGTGATAATATAAGTCATTTTAAGGACGGATCTTACAAATTCTAAGAAAGTAAGCCCATTAAAGTCAGTGGGAATTGAAAACCTGTGGGGAATTAAACGGGGAAAGGGACCAGCTCGTAGACAGGATATGCAATCACAGGCATTGCCAACTCAGCCATTACAGAGCCCTGCTTCAGGAACTGAGAGTCATTCCCATCTTGGCTGTTCTTCTGCATAAAGTAGAGCATGACAATGGAAACAAATGCAGTAGATGTCACAATGTCTTCCAGAGTCTGCAAGCAGCCTGAGCAAGCAGGTTTAAAACAGCTCTCTCACCCCCAGGTGTTAAAACAAGACCTACCCATAACATTCCTCCCTTAACAACACTTCCATGGTAATTTCTATCTGGCAAAAGAAGACGTAAACGTCGACAGCCTATCCAGATATGCTATGTGGCTACTAGATTCTGGAAAGAAAGCCTAGTTCTCTGTCTCTCCAGACCATGTGGGAAGCCCTGGTCACTCAAAGGAGTCCTTCCTGCAGCTGAAGATGAGCAACAACTACAGAACACAGTCAGATAAAAGACAAAGGCAGACAGGAAGTGGATCAGCAGTTGATCATCCGCAGTTTATACTTTTGACCTATGCTGTACTGTTCTCAGGCTTAGCTCCAGGGTCAAACCAAAAGAGTAAATATTCCATGTACTGGTCACATTATGCTAAAAAATAGCTGTTGCCAAATGGGATACCGATTTTGAATCAACCTGAATGGAATTGCAGGATAACAATTAAAAATTTGTTTAATTCCTTTTTGTCAGTCTAACATCCGTGATCCAATCCAAGCTAGATACTAAATCTGTAACCAAGGTGCAAAAGCTTCATTCAGAGTTTATAACTTCAGCAACTAAAGACATAAGCTCACATGGTCAAGGTCAAAGTACTTCCTATAGTGCACTACCCTGCACCATGGAAACTAAAGGAAGGAAAAGATGAATAGGAATGTGCCACAGAGCAAACCAAGTAAGCCCACTGGCACAAGGCTAACAGAAAGGTAGGCATTGATTTTGCAGAAAAAATGCCTGGGGCTGCACAGGCCACGTATGCGTAAGGAAAGCAGGGTCTAGGTGTGCTCCTGGGAAAGAGATCGCACTTCCTGTGGTCAGGCTGGTTCACCACTCAAGCAAGTAGTGGTCTAGTCTCCTGCCTGCCTACTATCTACAGTAGGATGGCACATCAAGATGGCCTACAGGACAGGAAGCCACAAGGGATTCCCACAGGGCCCATTCCACCACAAGTCAAACCTGGAGACGGTGGACAGGCCCACCTACGTGTCCAGATCAACAGGCAAGTTCATAGCAATGAGAAAGGTTCGAAGTCAAAGGGAGGAAGTCAATCCACAGGTCAGGTCTTAGGATTGCCCAACAGGCCAGCTCAGAAGTCAGTCTGGAGGTTCTGGTTTGGATCAATGTGGCTTATGACTAGACAGAGACACAGCTGTAGCTGAGCTTCTAAGCTGCAGACCAGCACTCAAACAGGTAGCAGAGGACCAGAACTGGCCTTAAATATGCTCCTAGGCTTATGGGCAGGTAATGTGGGTAGATGCCACAGGTGAAGCTGGTCTGGAAATTAAGATCTATTAGTGCCCTCAGGGCCCCAACATTAAATATGGTTAGAGGGTAACATTTCTGCATGTTTTTTCTACCAACACCATGTGTAAGTAGCACAGAAAATTGTATTTCCCTGATATATTCAGGGTATTTTTTCACCAGAGTTGGCTGGTACAAGTCATCAGGGTACTCTACTATCAGAACAACTGTCAAAAGTCATCCAGGAATATATCAATTTTTCTACTTAGAACACAGGTTTGTGAGCAGGGAGAGCCAACAAACTATCATATTCTAGTATGACACCAACTTATCAGGTACCTGGGTCTTTTCTTTTCAACAGAATTCTACTTTTACTATTTGATAATTTATTAATCTGAGTTTTAAAGCCTACTGTCTGTATCTACTGTGCTCCTGCAATATTCATTGTCTTCCCAAATAACATGATTTGTTAAACACTCATTTTTTGCAAAACTGCTGCTCAGATAAGAACAAAGCCAAACCAAGACAGGAAGGCAGGAGGGAGGAGAGGTCTCCAGGCATTGCATAATTTTACCCTTAGGTCATTAGTACTTCAGAGACATTTTGTAATTCCTTTTGGATCTCATTCTTGTCTGTAGGATCTCTCCACTGTGTAGAACATGGCTCTGTGATGTTAAGGAGACATATACTGTTGTATCAGTAAACTATTTTCAGCCACATTTTAAAGCTTGTGTAATCAAGTTTCCTGTCTGTGTATCTGTCCCCTCTGTCCCCAGCTACTTTTGAATCCCTTGATACATAGTCACCACCACATTTGACAGACCTGGACAGATCTCACTGACACATAGTTCGCACAAGTTTTGAGGAAACAGGTGAGCCAAGAGAGGAGAGAGGATGAACTCAGCCTTTATTAGACATCAGAGAATCCCATAGTGAGATCAGGTCTGAAACTTATTACTTACATGCACATACATGTGCTTACAAAAAGAGGCAGATTTTAGAAGTAGGACATTTACCTTCTTTTTCTTGTTAAGATTATGTTGCAATTTGACAAGTAAAAATCATAGAATCATAAAAATATTTAGGTTGGAAAAGACTTTTAAGATCAAGTCCAATCATTAACTTAACACTGCCAAGTCCACCACTAAACCATGTACCTAAGCACCACCTCTACATGTCTTTTAAATATCTCCAGGGATGGTGACTTAGCCGCTTCGCTGGACCGCCTGTTCCAATGATTGACAAACATTTTCATAAAGACATTTTTCCTAATATCAAATCTAAACCTTCCCTGGTGCAACATGAGGCCATTTCCTCTTGTTATTTGGAAAAAGAGACCGACACCCACCCTGCTACAACCTCCTTTCAGGTAGTTGTAGAAGGCAATGAGGTCTCCCCGGAGCCTCCTTTCCTCCAGGCTAAACAACCCCAGTTCCCTCAGCCACTCCTCACAGGACTTGTGCTCTAGACCCTTCATGAGGTTTGTTGACATTCTTTGGACTTGCTCCAGCACCTCAATGTCTTTCTTGTAGGGAGGGGCTTAAAACTGAACACAGTATTCGAAGTGCAGCCTCACCAGTGCCAAGTACAGGGGTAAAATCACTTCCCTAGTCATGCTGGTCACACTATTTCTGACACAAACCAGGATGCCATTGGCCTTCTTGGCCACCTGGGCACACTGCTGGCTTATATTCAGATTGCTGTTGACCAGCACTCCCAGAGACCAGCTTAGTCAAGTAGTCAGGTTAGTCAAATGTCTTTATTCTTCCTTTTAACTGGTTCTTTAAGGCTTTCTCAGCATGGAAATTGTGATGACATTCCTTCTCCAGCAAAGACATGGGTAACATGAAAAAAGACATGTCCTGCTTGACAAACCTAATTCCATTCTACGACAGGGCGACCTGCTTATTGGATGAGGGAAAGGCTGTGGATGTTGTTTACCTTGACTTCAGCAAGGCCTTTGACACCATTTCCCACAGCATTCTCCTGGCAAAACTGGCTGCTCACAGCTTGGCTGGGCACACACTTCACTGGCTAAAAACTGGCTGGATGGCCGGGGCCAAAGAGTTGTGGTGAACGGAGTTAAATCCAGTTGGCAGCCGGTCACGAGTGGTGTCCCCCAGGGCTCGGTGTTGGGGCCACTCCTGTTTAACATCTTTATTGATGATCTAGATGCAGTGATTTGTAGTTTGCAGATGACCCCAGGTTGGGTGGGAGTGTTGATGTGCTCGAGGGTAGGGAGGCTCTGCAGAGAGACCTGGACAGGCTGGAGCCATGGGCTGAGGCCAACTGGAGGAGTTTCCATAAGGCCAAATGCTGGGGGCTGCCCTTGGGCCACAACAGCCCCCAGCAGCGCTACAGGCTTGGGGAGGAGTGGCTGGAGAGCTGCCAGTCAGAGAGGGACCTGGGGGTGTTGATTGACAGCCGGCTGAACAGGAGCCATCAGTGTGCCCAGGGGGCCAAGAAGGCCAATGGCATCCTGGCTTGCGTCAGCAATAGCGTGGCCAGCAGGGACAGGGAAGGGATCTGACCCCTGTACTCGGCACTGGTGAGGCCGCACCTCAATTCCTGTGTTCAGTTTTGGGCCCCTCACTACAAAAAGGACATTGAATGACTCGAGCGTGTCCAGAGAAGGGCAACGGAGCTGGTGAAGGCTCTGGAGCACAGGTCGTACGGGGAGTGGCTGAGGGAACTGGGGGTGTTTAGTCTGGAGAAGAGGAGGCTGAGGGGAGACCTCATCGCCCTCTACAGCTACCTGAAAGGAGGGTGCAGAGAGCTGGGGATGAGCCTCTTTAACCAAGTAATAAGCGATAGTACAAGAGGTAATGGCCTCAAGTTGCACCAGGGAAGGTTTAGACTAGATATTAGGAAGCATTTCTTTCCAGAAGGGGTTGTTAGGCGTTGGAATGGGCTGCCCAGGGAGGTGGTGGAGTCCCCATCCCTGGAGGTGTTCAAGAGTCAGGTTGACATAACACTGAGGGACCTGGTGTAGTTGAGAATGGTCAGTGTTATGTTAATGGTTGGACTGGATGATCTACAAGGTCTTTTCCAACCTAGATGATTCTGTGATTCTGTAACATTGCAAAATATCTGGATTTGCACCTTTTATACACTGGCTGTCCTAGGCACTTCTATCACTTGACACACAGTAAGATATCAAGTCTATTTCGATAAACTAAGTGTGAAAAGTAACATTAGGAAAGCTACAGGGGGACTCTTGTGGTGTTTAGTATAATTCAACAACTACAGTTACAGAGGACCCATCATGCAACACAACTGCTCTCCTCTGACTTCCTGCAAGCCCTCCATGGCCACCAATGCACAGGCAATCATCACATAAGGTCTTCTGCTCTGCTTCAGAGAATTGCATCCATAGATGCAAGGGAACATCACAAATTCAAGATCTGACTTCACAGTAAGGTCATATGTATGGGTCCAGGCCTCCTGTGAGGGTCTGGAACCCTGTGGTTGCTTGATCAATGTATGCAGGTGAAGGTGATTCTTCCCCGCATAAAGGAATTTCTACTTTGCTGGGACCAGTCACAGACTTCTGTAACCGTAACCATTTCTTGACACTACTGATCTTTAATTTAAAATTTAAAAGTCCTCATGTTCCTGTTGTCTCTAAGGACACGCTATCCTGTAGAAATAAGCAGAAATAAGTATGTTGCAAGTCTCAATGACAAGCCTGCTTTCTCACCATGCCTAACATGCTTCAACGTAGGCACTTTTCTGAGTGCCTAAACCTTCAGGACATAGCTATGTAGAGTGGAAGAGAATGGTCCCGCTCTCTGTGGTGTTCCATGATTTTCTCTGACATCAAATTCTATATAACTTGACCTCTAGTAAATCAGAGGAAATCTCACAGGTATGCACCCTGCCTTACTTGCTTTAGATGAAGGTTCACATGCTTGCTCACCAATGCATTCATGCTAGCACCTTTATGCTTCCAGCACATGGACAGCTATGTAGAAAGATCCCATCAACCACCATTGACATTCTTGATAAACATTATTTTACAAACAGATAAACATGCGGTCAGGAAATACATGTTCAGAAAATGCATAATAAAAAATGCATGATTCTTCAATATTCAGGAGAATAAGTTTGTCTTTATGATGACTGCCTTAGCAAGAAAAGTAACGTGTAAGTCATTAGCATCGTCTCTGGCCCAGATTCAGGAAGTTTATATTCCACTGAACCCTCTCTGCTTGTCTTCCCTGCTGGTGGTCCCTGACCTTCAAATGCAAAGTCAATAGCAAAAACAAGACAGAGGCTCCCAGAATTAGTTCAAGGCACACTGGTCTAGTCAGTTTTGGGTCACTAACAGAAAGACCGGCCCACTGTCAGGGAATGGAAATGGGGCAGAGAGAAGAGCCCAAGTGCTCTGGTTTTGCTGAACCCCAGAGATAGCATGTCTGTGACTCCCTTGGGACTGAAGAAAGACAAATGACAGATCATTCTCCTCTGTGACTTGTTAGGTATGTAGATCATTTTCCTAGTTCATCCCTCCACTCTACTGCAATTTATAAATAACCTGTTCATCCAAAGCCCTCTTTGCTAGGGAGTCAGCAAATCCAGTAGATCAATGAAGGCGAGGCTGCTGCAGCTCCATGTCCCCAGATCCAAAGCGTAGCGAGTCTGAGCATGTTTTCTCAGCAGGCAGACACACAAAGGCACGTATACACTACATGTACACACACACAGGAGTTAGCAATCACACCTTGACATAAACACCCGCACTCGCTCCAGTCACTGGCACCCTAAACACTGAGGCCAGCCCAGCTGCTGACACCCAGACACAGACCCACAGACATACAGACCCACACACATGTACAGGGAACAGAGAGCCCCTCAGCCAAGAGTTGAAAAGGAGCTTAATAAGGAGACAGGACAGACTCTGCTGATCAGGTGTGGGGCATGGGCAGACATACTGACCAGCCACTATTCACACACAGCTGACCTTTATTGTCCCTTTAACCCTCTATTCTCCTATCCTTGCTCCTCCACAAACCACCCTGATCCCTCCCTTTCCCCACAGTTGGTTCCTCCCCAAACATCCCATACTGTCCTATGCAATCCCAAAGTGTTCTTCCCTTGCATTCCATAATGTGTACCATATCCATGCAGGTATCAATCCCTTCACTCTGCAAGGCGCCCCAGAGAGCCTCTCCATTGATGCAGTGGGTGGATGTCCCCCAGCCCATGGGGCTGAGGTTCTCCTGGCACAGCTGAAATGGGACAATGGTGGTGGTAAGAGCTTCTTTCCTCTGGGAGACTGCGGTTCCTCTGTCCGCCATTGCCCCTCTGTGCTCCTTCATCCATGTGCATAAGCATGTGTGCTGTTTGTGTGCATGGAGATGAGCTTTTTATGGGCTCTCCTGTGAATGGCCTGGGGCTACTGGGCTCAGAGTATAATTCAGGTTCCCCTGCCTGTCATTGTTCCTTTGTGCTCTTTTGTGTGCGCAGAGATGAACTCTTTTATCACATAACCTGACAATGTCCTGCATATATACATTCATATATTACTATTCCTGATAGCATTGCACTTTGTTGTACATCTCTTTTAGTCCAGTGACACTCCTGAGAGCAAACGCCAACAAAGGAGAGAGCATATTCTCTTGGCTGACAGAATAAGAAAAGGGTAGTGGAGTTATTTCTTAGTAATGAAGATCTGAATCTCCACTCTGTTTAGGCTATCTTCATCTTGAAACCAAAGCAAAGTCTGCAGTATTTAGGTATATCCTATCACACAGTTGTGCTAACAGGACAGCCGCAGAATTGGAATAGCCTTACATCTCCTTTGGCGTCCTTGGGTATCTCTGATACTCAGGCTAAATGGGTATCAGTGCCAGGCTGCTCTTCCACAGCTCTCAGCCAACATAATTGACTGACATAGGTGAACTACCCAAGAGATGCTTTGCTTATGTTGGGACCCAGCCTTTGGGAACTTGGAGAGTAAGAAGGTAGAAGGTAATGTAGCCCTTTTACCATTCCCTATGCTCTGCGACAGAGCTTGATCAGACCTCTGGTGTGGGACACCTGGTTCTCCCCTACTTTCTGCATTTTCTGTGAGGAAAATGAAAGGGGTGAATCGCTATGAATCACTGTGCCACCACAACCTCTATGTTTATATTCCTCTACACACACCTGGGATAGAACAAATGTGTCCATGAACACTATGTACTTCTGATACAGGGTATAAAATAACTAAACGGTCAGGCTGAAAAAGCCAAGAATAACCAAGATAGAATTCCTGGAGCTGATTTCCTCACAGTACAAAGGTAATGGAAAGAGATGAAGAATATTGTTGGACCTGGACAATAGTTCAGTTATTTCCTAAATTCCATTGATTTCTATGATAATTTGTTTTACTGACATGGACAAGATTTTCCTAGTCACCTTGAACTGAATTTCAGCTTCACTTACAGAACTAGCAGCAACCACTACAGTTATATATCATGGAGCAGGTTCTCAGATAGTGTAAATCAGGGTAGATCCCGACTAGCCCCAGGCCTGAGAAAGTTTATAAATGCTGTTCACCTCTTTCTGTGCTACCCATAGCATCTTTCCTTGTGATCACATTGGTATCAACACATACTTTCCTGCCCACATTCATATTTTGTGGAATTGCTGGTCTACCAAGTTTTGGTTTATTTGGTTTTGGGGTTTTTTAGACAATCAGATAAATTCTCTTCTGCGATTTACTAAGCAGCAGTTGTCTTCTGACTCCTGTTGTCAGGTAAAAAATGAGCTACTATCTTGGAAACTGTCTCAGTGGAAACATGCTTGTGAAAGAGCAGTTACGCTGCGTATCCTGGTAATGGCATAACCACCTACAGAACATGCACAGGACTGTCCTGCTGGCACAGCCATGGTGTCTACCAAGGCCCTGAAGAACATGAAACTTCATTGCAGTCACTGCAATGTTATAACCACCCAATTATCTCCTTACCAGAAGGACTGGAGGTTTCCTTTTATTCTCACTTGTGAATGTTTCACACCAGCTGCAGATGATTAATCATCAAATATGAATATTAAGATCCACCTTCTGTTTCTTAAATAGCTTTGAGGACTCACACAGCTCTCCAACTTTTCTGTTTCAGAGCTTAGTTTTGCACCAGGATTAGTGGAGTCTCCATCCTCACACCTGTAATTACTTCCTGATAAACTTGATAATTCAAATAAAGAAGTTTAATATGACCATTCACATTTCCAGACCAGCTTCTGATCTGCTTGTGGAGGTTTATTGTATACTTCGGCCCTAATCACTGTCCCACCAGAGTTTGCTTTTCTGTGACAGCCTGAAAATTACCATCTTCCTGTTGCAAGCTGAACTCCTCTCTCAGTATTCCGCAGGACCACAGGAACTTTCTTCAAGTCAATGAGTGCAAAATGAAACCTTTTAAAGTGGGAAGGCATTACTTAATGTACACATAATAGGAAGAGTTAAACTGACTCTATCAAGTCTTATTTGCTGAGTCTTGTCCTTTACCTAGTCAATATTTGTAATGGGTAAGCCTATGTCTTTCTCAAACTTTATCTAAAGGTTTTCCAAAGCATTTAAGGTTCATGAGTCTTAAGCCTATGATACATTTTCTTCACAGGTTGTCTAGAATTTTCTGGAATGGATCTTAGCACACACTGACATCAGGCAAGCCAAAACATTCACCTGATAGTACCAAGTGGGTAGGATCTGAATCTAAAGGTGCTAATAGATGCATAAGCAATTTTGCCGTGGTTAAAGTACATACCACACAGGATCTGGTATCTCAAAAAAGGTCATCTTTCATGATGAAGACTTCATCATGGCTTTCTAGTATCTCATCTTCAAAAATGCAACCATGAAAAAGGAAAATTTAAGTTGAAAGTAAGGTTTTCATATAGTTCCTAAAAGCTACTTCTCTGGTTTTGTTAGATCAAAAGTCCTGTGTGCTACAGAGAATAGTCAACTGCATTGCATAAACTGACATTATATAGCATGCAATAATGAATATATGCTGTATGAGATTTCATTTTATATTTGTCACTGTAATATGCATTTATTGTACACTTAATATTAGTTATTTGTTTTGTACACATCTGGAAGTAGGAAAAAAGTACAGTAAGATGATAAATTGCTGATAATGAATGCCACAGAGGTAAACAGCTAGAGATCTCCTTAAAACAATCTTCAAATCATTTAAGTATTATAAGGGAGGAGGGGAACATGCACCAAAAACAATGATAGATTTGAGGCAGTGGAGAATAAATCATTACTCATCTAAGGGTGAGAAAACCTACAGAAATCTGAAGGAGCTCTAGAAATAATACTAGCAATATCATTGGGAGAAAATATTAAGAACAAGAAACAAATTTTGCAGGGGATGTGTAACAACATATTTTATTCAAACAACAGCTACTGATGGAAAAAATGGTCAAGCTTTTGTGCACACAAACACAAGAGCAGCCTAACAACTAGTATTACAGACAGCATTAAAAGTTCTTGGAGAGATACCTACTATGAAGGAAGAAAGGACCATCACAAGTTCAGCCATTCATGGCAATGTAGCTGAAGTTGGACATCTGAATTGTGTAAACAAGCCCCTTACATTTTTTCATTAATTGAAGAAATTTCACATCATGCAGCTGTGACTCCCATCCAGAAAACCTCTCCTAATTAACATGTGTATATCTTTAAACTACACATTATATGGGCTATTAGACAGAGGAAAGGCAAATTAACAGTGAATCTATCTCTTTCATCAGTCACATACCATGGCTCAATGAGTTACAGTGCATATCTGTGAGTGCGTTGTGTACCTGGTTGTGTCTGTGGTGGAGATGGTGCTCCTGGTCAATCCTGCTTCATGCTCCAGCAAGTGCGCTTGCCTGCAGCCCCACACAAGCTGTGTAAACTCTCCACCCCCGTGCCTGAGTGAATATGCAGTAAAGTCAATTATCCAAATCGTTTCTGTTTCCTTACATCCTGCTTATGCCTCCCAAAAGCAGTCAGGGAGGAGGCACATAACAGTTCTCTACAAATTTTGGGCAGAAATAGATGGAATTTAGAAGAAGAATATGTTCTCTCTCTCTCAGATACACATACGCCTCTCTCTTACTCCCATGGCTCTCCCGAGAAAGAGAAATTAAGACCCCCTTCATAACCCTCCCTAATTTTGATTGTCACCAAAATTGAGTTAAAGATACAAAATCCATGAACATTTCAAAACTGAAGCCAGTTGCCTTGTCTCAGTCCCAGCTACCTGTGTGTTGCCATTGAATACCCAGCAAGATACCCAGAAATCCTGAGAGGGCAGTGCCTGAATCACCATGTTGTGTACCAGGAGCATTCCCTATTCAAAAAAAACCAAGAACATTTTCTTATTGCTCATTAATTAGAGAAGATCTTGCAGAGGCAGGGCTCCTTAAACTGATGTAAATCACCACGGTATTTCCATAGCAAGAAAGGTATTTCCCTGTAGTCACTCTGTCAGAAAGCACTGCTTAGTGATATTAGAAATCAGCAAAACTAATCAGGAGTGTCCTCATTCTAGCAGCTTCCCCCCAATAAATAAATAAATAAACACTCAGCTCAAGTATCTTCTCTGCTCTTTGAAGGACATTCATTCAAATGTGATTTCCCATCTTGAGCTCCTCTTTGCAGCACCTTTTATCTTCCTCTGTCCCCACCTTTGGAACAGGAAGAAACTTTCTCACTCAGAAAAGCCCCTCACAACAATTTTAAACCAGCAGCTGCAGGCACCAGCTCCTGCTCTAGGAGAGCTCAAAGCCTCACTCCCAGTGCCCTACATTACCCTGAACAGGCAGGTCACAGAGAGGAGAAGCAGCCTTCCCTTTGAACAGGATATTCAGGAAGTCTGGGAAGGGTTTTTTTTTCCATCTGGGGACTTACAGTATCTCTTCACAAATCTGCTTGGAGGCTGAAGCCCAACTGTTTATGCTGAAGCTCAACCTCCTTTGTAGGGGTCCTTTCATAAGAGTTTTCATCCATCTGGGAGAGCAGGAAGAGACATTTTCTCTGCAGCTGCTCCCTGTGAATCAGCTGGCAGACACATTGCCCATATTCTTCCTCCAGGACTTTTAGGACGTGGCATCCACAACACTGCAAGTGTCTAATCACTCAGAAATCTGAAGCTTTGTTCCCAGCCAGCAGCCTGTCCCCTGGCAGAAAGAAACTGGCTTTCTGCACTTTTGGTACATATTTACAGTAAGTCACTGCTTGTAATTTTTTAGTCCCAGTTCTCAGGCTTTGGTCCTCCACAGTATCTCACTTTTCTCACTTCACTGGCCTTCTGTGTTTCACATTAGGCAATCAGCAGGATGACAAATGCAACAGCAGTCTCCAGTTCAGCCTCCTGAGTGTTCTCAGCCAATATGCCAAAATTGTAATGGCTTTTCTTTTTTTTTGTTTTTAATAACACTATTTGGATGGTGCTTATAGGCATCTGTTGAGCTTGCCATATGCTCCACATTTCCATATAGAAAGATGATGATGCTAATAAAATAATTATTTGAATAACATTTTATGGTTGAAAAGGAGTAATTTGATGTGCACATACGTAAGTCCAGACCTGGAGCTATTATACCAAATTAAAGCATCCTGCACTTGGGCATGCATTACAGTTAGCACACAGGAGCAAGAGATTTATCTGTATTTTCAGTCTGGTCATAAAATTGAATCACTGTTTGCCTCCAGTTTAACCCCCTTACAACTGAGTGGCTGGAGCAAGACTACAGATGTATCTAATAGACTAAATACTCTCCTTTGAAGAGATTGTACATGTACCAGATAAATTAGGGCAATTTTCTGTCTCTTGCATTTTTCTGCTTTGTAGTACCATACACTGCTGAGTGTCTCGAGGAAATCAGAGCACCTGTATCCTTGTACCTGCCCCATAAGACTACAGATATAAACATTCATCCCTACCTAAGGTCTCTGGGGCAAGGAACGTCTCTTTGGACCATGTTATCACTGTGACTAATACAGCAAAGTTTGACCCAGGACTCTCAAGCAATGTCTTGGTGTAAGCTGAATACACCAATGCAGAAGAAATACATTAACTTTTCAAACAGTACCGGTTATATGATTCTACAATTTTTAAATCTACGATTTGTAAAAACTAATATGTAGCCACAACCATGTTTTTGCCTGGCGGGTGCTGCCCAAAGGTCTGACTTTCCAGGTCGACCTTGGGCCTCCCTTGTCGTTGTGGACTTGCCTGTCATTCACTGGATCTGACCTGTGGATTGACTTCCTGGCTTGACCTTGGACCTATCCCATCACCATGAGTTTACTTGGTGATTTGGAGACTTGCCTGAGCCTGCCTGTGATCTTGTGGCTTCCTCTTGCTGGGGGTGGTGGGATGGGCCCTAGCTGGTAAGATCCTGGGGGCCCCTATGGAGAACCCTGTGGCTCTCGGCTCCTAGGGACCTGCTGGCGCTTGCTGCACGCTAACATCATCCCTTTCTGAAGCAGAGCTCCAGTATTTCCTTAGCTAGTAAAATAAGCAGAATTGCTTTGGGGGTTGAATGAAGTCAAGCAGAAGCTTTAAGTAAGGACATTGAAAAAGGCCACAAACTGGAACTGAATAGGGGAATGCTGCCAAGCATGGAGAACATATACAAGCTTCCCAGAGCACTGACTTCCATAGTAGATGACTTCACCTCCTTAACAACAAGTATCCAAGTCAGACTTCTTCAGAGTCATTGATCAAAAATGGAAAATATTTGTCACTTAGTACTTTCATCCTTTCAGGGATCTCCCTGACTCTGAAACTGGCCAACACTTAAATGAATAAGGGAGGAATAGTAGACAATGGGAGCCCCTTGGTGTATGTCTTAAGACCATTAGTCAGAATTATGGAATCTGTAGCTGAATTGCAGCAGGATTTTAGCTGGATAAAGAATTAGTTCGTTTTGGTTTTCCCATGTTACCACTGTGTAATACCCTGTACTTTCTGCGGAATTATCTGAGGTCTGTTTTTTCCTCTCCAGCATTTGGGGCTGGAGTTACATTAATGAAAAATGTAGCTCAGATCTTCAGGCATGAAAAGTCACTGTCACCTGATACTGCCTGTGATCTCTTTGAAATAAAATTATTAGGGCTGCATTTCACCCACCCCTGGTAACCATAGCAGGAGAAGCGAAAACTCAATATTCACCTAAAAAGTTAATTCTGGGAACAAGTAACAGGTTCCCTTTACTTCAGTGCCTAGAGTCAGAAGGCTAAGCTTTCAGATGCTTTCCTTCCAATGTCCTACATAAAGTGGGTCATGCTAGGGTTGTGTCCAGATGTGTTATTCATGGACCTTACTGACCCAGCCCTGTGGTCAGGCCCATGCTGCACAGTATGACAACAGAGTACACAGGGCTACAGACAGCATGCAGACACTAGGAAAAGCGGACATAAACAGAGAAGGATTTTATCAAGTATTGCCCTTTGAAACTGAAGAAGCTTCGTGGGATTATCGATCAGACATACTGCAACAGAGCACAGGCAAACCTATAGGGATATTTAGCTATTGACTGGTTCGTTGTTGAATTCACATGAGTAACTGGGACTCTGTTGCTAATACAAAAGGTTACATGGAGAAATACACTAACTTTGAGTTGCTCAGTAACTTGGAGTTTCGTTGTCTAGTCAATGCATTGATTTGGATGTAAATTGCTCATAGTTTTGTGTCCTTGTTAAAGGTGCAGTGTTTAGGACGGAAATATCAATATGTTCACTAAATATTGTAAGTTAAGTTATTGTGCACTATGTTCATTTTGATCTTTTCTTGATATGTGGCATCTAAAATGGCTCAGTATTTGAGGTTATGAGATGGGTATTTATTTTCACGTATTTTTGGATCTGTATTAAGGCATGGCTCAGTTTTATTATGCTTAACTGCCAAAGGTACCACAGTCTCACAGATCCCATTGACTTCAAAGTCATTTAAAAAGTCTCAGCACCTCTGAAAATCTGGTCATCCTGAATGTATGTAACTACATTTTAATCAGCTATTTAGGCCTTTATGGTCAGTGCACACACCACCTTATCCAGCTCCCAGAGGAACCACCTACAGATGTCTCCTGACTCCCTACTTCTAAGGCAAAGAGGGATTATAATGAGATTGCCTGCCCTTCTTCTTTCCTGCTAATATTTCAGTGTTCTGTAGAAAAGGGAGAAGATCTTGCCAAGTTTTCCTGAAGTCCCTGCTGCCAGAGAAGATGCATTTTTTTTTAATCTGATATAGGATAAGCTCGCCTTTCCAGCTCCTCATTTGTGCTCCCAGGCGCACAGTAACCATCTGCCTGAATGGAGCCCTACACTAGCAAAACCTGTAGAATGCAAATAGGAAATACAGTAAAGCCTGCCAGAGAAGATATGTTGTGGGATATGTGGTAATGTCAAAGCTTCTTGAAAGGGGGATGCAGATCTCCAGTTCCCTGACATGGCCTTGTGGGACTTGCTCTGTCCAAACCTCCTTTCAGGCCAAGGCATGTAACCCAGCTGTGAATAGCTCTTACATGGTCCCCTCTGTCCTGTTACTCAAAATGTATGTGTTTCTCCCAGCAGGTACAGAGGAGCACTGCCCTCGGTTCTCACATACCTATCAGCTCCCAAGAGCTCTGGTTCAAATTCTAGCACAGCCAGCAAGAGAACACCTGAAGAACTTGATGCTCCACAGGTATGCAGTGGTAGGAGACACAGTAAAAGACCACATCCCTTGGCCCATGCAGTATGTCCCCCCTGTATTACAATGGGTATAAAATCCCAGTCTCAAACTCTCACTTATAAACTTGCGATCAGATTTCCACAAACTGGTCCATTCTTTGCTTCCCCAGGCAGGATGCATTTCCCAGCTGTCAATACTGAGTGTAGAGGTATTCCCCAAGAGTTAAAAACATTTTATGAAAATATCTTTACCAACACCTTTTAGTAGGGTTTTAACATGGGTCTTTGCTCTACTTAATTCAACCAGTTTTTACCAGAGATGATGTACTGTATTTCTAAAATGCCCATTACATACTAGATGAAGAAACATGAATCTAGAGGAGGAAAAATAGAGAGATCCAATAGCTGACATCAAAGTAATTCTGCCAAATGTCCACTAGGCACAGTTTGGGCTAAATATGGCAAAAACTTACCTACAAGATGACCAGACATTCCTCTGGAGAGGGTTAAGACTGTTTGGCGTTCTTTAACATTTTTGTTAATATATAGGTTGAACAGTACAATGGAAATGTATTAAATGAAATGTTTAAGGTTAGAAGTTAAGCCACGGCTGGTTTATAGAGCGGTTTGGCATGCTAGGAACAACTTTTTGAAAATAACTCCAGCTGCAGCTCTGGACTGTAGTCCTTCACCCAACTGGGAAGCGCACTTTCCCTCAGAAGCAGTGTGCTGCTTCGGCTGTGGGCATACAGCACACCCAGGAGCCTCCTGGGCACACAACTGTGAAGCTGCTAAAGAAGATACGTTTGAAAGACTCACTTCATCCAGGTTGACCTAGAAAATTAGGTAAATCATGTAAAGCAGTTATTTGCCCAGCTAAGCATCCTTTTGACTTCCCTGTTAGCTCTGCACAAGGCATGTCTGCACTTGCATTCGCTCAAGGAGGGAGAACGCAGACATTCATTAAAAAATAACTTAGACTCACTTTAAATTCAACTCGTACTTCAAGTGAAGTCCTAAACTGGAAATACAGAATCAGCATTTGTGACACAAAATCAAGGAGATTTATCTACCATGCGAAGCAGAGGTGATACTATACTCTCACTTCTTCCCTGTGTCTATCAATCTTGAATTGTTTGAGACTCCCCAGTCCAGTAACTGATCAAGCTCAGAAGTGGCTCATTTTTCTGTTGGCCTATAGCTATATATATAGTAGCATTCTCAGTATCACATGAGGGTTTTTTTAAGCAGCATTTGAAGAAATTCATGAGTCACCAGATGACTCCCTTTGAACAATGGGAGCTTTATTCACAAGTAATGTAAAAATGTGGCCAAACCTCATAAAATAGACTCCACAGAAATTATCTGACAAGGCAATAAAACACCTCTGCAATACATTTTCTTCACTGTCTTTGTCTTTCCATGCTTCAAAACAAAGGAGTCTTTTTTCAGGTTACACCATTTTGGTCTCCATGTCTGATGGACTTCTTGACTGACAGACCTTGATCTTTGTGGGTTTGATTTGATCCTTTACAGAGAGAGGGGTTGACATGATGGCTAATACAGGCTTGGGCTTCCAACTCCCACCATGCTTCACGGTGTGATGGAGTCAGAGTTTTGATTCAAGTCCATCTACAGTTAGGACTTACTTATTAATGTTTGCTAACACGGTGCATTTTTTAACTGTTATTCATGGGTTTTTTTCATACTATGGTCCACTCCCTCTGAATTCCCAAAGTTGGTCTGCTATTATATCTGCTAGACAATTCAGACAGTGCATATAATTCTCTCCCAAATCATGGAGACCACAAGTAAGAGTTGTGTTGCAACCATTAAAGGGGTAATGGGGTACTGTTATCATTTATGTTTTCATTGTGGCAGCAGGGACAAGCTGTGGTTTAGAGATTTCACAATCTTGCAGTGATGTCAGACAGACAGATTACTATGTAAAAGTGTTCCACAAAATCCTGAAAGGAACTTGAAGTCAGACTCAGTTCAAATTTCAACTAGATGAGCCAGCTGGAAAAATCAAAGAAGATAAAAAAGTGAAAGGGGAAGGGAGGAATGCCAGCATATTTCCTCCTAAATTGTGTCAATTTGATTTCTGCCAGAGACGTTGAGTTTATTATTGAATTTTCTAATACCCCCAAGCTTTGGGACATTTCTCTTTGCTATTTCCCTGCATTTATCATAACACTATTAGCTGACCCTCCCCAATAACCTGTGTCTGGAAGCCAGCTGGCCCTACTCCTGAGAGAAGACCCCATCCCTCACATCTCCATGCACTCCCAAGCCACTGCAATCTTTTTATCTCCATTAGGATCATACATATATCACATTTGTTGGTTTGAGCAAACATCCTCTCCAGGATGAGGAGGCTGGGAACAGAAGGACGAAGGACAAGACTCTGGTCCCTTTGAAGTCTGTGGGAATGCTGCCATTGACTTCAGTGGGGCCAGGATTTTAGCCAGAGCTTTCCTACAAAACCAACATTTGTGTCACATCTTTAACATGGACGTTACAGAGAAGGATGAAAGGAGGGAGATGCTGTTCCCTCAGTAGTGGTCCCTTCTCAAGCAAACAGTTGCTATGCCAAGACATAGCTGTGACAGGAGAGAAATTATATTTATCCAAGGTTGTTGCCAAGGGAGGCCCTTGACCCTAGAACTGACTGAAGGGCAGCTCAGAAAAACAGTTAGCAGTGCTGGTTGGTCGTGGGGCAATCAAGAACTATTTCAGAGCTTGGGACAAGCACAGCATTGCAGTCCCCCCTCACCCTGGCACTCTCCAGGCAATGCCACCCACCATCGCTGCCCCACTCCTCGCAGCGCAGCCCTGACCCCATGACTGTGGCTCTGATGGGTCACGGCAGGAGCAAATATCTATAGGTCCCAGGAACCACTGCAGCTAACCACAATCTTCTTGATAGCCCTTACCATGAAGTCACAGATCTTTGCTACACAGCAGAGGCTATCATCTTGGATGTAGCCAATGAATGGCACAAACCACTCCAAGGGCTTTTAACTACTAAGCACCCATACAGAAAACCAGAAAGCAACTCTGGAAAATCAGACACTTTAGCCACCCTCCTACAATAAGGACATTTTGAGTTAGCTTCAAAACCTCCAGCCCATCTTCATCTTCACTCTGATGCACTCCTTTCATCAGCGAGCTTTTGAATGTTTCCACAAAGCAAAGCCACGAGCCAGTGAACCAAACCAGTCAAATGCATTAACTGAGCAACAACTGCCATTAGAGAGCATGTAGGTGTTAAACAACAAACACCACTAAATCCACAAATAGCTTTTATCCTATTTGCTGTATCTCGTACACACAAAGAAGTGTCTGCTTATTTGTTGCCTGGCTTAGCTGCTGCTTGATTTTGTCTTTATAAAGGATTAAAACCAAATTCTCAGCTTTAGCTCACTGAAAAAACAGAGTATGTATCTTCATTAATCACCATTCACAGCCTGCTGTACCTTTGATCACAGCCATAAGACACAGAAGATTCACTACAACACACCTGCTAATTACATTACATTTCAGATTAACAATCTGGTGCAAAGAAAAATGTACATCAGAATAAATGCTGCTCTCAAGTTACACAACATACTGGATCTGGTATTTTCAGGTTTGCAAGATATGGAGAACAAATATTTTTATTTGTCAAATTCAGTTGCTAAACTACTTTCTGATCAGTATGGTTTCAAACTTATTAATATGGTTATGGAGGCTTTCTCTTCACATCTCCTGTCAGTGTCTTTGCAGTTTGAAGCTAACTTTCTTCCAAGAACCGGTTCAGTCGTCCAGCTCCACCTCCTCTGAAGGCCCCTGGTCACCATATAACACAGTCTCTGTCTATATAGCATCTCTCTAGTGCTAGCATTACAGATGGCCAGACATTTTCCCTATAAATTTTTTCCCATTAATCTTAAAATGAAGGACGACCTCATGCAGAGTACTCAGTTTGACCTGACTGCTCTTCTGCAGAGGTTTTTTGTGAGTAGACAGGAACAAGAAAGGGAAAACAAAATTATTGCCACTGTCTCCTTTAACATCAGAGGGCACCAAGTTAAACTTGGAGGTAGCAGGTTCATATAGAAAACCAGAGCTGGTAATTCAGAGGATTAAGCTTTGGGGTCCTTTTATATGGGACATTCAGGGTGCTTAACACTTACATGAGCTTTACAAAAAGGGATTAGATATATTCACTGGGAAAAAAAAAAAAAAAGGAAAAAAAAAGGAAAAAAAAAAAAAAAGACATGTCAAATGAGGTTCTCTTCATTAAGTGCACTGCTACCCTGAGTATGTCAAATTGGAGAAAAGTAAGAGAAGTTTATAGTAATAGCAAGTTATCCTTCCTACGACTGTTAGTAAGTATTAGAGAAAAAATACCCACAATGTATCCCTGATTTAATAGTATTTCATGTAGGTCTGTGCAAGAGGTAAAAAAGGAATGGCAACTGCATGATTAAATATATTTGCTGAGCAACAGTTTAAGAGGCTATTGCTAGAATTAGTTTCTTGCATTTTTATAGCTTCTCACTCTGATCATTTTAATTGCCCTTTTATTATATTTGTTCAATAATTTTTACATTCACCTTTAAATGTATTTTTTTTTATTGCACAAGACTGGGATCAAATTTAAATGAACTGTTTTAAATGGAAAGGATGATAAATTCTGGCATATGGCTGAAACATTAAAGTGAACACTGTTCCTTTAATATAGAAAGCTTCTGCCTGGAAAGTCTAGAAAATGCTGAGAGAGCCCCTTCTCAAGACAAGCAGTCCATGAGTGCTTCTTGGAGTCAGCAGTAAAGAGGAAGACTGGGAGCTCATGACCAAGAGGACACATCACCAAATGTTTCAGCTGCTTCACCTTGACTGCTGGGGCTTTCCACATTTTGCCCTACCCCTCTTAATGGAAAGAAAAACCCAAGATTAATTCCCATCTTTTTAACTAGATGGATGGTAAAACTCCTTGAAGTATGAGTTTTGTTTCTGTGGTATGCTGATAAACATGTGCTGCCTGTATTCAGCGAAGTTTCCCTCCAGTCAGTAAGATCCATCCCAGAGTGGGATGTCTGGGAGAAGAAAGCCCCATGCCTTACTACCTGTCATGCAGCATCCTTCAGACCCAGAGCAACACTCACATTAAAGAGGGGCACAACCATCCACCAAAATGTGCTTCCTAATCGATGTTAGAAGAGGTTGCTCATGCCTTAGTTTTAACACAAGTATTTCTTCAGCTCTTTTTTTGGGACAACCCTGTTGCTCTGTCTCGCATAAGCAGTCTTCATGACACATGACTCTTTCTCCATGAACGAGGTTCATTGGGCTCCAGCCCTTTGTCTACAAGCTGTGAAAGCTCACCTCCCCAGGAGGCAAAAGCCATTCTCACCCCTTACTGCAAGGTGGCTCCGTGAAGTCTTTGCCTGCATACGGTTACTAACCAGCACACTTGGCCTGCAAAGACCTGAGGCTTTGTAGCAGAGTGGATGTAAGCTACAGCAATTTCTCAGTACCAAAAGATCTTCAAAGTTTCATGACCAGTTAGGAGTTTTATTAATTAAACATGCTCCATGTTATTACAGCTTTTGTATCAATTAAGCACTGAATTGGTGCCCTGCTATACAGAGTGACAATCCCTTTGTCCTTTGGATCTTACATCGGTGCTTTGACTTATTAGTTTGGTTGTTTAATCCAGATTTTCAAACATGTAATTAATAAAAACTGAAGGCATCCATTATGTAGCCATAGCACTGGCTGTACTTACTAATTCAATCACTTCTCATGGGCTTGTACTAATTATATCACTTCGGTTTTATTTAAACGCCTTTGAAACATTTTGATTCAGGGGGAAAAAAAAAAAAAGACCAACAACAAACAAAAAAAGAGCTTTATATTCAGATCAGTAATACATCAGGCTCTCAATTTGACCAGCACTCTCACCGTCTACTTTGAAATTAGCAACTTTTCATTTTTAGCTTTGCCCCAAATTCATCTGCAAGACATTTGATGTTTCCTTCCCCCAGGGGAGGTAATGGGTTGGACTTAGTATATTTGGTCTCATTGGTACAACAATACCATCAGTTTCAGCTGAATGCAGAAATTTGAAGTAAACAGAACACACTCAGTATTGCATGGGCTCATATGATTAAAATTCCACAACTGACTCCTGGGCTCTAGGTAGGAGGAGGACCCATAGACCTGATGTCGTATTTCTTCCCTGAAGTTATGACACCTTTTCTGTTTAGGAAGAAAATAATTTATAATTTCTTCTCAAAATCCTTCATTGTCCCCACAGTCAATTCACCTGCTTTTCTGTGTGAGATAGGAGAGGTGTGGTAGGCAGTACTTGACTGATGCTCATGAATGCTGTAGTGGTTTGAAGGACCCTTGAGAGTCACACACCAACAAACTTTCTGAGTGACCCTGAGAGCAGGGAAAAGTCAAAGCTAAACAATTAAGGTTGAAGCTCTCCCTCATCTGGCAGGTTGCATGCTGCTAATGTAGCACAGCACACTGCATGGTGACAGCATGCATCCAGAGACAGTAAAGGGAAGTAAAAAGAAAAAAAAGAAATATGTCCAAAAAGAGTTACGAGTGTGTCTGTCACAGCCACCCTTGCTCTAGCTGGTGGTGTGTGGAGACAGGTTATAGGGGCAATCTATGCTTTCTGTCAGCCAGAAATAGAAGGTGCAGAGGGGTGTCCCCTAAAATATGATCCTTTTTCTCCACAGGGGAGAAAAATGGGCAAAGCATATCTCCTCAGAGCTGATCCACCTAGAGGGGGGAGGGAGGTCTTCTACATGGAAAGAGCAGTGGGGTGATCCCTGGCAGGGCACCTCGCTGTTCTACCAGGTGAAGATGGCAGACCACATATGCCCAGACCAGAAGCACTGGGGTTTTCCCCTTTTCCCACTCCAGACTTTCCTGCCCCACATGGTTTCTCTACACCAGGCAAAGGTGAAAGGAGACTTTTGGGCAATTTTGCTCCCACACGGACAGAAAGCAGCAAGAACATCCCTCTGCTTCTGAGAGCAGAAGGCAACAGTGTTCTGCCCCTTTTCCTGCTGGTTTCTTCACGGATGCTGGGATCTAACTATGCTTTCGTCTCCAAAACAACATGAGCCTTTGCTTTTCAGAGGAATAATTTTAATGGTTTTGCAAGGAATGGCTGAAGTGCCTGTTTCCACAATTTCCACAGCAGCATCAGGTGCTACCACTTGACAAGGGAGCTACAAGAAGCATAAGGACTGATTCTTTTTGCTCCAAAGGTACAAATCCAGGATTAAAGACACTTGTCCTTTTTTAGACAGGAAACTGGCTATGCATTCTAAAAAGGTATCCACTGATATAAAGTTATTTTTCCTTCCCAAAGCCCTGCTCCTACAGGGTGCACAGAAAATAGAGATGGCTTTTCTTTTTGACTGAGTCAGCAGCCCACCTCAGGAAAGGCACATAAACACTGAAAGAGCTACTGCCAACAACTATGCTGAACTATATTTTACCCTACGCTTATATATCTGCACCTCTGATCAAGTAAAAGGAACCCCTCCCATTGAGGGTTCATATCAATCCTGCCACAGCTAATGATCTAGTCCTCAGAAAAAGTTCTAACTGGGGTATCTCTTAGCCATTTTATGCAGCACACAAAACATTATCACTTTAGGAGACACAGCAACTCCCACCCTTGAACTGGCATTTATAATGCCCAGGATAATCTCCAGTCATCCACCTGCCTTTGCCCAAGAGAGGTGACGTGTCTTAAACATGCAGAAGATCCCCTGCATGACTGTTATGGCAGTTTAAGCATCAGAGGGACACAGTGGGACCAGCAGCAGCAAGGATCACATATCTCCTCAGACTGCAATAAACACCAGGCCTGAACAGCAGGCAGGAGTCAAGACTTGCAACGCCTCAAGAGATGGGCTAGTCCAGTGTTTCTCCACCACTTCACATCCAGGGATCCTCTTCTGAAAATAGAAGGCCATCTTCTGATGGGCTGTCGTAGCAGCTCATCAATTAATAACCAGTAAGAATCAGCTGAAATTTAGAACATTTATGAATTACTTTTCTGTGATGTGTTCATTTAACATGTGCGTGGAAATGTCCATCAATGTTTTTCCTTGGCCAGTTTGCTTCCTTTGCAGCCATTCCCACAGGGTGTAGGTAGAGATGCTCTGGTCCAGTCCAGCTGGACTGCAAAGCAAAGTCAGCTGTACCTATGCGAACACTAACAGCTGTTTTTCTACAGCATCAAAAAACCTGCTGGAGTAACAGTGTGAGCTCTCAGATTAGAAGGACTCAGTGCTCCACTGCTGAGGAGATGAGAAGTTTTAATTGCTTTTTTGGGGAGGGATCTCCCTGTCCAATACGGTACTTCAGGTACAATAAACAAGAGATTTTAATTTAAAGAAATAGAAGGAGGAAGACTGTTGCCTACCACACAGATATAAAAAAGACAATTTCACGTCTGGATGATTGACTCCAATTTACAACAATCTTGTAACAATAATCATTTCAATAATGTGGCTTGCCAAGGGTTTTAGGGCAGCTAACTGAATTATAGCAAATCTTTACAATTACAACGTTTGTAATGAACGCAGTTAGTGAAGCCTCAGTGGCCTTCCCTTATCATTTACCATTGACTGATTGCTCACTGGAGGAGGAGGCCACCCTTCAGTAAAGAGCAGCAGAGCAGAACACAAACCAGCCAAACCTCCTGCAGCTTCAAGGAGACAGGGCTGCAGGGATGGGGAGCACAGGTGACATGAAGAGGGTCCCCGTGCCCCTCTTCATCACTTTTGCTAAGGACTGTCTGAATTTATTTATTCCTCATCTGGCTTCTTTTCTTCCATCACCTCTAAGCATCTCTATGCCCCCAGCAAAGAAGCAGCCCACTGTGTTGCTGCACCTTTGCACAGGGCTTCATTGGGAAGCAGGACTGCTACTGGCAGGGGGCAAGGGGCCAGCTGGCCCGTGAGGCCTAGTTATGGGGAGGACACATCTGTTTTTGGTTTTTTTTGTGGCATAAAAACACCACAACAATGGGAAAGGGCAAGCCTACCATTTCCTTCCACCCTGGGCTCATTAAAGGTCCCATTAAGGAAGTACTTGTACCACTATTTTTCCTCTGTGTGCTATACGTGCACAGCACCTTGCTGAGGGGAAATTCCCTGCTCTTGTGGGATGCAAGCATCCTCCTCAGGGATGGGGCAGAGGTCTGCTGCATGCTCAGGGACACTATGTTTTGGGAAAATCACGGGGCTGTCCATGGCATTCACTTCTTCTTTCTACTTCTCTGTGGTTTTGTCACACCAGCAGACACATGGGCATGGGTCACCTCATGCCTAAATCTCTGCTCACTGGCTGGAACAGGACAAAGCGAAAGGGCCCCAGCCCATCAGGCAGCTGGAGGAGACAGCTCCTCTCCTGTCAGGTGATGTCCCTTCATGCAGCACTGACACTGCCTGAAGGGGAAAACAGTCCTGGCTGGGATCCAGTGGGACATCCAAATTACATCCTTTGGATATGATATAATCTCTTCCATTTGTGGAAGTAAACATTCCCCAGCAAATCCAGTGCCTTTTCAAGCTCAGCCAATTGCAGTTCATGATCATTACAGAAAAATTTAAAAGGTCCCAGAAATATATTTTGTCCATGCCAAAAAGCATCACAGGAGACTCAGATGTCTCTTCCTTCCTGTTCTCCACCATCCTAATAGGCTGGATAGGCAATGATCCTGTCATAAGGCCAAGTCATAAGAGAGCCCAGCACCCATGGGTGGCCAGCCTTGGCCAGCCCTCCTCACTCAGGCTGCTCACCAAGGCTCTTCTGAGCACACAGGCAAGATCTAAAGTGGAAATCATCAGACCAAATATATATATATGTATGTTGTTGATATCCACACTGGAGAGATAAATAACTGCTTCTCTTGCTCAGAAGTGACTTTTAATCTGTACCCATGAACTGCCTGTTTTTCCAGGGTGCCCTATAGTGATCGGGTGATTGGGGGGGGGGATGGTGTCAGTACAGGGTGATTCACAGGGCTGATTGGGGGTGGGGTCAGTACCTATAGTGTGACAGTTAAATGATGTGAAGCTCAACCCAGCATTCAAAACACCAATGCCTGCTCAGACAATGTACTGTAAGGTCTTACATGTACATGAATTACCTTGGCTACAAATGGACAATGTGGCATTACTGAAGCAATAACACACACTCTGGGTTTGTGTCTGGAGCACACATGTTAATGTTGACTTCTGCAAGCAAGTAGAGGGAACACAGTTTAGTAGAGCCTTAGATTCACATTACAAAGATCAACCATCTTTTGGCTTGACACAACATTTAGCAGTTCCAGCAGTAGCCAGCAAGTGCACACATGCTCTCAATTGGTTTTCTTTATTAGTCTAGTATCAATAGGAAGTTTTCATACCAATGATGGTGATGTGTGACTGTGCCTGAGACTTCTAAAACTGTGAGTGGTCATCACATAAATAAATAAGCAGTAACCAAAGCAAGTTGCAACCTGAAGAGGCTTTAGGGACCCCTCTGTAGTAGTATTGCACCAGGTCATCCCTGTGCATTTGTTCTTAAAAGCAAAAGTTGTCTTCTTTTGAAGACAATGGGATTTTTTTCAGCAGCAGCAATGAATACCGATGGTTCAAAAATTCCTGCTATGCTGAGACTACCATTTTTTTCTGCTGATAAATAATCTCACTCTTGTGTTGCTTTATCTCCTGGCTGCCTCTGACAGTTGCCTCTCATTCTGATACTGTAACATTTTCTGGGAAAGTGGGCATCTTTTTATTCTAGGTTTCTATAGCACCTGACATGGCAGTAATGATAATAACATGGATCTTTATATTTCCAAAGAAGATACATAGTGACACAGCAGATTCTAACAAAGTGAAGAAATCAGTGTCCTCCTGTGAGAAGCAGAGCTAAAAGACCCGAGTGCTCCTAGCTCCCCGCTTCAGGATTTGCTTTATCACTTTGCAGTATTGATCATCATAAGCCTTTGAATATCTACTCTGCTGTTCTGGTTTCTTTGCCAGCAAGAGTTATAATTAATTCAGTCAGACAAACCAAAAGCCCACCTTAAAATTTACTTTTCTGCCTTCTTAACAATGAGACTCTCACCATTTTGGTAGATGGCACTCCTCATAGTCTGCAGACAAAGCCTGGTTTTCTTAATGTCAGTAGAATGATCCAAGGTAGTTCTGCATTGCACAGATGTACAGCACCCTCAATACAGAGAACAAAGAATTCCCTCACATTCATGTGCATTATACAACCATGGAAAGAAGCAAAAATACATGCCCAATAAAAATTAGGAGGTCTTTTATATTGGAATTATTCAAATGTGAGTTTGCTTTTAAACCTCAAGCTTGAGGTAGATTTCTTTCGCAGCATGGTCTACATTCAGGATATTGAATATATAACTATATATACAACTGAATATATAACTGTGCTGAACAAAGGAGAGAATTGGCAAAGACTTGCCACTGAATCCCCTGCCCCAATTACCCTTGCTCCTGGGTGGTTCTGTAATTGACTTCTGCTCTTTATTAAATGCAGAAGCACTTAGTCCATTGCTTCTGCTCCTGAGCTCAGCAAACTACCAGCTGAGTCTTTTCTTAACTCCATCACAAGAACAATACGGAAGCAGTGTGAGCTTCAGCTGCAGCCCACACCCCCCTCTCCCCCATGGTGTATACACATTTTGAAGAGAAGGTAGAGCCTATGTGGGGTGTGCTGTCAGAAGCAGAACCAACATTACTAGCTGCCCTGTCCTAGTCACAAATGTATTTTGTTTTACTAGTTTGGTGTGGAGAATACCTCAGTCACCGGAAGAGAAGCTATGTGTTTATGGCTCCGTTAGGCAAAATCAAAACTCCAATTCTAAAGGCAAAAAAATCTTGTTGCCTCCCCTTCTCCCTGTGAAAACCAGCTGCACTGTTTCAACCATTTCCGCTAAGAGAAATCAGACTTCATACTTGAATGAGCAGAAACCTCACCAGGTTTTGCTTGCTGGCAAACCCTCGGCAAGCTGAAGAAAGCAACATTTCATTTCTTTCAAGGATTCAATGCATGTGCACAGGGCTGAGCAGCACCTTATTCACCGGGTGGGTCATGTTCTGTGAAGAAGGGTACACTATAGCTGTCAGATGAACCGTTGAAGTCATTCCCTGCAGGCGAGTGAGCAGAAGAAGGCAGGCAGGGAAATTGCTAGACCTTTTTTTGTACATGGCAGAACAAGGATTTTATCTACTCCAGGGAAAATGAGAGGAATTGCTAGCATCTTCCCCAGCCTGACCTCATACAGAAGCACGGGTTAGCCCAGTCCTGCCCTTAAAATACCAAACTGAGACAGTGGAAAGTTGCAGAGTCTCTGATCTGTCTTTAGAACAGGAGCTGTCAACAACTCAGCTACACGGAGGTTAACACAAGCCAGGAACCAATGCCAGAGGGTGCAGGGGAAGAAAAACAGAGTCAAGGCAAAGACTTGTTCCTACAGTGCCTTGGGTACTGATTTTGGGTTAGAAACTCAGAGCTGAGGATTTTCTGTTGAACTGATTTTTTTTTTTTTTCTAATTAATCATGATTTTGCAACTGAGCTGTGACCTGGGAAAAGAGAGACAAGGTTATGCTGCCCTGTGGCTTTGGGCGCCAGCTCTTCTGGCCAGCCTACATGCATGTTCAGTCAAAGCAACTGCAATAGGTTGTATTTTTAAGTTGATTATGGTTGGCTATCTGCAAAGTAAGCCCGTTGTTTCCAACTAGCAGCTGTTATATCCCAGCCCACCAACCCAGTATAAAAATTTATTCTTTACCAGCTCTCAAATATATCAAAATTGCCTGGAATATTTTGGGAAAGGATCACCTCCCTTCCTTGGATGGATTTTTCTTTTTTTCCACAAGGAAAATGTGAGCCATGATAATTGACAGAGAGGGTAGGAAAGGGATTCAAAGGCAATGAAAAAAGCAAGTCTCATTTTTTAAGTGATGCCATCAAACCTTACAAGCCTTGCCACTTTTCTCTCCCTTGGTGAGTACTGCTTTCAGAGAGACAAGTGCCCACACACCTGGCTAAGAAGTAGCTGTGGTAGCTCCACATGATTCATTTAAAGTATTCTCACCTCCCATCATTGACAAAGTTACCTATTTGTTCAATATGTTCAGAGGAAAGGTCTAAATATGCCCAAACTACATGCTAAAGGATCTTCAGAAGCTCTGTACATGTCAGAAGGATCTTTTTACTCAGCAGGCTGCATTTTTTCATACCAGGAGTCTTTTAATACAAGAAATTCAATTCAGATCTCTTATACATAAAAAAGAGCACTCTAGGATGAAAGCTAATTAAACACCTCAGGTATCACTTTTCTAATATTCTAGATTTTCTATGCGCATTTTTCTCAGTCTCATACTGAAACTACTTGAAGAAAATATAAAAGTATTATTTATTCTTTTGTCAAAGAGAAATCCCTGATCTACAAAGCATGAAAAGATTTTTATACAATCCATCTACTCACTTGCATATCCATCAGATTTTGAAAACTTTTATACCACTTGATCATTCTCCTTTCTCTGTAAAAGAAGCATTCAAGGAAAAAATTCCCAATAGTCAAGTTCAAAATTTGCTCCTGCCCATTCTGTCAACATATTGATTTTCAAAATTTTCTTACAGTCAATAATACTGAAAACAAAGAAAGCAGAGAGTAACTCTTCAGAGGCCCTTCTTTTTTTCTAGTGCAATGGAAGATGTTGAAGTATTTGACTTTATCACATACACCATTAAAAAAAAAAATCTCAGTAAAATGAGGCTGACTAGGTTTTCCCCCAAGACCTCCTAAGAAGTCATATTGAAAGTGTTGCTAAAACATTTTGGTCATTTGTTGTCCTATTTTGGGTGGCCCGCAGGTAGTTTGTCTCTCCCAAGCTGTTTATCATGTGCTGCTTATTTGTGTGCCCTTCTAGACACAGGCTCTGGTTTACCTATAGTTGCAACCTCTTGGGAGATGTGGTCTCCGCAGAAGCCCCTCTCAAACCCTCAGCTCCCCAACCTGTGCCTCTTCAGGGGCTAGAAGTAAACAGTGCTTCTGCTTAGTCCCAAATTAGGAAGCCACTTGTCATACAACCAGTGTAAAAAAAAAATCATATACGTTATGGAGACCAACAGACAGCTTTATGAGCATGAGTGATGAGTCTTGGGCTGAGAGAGCTTTTGCATTTGGTACCCATAGCTCCCTCTTTGAAATTGTTGCTAAGACTTTCAACACAGATGCCAGTTATGACAGACAGCCAAACAGTTGTCCCTTACAGCTCTAAATTTTGTAGCTGAGCACAGAGAAGTCAAATGGCTGGTGACTTTTGGTCACATCAGCCTGGGCTGAATTTCAGGCCTTAAGGCAGACTTGAAAAGAGAAAGACTGTTTTAGCCTAGTCTGTAATATCATGCCAGTGAAGGATATGCTTGTAAAAATGAAGTGAAATGAAAAGTGATGTTATTATTAACTCAGAATTTCTTATATAGAGCTTACATTATAAATGTTTAGCCTTACAGTTCAGATCTAGGATTTTTAAAGTAGATCTAGAAGCAGTATTAAAGATATTATTAAAAGCAGTTTCCTGTGAGACAAATAAATGCTATGTAATTAAATTTTGTGCAATAAAAAAAGCAAATCATAGTCAAATCAACATTAAGAATTGCCAAATGTGTCCATCCCATATAGTGACACCTCTGTCTGAGCCTCAGAAGGAGGAGGCATGGATTGACATATACTCCTTGTGTAAACTAGCTTTATATTTATCCACAGAGGTTACTCTAACTCAAAAGCCAATACCAGAGGCCAAAGAGGACAGTTAAAAGACTAAAGTTTTTAGATACCAAGGCAATGAGCCCTCTTGTAAAATTTCCAGTCAGACAGACAAAAGAAGCAGAAGCTAAAAATAGGAATCTGTCAACATGCACCTTTGGGAGATCATTTATCCTATTCACAACTACCATCAGGAGTGAAAAGCTTATTACTGTTCACTGGTTACGAAATGCAAACAAAGGTTCTGAATGAAACCCAACAGCTTTGAGGCCACATTTCTTAAAAATACCCATGAAGTTATTCCCTCTGTAGGTGAGGCACTGGTGATGCAGCTTCATGTGTACAGCATATCTGAAGTGCCTTCCTAAATCCAGCTGTAGATCCACAGTGCCTTTGATAGACAGGCATCTGTCACAGGCTGGGGCTATAAAATACAAAGTACACAAAGCGAGCACACCCTTAGAGAAACTCTGTCCCTAAGTAAATTGTGCATCTAATTTTTTTATCCCCAGTTATAAGGATTAGTATTTCAAAGATTTTCCATAACAGATTCTGTAATTTATGTGATAACAGAAATAAAGTCCAAACCAAACCAGAAAACTTCAAAAACATGCAAACCTGATAGACTAATGACCTTCTTCAAACTCCATCCCTAGATAAATCCCATGCTTCCATACATCCATACTTCCACACTGTGTTGTACTGCAGCAGCAACGGGTTTCCTACTTCATCTGAATAACTTCTCTTAACTGGAGGCTCCTTGCAAAAAAAACCACATCACATTCTCATGGAGGTCAATGGCAACTCTGCAGTCAGCTCCAAGAAGAGCGAACCCCACCAAGAACAGGCATCCTCAGTATGGCAGCGCTGAAATGAAAGACACGAGCCAAAAAAAACAGGTGTCTTGACTGATTGCATTAGAAACGGCCTCCGTCAAATATACATTCAGTGTCACTGATGTGGTAGTGTGATTAGTTAATAATCGGGGGAGGGAACTTGTCACACGACAAAATTTAGCAGGCTGGCAGGAAAGTACAACAATGTTGGAATTTTAGAAACCAGTGGCTACCACAGAGAGACAAAAGAAGTTGCACATAGGTTACCCCAAGATCATATCTCATTTCAGACACATGTTTATAGCAAGTGTTTGTACAAATTAGTGTGAGGAGCTTAGGCCTTTTAAACATGAAAATATTTTAACATACATTAACTTAAAGAATAAAGATTCCTGAAAATGAAAGGTTCATTTTCTCTTAGATGCAGGAAAGTTTGCTGAATAGATAAGCAGGAAAGAGGAGCTGGTATCTTTAAGAAAATCCCTATAATACATTCATGTGTATGAAAAATCAAAGTAGGAGTTGTCATCTTGCCAAAGCAATGCACCTACTCTGCTGCCTCGGAGCAGAGAGGCAGTGGCTGTGCAACAACATTCAACTCCCTGCTGCCAGCAACAGAACTAACTCCTTTGTATTGTTCTGCAGAGTCTGGGGGTGGGTTTACTTGTTGCTTTCCAGAAAAATAATTTTAAAAACCCCAATAAAATACATTAATACAAGCACCTCATAGAAAGAAGAAACCATTCAGGAGCTCTGCTAAGAATGCCAACTCTGCCCCTGAGGTGTGGAAAACTGTGGCAATGTTAGACAGGAGAAATTATATATAGGTGACACTGTTAAAGTAGATTGCTCTTTAATCGTCTGCCCTGAGCAAATATTATCATCTTTTTCCATTCTTCATTCTGCTTCTTCCCCACATCCCTGACACTAATGTAAAGTTACATTTTTCAACTATTAATAAACTGGTAATGTTATAAAAACCTTACATCCAGTTGAATAATACCAAATTAACAGTCTAACCACTGATCAAATTTATTTCTATGTAAAGGAAGAATATATGCTTTGGTATCAGTGGCACCATATTAGGTTAAACTTGGAGAATATCAGAGTCACTCTCAAGATTACTGTCTAGGATAAAGCTTTTTCCTCTCCTGTTCATTCATCTTCAGTATGAGGCCAGATTAATTTCTGAGAACCATATCGCTTAAAGAGTAGACTTTAGGTGAATTTCCACCAATTCGATTGAAATGTGAATTTTAAGCTGATGCAATCCAGCAACAGCAAAATATAAGATGTTTTTTGAAACTTTTTTCGAATAAGATGTTTAGATTGGTTTAGGAGTGGTTCACACTGGTTTAGCTTGAGGCAAACAGCTTGCACACCTGTTTAAAATGTTTATGCTCAGCTAGAGGTTACAGTCCATAAACTGAGATGCAGGCATTAACTCAGCAGTCCATATTTAATCCTTTAAGCACAAAGCTTCATAAATCCATCCTGAACATGAGCACCTGTCTGATCTTGGACGGAGACAATTCCTTTCTCATTTGACCTAACTTGGAATAATCTATTATCCCTCTGACACACACGTATCTACACATCCTCTGGGGCTTGTTGACCAAATCAAATACAAATTGATTCAAGTTGCATCAATTACTTAAGCCCGCTTGCTCTTATGCTCCACATCCTAAGCCCTGGTGTTTTGACTAAGATCTCAATGCAGATTTAAATACCCTCCTGTTAACCAAGATATCTATGTGCTGCCCCACAGTGAGTCTCCCAGAAATCCTTACCTCTGCTTTGATTTGGCCTGATCCTGGACCTGCTATGCATTTCTCTCTGCTCCCATGTCTGTGATGTCTGACATCAGTGGAAACACTGAGCAGCTTGCAGGACCAGTCTCCAAAGCCCTGATTATGATGGATACTGAGACCCATGCTCCCATCAACAATACCACAGTCCCATGCTGCTCAGTACCTCTCCCAGTGTCTGAGGGAAGACACTTGGGTGGTTCATATTTTCAGTGTGTACCTACAACTCCTTCCCTACAGTTATACTTTTCCCTTACTCTATGCCTAAAATCAAGGCTTCACTTGCAGATTGAGTTTCAGTACGCAGAAATGTCTCGTTACTCCTCCTTTAAATATCCCTCCACTTGGTCCTCTGCCATTTTTCTTCAAACTCTTCCTTTTCAGTCTGTAGCTGTTCGAGATCAGCATTATTTAGCATCCTCACTCTGGCCTCTAATTTTCTCATCACAGCAACTTTATTTTCTGTGAAGCACACTCCAGGAACAGCTGCTGCTATTCCACCAGGATCCTTCTCTCTCCCTCAGTCTGGCTGTCGGGAGGCTGCACGTGTGCTCCAGCTCCCCAGTTTCTGCCCGTCTGTGCCAACGGATGGCCCCAAACTTCCTTGGGATTCCCTGCATTCAGGTGTGCCCCCCACCTGCCAGGGAGGTGTTTCTGCAGCCCATACCAACCATAAGAGCACAGAAAAAAAGGCTAGTTTCACAACAGGGTTTCTAGGAAGCCTCCCTTTATTTAAATTTCAGGGAACTCAACCACGGCTATGCTACAGAGTTATAGTACCATAGCTCTAAGTCTGCCTGGCTTTTACTACATGTCCTTCCCTGTTTCTGGTTGTTACATATTTGAAAAGACCCTGTGTGAAGCCCACCCAGTGCCCCACTGAATCACAAGGTATGCTGGCTAAAGCTTGTCTCCCTGTGTCTCTCAAAGGGGAGATCCCCCTCATCTCCCCAGTACCCCATACTTACGCCTGCTGCTGGGCTCCACAGGAGTGGACAGGCATTTGGGATCAATGGTTTTTTGTGGGTGAAACAGTTTGCCAATCAGCTTTAAACCCTTCTGAAAACTAGAACAGAATTCTGCAAACTAGACCAGCATTCTGCAAAGAAAGAATAAGCTTAATAAAACAGTCTTGGAACAAATTTGTAAAAATGAAAAGGAAGCACACTCAACTAACTGCATCCTGGCTTGTGTCCAGTTGCTGCTCTCTTTATTTCATCCAGCTGAAGTGCTGTCAGGGCCTGTCTCAGCTCCAAGAGCCACAGTCAGAGCCTTAAGAGCCTGGAAAGCCTGAGCAGTTAATGCTGAACTCAAACACCTTCATTGCTTTCCAGCTCCTTAGGCAAGGAAGGCACAAAACAGGGTGCTGCCCTGGGGATGCTCCCATTCCTACAGACCCCATCTCTCTTTGCAGGTTGCTCAGACATCACATGGAGTGTTACCTGCAGCTGATAAACTCAATCTTTAATCAAGATGAGTTTTTATCATGCAACCTGTGGGACTTTTATCTCTTATAACCTGTCTTTAGGACCAGACAGAGCCTGGTATCACCATTTGTGTGTCCAGTGAACTCCAGGCTTTCCTGAATGTGAATACGGAGAATAATGATCGGGTTAGTCATTTTCCCTGTGAGCAGCCCATGTACTCACTGTGGAGATGTTCCCTGCAGTCTAGCAGAGGGACATTTAATCCTAAATCCACTGTGATGAAACATCTCTTCTGCCAAAAAGAGTATGTCTACTCTCCCTCCCCCCAGCAACACTTCCCCACCTCTTTCGCTTCAGCCAGCATTGATATAACCTTGTGAGCAGCCAACTCAGGCCAAACAACAATTCAGTGTGTGTTTTGCTTGCTGAACTCCCTGAACTAGCACATCATGGTGTCAAACACACAGCAGTGCCGGTGCAAACAAAGCAGCTGGAGGAAGCAGTCTTGCTCTTTGGATGGGGGGAAGGGGAGTAGGGCCACGCATTTTGGCAGTAGCCCACTGTTAGGTCGGCTTAAGCACCCTCTTTATACTCAGTATAAGTAGCACCTGAAAGCTACATTTTATGCAAACACATAAAATTACTATCATGCACTGTACAAAGGATGTGGCTAGAGACACGAGTAACAGCAAAGACTAACAGCAGGAGGGTGGGAAGCAAGTTCCTAACTTGACTGACCAAACACTGGTGCCAGGCTTTAATACCTTCATTGCCAAGTCCACAGAAATGTGGCATGCCAGCACTAAAGGCTTGCAAATCTTCAACGTGTGCACTGGTTAGACATCTATTCATTTTCCGTACTGAATGTTGAGCTGGGCAATTCTACAGCTTCTCTGAGGCTCACCTTCTTTCCATCACACCATGATGTCATGTCACCATTCAATGCTGCTTGTCTGAAAGATGCAGTGGCACTGCAGCCTCCAAGGGTCTGCTCCAAATGCAGTTAGGAGAAACACCCACATGTATTTCAGACTACAGGTTTGTAAGACCACACATGCCAGTTGTTACAGTAGGTCATGAAATGTCTCCCATGTCTGACTTCAGTAGTTCCATGTTTGCTTTTGGTGAGAACAGAAAGGGCTTTCTCAAGGAGATGTCCTGTCATCTCTGGTACAGGATTTGATAAGATGCAAGTGGTAAATATCACTTGTATCTTCATTTACCAGCCAGCTGAAACTCAGCTTGATACTTTTGGACTTCCACTCTTAAGTGCTTGTTGCTGAACTATTTCAACAATTTAGATAAGCTGGAAAAATGCAGCAAGAGCACACACCAACCTTCTGGTAATGAATTTGCTTCAAGCTACTTGATGATATATGGAGAGCAGCAGCTAAATCTAGCAATGACTTGTGCTGAAAGCTACCACCAGTGATGAAGACCTGTACTCACCACAGTATATCAAGTTTAAAAGTAGGCCTGAAAAGTGCTGGGGAGTCAGTGGGTAAAATGTTGGCATTTTACTTTAAGAACCATGATCGGACTGGAAGATGTTGCCTTAATAAGATATGCTTTGTACCTGGTCTTAGTAAATCACAGAGAAATTGACAGTCTATATAGGAGAGGAAGGCTAGAGCTCAGCTTGCAAGCAGACTGAATTACTTCTCACTACAGATTTGAGGTTATTGGCAGGCAGCCCATGTTGCCATTTAGTCCTCATAGCAAGCATGTTTTAAAAAATATTTTCCACATAGACAGACACACTGTAGCCACTGGGACTCGAGAGAGCTGTCATATAGGCCCCCTTGCCCTTTGGGGGCTCTAGTTTGATTTCCAGGTAATACAAATCAAAACTGAAATTGCAATTATGTCTGCACCAAAAAATTGCTACTTCTCCACATGGCAAATAACAAAGAGAAGGGTGAAATGTTCCCAAAGAATGAGGAGAAACACACTGTGTGCTTTCCTCCCAGTTGCTACAAGTGTGTCCCCATTTTAGAAGAGGGGCATTTCTGACAAAGTACCACACCCTGACCCCTCTAGGGCCCAGTGGTTTGTCACAGGCAGTAGTGACACACTCCACAACCACCATATCTGCATCCACATGGACAAGGCAAGAGTTTGAAATTACATAATTGTGATTTAATACTGCCGTGTAATAGCCTGATAAATTTTGGTAACAGCTGGTGACGAGTTGCATTCCCCAAACGGCATCTCTGTTCTTCACCACTGCTCTTGCAAGTACCAATCTATAGCTGCGAATTCCTGTGTTCAGAAGAGGTCAACAAATAAGCACACCTTCTCCCATGGTAGGGCTGTAAGTAAGAAATAAGTAAACTTGACTGTATGATATTTGTGCAAAACACATAAACACTAAAGAGCCCAAATAACAGGTAATGAACTCCATCCAGCCTCAGGTTTGTCACTGCTAGTGGTTCACTGGGTGTTGTTGGGGGTTTTTTTTAAAGCAGTGTGTAGAAACAGCCTAAATCATCAGTCCTCCCTTGGGCCAAATAGGCTCAAGGAGGAGGCAAGCGTTTGTAGGACTGACATTTCCACGGCATTTGGTCAGCCAATGTCTAGAAACAAGGTGGCCAGAATGGCAAAAAGCTAGGGCCAACTCAGTTACCTCTCACATTCCTGAAATTTGCTTTCAAAACAAACTATTGTGCCTTTATCAGAATAATGTTTTCATCTGTATCTGGGGAAAAGCTAGGCAGAAAAAAAATTTACTTGTAATGTTTGCTTATACTTGATTACTATATATCTTCTTCTTGTCCTTCTTCCTTTTATATTTTAGACAAGAATATCCTCATATTTAAATGCCTTTTAGGTTGCTGCTAAAAAAAACAATGAAACACTTTCCAAAAAAACCCCACACAGATTTATTCATTAAGATATCTCCTTTACCTGTCTCCTCAGGGAGCAGTAGTTTTCTATGGCCTATGTAGATATGCTCATCTATGAGGTATTTTTAGCAACGTTGTTAAGGCTGCATGTTAGTACCCCTTTAGAGATACCCTTAGGCTATTACTTTTTTGCATGATCAAAATAGAATTGCACCAACTTCTGGGTGACTAATTGATGCACATTATACTGACATAGCTAGGGATTTTCCTACTTTAAACTAGCAACAATTTTGATGCAAAAGTCATCCAAAAAAAAGAGAAGAACTAAGTAAATAAAAATGTTATTTGTTGTGTTGTTGGCTACGTTGAATTCACTCATGCTTTTGAAGTACTTTTAAAATTCTTTTCTTTTAATCAGCTCAGCCAAATCTCAAAGGCTATTGTTTTGACATTACTGTGTCATTGTTTGTTTGGGTCTAGTTTGAACTGTGGCTGGACAAGAATTTGCACAGTTGTAAGAACTATGGTGGTATCAGTACTCAGGATGGAGTGAGACAGGGAGAGGGGAAGGAGGAGGGAGGCAGGAATGGAAACAGAAAAGAAGGCTGAGATATCCACATTCAGATCTAAGATTAGCCAGAATTTCCTTCTCTTCTTGCGTTTTTTTAATGTCATTAACAGACTGCTCTTCACAAACCAAAAACTCAGTGAGAAGATCAGAAAAACCTATGTTTTAATAACTATTTTCTCCTGACTTTTCCAAAACTTCCTCATTTCAGCTTGCCAAATAGACATTTAGTAATAGCTGCCCTTTTCCACCCTTCCCCAAACCAACCCCATTATTTCCAAAGCCATTTTGACAAAGCAGTCATCTGAATTTTTGTAAAGGTTGTGAATGAAGAGTCTTGACCATCTCTAGCTCTCTTCACAACATAGGCATGAATTGTAGGTCAGCACTAAGCAATAACCAGAACTCCTAGCACAAAAGTGAGACGCTGAGGAAAGCTGTAAACTAAGCATTTAAAATGGCCTATAGTTCCTCATCTACAGTCTTGCATAGGAAGACTGTGCAGTGGAGATCGGTCAAGCCCAGTGCAAGAAGCTCCACCCCTACCACATATGCCCTGAACAGCTTTGGGTGAAAGGCCCTGTCACCTGCTTTCCGCCAGTGCAAGGACTGATCATGAGCACATCCTCGGGCTGGGAAGGCAGCAAGGATTTCTGTCACAGGGCACAGCAGGAGCAGTAGAGGTTAAGGAACCAGGTTGAGGAATGCTGCTGTCTGTTGCTCATGCCAATTCATGACCTAGATAAACTGGCAAGTCGTCCAATGTTGCCTAAAACAACTGGAATGTGTAGACATCTATTCTAAAAAAGTGCCTAGGGTGCTCATGGACACTTCTCTTGGAAAGCTCTCATCACTCTATCCTTGTTCAAAACCCTTTCCCTTTGAAGTTCACACATTGCATGCCAACACATGAGTGTCTTCTTATCTAATGTTATCAGGAGAAAAAAAACCTGATGCTAAATCTTGTGATGCAGCTAGGATTCCCTGGAAAAACAGGAAATCTTGTAGCTGTAATCTTCCTCTCCACCAGATTCATGTTGTTCCCTTTACTCTCTTAGTTCTTTAAACTCAGTAATAGGCTTGTGACTAACAACATTTTAAGAGCTTTGGAGCAGGGATCACAGCATTTTCCAGGAGCTAGGATGTAATTACAACATTCAAAAATGTGATACATTAATAAAAATAAATTAATCTGCTACAACACAAGGAATATCTTGAAGCATATTTATTAATTCCACTGGGATTATATTAACTGCTCAGATCCTTAGGAATTTCTTGTATTGTGCTATAATTTATGCTACTGTGCTAGGGAAATTAGACCTGGTACCAGTCTGCTTATCTATCTGTGAACAGATCAAGGATGAAGCATTATCAGTGTATTAATAGACTTGCCTGGAGAGAGCAATAGTAAATGCATCATCAATAAAGGCATCCCTGCTAAAGTTAAAAATTGTCAAGTTTCTAAAGTCTATTTCAAAGTACCTTGAGTACATTGGCTCTCAGCATTGTGTACCTCCGAACAGAGAATATATAGATCTATGGTGACTTCCAAAGTGAAATTCTGCTGTGGGATGAGAGCATGGAGCATCTGCAGAAAACCCACTCTGCTGATGAGCCCATGGGCAGCTGGGTTGGAGCATCCCTCTCCATGGAAGGGTAGCAGAGAGGGAGCCTGTCCCTAACAAGGACAATAGAGGGGCCAAAATGGTGTGAGGTGTCAGAATCTATTACCTCTGGAATGTTCCTAGGTTTTGGTGGCAAGAAATCAAACAGGGCTGCCCAGTGAAGGTCCTGCAAGGGGATTTCCACCAGTTGCATGGATATCAAGATCGCTATAGCTTAAGAAATTATTTACATTCTATTGTCTAAAGTTTTCTCTGCTCTGTTGTCTGAGAACAAAGGTTGTTTGGATGCTGCTTGGATGCTGCACAAGATGCTGCTTGGCCTCTTGTGACCATGTCTCAGAGTAGTGCACACCATTAGCACCTGTGACCACCCATGTTTGGATACCAGATCCCAGGGGGATGGCTGTAACCAGTCCTTCATTAGGCTGTTGCTTTGTTTACCCCCTCTTTATATGTGACAGCAGCATGTGCCTGTTCTATACACCCTGTGCTTGTGCTTTTATAACTGTATTATAAGTCAATTACTGCAACCAGCTAAACTTGGGAGGCTGGAGGGTGTGGGTGTGGGTGTGGGTGTGTGTGCATGCACTAATATTCAAACATGCTGATTAGCCGCATAGCTTTATATCTATCTATCTACACAAATTCTCATGTCTTGCTCACTGGGTACAAAAAGGCATTTGGAAGCAAAGCTTTATTCCACAAAGAAAAAGGTTTGTTTAACCTGAATAGTGTCGCTTAATGCTGACACCGGAAAGTCAAAACCCACACATCAGCAGGTTTCTTTTATAATCTCTTGAGGTTCTAATTCAGCTGTGCTCTGCCCAGCTTGAATGTCTATTTGCCTCATCACAAATGATTGCCAATTTATTGTCAAGGGTAAAATCACCTACTCTAAATCCCTGTTAACTACCTCACTTACAAAAAATGATGAAGAAAAAGGCTATGTGGGCTTTTTTTATTACTCCAAGATTTTACTGGGTTAATGTCCTTCAACTCCAAATTGAGGCTAAGGCAAATTATATCACAAAAAGCTATATTAGAGTAATATTAAAAATTTGAATTGAAGTTGCAAAAGTGACAAATTTCAAAGATGGAACTGAAATTCCCACCTAGCAGTTGCCCCTTACTGCATTCTGCAAGCACAGAGACTTTAGAAAATAAAAGTGTACTGCCTACAGTTTGGAGACCCATGAGCTATGTCAATACTAGCAAACCAAACAGGGTCATGGCCTGAGCTCAAACACCCCTCATGAACGTCCATAGTGTTTACACGTTGGCGCACTCCCTGGCATGGTTTAGATTCATGTCCATCAACACTCTGCCTCACAATGTCTGTGCACAGTTCAGAAGCAGCACTAAGCCATGTCTGCCCTCGTTTGGCTGGATGGGCAAGGACACTCACTCCCTGGGAGAAGAAAACACAACAGTATGGGAAGAAGTAGGAATGCCTCACATTCCTCAGTGAGAAAGAGCTTGCTCCCATCTGTTTTACTTCCTAGAATAGGCACAGCTATTTAATATTTTTATAATGATAAACCCCAGGACAGTACTTTAGTTTTGCATCTAGATTTCTTTTCCTTTTTCTCCCTTCTGTCCTTTCTGCTTTGGATTGAGCCGTGTCCTCAGTGCATTCTTCCACTCCCCTTGGCATGTCAGGAAAGTTAACTGAGTCTGTGCTCAGATCAAGCACAGCTCCTCAAGGGAACTGCAACCCAAATAAAATTAAATGTAGGGATTAAGATGAATAGGGGAGGATGTGATTAACACAATCAATTAATGCAAGTTCTCCTGTGTGGAATAAGACCTACCACATCCATGGTAAATTTCAATTAAGTTCCTCATTTTATCATGGATGAACATACAGATAATCCATCCCAGTCCCTTTTTGCAGTAGGTGTCCACAATACAGACAGAAGTAAAAACGGGTATAGCCAAGTTCAGGCCTTCCTAGCTGGCACAGCTATGGCTGAGTGCTTCGGCAGACAAGGGGACTGATTTGTCCTGTGACAGGACCAGCAGCTGAGCTCAGATACTCACATTTCCAGACCTGCAGAAGTCTGTCTATGCAGGCTGAGCATGCTGCTTAAGCATGTTTGTGAGAGTACGTGTGGGGGAAAAGGGGGATGGGAAGCAAGAAACATTTAATCTGCTATTTTAAATATACATCAGTCCCAGCCTGGGGAGTCAGATCGGTAAACACCAAATGTGGAGAACCTGGAACCATGGCATAGTCCTTGGTCCAGATCTTTGCCTCCAGAAACTGAGGGTGGCTGGCAGGGACAGTAAGTTCAACATTTATCTGTTTTAGAGGGGACTAAAACAAACATTTTGCTAAGCCATTCATAGACCTTCTCTGGAAGTAGGACAATATGGAAGCAGAGGAATTTAAGAATGACAAGAGGCAACCCCGGATGCCTTCCTGGCCACTATCAGTCCCCTGACCCTTGCACTTCTCCATTGCCTTGTGCAACTGTCCCATCCTTCTTTCCAGAATGTTCCTCCAAACCCCTAGTTTTGCTCTCTCCCTGCTCTCAGTGCCAGTTTTGCTCCTCTCTTAACAGTCCTGGCTGTCGTAGTCTCCTCATCCAGCCACTACTTCTCCATGGAGCTCCCAGTCCTGTTTCAGCGTCTGATGCTCCGGCACTGCTTGTAGTGCCTGGCAGTGTGTGCGCGCATGTGTCTGTGCATGTATGTGTGTGCGCGCACACACACATGTGACCAGCTGCATGCAGTTGTATCTGGTGTGCAGTTCAGTAGCCTGCATTAGATTAAATGCTTCCACAATAGACTAAATGTGTTTTCCCTCTTTAGTAAAAGCCAGAGAGAGATTTTTATTTCTTTCCTCACTTATTCTCACATAAAGGTACAGTGGTATTGCTCTAGGACTTTTAAAATTATAAGACAGTTATCTTCTTAAATAAGTAACAGTTACTATAATCGCAGGTTCCTGAAGAGCGTCCCCACACCCACCACCCAGCAAGATCCTGCTTGCCCAAGTAAGGGTGACTCCAGAGGTTGCCATCGAAGGGCTGAGGTAACAGCAGACACTGCATGAACAGGACACGGGTTTTAGCCCTGACTGATGAGGGCCCTTTATAAGGGCCATTTCTGAGGTATGACAGTCCCTGCCAAGCCAGCTGCTTTCTGTCTCACAATATTACAGCTGTGTAAAATACAGTGATAACAAAATTAATTCCAGTTCCAGAGATATCCAGAGGGTTAGGCATATTTATCTCTGGAAATTGTGATCTTTTTAAAACCTGAATGTGTTAGGAAATACCACAACCACACGTTGCAATAGAGCAAGTCTCTTCATAAGGATTAAAGGGAGGTTAAAAGCCAGGTACATATCTCGTGAAAGCACATAGAGGTATCAGTGGGGAATGAGGTTGTTTTTCTGCTCCTTTTCTTTGTACAAAAGCTTTTTGGCGTCTATATTATATGTGTTTGTTTGGCAATAGTCTGCCATATGTTTTTTTTGTTCCAACTGCAGCCATATTTTTTCTAAGTGGCATAAATCACAATGACAGGTAAAATAACGAGACTTTTGTGAAAAATATATGCATCTTTAGTGTTTTAAGAGCATGTTGATATAGCATGTATACATTGTGTTTTGGAGAGAGACAAATTCATTTCCACACCTCCACTGCATTGCCATCCTTCCCTGCAGCACAGCAAAACCCCATTTCTGTACCCAGGTGCAGGTTTCTTTCATTCTTTCACTTCCTTCCAAAATGTCAGTCTTTTAGATACGTGTCCAAAACATTGACCTTCTAATCTGCTCAAAAATGACAGTTCAAAGTTGATAACAAAATCACACTCCCTCTGTTTTCCTGTTCTGTTTGTTTGTTTTGATTTGTGCCATTTCCCTCATAATAATCCAACTTTGTTCTTACAGCCATTCCTCCTTATGAAAACAGCTTAAAATAGTTTCCTCAGTGAAACCTGGACATGTGCCTTATTTCAATAATCTCTCAGTGCTTTAAGTGAAGCAGAGACTGTTGAGTCAAACCAGCAGAAATTGTACTGTTCCTAGTCATTTTTGTTATCTAGATTATCTTAAAAAAAAAAAAAAAAATCCCTTAATCTATATATCATTCTGTCTCCAAGAGGGCTACAAAAGGCCACTGAAAAGAAAATAGTGCACAACATCTGGAGGCTGCAGAGTCTGCTCTGCCCTGCCTCCTCCCTGGGCTGGAGTCAGCTGTACATCCTGCTGACTCAGACCCGCCACGCTTTCAGAGGAGTAAAATATGACTAAAAAGTGCTAAAGTAAGTGTTCATCTATAATTAAAATATGCCAGCTATGTCTAAATGAGTTCAAAATACCTTTTCTATAAAACACTATTCCTATAAAATGAGATTTTTTCTTTTCAGATCAAAGAATAGTTTTAATAAACGAGGACAAAATTCTCTGTCACAGCATTTCTTACAAAAGACAGTGATTAAATTGCTGCAGTTTCTAACCTGATCCCTCTGACTTCTGCGAAGAGTTTCCTGGCCAGGTGCCGGCAGCAGCCCGCTGCTTGTGGGGTTTCCTTACTGCGCAGGGACCCTGGGGCCAAATCCCGTAAGCGCCGCAGAGCTGCACTAAGTGGGTGATGGAGGGTTGTGATCCCTGAGAAAGTAGCAGACAAAATCCTTGGCTACTTTGTACCTGTCTGCTAGGTTATTTATATCGAAAAGAAGGTCATGCAGACTCAGAAAATGCCAAAGCATGGCATCCCTGCTCCTTCCAATCGCTTTCAGCCAATTCCCCTGGTTCTTTTCCATCACAATGAAAGCTCTTTCCCACCGCCACTGTACTCCTAGAGCTGCCAGGGGAAGATGATGGTGCAGCACAGCAGCAGTTTTGCTCCAGACACTCCATGCAGCACCTGTGCAGTGACCACCAAAGACCAGACCGAGCTAAGAGTAAGGTTTCAAAGAGGCTGCTATGCAAAGTGACCAAGGTCTCTCTGGTGCAACTATCCCAGCCAGCTTGTTTTCCAGACATGTTTTGTAAAATTATTGAGATTTCTATTGACTTCCAGCCACACAAATCATTTTCCTCTATTTCATCATATTTACCATGTGCTAAACAGCCTCAAAAGCATGCAAATTATTATGGAGGGAATCTCTGTCCTGTTGGCATCACTTCAACATAATCAGACAATAATCTCAATGTAAGCATTCTCTCAGGTGTCCAAGAAGCTTAATTAGGTATATGGCCTTGGAGGAATAGAAAAAACAATTCTGTTTTATTTCAAGAGTGACAAACTATTTTATAATTTTTCTTATTGCTTATTACTGCTTCAAAACTCAGGCCAGATTAAAATATCAAGAGACAGATATGGCAAAAAATCATGGTCATGTTCAGCATTAAATGGAGAGATGAGCAGATGAAAAAAGGATAGCTGCAGATCCTTTAGGAAGAGGCACTAGGCATATTCTTTTGGTCCAGAGGAGGGAGAAACACTATGAAAAGGGTGAATTGGGAGTGGGAGGGAAAGGCTGAGCTGGAACCTTCTCTTCTACCTTCTGTTTTTCAATGAGAAGAAGAGGGATCTGGGAGTGGCTGTGCAAAAGAGACAGGGCTGCTGGACAGAAAGAGCTCAGATCCCAGCTGTGGCTCAAAGAACAGAGTTGGAAAAGTAAGTCTCCAGCTCCAGAAAGTAAACCAGTAATTAAGTTTCCAGGACACAGAAATCTATGAGGAAGGCTCCTGGGAGCTGAGTGGGGTTTCAGACTCAGTTCCCTGAAGGCTGATACCCCAGGCTCCTTCACCCAGTGCTCCTCCCATGCCCACCCTGGGATGGGTGGGAGCACCTCACCAGAGGAAGCTCCACCTTGCACAGCTGCAGCACAGCTGCCAACACAGACACGACTGGACAGCAGGCTCCTCAGAACATGCATAGATTTGTTCACCTTTCAACGGCAAGAGTCCTAAAGGATTTTAAATGGTTAAGCTACATTTTTTCATGGGTTTGAATCATGCTGTATTTCTTCATGCTTTATGGTAATGATGAAGTGCTTGGCCGGTAAGACAACCCCACTCATGCAAACTTAAAAACCATGATCATATCTACCTACGGCTTGACTTGTAAAGATAAAACAATGGAATAATAAATCCTCCTCCCCAATCACTGCGAAGCTTTGTTTTTCCAAAGTTAAATAACTTGGTGGATTGTGGCAGTGCACAATTTACCCTTTCAGCATGTGAGTCACAATTGACTTTAATTACTTAAGTAACTCAGTCCCTGAGCCCCATTTACAGTGGGCACCATCGCACTGTTTGGCATCCAGCCCGTGATTTATAGATCCATCTGAATCTCCCACATGCGTGCAATGCTCCCCTACATAAAACTTTATATATTCCTACACTCCTTCCAGGAGTCATATATTATTTACATCATCCATATTACAAACATACCAGAAGCGCACTACAGTTTTCTCTAGAGTTCAGCTGGCTTTTTTGTGTTTCCCATGCCTGGAAGAACATTAAACATTCCTGCTTCATACTGTATCTCCACTTTACTGACTACACAGCCTCTTTTATGCAGAGTAGTACTCCCCCTGTAAGTAGGTGAAGGTTTGTTTACTCACATAAAGGAGGAAGGCTTCTAAGCTAGTAATTCTGAAAAAGCAGCTGTAATGGCAATGAGAAACAACAGAACAGGGTGGCAATATTTCCTCCTCTGAACATTTGAATGGGTTTGGCTAGAAGTGAAGGAGCACTAAAAAAATGAGAAGATAGAAAGGTGGATCACCAGCAAGGAAACAAGCTGAGATTGGGTCTGCAGTTATGGTAACTGGTAGGAGCAGTGGGGAAAGCCAGTAAGGAGAAACAGGAGGAAGGCAGTCCCACAGCATTCCTGTGTGCATGGCCAGGCTGCAAAATACCTCTCCTGCAATTGCCCCAAGTTCTGGGAAACCACTTATGTGGCTTTTGAAATCTTTGTTCTCAAATGGATCCTTTGTTGCTTCAGACGTTGATCAGTTTACAAGCTGTTCTGGGCAAATACAAGAGGAAAAATATCATTTGGGAGAAAAGTGGAATACTGCAGAAAGTAACATTTCTAGAGCTCACATTAGAACCAGATGTTCTACTCAAAAGCATTTGTGGTCAGGGACTACGTCGGGAAACTAACTGCTGTAAAGGGAAAAAACCAGAATTGCGGCACACTGGATACAAGAAAAAGTTACACCAAGAGCAAAAAGAAGATTGAAGAAGGATATATTAGGTGTCTTGCACTGACAGCTGTAATTACAGGTTACTATCCAAGCAAGAAAAGGGTTGGATCCAGCTCCCGCCTCTTTCACAGATGTGCTGTTGGACTTCAACCAAACCACGTAAGCTTCACTTCAGTGTTGAGTAAGGACTTGAGGGCTTTGCCACACTGAGGGGTTTTATTTTCCTCTCTCACTGTGGCTTAGGCATAAGGACTGGCTGCAGCCCAGAGGCAGCCAGTTTTGGGAGGCCTGGCAGGGGAAGGGCTGACATGGCCAAGGTGCTGCATGGTCATTTCTTCAGGGCACCACACAGAGTGTGAGGAGGAGGAGGAAGGTGGTTTTCAGTCCCTGAGGGCCCTTCCCAGCTCAGTAGACTTTTCCTAGAGGGAGGATCCCCTTGTGAATGGGGATTGGGCTGTTATTCTACTGTTTTGAAGAGCTGTGAGGTGCAAAATCACTGATGCATTTGGGTCACCCACATGATATGGTGATGGAAGATGTGGAAAAGCATACAAATAAATATAAATAAATACTTCAGTCATGAATTTTAATGACACAAAAGCCTAATGGAAGAACAGCCATATTTTCATCATCTGGCAAAACAAAGATTCACCTGGCTTTATACCCTAAGTGTGGTCAGAAGGAAACTCTCAAGTGAAGCATATGAGGAGTGATGCAGACACTGAGTGACCCTCCCCTGTCTCCCAGCTTCTAGTCATCACTGAATTCTGAGCCGGGGGGTTCATTCCGAACATTATTTTGAACAGAAAGAGATGGCCCTATCTTCTGCGAATTTACCCTATCAGATTTTGAACCCATTTATTATTTTGGTCTCCATAAAAACCCGTAGCCACAAGTTGCAAATTTCACCACATGCTGGGCGATGAAGTGCTCCCTTTTTAAAAGTCCAGCTGATTATTTCATCAGCCTGTATTCTTAATTGCAGGAATGATAATTAATCTCTTTCCTCAACTACCCATTACTCATTCGTGATGTTATCAGGCCTCATCTCTTCCCCAAGCTGAAAATACCCAGTATACTTCACCTTTCCTCACATAAATACCATTCCATTCACTGAGCCTGCTGCTTCATTTTTCTGGACCACTTTTAGCTCTCTGTTCTGAGCTATGGTGATGAGTTCACTGCATAATATCCAGGATGCAGATGCATCATGAATTTATGTGGTAGCATAACTATTTTTTTTCTGTTTGCTCTCTATTCTTTCCCTAAAAACTCCTAATAATCTTTTTGACTACCGCTGAGCAATGAACTGATTTTCACAGGGACTTACCAGTAATGACTCCCAAATCTCTTTCCTGAACATTAGAAGCTAATTTAGAAACGGTCATTCTGTATGTAGCTAGGGTGCCTTTTACCCATATACATCACTTTGCATCTATTGACATTGAATTTCTTCAGTCATTCGATTGCCCAATCACTAAGCATTGTGAGATCCTTCTCCAAAGGTGAAAATGAGAAAATTGATAGTGAAATTTGGCCAATTTCATGTTAAATGTATTTGTAATTTCATAGGAAGCATAGTCAATATGTGAAGAATACAACTCAGCAGCAAACATACCTCTTACTGACAAAAAGTCATGGGAAGTTCATCTCATAGAGGAACTGATTTCTAGAGAAAATAAATTCTTTTCTTCATTTGTATGTGGCTGAAGGAGTTATAGCTTTCCAATCTAATCATTGAGTCTGAAATATCTATGATGCAAGGAAAGCTGGATTTGGCAATCAGCCGGTCAGCATCTCTTCATTGTCTCAGGGGGTACTAAATAAGCCTATATAACTGAGAGAATATTGACATCCCAGTCAGGATAGTTATATCCTGACAAGACTACATCAGGTCTGCTAAGACTGTGAATTGGCATTCTTTAGCATCCTGACACCCTGATGCAGGGTACACCACATGCTTTACTCTTTGCATCTCCCCCTCAACCCTGTACCACAGATGGTTGCTACTCACATGCTGCATCCCCTTGAAAATACACTTTGCAAATTATTTTGATTAATAGATTTCTGTAATGATTTTTGAGCCACCTGTATAGGTCATCCACACCTCCAGGCAGTTAGCTGTGTCACCGAAGTAAGGGCATGTCCCACTTGTAGAAGAAAAATGTTTTCTCTGTGCAATGAGAGTTTAAGTGTGCAATAAGGTAAACCAGGCCTGACACTTGCATAAGCCAAGAGGTAACTATTCGGCTATGGATTTGCAAGCATAGATCCTGCCCATGAAAAAAGGGTGGCAAGACCTGGGAGAGATTTAATGTCACCTCCTGTCCTTCTCAGACAAAATGCATCAAGTTGGCTGCAGGTTTCCATCCCTCCCTCCTTCCTACCTCCCCATTGCCATGACTCTCAAAACTTTAATTAAGCAAATGCACAGGCTTGTACTTTAACACACAGTCTTTTACCCTTGTTAAATGTGAATTTGCTGCATCCAGTGTCATCACAATTCTGAAATTCTGAAAGTGGAGCACTCTTCACTGGAATTCAATCAAGGCTCCTGGTCTGTCCCCACCAAATTCAAGAACACTGACTTCAACACAAGGAGTATCGGGCATGCAGCTGTAAAGAGAAAAAAAGTGAATTAAATGCCATTTAATCTCATTTAATCACATCTCCTCTTCTCCTTGCCCAAAAGATTAAGATTTAGAAAATAAACAAACTGTCTGAAAAGGAAAACTATTAAGTAAGTTTCAAAGTCAAGATCACGCCAACTAATATTATTCATTTCAGGACTTCCTGCCTTGCTTATCTCCTTTTAATTAACCTATTGCTGACCTGGACCATGTGTTTGTCTGGCAGACATAGTCCCATTTTGCAATTGCTCTTGATTAAATAGAAGAGTCTGTAGTAGTGTTTGTGATCAACACTGCTGCTACGTATTTCCTGTAGCAAAGCTAAGGGCAGCATGTGAGTGAGGCTGGGAAGCAGATGTGGAACAGGAGTAACATAGCGGGAAGCTAGGGTTTTACTGGAAATGCTGCACATTGAAGTGGTTGATAAAACAAAGTGGTCGATCTGCTTCTACCTCCCTGTTTCTACAGCTCAGATATCTAGACACAAACCTGGAGCCAAAGGGAGAACAATCAGCAGAATTTCTGTTCATTCTTATCTTCTAAAGTGCAGATTATAAATCCTCTTGTGCACAGTGACAACAGGCCATTGCTGGGTGACAATAAACTTGCTTCCTAAATGAAGTCTATCCCTTTATTAAAAATCTGAAAATAAATCCGATAAAATTCTCAAACTCCAGATAACACCTAGAGGACCCAAATGTGTGTTATGCAAAAGGCAGCAGCCCCCAAAATATGTATTTTTAACTGCCAAAGATTTTATCTCTCATGATTTTAGCAGCAATTTGATGCGGTCTTGGACAGCAAAAAGAGAGATGCTAATCCACTTACCCAACAAATCCTGTCCTCCAAAAAGTACAGAGGCTCAGGCTAGGGCAAAACTGAGCTTGAGCTGTTCTTCCTCCAATGCAGTAAATTACAATAGGAACATTACATAAATAGAAGAGTTGAAGGAAGGAAGGAAAATAGGATTCTGATGCAAGAAAACAAACGAGTAGGATAAAATACCTTTATCTAAGCAAGTGAAAAACTTTTTGGTAAATACAGGAAACTGATGCTATGAATAGGTAATTTCACAGCTGATTCCTTTTCTCCTCAATTCTTTTCCTCATTGTGTTCCAATAATTAATATAGGATGGTGGTTATTCAGTGCAAGAAACCTGTTTGAATACAAACTAAACAACCAGCTATGAACAATTTCAACAGCGATTTAGGAAGAGAAAAGCAGATAAAAGGCACTTTAGAAGAAATTCCTCCAAGGAGGGCAATCAATGGCAGGGTCAAACCTCACGCTCTGGAACAGAGGGCATCTGAGCTGCCTTGGAGGTGATGATCTTATGCTGTGGCACAGTCTGTGTGTGGCCTCACAGTGATGTGACTCCCCATAAGTCCTTTGTTGGACCCCAACACCTTCCAGCGTGGTCCAGCTACAAGCACCTCAGTGTCTCAAATCACAGCAATGTGAAAGTTGAAGATAAAAGATAAATGAAAGCTTTTCTCTTCTGTCATAAGCTCAGCTGAAATATAACACAGTCCCAAGCAGAGAGGAGATAATCTTAGCTGTTGCCAACCTGTTTACTTACTTACTGTCAGATGACAAATGCTGGCAAGTCTTCATCTCCTCCTGTTTGACTGCTGAAAATGTTGTTTTCCAGAGTTGCTCCTGTCAAAGACACACTGAAGTGGACACAAACTAAGGTGGATGCACAAAGTCAAGTTATGTACTGCTAGGGGTAGCAAGGCTGCTGCAGCGCCTTGTCCCCAAGCTGCAGTGAGGCTGAGTTGATTTTCTCACACCTCATCTTCAGTGTTGTGAACAGGCTAGGCCTGAACCCAGACATCATGGCTTTCACCTCTAAACAGGGCAGTCACAAGTGAAACTGAAACATTGGATCCCTTAAGGAAAAGCACATATCTCTGGCAATAAATAACTATGTGCCAGCTTGCTATACCAATTAGCAACACGGGGTTTTTGAACCTCTCCTCAGGTCTGAAAGACAAGAAATATGAGTTCCCAAGAGTAGAATATAGAAGAGCATCATCCAGCAACACTAAAGACCATTTAATAAACTGTTTCCGTCCAGCACTGGTCAAGGAAGAAGGATTTGTTTCTCAAAATACTCTTTTGTCTCTAACTCTTCTAGGAAGGATTTTTTGCTTACTGTCGTTGCCTGACCCAGACCAGTCCCTGCCTCAGCTGAGCAAAAACATCCCTGGGATCTAAAAAAATTTGTTATGAAATACAGCTTGAAAAGTAGTGGGAATATTGTATCAGAACACTGTATTTGGATGCTGCTTAATAAATATTTCATTTCAGAAATACCTACATGTTCTGTCTGACATCAAAACAAACAATTCCTCTGAAATTACACTATTTATATAAAGAAAATCTGAAGCAGGAAAAGGTTAAAAGGATTAAATAGTTCCCAAATGAAGTAGAAAAATCCCCTTTTAGTTTAAATAAAGCATTTGAGTTTCACAAAAGAATCCTTAAAAATACCGGGTTTGGCTCAGAATCAGGTGAACGTTTTTCCATTCTTTTGGTTCAATAGCCATCCTGACAAGACTAATATTCACCTCTCTCTTCCACAGCACAAATTCAAAGCAGGAGTATCCCTATCTTTCCAGACAATGGTGCATTCTTTCCTAAGAATAATTTCTTTTGAAACTGAGATGTCTTGAGCATAAAATCTATGAATAGATACTGAGGAAGGTGACTTGGGACAGCTGTGAGCTGCATAAAGGGTGATTTCCCTACTCAATGAGAGCTGTAAAATTGGATTCAATTTATTTCTATGCCAAAGATTCATAGCCATGTATCCAGATGTGTGTAATTTTTCAGAAGAGGAACTAGAAAATCTTCCTCAGCAGGGAAGAAGGACTTTTTCTTGTGGAACTCTTGTTTAGCCCAGTCTGGTTGGGTGTTGGTCTGCAGATCAGGCTTGCAGAGGTGACGGAGAAGGGGAAAGCCAGGAACATAGCTCCACACTCCCAACTCAAACATGCAGTTTCATGTATCAAATACCTGAATGTCAAGTGAGCTGGAAAGCTCAAGGAAATGGCAAGAGAGTGATGGGAGCTTCCCTCAAGCTCATCCATGGGCTGACAGTGGCCAAACATTTTTTCTGCCTTGCTTGAACTCGTGGCTGACAGAAAGCCACAGCGCAAATCCTCTATCACAAACACTGGCAGAGTTAGACATTTTAATAGATGCCAAAGGTGAGATGTGTATCCAGATGTAATTACCTTCCCACGACAAGCAGGAGAGGTCCTGTAAGTCAAGCCTTAGAGACATTCATAGAAAGCAGAAGGAAAATGTTATTGCCACTGCAGTAGCTGTACATTTACTACTGGGTTATTTGTGATAAGTCTATCTAAACATCCAGGTATGAGAGAAAATCACAGATTTAAAATCAAACCTTTAGTTTATTACCAACAGCAAAAGCAGCTGTAATTTATATATGCAAAGAGCTTCCACTTAGACATCGCATCCACACTGTAATTTTGAATAAACAACATTTAAAACTGCAGCTAACAAGACTTAAATTTAAAAGCTTGATGATTAATCCATCACTTCACCTGCCTTCCCAAATTATGCATGTTTAGCCAAATAAAGTATTAACATTCTACATTTTACATACAGCAGCCCTGAATAAAACAATCCACTGTGACAAATGTTTCCAGAGCAAGGGGGGAAAAAAAAAAAAAGACTTGTTAACTGTTAAGTAATGCACAAGAAGATCTCGCAGATTTCATAAGCAAAAGGCTGAGCTTTCTGAACAACACCTTGCACATATTTTCTGAATGTATTCATACTTGCAGTGAATTACACCACTGTGCATTTGTGGCTGTTGTCTCTGGCAAGGAATCGCAGTGAGGACCACTGGGATGTCTTCTGTGCCTTTTCTCGTTAGAAAAGGTTTTGCACCACACTGCAAAAAGACATAGCTAGAGGTAGGAAAGGTGAAAATGAAAAAGTAGAGAGAGCTGAAAATCATGCTCCGTCAAGAAGCATGACATGGGGCTGACAGAAGCTGCCCAGCGTAACTGCAGTTTCTCACAAAAGCAGCCTGAGAATATGCAGAACAACTGATTCAGAGCAGACCAGGACTGAGTGTATTAAAAAGCAATGCCAGCTTGCGAAATACAACCAGAATAGCACTGAGTGCTGTGACACATAGTCAGGGAAATAGGCTCATTACCTAATGCATATGTTTGGAAACTGTTTCCGAGGGAGATTTTTCTGGTGATAGGTACAGTTTGTTCCTCTTTCTCATTTAGCTAGGTAACATTAAGTAGAAACATAAACCAGTTAGAGCAAGACTGTGACACATCCTGGTTCATGTCTAGGCTTGAGCTGGGAGGCTTGGAACTATGTCACCAGACCTGAGAGCTCTTTCTGAGGTGTTGTATGTGACCGAGTCAGGTTGCCCACTGATAGGACTTGAAGCTGCAGGCAATTCAAGATGTGTTCTTCACACATTTATACAGTATGTCTTGCACTTCTGTCACAATATACTTGTATATAAAATCTTAAAACCTGAGAGGGATGATTTACAAGAGAGTGACAGCAAGGCACCAAGGGGAAGATGGAGTTTGTTGAGGGAAGGCTGCTCCATGGGCAGGCTGTGCTCTAGTAAGTCATTCCTTGGCCCTGTTTAGACTTTTTGCCTACTGTCATGATGCAATGCTTAAGAAGAGCCTAAGTTGTTACTGATTTTCATAGAATCATAGAAAGGTTTGGATTGGAAGGGACCTTAAAGATCACCTAGTTCCAAAGCCCCTGCCACGGGCAGGGTCACCTCCCACTAGATCAGGTTGCTCAAAGCCCCATCCAACCTGGCCTTGAACACTGCCAGGGAGGGGGCAGCCACAGCTTCTCTGGGCAACTTGTTCTACTGTCTCATCACCCTCACAGCAAAGAATTTCTTCCTTATATCTAACTTGAATCTACTCTCTTTCAGTTTAAAACCATTACCCCTCATCCTATCACTACACTACCTGGTAAAGAGTCCCTCCCCATCTTTCCTATAGTCCCCCTTTAAGTGCTGGAAGGTCACTGTCAGGTCTCCCAGGAGTCTTTTCTTCTCCACACTGAACAACCCCAACTCTCTCAGCCTGTCCTCTTAAGGGAGATGCTCATGAGGCATTCCCTGATCATCTTCATGGCCTCCTCTGGACTAGCTCGAGCATGTCCATGTCCTTCTTATTCTGGGGGCCCCAGAGCTGGACACAGCACTGCAGGTGGGGTCTCATGAGATCACAGTAGAGGGGGAGAATTCCCTCCCTCAACCTGCTTGTCACACTTCTGATGCAGCCCAGGGTATGGTTGACTTTCTAGGCTGCAAATGAACATTGCTGGCTCATAGTCAATTATCCATCCACTAATATCCCCAAGTCCTTCTCCACTAAGATGCTCTTAATTCACTCTTTGCCCAGCCTGTATTTGTGCTTGGGATTGCCCCGACCCATGTGCGGGACCTTGCACTTGGCCTTGTTGAACTCCATGAGGTTCACATAGGCCCACCTCTCAAGCCTGTCCAGGTCCCTCTGGATGACACATCCCTTCCCTCCAGTGTGTCAACCACACCACACAGCTTGGTGTCATCATCAAACTTGCTGAGGGTGCACTCAGTCCCACTGTCCATGTCATCAACAAATATGTTGAACAGCACTGGTCCCAATACTGACCCCTGAGGAACGTCACCCGTCACTGATCTCCACTTGGACATTGAACTGTTGACTGCAACTCTTTGAGTGCAATCATCCAACCAATTCCTTATCCACTGAGTGGCACATCCTTCAAATCCATTCCTCCAATGATAACATCTATGAATGTCCTGTTAGTAAGCACTGTCACCATCATATTACGGTAGTTTTAGGCAATGTCTAGGAAACAGGTGGAGTGTGCCATGCTCTGGCTACTCCCCAGCATAGCCCTTCTTTTCAGATGGGGTTATTACCATCTTCTTGGTGGACTCTTTAAGTGACCACTAAGACCCCAGAGGCAAAAAGTCTCATAAAATGACAGCCTATGAATGGCCAAGGTGCCAGTAATCCCATTTTCCAGTTTATTTTGTCATTGGTCTTTTGAGTCTGTTATAAGGCTTAGTGATTTTAATGAAGAAGAGAAGGGGGAAGAAAATGAGACAAAGAAGGAGGAGGACCAAGATCCACCAAGGCTGGGTTGTTCTGGACCAGGTATTAATACGAGTTCTAAAAAGAACCCCAGAAGGGTCATTGTAGTGGGTGACTCCATTCTGAGGGGTGTCGAAGGCCCCATATGCAGACCAGAACCACTTCATAGGGAAGTCTGCTGCTTCCCTGGGGCCCGAGTCAAGGACCTCACAGCTAAACTCCCTGCTCTAGTGAGACCCAAGGATTACTACCCTCTCCTGGTTTTTCAGGTAGGTAGTGGCGACATCACCGGGAGCCCTAAAGCAATGAAGAGAGACTTCTGGTCCTTGGGGAAACTGATTAAACAGTCAGGGGCACAAATGGTGTTCTCCCCCATCCCTTGAGTTGTGGGGATGGATTGATGGATGAGGAAGATTACAGTAGAACTCAACAGATGAACTTGTGGCTCCAAGGGTGGTATTACCATCAGGGCCTCATATTTTCCAGTCATGGGTTGGTATACAGGGCACCAGACCTTTTGGCATTAGACAGAATGCACCTGTCCCGGAGGGGGAAGAGGATCTTAGGGCAGGAGTTAGCTGGGCTCATTGACAGAGCTTTAAACTAGATTTGAAGGGGGAAGGGGGCAAAACATCAGCCCATCTGAAGTGCATGTATACCAATGCACACAGCATGGGTAACAAACAGGAGGAGCTTGAAGCTGTGATGAAACAGGAAAATTGTGATGTGGTGTCTATTACAGAAACATGGTGGGATGTCTCCCATGACTGGAGTGTGACAATTGATGGCTACAAGCTCTTTAGGAGGGACAGACAGAGAAGGAGAGGTGGTGGGGTGGCTCTGTGTGTCAGGGACTGTTATGATTGCTTCAAGCACGAGTGTAGAGAAGACAAGGTGGAGTGTCTTTGCATTAGATTCAGGGGGAAGGCCAGCAGGGCAGATGTTGTAGTAGGAGTCTACTACAGGCCACCCAACCAGGACAGAGAGGTGGATGAAATATTCTATAGGCATTTAGGAGAAATCTCACGATCGCTTGCCCTTGTTCTTGTGGGACACTTTAACTTCCCAGACATCTGCTGGAAATACAGCACAGCAGAGTGGGATCAGTCCTGGAGATTCCTGGAATATGTAGGAGACAACTTCCTGACGTAGCTGGTGAGAGAACTGACCAGAGAAGGTGCCCTGCTCGATCTCCTCTTTGTGAACAGAGGAGGACTGGTGGACGATGTGGAGGTTGGAGGCCGGCTAGGGCACAGCAATCACGAAATAATCGAGTTCTCTATTCTTAGAGAGGTCAGGAGAGAGCTAAGCAGGACTGACATCCTGGACTTCAGGAGGGCTGACTTTGTCTTGTTTAGGCACCTGCTTGAAAGGATCCCTTGGGAGACAGTCCTGAAGGGTATAGGGGTCCAGGAAGGCTGGGCACTCTTTAAGAAGGAAGTCTTAATGGCTCAGGAGCAGGCAGTCCCCAGGTGCTCTAAGAGAAGCTGACGCCAGAGACCACCCTGGCTGAACAGTGAGCTTTGGCTGCAACTCAGGGAGAAAAGGAGAGTTTACAGCCTTTGGAAGAAAGGTCTAGCCACACATGGTGATTACAGAGAGGCTGTGAGGCTGTGCAGGGTGGAAATCAGGAGGGCTAAAGCCCAGCTGGAAATTAATTTAGCCTCTGCAATCAAGGATAACAAGAAAAGTTTCTATGTCAGTAGCAAAAGAAAGTCCAGGCAGAGTCTCCATCCCCTGCTAGATGCAGGAGGAAATATGGTAACAAGTGATGAGGAGAAGGCTGAGGTGCTTAATGCCTTCTTTGCCTCAGTATTTAATAGCAAGACCAGTTGTTCTGAGGCAATCCAGCCTCCTCAGCCAGAATACAGAGATTGGGAGAGCGATCCCCCTTGCAATCCAGGAGGAGACAGTCAGTGACCTGCTGCATCACACAGACACACACAAGTCTATGGGACCAGATGGGATACACCCGAGGGTGCTGAAGGAGCTGGCTGGGGTGCTCCCCAAGCCACTTTCCATCGTTTACCAGCGGTCCTGACTGACCAGGGAGGTCCCAACAGATTGAAAATTGGCCAGTGAGACGTCCATCTATAAGAATGCTTGGAAGGATGATCTGAGAAATTACAGGCCTGTCAACTTGACTTTGGTGCCCGGGAAGCTGATGGAGCAGCTCATGCTGAGTACCATCATGCAACACATGAGGGACAACCAGATGCTCAGGCCCAGTCAGCAGGGGTTTATGAAAGGCAGGTCCTGCTTGACAAACCTGATCTCCTTCTATGACAGGACGACCTGCTTATTGGATGAGGGAAAGGCTGTGGATGTTGTCTACCTTGACTTCAGCAAGGCCTTTGACACCGTTTCCCACAGCATTCTCCTGGAGAAACTGGCTGCTCGTGGCTTGGATGGGCACACGCTTTGCTGGGTAAAAAACTGGCTGGATGGCCGGGCCCAAAGAGTTATGGTGAACGGAGTTAAATCCAGTTGGCAGCCGGTCACGAGTGGTGTCCCCCAGGGCTCGGTGTTGGGGCCACTCCTGTTTAACATCGTTATTGATGATCTAGACGAGGGGATCGAGTGCACCCTCAGTCAGTTTGCAGATGACACCAGGTTGGGTGGGAGTGTTGATCTGCTCGAGGGTAGGGAGGCTCTGCAGAGAGACCTGGACAGGCTGGAGCCATGGGCTGAGGCCAACTGGAGGAGTTTCCATAAGGCCAAATGCCAGGGGCTGCCCTTGGGCTACAACAACCCCCAGCAGCACTACAGGCTTGGGGAGGAGTGGCTGGAGAGCTGCCAGTCAGAGAGGGACCTGGGGGTGTTGATTGACAGCCGGCTGAACAGGAGCCAGCAGTGTGCCCAGGTGGCCAAGAAGGCCAATGGCATCCTGGCTTGTGTCAGCAATAGCGTGGCCAGCAGGGACAGGGGAGGGATCTTGCCCCTGTACTCGGCACTGGTGAGGCCGCCCCTCGATTCCTGTGTTCAGTTTTGGGCCCCTCACTACAAAAAGGACATTGAATGACTCGAGCGTGTCCAGAGAAGGGCAACGAAGCTGGTGCAGGGTCTGGAGCACAGGTGGTACAGGGAGTGGCTGAGGGAACTGGGGGTGTTTAGTCTGGAGAGGAGGAGGCTGAGGGGAGACCTCATCGCCCTCTACAGCTCCCTGAAAGGAGGGTGCAGAGAGCTGGGGATGAGCCTCTTTAACCAAGTAACAAGCGATAGGACAAGAGGGAATGGCCTCAAGTTGCACCAGGGAAAATTTAGACTAGATGTCAGGAAGCATTTCTTTCCAGAAGGGGTTGTTAGGCGTTGGAATAGGCTGCCCAGGGAGGTGGTGGAGTTCCCATCCCTGGAGGTGTTTGAGAGTCGGGTTGACATAGCGCTGAGGGATATGGTGTAGTTGGGAACTGTCAGTGTTAGGTCAGTGGTTGGACTGGATGATCTTCAAGGTCTTTTCCCACCTAGACGATTCTGTGATTCTGTGATTTTGGACTTCAAGTTTTAGTGCCAACATCAAGTACTTTATGCTGCAGAATGAGCCAGAAGTGCTGTCATTGTATTTCAGTGCCTCTGATGGAAATTTTCTTCCTTTCATTTATTTAAGCACCTTTTAAGACCCAGATAAGATTTCAGTGTCCTGCAGCAAGTTCCACTATTCAGCTAGGTGCTGGGTAGAGGAATAGCTCCTGGGCTTTTCTGAACCTGCCAAGTGCTGCTTTTCATTTCTTGCCCCACTCAGTATTTGCATTGAGGAATGCCATCTTCTGGGCAACTCTGAGCAGTCCCTGCTCACCTTCTCCATAGCTCTCACAAATCCACACTGTGTCATAACTCCCTTTCAGTCCTCACCCTTCCAGGCTGAAGAGACCACCTCAGGCTCCGAAGCAGGACAGCCACCCCGGCACACCATGAAGCTGTAACAATAGCCAGAAAGGATCAGGGTTTGCCAGCCCAGGCCTGATTTGATTCATTTAGTACTCCGGATTTAACGTAGGCACTGTTCTACATAATACAGATGTGCCTCAGACACTCAGAAATCCCTGACCTGTTGTCAGAAAATTTCAGTGGGTTGTCACCTCGCATGTCCTTGCTCTAGAACTGTATATTTCAGTGGAAAGTGATAGTGGCAGCAGCTTTCCCACCAGCCCCTTTCAAAACTTCAGCCTTTCTCAGTCATGTTTGTTTTGACTGCTCCAAAGTTTCCTCTCCCTTTAATAGATGGCAAATATATTAACCAGCACAAATAGGGAGCGCATATGATCCAGTGGAGGGACAAAACAGATGGCACATGAGTCACTCCCGTTTGCAAAGTCAGTGATGAAAACGCACTCTTGTTTTAGCATCCTGCTGGAGTCTTTTTTCAAAAGACAATTGAAGAGTTGCGCTTGGCACCAAGTCCCTACAGCCTTCCAGGTGAGAAAGGGATCACCGTTCAAGTCCTTTCTTCACACATCAAAAAGGATTCAGGAAAGGGCTTGGGGACTGTGGCAAACCCCTCATAAAACTGCTGTTTAACAATAGTTAACTTCACATCAATAATGTGCAGAGACTGAGGGATGCCACCAAGACACCAGCTGCAATGCTTCCCAAGGGCCACAAGCTCTCAGTACTTCTTCAGTGTATTAAGCTTCCTCGTCAGATTTTTCCACTTGCTTTGTTATTTGCTTTTAATTCCCTGTGCCTCACAGCACTAGGCATGTTCCCTGTTTTCTTTTCTCTCTTTTTTCCCCTCCCACAATCTTTCTATGGGTAATGTGTTTTATATGCTAACTCACATCACTGAAATATCATGAATGACACAAGTAGGAGTAGAAGACATTGGTTATGCTCTCGACAGGAAAGATCGCTGGCCCATTGGAAATAATGATTATTTGCACTGTATAAATTGGATTTCTGCCATGAACAATATTAAAAGGAAAAAGCAGTATTACTCTGCTTCTGAGTATTCATTGTGTTAAAACAAAAATAGACATAATATCAGATAGCTACCACCTGGAAACTGCATTATATATTTGGGTGAGAATACAGTCCCAATCTGCAAACACATTTGTACATGATTACTTTTACACATTGCAAGAAATTTCCTTGAAATTCAGTGAGTACAATATTAGCAGTCTTTATTCATGTCTGCAGATGACAGTCTCGGCTTACAGGAACAGGCACAAGGTAGTTATTACTAGCAAGCAAGTTTATTTAATTTTTCTCTCATAATTCAGGGAGGGACGATTGTTGGAATCAAATACATATAATCAATTATCATATTATTAGTTATTTCTAATTTAACTGTCCAAAATTAGAATTCTTTAGATAGCAAAAGTCATTCCACTTCATATCTAGAAAGGATTCCTTTTTCCAAAAACCAAGCCAGATTTATTCCAAGAACAATCTGAAAATTAAGATTAGGATTTCAAAGAAAAATTACTATTATTGCAAATCAGAATCTTTCACAAAAAAAAAAAAAAAATCAAATGTGAAACCTATCAAAATCAAGATACATACACAGAGAGAGACTTCCTCCTTTTTTTTTCTCCTTCCTTTCCACACTGATACTGTAAAATTGATAATATCAAAATTGTTCCGGTTTGCTTTTCATTTTCTTTTTTATTGCCTTCAATAATTTTGAAATTTCCTCACATTTGAAGAAGAAAAATGAAACAGTCCCTCCTTTGTGTCATACTTCAAGCACTGGAAAGGTTTTTCAAAGTTTCAATAGCAACCAGCAGCAGAAACATTTGAAAATGCAAAAAAAAATTTGCTTGTGTGGGCAGAGGTGCCTGTTCAGCTTTCATTTTACTGTCCCCAGTTGCAAAGAAATATTTGACACTGTTAAAATTTCAAAGCAATCAGACTTTGGTGGTTTAAAAGTTTGCAAAAATTCTTTTTGAAAAACTGTGTAGCGACAGACAGAGCAACATTCAGGAAAAATCCTGACTGTGGCAGATGCTGGTTATTTGCATTGGAGTAATGAGCATCAGTAGAAACAACTCTTCCTGAATACTCGAAGCAGCAATGCTCTAACAGAGAAAAATAACTTGCATAAACCCCATAATTTGTCTCTTACAGTGTCTCCTCTTTAATGAGGGAGATCTGTTAAGAAAAAAAATACATCTTTTAAAGTGGTCACTGATTCTGCATGCCCTCATTTTTAAGCATCTAACATGGGGGACTTTACAGGGATCTGATTTTCAAACATTGTGCAAGCTCAGGCCTTTCAAATGTGTTTCATGTTCAAAGTCTTCCACCAGCCTATTTCTTGGCACATGTAACATAGTACATGCAAACTATACCATAAGATAATCACACATGCACACAAATGTCACAGATCAATAAACAGAAAGAAAAATATAAGAATTCATGAAGTTGAGAGAAGAAATAGTATAAATGGAAAGTCATAGATACAAAAATATGTTCTACAGTAAAACAAAGCACCCTTCTTTTATTGCTAATGTTGCAATCTGACTTTGCACCAGTAAATTGGCTTTGATCTTTGTCTGTATTATCCTCCTGTTCACACAAATACAATAGCAGATTTCTGCTGTGGTAGCAGTGATTTCCGTTGTGAGCAGAAGGAATTCACGCCCTCTCAGGCTTGGGCTGGTGCCAGGTCAGGGATCTATTGCCAGACTCTTTGTAAGTGCTGTGTGGCCCCTGTGCTCCCTTGCATTGATGTAGTCCATCACTTCTCTGCTCCCTTCTGCCTCTAGTCAACCTGGGAGAGTGGGCTGCAAGAGGTCCCATACAGTCCCTGCCCAAGAAGGATTTCACTTACACGATTCAGGTAACTCAAGTAGAAGTGAATGTACTTTCTCACCTCCTGCATACAGATAACTTCCCACACAGAGTCAGGAGATGGCCTGAGCCTCACAACCTGTGCTGAGTAAGCAAAACAGTAGAATTCTGAAGTGGAAAATGTTAAAGAAAATCCTCCTTCAGGTCACATATAAATGCTTGTGAGCAGGTGAAGGTGCATCACCTCAGTCAGCCTCTTGTCCAAGACCTGTAGGATAGAAAAGGTAACAACAGAAATCAGAAAATATCCCAGACTTAAGCAGACCTGTCTAGGCTCAGAATAGCACTACAATTGCTGAATCTGAGAAAAGCTTTTCCAAAAAAATGGAAATGGGACAAAAATGTAATTGAGTGGCTGACAGACAAGTAACTGCCGGGATAGATGTATCCTAAACCCACTGTGCCTTTCTGGAGGTAGCATGAAAAAATGACTCTAATAATCACAAATAACTTTAATATATCTGCTTCAATATATGCAACTAAGGCATTGACATCTGGTTAATTCTTAAAATACTGATAATAACTATATGATCTGTTTGCCAGACCACAAAAAAAAAAAAAAAAAAAAAAAAAAGATGTGTGACCACATGGTGAACATCTGCACTGGCTCTTTGGATGACTTTTCCTTCCTGACTCTGGAATGGGAAAAACTTGGTATTTATACCATCATTTATATTTCCTCCATGTGACCTACATGTTAAGGAATCACAAGTTGCCACATTACTCTTTTCCTTGTGGAATGTTTTTTGGAGAATAAATCTTGCTTTCCTTTTCATGTTATTCCATATGAAGAACACTTTTTAAACAAAAATAATTTGGCTTTCTTAATGAATTTGAAGCAATGAGGTGTCCACATGTGTAATCCCTGGGTCTTGAAACCTTAGCACGTCAATTTGAACACAGAGAAATGCAGCCCTGAGCTGCATATCCAGAGGAGTGGAAACTCCATGTTAAAGAGAAGCTCCTGGCTTGAGCCTGCAAAGGAGGGAAAGGGTAAAATAAAAAATAAAATAAAAATGAAAAGTCTTTTCTACACAAAAGATGGGTGTAGGTCCCTCAAGCAGGACTGCTGGCAGTGGTGACCACAGCTGGCAGAGAGGGACTCGGGGCAGACCATGGGGTAAGCACAGCACATCAGGGCATCCTTTGGGATCCCTCAGATCCCTGAGTCTCCTTGGGAAGGCTGCAGAGGTGCTAGCCCACCTAACACAGTGCTGGACCAGCCCTGGCCCTCTCTCCTCCCCATCCTAGTCATCAACCAGCCACTCCTCATGGGAACATGTGAGGAGATGAGGCCAACTGGCAAAGGGGCCCACAGGTCTCAGGAAGGAGGTGGTGTTGGGTGGGTATCCCATATTGCACAGGGGTGAGGGGAGGAATGTGGTCCACAGGAAAGCACCTGCAGGAAAGCGAAGTGCCTTGCACACCTAACACACTCACACTCTGTGTAGCAGCATGTGGCCAAGGACCTGTGTCCTCTACAGAGCTCCTAGTCCAGCACATGCCTTCGTTTCGGTTCCAATGCTGTTTCAGGTTTCTTGGGAAGAGATGAAGGTCATGGAATCCATCCTGCTTTCCTGCTGACATCCCTTCTTGGAAGCGTTTCATGGTAACAGCAAATTCACTAGGCTTGCCCATACACAATTTTCCCTGGCGAACCACAAAAGTGATGTCAGAGAGGGATGAAGTCCAAATAAATTCCAGATGCAAAAAATTACATTTGTTATTCCAGAAATGCCTCTCACTGATAGGTTAATGCAGGATTCAATTTGCATATCCAGTGCTTGTTTTACAATTCACTTTCAGTATATGTTCAGGATCCACATAAAAGATTTTAACTTTGTAAGCCACCTGTTACTATCAGGATTTACTTAGCTTTCTTCAGCTATACAACACGGTGCAATAGGGAACAGATCAAAGGATCACTGAACTCAGGACAAGACTCTTACTGATTCAAACCATCTGATAAAAGTGATTTCCTTGAGTCCAGGGCATACATCCCACAAATCACTATAAACTAATAAAAATGTACAGCCTACAGGAATGCAATGAAATACGATAACAAACTCAAGCTGTTGAATGAACAGTATAGCAAACAGTTCTCCAGAATGGTTCGTTGATTAGTCAACACCAATGCAGAAAAGCTTCACGTGGATAATTTATGGTTCACATAAAGATCACATTATTATAACATTTTCCTGTTCACTCAGAGATAATAAAAGGCATACTCCAAATCAATATTTATTATTTTAGTTTTCCTTCCTCCCTACTGTTAAGCTTGACATCCTTCTCCTCCCCATTTATAGCCTGCCATTGCTAACTGAACCCCTTCACAACCTCCAAGATAAGTATCTGTAAGAGATCCATATATCATGATAGCAATAAACCAATCCCTCCAGACACATTTAACCACAATGGAATATTGTCAAGCTCTGAAGACAAGTTGCTCCCTGAGGAACAGAACTACTGAACCTTGATTTTCTGCAGTTCAATGTCCCACAGATTGCTTCTTCCACCTCAAATAAACCCTCTCTGCTTCTAGTATCATAAATTCACCACATGTCCCCTAAGTCCTTTCATAGTATCCTCCATGTCCCTGTCTATAACATTTTGCCTTCCAATATCTCCAGTTGTCTTCACATCTCCCAGGCTTTCTGATGATTCCACTCATTTCTCATTCATGCCCTTGTTGCCTTTATCCGTCTTGCCATTGGGACAGGAGACACAAGTACTGGGAGTAGGGTAGAAATACACATTGGAGAACTGATGTCCCAGAAGGTGCTTGCCACCTGATCATCTGTCAAAACCAACACAGAGCACTAAATTGTCCAGACAAGTCATGAGGAAAACCTCCGTCTTTTTCCCACTTGCCCGGATTTTTTCCAAAACTTGACCGATATATTAGGATTGCTGGAAACATTGTTCCTTCTCAGAACTGGTTTGAAGCATCCAAGAGTGTCACAAGTTACCAGAGAGCCATCAGACAGGCAACATAAATCCCGTACCTTCTTCTCCCAACACCACAAGGGCAACAACTTGTTGACCCACCCCATACTCCATTTTTCAGAGTCAGCCGACTGACTTGCATGACTCCACATGATCTTTACCTGATTGACCAAACTCTTCTTGAGGCAACTTTGCCAGGCACCAGTCATCACTTTTTTTGACATCTAGTGTTAAATCTACATTTAAAAGATCTGTTGCTTATTATTGTCAATATTGCCAACCCAGATCTATGACAATGTCAAATTTTATTATGCTGCCAATGGTTTGCTCTCTCTGAGGTGGAGAATTTCTTTCATTATTGTGTTATTTGTACAATTTCCTTGTTCAAAGAGAAAGAAAATAACACCAAAAAATGACTTGGAGTATAAGGAAAGCCTACGAATTGGATGTTAAGACAAACAAGGCTGCAGTATAAACATTTCCTTATGTAGTTCTTATAAACAAAGTTTAGCTCCCTGAATCCTAGGGGTTTATACTCTTTGGGCAAATATTGAGCTAATACCATGATTCATGTCCCTAGTCATACTCCAAAGCAGCACTGTGTTCCCTCCACTGTGTTTTAGATGTGCACAACAGAATGTTACTATTTAATCCAAAATATGTTTTACGACTTGCTTCCTTTTCCTTTGGTGTATTAACAGAGGTTTTTGGCAAGCCTGACTCCTTTTCAAAGGGTATCAGTACAAAAGGGTCAGACTGTCATTTCATTGACTTGGAGGAAACTGAGTGGGTGGGAAGAATACATTTTATGTCCCTCTGTGAGCCAATAGCTGTCCCCTGTGGGCAGTCTCTGGTCCTATCTCTTTTTCCATGACAGAAGTTTGACCTTTGGGTCTTGGCTTTCACCAGAAAGAAGGGAGAACATATCCTTAAAGCCACTTTAACATCAATTGATCATTTTGCTCACCTAAGACTATCATTTATATGCTAACGGCATGTTCAAGGCTGCCATTCAACTGCCAGCTAGTCCCCAAATGGGTACTAAAGTTTTCTTGGGTCACCTCAATACTTAGCAGAGACTCAAGACTGACAAATCAGTCAGGGCCCCTGCTGTGGTTGGGGCTTCTGGGAGCTGAAATGCAGGCTGGTCTCACTGGCTGGCTCCAGCACAGCAACCAAGCTTGGAGTATGACAAACACCAGCTTTGTGCCACCCCAGGAGGGTCACAGCCTGTTACGGATGCTCTCAATTAAACAGCCACCCACCAAAAATAATAAAAAATTATTAACACAGGTAACTAGTGCTCTGTAAATTACAGGTTTGAATGTCCGTGAGAGGAGAACAGAACAGCTTTCTAGAGTTTAACGGCAACCCAGAATGCATAACAAAGCACTCTAGAGGGTTTAAGACAACCCCAAATGCTTTACAAAGCCCTGCTACCTAGGGTTTAATGACAACCCAAAACACTTTATCACTCACCTGACAAGTGAGGGCTCTCAACCTTGAGTACCTGCTCAGGGCAGTGTCCTGACCCAAGGCCCCTCGAGGAGTTTCCTTGGGCAGCGTCCTGACCCAAAGGGAGAGTCCTCAACCCCAGTGTGCTTGCTGCTCAAGGGGACAAGCTCCAAATGGCTCCCAGGGGACTCCATTTATACCCAGGTCGACTCTGACCTGTAGTCAATAGTGGCTCCCATTGGCCAAAAGCCCCAATTGCCACGAGGCCCTGAGAACAAAGGCAGCCAAAAGCTGCTACACTGCAGCAGCCAAGAAGCTCTTCTTTCATTGGGCAGATGCACCTGCCACACAGCCCTGCTGCTGCCCATGGTGAGGACTGACAGCCACCAGCAATGGGGCATGTGCAGGACACAGGAGGACAGGAGAGGTATGGCAGCGTGAGGGGAATGTTCATCTGCCAGGTCTGAAGATGTCTCACATAAGAAACTTGTCTTGGGCAGACTGTTCACAAATGGATGTCTTGTACAGCAGAAGAGGATAAAGGACTGCATAGTTGAGGTTCAGCCCTGGGCTGATGCCCCCAAAGGGAAGCACAGACACAACACTCTTTACCAGCTTGGTCTAGCTGGGAGATCTTCACATCATGTGATACACAGATGTGCTCTAGCTTACTTTGTACATCCATCTTGACCAGAAGAGACCTGAGACATCTGTCATTATGATCACTGTGTGGCTCTTCTCCTTCACACCAGGGCTCCTCCATGTTGCCACACAGCATAGAGAGAAGGAGCTGTCTGAAGTTATAAGATCAAGAAATGGTGATAGACGTGTTGATAGGGAACATAAAACCTTAAACTGCATATGGGGCAAAACATGCACAGGCAGAGCTGAGGCAGTGCAAGCTTTTCCAATCCATAACCAGGGGCAGACAGCCACCAGCCCAGGAAACCACGAGAAGCAAAATGATGCTGCTCACGATGTGGAAGAACACGGCACTGATATTCAGTGTCACAAACCTCTCTGCTTGTGCCCTGATGGGCAAACCTTATTCACAGTGTACAACAGCACTGGCAACTTGCAGCATGAGAGACTCCCTGATGCTTAATGTGGCAGCCCTTCCGTGGCTGAAAGAGCCTGGCCTGCATCTGTGAGAGCTCATTGGGTAGCACCTTCCTGACTATAAGCAGAGGTTCAAACTCTGTGGATGTTGAAAGCTGCTCAAGAATGAGAGGAGACATGGTGTCAGTAGCTGATGAGTTAATTGTCAGAGTGAGATTAAGGTGAGAAATGGTAGAAATGACTGAGGCAACGCTCTCACATGCAGTGGCAGATGTACATCACCCAGCTAAAATCATTCTCTCTCCTACCCCCATGGCGGCACAGCTGTGTGTGGTCACACTAGGAGGCATGTCGGGGAACAGATCCATACGGAAAAAACTAGTTCAGATTATTTTTCAGATCATCAGACATTTTTGTTGGTAACAAGACAGAGAGTGACAGGAGAGAAGGAAGGTCAGCGGGAAGGAGAGGAGGTGGAAACTGTTTAGATGGCATCACACTCAGACGAGGGAACACAGGGCCAGTGAAGCCTAAACGTTGTCTTAAGTCACTTGGCATTCCCCAGATCTCACTGGAAAAGAGGATCTGGATTTCACAGGCACACAGTATTTTTTGTAATGTTGCCCAGGGTCCATATCTCTACATTATTGTCATTTCATTCCACCTTTTGTCCCAGAGTGACATTGTATATATATATTCATATACATACAAAATGAGAGATGAAGGAAGAAAAAAGACTGGGCCAGAACAAAGTTTGCATCTTCTGTGGGTTTCTTCAATAAATCTATCCATTTTTCTGATAGGGACAATCCTTAGTTAACTGCAGTTCATATCACAGTATTACTGTATGGCAGATGTTTGACTATTTTTCGAGCAAGCTACAAAATACATGTGTTTGTCTGTCACTTACTCTTTGTTCAAAAAATATCCTTGCATCATCAAGAAGAAAGAAAGAGGGTAAGGAAGAATCTACACTTCCTGTGACATTACACAGTGTATGTGAACACTGAACATCCCCCATGTCTTGTAAAGAGACTTTTTAAGGATTCCAGTTATTGAACATCCTATAAATTTTGTTCTTTAATTTTAAATAAAAATAAATCCAAGTCTCACTCTCTGCAAGAACAAAATGTGAGAGAACACATATTGTGCAGACACATATTGTACAGTACTGCCAACATCTGCTGCCATAATTAAAGAGAGCAGCATTTGAAGCAATAATAAAAATTAGAATAAAATAATGAAAATATGACTTTTCATCGGTTTCATTCTCATAGGCAGCTTCATCTAACGTACCTGAAGAGTAAAAGGTTGTTGCATATCTTTCAGCATTGAAATTCTGGCATCCTGAGCTTCAGCAACTCTCATTATCTTCATCTTCAGACTTTCACTATCCTTTATATTTATGTGTTACAAAAATCGATTAAATTACTATCATGGAAATATGCCTTCTTTTTCTGATAAAACAGCACTGCCTCCATGCTAGATAATTTGTGTTGCTGATGCAGCCTAGTAAGCACTTACTCTTTTGTATCAGATTTTAGGAAAGAATATTTTTTTAGCTATTGGATTAATATGTGAACTAGCTTTTCAGAATAAACCACCAGCACTTACATTAACAAATGAAAAGTCTAGAAAGTCTTCAGAGGCATTTGGTTTAGACTGACTGTGGATATTTTCCTGTCGTGGGATCACATTAAAATTTTTACTGCTATATTGTTAATCTCCATATAAAATCCTACACAACCATGCCTAGAAAGCAAAACTGCAGACTGAATTTCTTATTCACCCTATAATCTGAAGTTAATTAGTGTTCAGTTACTGTTGTTTATGGACTACATTGTCCCACTGGTCTGAATGACAGATTACAAATACAAACATAAAAGTCTTTGCTCTGCAGAATTTACAATCTACTGAATGAGTTATCTTACAAATGGTGAAATAATGCCACCAACAAGGGTTTTTTTTTTCCTAATTCTTGCTTTTTAGCAACAGAACATCACCACATCTCTAATAGGAACTTGCTAAATTAACATCACTACTAGGCAAAAATCTAACTAGAGCATCTGAGAAATGGCTACCATTAGGAAAAAAAAAAAAAAAAAGGCAAATAAAGGCCATGATTAGCTCAGAAAGCTGAATTTGGCATGGTCAGCCAACTGTCTGGATTTAAGATGACTCATTTTAGATGCCATACTTTTCGTATGTAATGTTCTCAGTTACCAAGTGATAATAGACTCTCCATTGAAAACACTCAAATTCTCACACCTGGGAGTTCTAAATGAATCTATACACAGTTTGTACCTTGCATATATCAGCCAATGTGTATTATTCAACGAGAACCAAGGGCAATTTTCCAGTGTCTGAGAGTTAAGGAGACTTAACATATCAATTTTTCTAACTCAGTGCCTTACAATACAATCCCATTGCTGTATAAATCACCAATAAATAATAAGTCCCTTAATACTATCTTCACCTTCCATTAACCAAAATGTTCTTAACTTTAAATTGCAAAATTTAATAAAGGAATATCGCTCTATCACGTATTATAAGCACGGTTCATCATTTTACTATTCAATAAAAAAGAACATAACAATAGGATTTAACCTGTAGATTCACTGTTAGAGAACTTTAATCAACTTCTGTGCTGCACCATTTCAGCTGGAAAGAGGGGCAGATGAAGGTTTACAGAAAAAGTTTACATTTAAAAAATATTTCTAGACACAACGACAATTTTATTTGGCTAATTATTTTGGAAATGCAGCTACTCTTTAGAAGTGTAAAGCGGAGGTAGCTATCTTTTTGTATTATTGCTATTTACATTTCTATTATTAGTAGTAACTCTACATCTGTTTCACATATACCAATTATATATAATGTGGACGTATTTGCAACAAATTATAATAAAAATGGCATGTACCAGCCTAGCAAAAATAAGCTCCAAAAACCAAAATACACATCAAAACCTTTAAATAGGCCCACCCAAAAGAAGTAGTGGCTAATGAGTATGTGCTTTCAGGCCTTCCTCAAAGGCCAACAAACTCAGCTTCTCTGATGACAAAAAGGGCAGCCTATTTATTCATGAACTAAGGTGAGAAACTTCAGCAATTGTAACGTCTGACATGACAAATAATAATGATGTGTTTTGGTGGCAACTTTCTCTATAGATTTCATCTAGACATAACCTTTTCTAAGTGATGGCTTACTAATGCTAATAATATACCTAATGTCAGAATCCTTTCATTCGGAAATTTATTTTTTTTTTTAGTTTTCAAATGTATAGCTCAGAAAAAAACTATTAACAGATATAAGAGAGTACCACATAAAACTCGTTGCTTACATATAGAAGAAAAAAGCTACATATTTCCCTTGATTCCCACTCCCGATTTTTCCCTTCTCCATCTTCAGCAAAATTATTCTGAGCTCTATCTTGCTCTTCATAATTTGTCTTAATTGCATCCTCAGGTTTGCAGCTTCTGTATTTTTTCCCCTTGAGTTCATAATTAAGGCACGTAGAGTCCTCACTTTGGCAGCAAAATGTGCAACTGTATTTCTTAAGAGTCATAGTAGCTGTGGATGCTGTAGTCCAGGCACTCCCTGACTGCATTCTGTTTGGCATCAGTTATCCAGTCATTCACTGTTAAAATAGGTGACAGTAACATGCCTGTTGCAAGATTATTTCCAGTCTTGTGCTTGGTAGAGTACTCTCAGTGCAAGCTGGTGTAAATATTCTTCATATGGCAGAAGTTAACCAGAACCTATTTCACCCCATTTGTCACAGCAGAGTTGCTAACAGCAGTGTTTGATATCAGCTGTTTCAATTTCAGGGGTACATAGATGACTCGAGAATTCCTGCTGGTTTTGAAAGCTGTGATGAAAGCTCCCATGTTTGCCCAAGCTCAGCAAAATTCTCTTAAGTGCACTCCTTTAACATAGGTTTTAAATTCCCAGAATTCCTCTGTCTTCAGAAACATCAACATTATTGCCCCTCTAAAAGGCATGCAGACAATCGTTGTCTTGTATATATGCAAGTACCAAGCCAACACACACTTTATTATTCTAAGTGAATCTGTCCCAGGTCTGTGTTCCAATTTTCCAGTGCACTGGCAAGAAATAGATTTGCTAAACTAAAAAAAGATCACTATTTTCAGCAGTGATTATGACTATTTTTATCCACCATTCAAGGCCTGGAGGACAAGCAAAATAATTTTTGCACCTGCCTCCTCACTGCAAAGTTTAAGAAGTTGAGTTCCTCACAGTGGTTGCTACTTAGCTTGATATAGAAACATGTGCCCGTGCTCTAGGGAATGATGTCATATCATTTATCTTCATTTTTCCCAGTCTTTGACCAAGAATTGGAGGAGCAACTCATTCAATTTTTCTTTGCTGCTGAGTCCTGCAATCAGTAGCTACAACCACAGATTGTATACTTGTAGTAGATGCACCATGGTATTCCTCACCAGTTTCAGTGCTTCTGGTAAGTATTAGTCATTTTTAAGATGGCTCTGGCAGCTGGTTGGCTAACCAGTAGATCTGTCTTGCAACGTAGTTTATTATGCAAGAAGTCCAGATAATATGGTACTGAAGGAATTTAAACATCACATCTGATCTGCTTCTCTGGACAACTACATTAATTCCAACATAAAGTCTGTAACTTGAATGTAAGAAATAGAAAATGCTATTAGCTTTTCACTTTCAATATCTTTTAGATGTCTGTATTATACTTTGATGCATGATTTATAAAAACGAGTAGTTGTAAAGAATTGAGTTAAAATGCTCTTAGCAGATATTATCAAAACCATCATTGATCCATTTGAGCATCTCTTCCAAGTGGGCAACATCAAACATGACTATTCTGTAGTCAAGAAAGGAATTAATTCTATGCCAGTCTAAAGTGCTTCATCTCGAACTGTGTCAAGCCTGACAACACAGGTATTATGCCATCCCTTCAGCAGCGGCTGGATAGCACCTCAAGCTATGGTGCCAAATTCTACACATATTCCTTACAAACATGTCTCCTGGAAACATTTGCCAATAGTAAACAGAAGATTGCAAATGGTTTTGAAGTCACCATCCTAGGAATGTTTCCATGTACCCTGTGCATTTACGTACACGGCCTTTGCGCAAAGAGTTTAATCAAAAACATTTACATTGGCAGCTCCAGTATTTCCAGAGTTGTTGGTACCTAATGTCCCTCCCTATTGCAGGGGAGACGGTGGAGGGCAGGTGGTCTGAACAACCATGGCTTCCCAAAACATCTTTCCAGATGGGAGTATTGAACCTTGTATTACTGGATTGCTTTTAAAATGACGACAAATGAATGTCTTTACCAGGCACTCTCCTGCATGCACTACATCCCTGGTGTGCTCTGCTAGTCTGTAACCTGAGAGGGCTCATCCTATCCCTAACCCTGCAGGCTGTCTCTGGTGTCAAGTGTTCATTGCTTGCATCTCACAGCAATAAATTATAGGTTTTCTGGATCTAGAACAACAACTCCATTTATATAATACAAGGTATCCTCCCCAGTCACCTCCTGAAGGCTATCAACATTGCTCACATGCGCTATCCTGTGCACAGAAGGAAGAACATTTAGTAGTAGCACAAAATCCTGCTGAGAAGTTGATGGTAGGTTGCCTACCGAGACTAAAGGGTTGTCTTCCTCTCCCAAGTTACTGGATGAGATGCATGATGTCCCAGCCTGCTTAGTATTTAAATGCTGTTCACATTCCTTGTTAGCCTCATAACGTGACTTCCTAAAAAATAGTGGTAAATATGCTTTAGAAGATTATTTTTTCCACATGTGACTGTAAAAACTCTGTTGACTGATGAAGTCTATTAAAGGAACATGGAAGACTCAGAATTCACGCTATTTCTGAAGATCAAACTGTGGATCTGCTGACACTTAATACTCAGGGATTACTTAATGACACTCAGGGATTACTCTTCCAAGAGCCACCCAGATTTACAGTGGTGGGAACTGTTATTTTGCACTAATCACTGTAAACACAAAGGCCTGGAGATGGGCAGAGGACAGTACCAGGCAGAGGAAGCCCAATAGCACCCAGACCTGGCTACTCCCAGGGACCTCAGCAGAGGACAGCCTGGCCGTGGTTCAGGAGTCAGAGAAGTCTGGGGGAGGTGCTCTCACCAAACAGCCTTGCAGGCTGGGTGGGGTTACTGCCTGCAGGTATACAGGACTCATGAGATGAGCATTTGGGGAATGGTGTATAACTTACTGCAGGATGTTTTAAAAGGGTTAGTGGGAATGTCTGAGACGTATGGGATATTAAGGGTAAAGACCAAAGGCAAGAACAGAAGGGTGAAGGTTGCTTGCAAAGAAATAAGTGTGGAAAAATACAGAGTTAAGAGCTTAAAAGGATCCAGTTGCATGTAAACAGGCTGCTGGTCAGTATACTTGTTTGGTCATGCCCTGTGCCTGATCACCACAGTCTTCTAGTTAAACTGCATTTCTAGCTGCTTTCCTGGGTGAGGTAGTCTGTTCTGTGTGCATGTGTGTGTGTGTACGGGGGGGGTGTGCAGCAGCAGGAATCAGGCCATGGGTCAGAGCACCCATATGCCTGGGGTGCCAGCAACTGGAGATGCCAGTGGGTGTTTGTGTTTCACTAGGGAACATCAGTCCTGTGTGAGTGAATGTAGGATAAGGGATCTGGGAGCCAGCTATCAGGGAACCCATAGGTCAGGGGCTGAAAACCAGACCAGGTGTTTGAGAGTCAGATACTAGAGTGACCATAGGTCTGCACAAGCTCCCAGAGAGACCAATGTGTATATGTATATGTGTGTACATGTAGCAGAGGGCCTGACTGCCAGCAACTGGACTGGAGCTGCAGACCCATCACTGCAATCACATGAACATCCTGGTCTCCAACCTAGCAGCCAAGAAGAAATCAATGGCAGAAAGGCAGAGGCTGGGCAGAGCATGGGACAGTGCAGTGTGTGACCTGAGAAGCATTCACATCCACCCGTTTCCAGCCCTCAGGCTGCAGCACCTCACCCAGCTAAGCCAGGCAGAGGAGGCTGCTGCAGGCAGGTGACTTGGCAGACCTCCATGCATGAGCTTGTCAAGGTCCCAGGTCACAAGAAGCACACTCTCAGCCTATGCAAGTCTTTGTCTCCCAAAACAGGAGGAGAAAGAACGTGAAGCAGAGGGGCAGCCCTGACATGGAAGACACACGTGGGAACTCGATTTGCAGTACTGCACTGCCTAGAGGCACCCCGTGTCCACAGGGTACCCATGAGACAGTCAAAACATGCCGTGTCAATCAGTGTGACAGAAATCCTAGAGGTGGCATGACCGACTTCCAGGTGGACCATGCTGTGTGGTGAGAGTGTGGGATGCAGTGGGGGTTTGGCTCCTGCCTCACAGGACAGTGCACAGCTAATGGACCTAGAGGCGTCCTTCCCTCTCCAGCTGCAAATGACACATCTGTCTCCTGATTCAGGGGAACAAGCAGGACCAGCCCTCCTCGCCTCACTGGTTGTTGCTGTAAAACAGGACAGTGGAGAGGCAAGCCCTTAGGCTGTCCCCCTGCAACTGCTCCTGTGCAGTTATGCCCAAATCATGTATTTGCATTCACTTGTAGCCCAGGCACCAGTGCTGAATTCTTAATAAAACAGACTTTCATAGGTTACAGCAAAGATGTAAACAGATGACATACAGCTTCGAGTACAGCTGATGTGAAGAGCTATCAAGGAACCTGGAAGATCTTTCCCCTTACAGTGTGGTAGGACAGAGTGGCTCTGGCTATGCCACACAGCCTTGCCAAAGGCATCACACCTTCCTGCTGATGCAGGCTGCACTGCTGGGTTCCCAGGGACCTTCATTAGAAGCCAGGCAAGGGGTATCTTTTAATAAGTGAAAGGGAGGGTGGGGAGAAGGAAGAATTACTTTCTTTAGCAATTGGCCTCACTCCAAAACGGCAATCTGATTGAAGGACTCTGTTTCGAACTCAAGTGTAGAGAAGGATTATAACTGCCCTGCATTTTGTATTAAATGGAGCATATTAGAAAATCCTGTTCACATCTGAGAAATCACAAGTCTAGTCATTAAACAAACATGCCTCTAAACTTTACTAAAGTAACAAAGGATGTTTGGCTTTGAGCTCCCAATTACAAATGTTCAGGGGACAACAGAGCTATGCAGCAAACATGCGATTTGTAATTGATTTGATTTATTAGGTTCTTTTTCTGCTCTCTGAATATCTACAAGCATGCTGCAACTGTTACATGCATTTGTTTGTTCAAATGTATTTGATTAACAGCATTCAGAGTTTTTGGCAAGGTGGATTGATCATAAAGAATCAAAATCTGAATAGTGTTGCTTAGCTGTAATTTATCAGGGAAAAAGAAATGGTTTAACAAACCAGCAAAGCACAGAAGTACTTCTAGGTAGAAGTTGATTTCTATATTTATTTATCTGTGTGGCTTAAAAATTGACTCTTACCCAATATTCTTGTAGGCACAGCATGCAAGCATTAAAGTTTGTAAGCATGTTCACTCAAACTGAATTCATTTGAGAACTCAGCCACTGTTTGCATATTTTTAATTACATACTAAGAACTGGCAGTGCAAGCAACAGAAAGAAAAATGCAAACAGAGAAGTCAGACATGCCTTAAAAATTAAGCTCCTTGTTTAAGCCCCGGCACATAATATCAGAGCTGGCCCTGAAGAATAAAGATCAGAAAAATGAAAACTGGACAACAGCTACCATTTTTCCAGCTTCCCAAGTTGCACCCAGTTAATCTTCTCTGATTTGCTCTTGTTTTGTGCGAGCACTACTGTTGTAGCAAAGCCATTTTCTTTGCTCAGAAAATGTGAATATTCCCTCTGATGAGTACTTGAAGCATAGCAGGGGGAAATACTGCGGTGGAGAAAGGTTTCTCTGAAACTAACCATAACAGCTGCCTTTTCATTCCTGCATTAAGGGACTTGCTTCAGAGCAGAAGAGTAGCCAGGCTCCTTCAGAGATAATCTCCCCCTTTCCTTTTGCCTGGTATCAAATGGAGACTGAAATGGAAAATATGTTTGCCGTGGGCTCTGCCCTGGGGTACCCACTTCTGGTTCCCAGGGGCTCTGCATTGTATAGGGTTGGAGTGGGTGGAGGATTTGGGCTCTAAGAGTTAAAGCAGGAGGAAAGAGAGGTAGGACTCCTGGATTATAGTCTTTGCTCTGAGATAGAGGTAAATAGTCACTTACATTCACATGCAAAACTTCCCCTTTGAATTATTTTTTCCATTCCCTACCAATCCCAGTTTATCTCCCCCCAAAACGGTCTTCACTTTAAAAATCAATTTATAACTGATCAGACAGCTAAAATAGCTTCTTACAGTAGGTGTCTCTAGTCAATGACTGATTTGCATTAAGAAAGATATGACAGCCAAGTGTGAAGAGAAAAGAATGATAGTTTAATTTTAGAAAAATTCCACATTCATCTGAGAAATGATTACTAAGCACTGTGTATGTTCATACATAAATTATTTCTAAAAATGTGTAAAGATATTAAAATGCGAAATATTTTCTTGCAGTGGGAGCAGGAAAGCTCCAGATCAGATGCCATGGCCTTTTGCAAGAAGGGATGGAGAGAGGACTCACACTTTGGGGAGGCACCCAGTGGTCCTGTGACACTGACTGTGACACCAAGCAAGGACGAGAACGAACAGATCAGGGGAAAAAGTGTAGAAGGATGCAGGAGGAGAGGGAGGCTAAGACAGAGGCAAAAGCACCTTCCAGCCCCCTGGTGAAAGGTGAGAAACCTCCACATTGTGCTCCATGCGTGTGAGCACTGGGACACCCATTCTGCCAGCTCTGCAGGCTCTGCTCAGCATTAGACGGGCCTGGGGACAGCATGCACATAATCATGGAAATAAATAGCAAGGTTCCCAAGCAGGTGGGCTGGGGAGCACCAAACAGCTCGCTCCAGCTGTAACCTCTGCAGAATCAAAGGCAGTTCCAAGGAGCATGACACAGGCGTCAGGGGGACATGCCAGGGAGCCAGGTGCCAGCTCCTGAAATAAGTCCTACAGCTTGTCAACAGAGATCTGTCATCTCTAGCCAGAAAAAGACTAATAGTGGGCTGACGCCTGGCACTGTCAAACTACCAGGTTGCCAGAACTGGGATTTGGATTCATTGCTGAGTTTTGTTTCGATTTTTTAAGGATATCTTTATTTTACCAGGACAAGCTCTTTTCTTTGTCCTCTTATGGTACAAGTTGGCAAAAAGCAGTCTGAGATCTCCCACAGAGGAAGCTCAGACCCTGCCAGGGGCCTGTGTGCAAGTGCAGGACATGTTCAGTAAGCAGCAGGGACCTCATTGCAAGATGAATTGTAGGCTCAGAGCCTACAAGGGAAGGAAGGGAAAGAGTCAAGAGGTGAGAAAGGTGTGTAAGGAGGGAGAAAGATGATAAGAAGGTCACTGCAAGATCATTAGAGCATATATTGTGTTTTTTACTAGATGCGTCTCATTTTTCAGTGTCAAGAAGAGGATGTGTATGCTGTGTTTGTCCCATGCTAACACACCCTGGGAGAACAGACATCAGTCACTGGCTGTGTCACATTTTTATTAGCTAAGTTTTACAGAAGCATCCCTCCAAGTAGGGAATAACTCCATGCATCACAGCTCAGGTTTGGCAGGAACATTAAAGGCAGTATGTATTTTGATATATCAATCCAAATATGTATGCAGCAGAGATCAGACTTGATGTAAAAAATTGTTAAGATTATTTTTTATGAAAAACTTAAGTTTGTGGCCCTCTAATGAAGATCTTACTATCTTACATAAAGATCTGTTTCAAACAATCTAAACTCGTGTTATCTGACATTTCAATTAGCCTCATCTCATTGCCTTGGAAACATCTTGTCTTCTTGCATTATAAGTCCTAGAGCATTTGACATTCTAATGCACAAGACCATTTTAGAAAGCCAACAAACTTTTATTAGTGTTGACTTCATTGCTATACGCTAGAACTCCATTATTTGACATATTCACTCTACACATTGCCTAACTTCCTTGAAATATAACAAGAAACTCTTTCCTGGCTTCATTCAGAAGAAAATTATTGTATAAGCAAATTACATCACATGGAGGACCAGATCTTTTCAGGGATTTTTGTTGTTAGGAGACAATATAGAACAGGAACTTCTCTTTTCAGAAAAGTATACTCATGGGTACCAGCAGGATGACGCCAAGTTCCCTCACGCAGACTTCTCAATGGTCTTCACACCAGAGGTAGGAATAAAGTAATTCTTTCATATACAGACTGGTCCAAAAACTGAAAAGCAATGGGAATCTTCTCAGCAAGTTGAGAGCAGACTTTGAACAGAGGGTTTACCTCCACCTTCATAAAGACTGATCTTTGCCCTTAGTTTAAGTTCGCTCTCCCAATCTTTGGGAAAAGCAGAATACTTCCAAAAATGCTGCCTTTTTTTTTTTTTTCTTCTCTGCTGAGATTTTCAGCAATCACTCATTGCTGCGGCAGAGATAACAATCCTTGTTGCATGCCACTGAAGTGTTATCAAAACATCAGTCATTATTCTGTATTGGCCCAGACCAAACTTAGCTCATTCAGAGCAGTGTGCTTCCATGATGTCAGTACAATGTTAGCACACTGTTCGTTCCTTTGCAAATATAGTACTGTTAGTGTAAAGGGGTTTTTTTGTCTCATGAAAATAATTTAACTAGCCTATAAAAAATTACGCCATAGTAATATGACACTGAACCATTTTGGTTCCTTCCAAAGTGCTTTGAAATAGAACTCAAGCATTTTCCACCCAGGACAATAAAGTGTAAATTGCTTTATTTTGCGTAATTTCTTTTTAGAATTTTTTAACAGATTTGTCCTGAAACAGGCAAATATAAATTTTAAGCAATACATTATGGATAGCAAATTCACACACACACGGTGTGGTCAAAATACTATATAACAGAATATTTCGGTTGTAAAAGGATTACACTGGCTTAAAGCAAAAGCTGTATCTCTAATTTAGTACTTCTGCATTCTGAGCAGTAAATTTAAAAAATGGTGGGAAATTAAATTTTTTTCATCAGCAAGGTAAAAGGTTCATCAGATGAGTTTGAGTTAATTGTCTGAAATTGGAGTTGAAAAGCACCATCCCCCATCCAGCAATGGCTCCAATTTTCCATCATTCAGGGCAGAACCAGATTCCAGTAGTTCAGCTCCCAGGATTCACATTAATATATTAAATCTGTTTTCTTTGACATCTTAACCACAGCGTATGTGGTTTCATCCAGGACTTCTGTACAACAGAATATCCTCACTGCCTCCACTTCTGTTGACTGACTATTGCTGAAACTACATTCCAGTGCTCTTGAAAACAGCTCAGCTAGCTGAAGCCTAACAGAAGCCACATGTCAGAAAACACCTCAAAGATTTTCTTTGTCTCTGGACAAAGCTAACAAAAGAATAGTTTTCCTTTCTTCCCAAGGTAAAATCTTCTTCACTGACTGTATGGAAAGGAAATTTAATTATGTCTTTTCAGAAAGCTTGCTCTTCTTCAGTGGTGAAGCAGGACTAGTTTGCTCCTGGCCCCATGTTCTGCAGCAAGATGACAGTGCTGATTTGATGGACTGTGCCCATGCAGGAAACAAATGGCCCTGCCAGGAGCATCCATAGAATGGATTCTCCCTACCAGGAGTCTCAGAGAAGGGCACTGAGGCAGGGGAACTGAGCCACTTGTCTCCATGTAGGTGCACTGAGTGCTTTTACTCTTCAGTCTGCTGCTGGTCAGAAAGGCCTATGCAAAAAATACAGAATCTGCCTTAAAGGTCCAGGTAATTCATTTTTGTTCTTCCTCTGAGCACACAGAAACAAGGCAAGACCAGCTCAGGCCTAAACCCCATCAAAGAGTTCCCAAAGGTTTCCACAGGACTCCCACACTTCAGAGAAGAGGAGCAAAACACAACAAAACCTGTGCAGCCATGGTCTTACCCCCAATGGGTAGACCTGGGCTCCTTAGCTGGCACTAGCACTTTCCCCACCCCTTGCATCCACTGCAGGACTGCCTGAAGGCTCAGAGAGGACATCTCCACCATCCTTAAAGGGTAGTCCTATGAGAACACAGAAATATAACACATTCCTACCTCTACTTGATGTGTTCCTATCTGGGAGCAAAGAAGCCACAATTCAATATCAAGCCCTCAGCCACAGGCTGGTCTCTGCTCTGTGGGCACTCCACTGCTTTGGAAGCCACCTCCTCTCCTCCCTGGGACTACACTTACACAGACAGTGTACGGGCTGCAAATCGGGTCCTGAGCACTGTCTGCAGTCATTGCGTTAAATGACTGTCCGGCACAGTCAAACCAACTTTTCCTTTCTAGGCATATCTGAGCACAGCTATACATTTTTCCAATGCAAGGTGGCATTCCACTATTAATATGTGACTCTGGAAGCCAAAGACCTGCAGAAACCCCACTGTGAGCATGAATGGCATGCGGCTGCATGGCAGCTGGGAAGAAAGTAGTGCTGCGCTCTCATTTACCCAGCTAAAACCCAAATATTTACTCCCAAATTGAGCTGAGCTGCAGCTAGTCCGTACCAGCTGGTTATCCTATTGAGCAAAGAAAGGAGGGAAATGGATTTCTTCCTGTTTTCCTTACTGGTCAAAAGATTAAAAGCAATACAGTGGTGTTGGTCCCTAAGTATTGTTTGATTAATATCCTGTTAGCCAGCTGGCAAATTGCCAAATTCACTTCTCTTTAGATGAAAAAGAGACTGCTCCATGAGCTAAAATGGACTTTATTAACTTAACACTAATAATTCAGCACTTATAACCAGAGAAAAGATTATAAGTAAATATAGGCATGCGTTGCCTGTCAGGGTTCCTTCTTGTTTTCCTTCTGGGTAGGCAAAGAACTACAATGCATCAGATACTTCACCACCACAGTCCAGTCAGAAGGGTTTAACTTTTACAGAAAAGTTGTTATGAAGCAAAAGGCCAAAAGTCCTGAGAAATTCCTTTCTCCCAAGCAGCATCTAGAAACTTGTCCCTACTGATTTTTAATGGTGTTGATCAGGTAAAAAGTAACGTGGAGAAGTATTCTTCCCTGCCTTCCATGTTTCTTGTCTAGTTAGTAAGCTAGGACATTTCTAACTGAATATTGTCTGCTGGCCCATAAATCAGCTCCCTCTCTTGCCTGACTGCTCTAGCACATTTCACATTAAAAACCATTCTGAATTCTCCACCATGTCATTTCCTTTGGTCTTCTTCATAGCAGAGGTTTATAGCCAAGTTCAGTTTAGAAACGAGTACAAGGCTGGAGTCAGCAGCCCATAAGGTACCTTCATTCACTCAATGTTATTCATATGTTTGGGAGTGCAGTTATGACATGCATATCTTTGGCCTACTGTCTGTATCAGCCACTCATGTCAACAGGGATTTCTTAGGAGATAAATCTTCCCTGTCACCTCGAGCCGTGGTTGCTTCCCAAATAGTACTCCCTGAGGGACTGACATGCCATAGAAGAAGATAAATGTTCTGAGGACACTCACTAAAAATACCGTGTGTTAATTCCCCAATTAAAAGTCTCAGGGGGAGAATAATGAGTGATATGTTAGCAATTCTGTAGGTTCGCAGTTGTCTAATATCCCACATCTGGGAGCTACTGCCCTCGGGTAGCAGCTAATTAGCCCCAGTTACCATAGTGCCTCACAGTCCTTAATGTATGTATCCTCACTACTGCTCACTAAAGCAAATAAGGACTTATTTCAGTTTGGCAGACTGGGAGATGCGTTTCAGAGAAAGCAGGGAACTGACTTTACAGCATTATACTCCATGTACAAATCACAGTGAGGCATAATCCAGGTCCTGACAAGTACTTTCTACCCAGGGGAGAAACTGGCCACAGAAGAAGAGGTTTCTTTGGGTCAAACCCCCTTATTTACAAGGACTGCAAAAGTGCTACTTCCCTGTCAAAATCAAACAACCAGCAGTTTTTTCGCCTAGCCCCTCTCAGCCAGCTCTGTAGCCAAAAAAAAGCTGTCACAAGGCCTTTTCTTGAGTGAAGATCCAGTGATTGCTCTGTCTCTTCAGTTTTGTGTTACCTTCTGCCTCTGTCTCTGCACAAGTCTTCTTTCTCCCACACAGGCAGGCACGCAGAGCTCATTACCTCTCCCTCCAGGGCTTGCTCTTTTATTCTCACAGGCTGGCGTAATTTAGCTTTTGCAGGAGCTTAAGAACTTGCTCCTATGATTTTGGAGACTTGGTAAAACCAGGGAGCTCTGTTACTTGTAAGGCTTATCTTGAACAAAACATGGCTTTAACCCACTCACCTCCTGCAAACACACCCAGGCTGTAACAGCACTGAGATAACTCAAGATTTTTTATTTTATATGCTCCTTTGGTATTGATTTCAGTAGAAGCTGAATGCCTCATCTGCTTATGCACTCTGAAAATCCTATTAAGTGCCTCTTTACTTCTCTAGGTGCCTAAATATACTTTTCTTAATTTGGCTCTAAGTGATTTGCATCTGTCATCAAGATTTTTGAGAGTGCAGCTCGAGGGGAGACGCCTCCCTGTCACAGCCCTTCCATGCAGTCTGTCACTTGTTCCGATACCTAAACCGGGAACTGAGCTCTTGCGAAGATGCTGTGACAGTGTGAAATATGTCTATTAAACTGTGAACACTCTTCATGCTGTTGCCTCCTTGTCTCATTACACCTCCCATCCTGCACTGAGCCCTCTCCCAAGGAGCCCTCGCCGTGGGGTCATCATGCCTCCGTCTCCCTTTCCGCCGCCACCCCCAACCTATACAATTTTCTGCAGCAGATCCCAGCTGCTGATGGAGCCGCAGCTCCTCGGCAGAAGCAGGGAGTTGTATTTTGGGAGGGGGCAGGGACAGTTTGGGCGCTTGGGGGCAGTATCCATGACAGCGGCAGTGTCACACCTTGGCCCCCAGGCTAACAAATATAGTGCTTAGAGGGAAGTGCAATCAAACCAGGCAGCATATATAAATATTTGTTTCGAAGGACATCCTAGAGAATGAAATGCCTGTGGCTCAGAAATGTCCTTGCTCAGCTTTTCTTATCTTCCTTGGCTTGTTGTTACTAAAAGGCACTCCTAGGCAAGAAAAGCTGTGAGGGGTCATACATCTGAGAGACTCAAAAAAGCTGAGGCTCGGCTCCAGGGTTTGTGTCAACAGGACAGCTAAACACTTCTCACACTGGAGAAAGGGCACTAAAAAAGGGCCTCTGTCTTTAGACCTGGCGCTACATGCAGTAACTGCTTCCTGCAGCCAAGAGATGCAGAATTGGGGCCAAGAGGAAACCGAACAGGCCATGACCAGGCTGGTACCCACCTATGGACAACTTCCTGGGAAAAAAGGGCCCCGTTGTGGTCCTCAGCATCTCTGCCCGAGCCCCGCTGCAAGCCTCAGTCAGAAAGGAGAAAAGAGGAACTTAGCACCTCTGGGAATTACAGTTCAAATAGTCCTCCGAGCACCTTGAGCTGTTCTTAAGATGAAAAGAAACTTTGAAAGGGGAATTAAAGTTAGGACAGTCTGCTTTTGATAAGGGAGGAACAGCTATTTAAAAAGAACAATGAAAAATGCGAACATATTCAGAGATCTAAGCTTGCTTTAAGAGGAATCTAGAAAAGTGCAAATATGGAAATGTTCTGAATCTGGTCAGCTGTTTCTCCTCCTACAGACCCTATGCTGCAGCCCAGAAAACCTTGATAAACCAGAGCTTCGAAGTCCACTTGGTCTTTGCCACTGATTTCTCTCTGTATTAATTCTGTTTAATAACCAGAATGCGGCAACTGAAGTGCACCAGCACTCGCAACTCCCCCACCAAGGACCCAGGAGTGCAACTTTTGCACTCCCAGGTCTTTCATCGAGCTAGAGCTAGTCTTGCAACACATCTGTGCTTCTGTTGCCTCTCTGCAATACCATAGTAAAAACAGTGGCCCTATACAATCCTTATGGATTAACTAGTTACCATTTGCAGTGGACACTGACAGTTGTACTGCTGATAAATCACCTTTTTGGAAAGAGTGAATAAACTCCCATACAAAAAGCCTAGCAAGGTTCAATTTGCTGATTGCACGTCAAACAGGCAGACAGTCCAAATCCAGAAAAAAAAAGAGAATAAACCCCTCATCCTCTCATAGAGTCTGTCATGATGAGCAGAGAGAGGAAGAAAGGGTTACATTTGTTTCCAGCAGGAAGCGATGAGAATATTCTCACCTTGAATATGCCAAGCCTGCAAGGAAGATCACCAAGCTGGATTTCCTTGGGGAGCAAATGTTAACTAACAGAGATCTGGATGGAGTCTTTTTTCTTGGGAGAGGAGCAGGGCTTCCCTCAATACCACTTTGGAGAAAATAGTTTTCATGAGGCCTAGAGCCAGGGGCCAGAACATAACCTAATTAGACCAGAAAGGGTGATTAGCTGTTTATTTTGAAGATGTTCAAGCCATGCACTCACATTATACACTGCCCTGGGAGAAAAAGGATGCTGTTTATACTCCCAGATATAAGGGATCAGCAGAGTTTATTTTCCCCTACAAATGAAGGCCTGTTCTACTCACATTGCTTCAGCTGAGATCAGATCTGTTTATTTTCACACATCTGCAGGAAATGGGAATATTTCAGTCTATTATTCTGAGTCCAGGGAAGCAGTTTGTATTGCTTAACCATGGGCAAAGGCAAATTAGTCACAGCCTTCACATGCTACCTCAGACAATTTGTTTAATAGTACTACCATTAGTGGCAAATGGATTTACAAAAACCCATAGTGCATATTCTGTTTCTCGAACATTTTTCAGGAGGCATAAGAAACTTTGTTAAACCCCCAGATGTCTGGTACTCCACTGTGGGAGATGGGGTTGATCAAGTTCTCCTTCTTCCCAGCAGTCACCTCCATGTGTTGATGCTGAGCTGAGGAGTTTAATGCAGTATTTCAAGCTCACTGTTTCCTTATTGAATTAGCTGATAATTTGGGAGGGTATCTGGAAGCACAGCACTGAAAAAGGAAAATGCTGGTGGGAGAAAAGAGAGGCGCAATGAGGCTCCCCACACACAGCTTCTGGTCAGAGCAGTGGCAACAGGATAAAGACATCTTCCCAATACATATAGTGCAACCCTGCCAAAAGTTACAGTGGGATCCCACTTCAGTGTTTCCAAATATTTGTTTGAGTTGGCTTCATATTTAATTATAAAACAATCCCCTTTTGCTAGAGTTTGTTAACAGGATTTGTTTGCATGCTTTGATCTTCTATTTTTAATCATCTCTCATGTTCATGAAACCTTTGCTAAGATTCTCCACTGATAAAAGAGCTCAAATTATAACAAATGGACTATGATGTGACAATATATCTTAGAAAGTGTTTTAATTCCTTTGAAGTAAAGCTTTTTGATGGTAAATTAAATTATTTTAATTGTATTTTACTTATTTTAAACTTAAATCAAGACTGTTTTCCAACTACTGCAACTTAAGAATTCTGGAGAACTCAGGCAACTGCAAGCGCTGTGAACGTAAATTTTATCTGTTGACTACATTCAGCGATAGAAACAATCAAGAATGCACCGAACATCAAATACTGTGATGAAGACAGAAATTACTGGCAACTAATTATAAAGATATGGAGCAGCAGAAGGTACAGTGTGTAACATACATTATGGAGCTGCCAGAATAAGCTACTTAGGGATATACAATAATAATTTAGATTGTTGATCATAATAATCTCATGCTGGTCATAACTGTCTGGCAGTTATTTTATGCTTCCCCAGCCTGTTTGCTGAATCTGTTTGCTGGGTTTTGCACTTGTTTATAGTTTGCAAATTGTTTGAGGCAAAGTGAATTTCGTTGTTTGTTTGCATAGTATCAGTTCTTGAGAAGGGGTGATCTCCTTTGCTGAAAATAATTTAAAAATCCCTAATGGATGCAGTAAAAATTCTTCTCTAGGAAAAACAAACTCAGCTGAACTTTAGCTAAATTAACTGATATCCCTCATGATCCACCAATTTTCATGATGGATTATGGGGAAGCTTCATGAAGTTCAAAAATAGCACTGTGTTCCTCCCTCCTCCTTCTCCTCCTTGCAGGGTCCTGCTGGCTATCAGAAGATTGATCTGCCGCAAGCAGAACTTCCCCACTACAATGAACATAATCCTCCAGTTCACTGGTTTAAGTGAGTCTTGAAGGATTATTTTTCAGAGTAATGAGGGGTTAGATGCTTCCCAAGATAGCCAGACAGCCTTCATGGGTTTTTAAGATGAGTCAGTACATGAGAAGTTACAAAGTGCCATAGCCTTTGCTTAGGTATTTTTCCCTTTTCTCACAAAAAGGCCAGATGCTCTGAAGCATCCACCTACCTGGGAGCAAGTTTCTCATGCAGATCCCAGAGAAAAAATTTCTTGAGGTGCAGATGTTTCTCTTATTTGCTTGCGTTTTCTTCCAAGTAGCTTCATTTTTTCTCTTTATCACAAAAAAAAACCAAACCAAACCAAAACAAAACAAAAAACCACACACCAAAAAAAACACTGTTCCATTTTCAAACATTTCCTGTGATTTCCAGGGCAACAAAACATATCAAGGTATCACTTTATTTGTAGGGTTCTCTTGCAGCGGAGAAGTGATAGCCCACAAGCACGTATGCATGGCATAACCATGCATCCCAATGGCCCGGTACACTCTTGCTATCCCTTGCTGTTTGATCCATAAGAGGACTCAGTCCCTAAAAGACTTACAGAGATTTGCCAGAGTTCAACATCACATGCAGATAAGTCCTGCTTTCATGGATCCTTGTTTTCACAGACTTCTTGGCCAGTCGCTACCTCCTGAGGCACATGTGAAGTGGCCCATGGCAGCGGGGGAGTGACTGCTCAAACGCAGTTCGATAGCTGTATTTTCTGACCCAGGAATGCCCCAGTCTTGACCCCTGCAATGCAAGTAGCAGTTACTGCTCCTGGACAAGTTAAAAACAAGCAGCCACAAAAAGCAGCTCCCACATCCCTACTAATGGTCCCCCAGCAGAAAAGCTCCTGAAAGGGAAAAGGTCAGAACTGAAGAGCAGCAGCATTCTATTCGCTTCTTCAGGCGGCAATCCCTTTGCCCAAAGAAAACAAGCATTGGTTAAATAGACCAACACCTTTATTATAGAGGTTTGGCTGTTTCTGATCTCCTCCCTTGCACATGACTAAAGAGTCCAACACAGACGGTATGTTAACCAGATGCTTGATGTGAGCTATTCTGGGGTAGGAAGATTTCAGTATTTCAGGTTTTCCTATTGTTCTTAGGAAAAAAGTGGTTAAAAGCTGATTAGCTATTTATTTCTCCTGCAAGACCTGACCCACAGGGACAAGCATCCCTAATACCTATTTGAGATTACTAAATAATTTCTAGCCTCACTAAAAATTGGGCATATTTCTACGGAATTTACTTGTAGGGTTTTTGAGACATTTTGAGAAAATCAGTGGGACTATAGATGATTTTTCCCAATATACACAGGAATCTATGTTAAGTTGGCTAACAAAGCTGCTTGGATTGGAAAACAAATTAATCCACCCAGTGATTTATAAAATTCCCACAAGAAACAGAAAAATAAAAGCTTTTCTACATTTTACTTCTGTGAAGAGAGAATGAAACATTCTTGTCTCCTGAGACATTCCAGTCCACACTCTCATCCTTTGAATTTTATCTTCCCTCACCAGATTCAGATTTTGAGAAGCAAAAATAACTATTTTTATTAGAAAAGGTGACAATGGCAAGAAAGGATGCTGTCAATCAAGGACCAAGTCCCTGGCCATATGAACTTCCAGGACAAAATGCTCAGCACAACCAGACAGGCTGTGTGGAGGCTGCTGGGGAAGAGTGCCCCCCATGAGGTTCCCCCACAGCCTTGTTACTTCCAACAAAGCAGGCATCTGAAGGTCTGATAATCGATTAATCAGTACAGCAATGGGGGGTTCTATGAGGTTGAGGCAAAAATAGAATCTTAAAAGCAGATGTTTCTCTCCAGTGACTTGGATCCCTGGCTCACATCAAAGTATCCACATTCAGCAAAATTAATCCCACCCTTTCTTAAGGCTGCTTGCATTTCCTGAGTTGCTCAGGAGGGAACACTGTTTCCTTTCTCCTGCACGTCAGCTGCCCAAGAGGAGGATGGGTGCTCAAACTTGTTTAGAAGAGCAGCCCCCCTGACAATGAGCACTGCGGGCACTGGGTGCTTGGCAGGATGAAAGGAGAAAGAAGCTGTGTTCAAGTTGAGAGGTTCTAGCAGAGACCAACAGACACAGAGGCTTAAGAAATTCACCTCAGGGGAAATGCTACACTGTATTTTGTCTGAAAAAAATACCCGAGCAGTACATCATGGATGTGCCCAACAATGGAATCTGACCAGCAAAGTTCATCCACATCTGCTATCTTTTAACAAAGGGGAAAAACTATATCTGATGCAGCATTCAGCTATTTGCACTTTGGAAATCCAGCTCCCAGGGAGTTATTCTTTCATTCTGTTTTATTAGTTTTCACTGTCTCCCAAGATCTGTGGAGTTCAGCTCCATGGTAACTCAGGAACTTGCTTAGTCATCTTACATATTGATGTATACAAGGAAAGCACAGTGCTAATACACTGTTTGAGCATCTCTAAGATATATTTAAAATATCTAAGACGTGTGGCAGTGGAGGATTTATAGAGGATACAGAATAGTGCTGCCTTGCTGTAAGGTCGTAGCGATTGTGTCTCCAAGTCAATCCTGGCTTTGCAACCACTAAAGTCGTGTTAAACTTTTGTCCATGCTGTTATGCAACATTTGTTCTTCCTGTTTTCTAGAGGTTACAATAAAAAAATACAAGGTGATTAAAAAAGGGAAGAAAAACAGAGGAAAAGTGTCTTGCTCTATAGTAATTAGCTGCGTCTAGACTTACTAGCTGGGTGCTACTAACATACTCCAGGATATGAGCCCTGTAGTCCTCATTTTTTCCTTGTCTACAGCACAGTGTAACTCTGCTCAGCCCCCAGGCCTAGGCTTTTTTACAAATGACAGAAATGCATGAGAGGTTAGTGCATGTCCATATTTTGCTCTGGCATGTGTATCCATACTCAGAAACCCTTCAGGCAATAGGAATCATAGAAAAGCCGTAACAACTGTCACACAGACCTGAAGTCAGGTCTCTGGTTTCTATCCTTTCATCCTGGTGCCCTCTCACCAGCTGGCTAGCCCCATACATGACATAAACTGTTCAGTTACTTTGAATATCTCTGTGTTGATTTTTATGATATATGATGGGGTCCGGACAACAAAACGTCTAGCACAAGCTGCAGTTCTGAAAGTGCTGTGGGGTTTCATTAGCTAATACCACAAAGACCTGGCATGGAACATCCAAAGCCTTAACAGCATTCTGCTCCTGCTCACTGTTGTTAGCTTTGAATATCCTTGGGATTACATTTTTAAATACCTCAGAGAAGACAACAAGAAAATTAGAAAAGACTACTAGGAAAAAAATTTTTTCCCCACATGTTTTGGGAGAGGAATAAAGCTGCATGTTACCCTTTTAATATTTGCATTGAGCACACAAATTTTCAAAGAACTGGAGAGTGATCAGCTTTTGCTATTTCAGCTGCAGTGAGTGACCTGAGTGGTGCTAGAAGAAGGTGAGATACTTGTCCAAACACAATGGCAAGAAGCTAAAAATCCATAACAACATGTTCTGAGATCATCTGGCCTGGTTAATCTCTCAAATGACAGTTCTGCTTTGAAAAGCCCACATTTGAAAATTACTAATGAGCAATCAGTGATGTCAAAACACAGTACCTGTTGTACCAGTGAGCTTTTCACCTACCGCCATTTGGATTTTAATGACCTTCTGATGTGTATCAGTGCAAAATAACTCATACCACAAACGATCTGCTTTAACTGTTGTTGTTTAACTTACAGGATAAGCCATTATAGAAACACATCTCTCCCAAGGTAGCTGGTAAAATAGATGAGGTGAAGTACCTAATAGCAAAACAGAGACAATAAACACTGAAGAGGTTCTCAGGCCTGTGAAGGCATTTTCATTGAATGTACCTATATCTGCCTTTGAGTACAAAACCTCTTCCAAGAGCACTAAAGGGTCAACAATGTATCTGGGGGAAAAAAATAAAGACCACTTTGGCTGGCTATGCTATCGAACATGTTAGTGTAAATTCAGGATCCCACCTCCCTGATCTAGCAGATGTCAGGTAAGCACAGGTATCAGACACTGGTTTCAAATCTGGAGGTGAAGGTCTTCACTTGGTACTTTCACAGAGTTCCCAGCTAGTCTACATTGTCCTCCTGCTCTGGCAGTCTTTCCGTCTGAAACACACTGATGTACATCATCAGGGTTGCTTCAGTTGAGTATTAGTTGGTCATATGCAACTTTCTGGCTGGGTATAATATATGTTCATCTGTAATCCTATCAGCTGATTTCTGAAGTTGAAATAAAGCCAAATGCAGAAAAAGTGAAAATGATTCTATCCATGGTTTACAGTCTGTATGGACCTCTAAGACGAAGTACTTTATTGTTATTGCTATTACTATTGTTATAATAGTTTTCATTGTGAAGTACCAAAAGATAAGAAAATAACTAGAACTTCAAAATTAGTTTGATTAAAAGAATGGAAATTCACGCAAGTGTATATGATATATAATTATACAACATGTAAAACTATACGTACTACTACAGAGAATAAATTTACACAATCAGGATCTACACCTTATGTAGATAAAACTGGTGACAGAAAAGGTACTTTACTTCTGGAGACATCTGTTTTCTGCTAATAAGGAGGGAACTTATTTCTAATTAGATAGATCTTACATAAAGTATTTGGCATCATTTGAAGCATCTTGCATTCTGTATCTTGTTTTAGCTACCTGACTCATCAATATTTTGCTTTTGTAGCCAAGGAAGCCACACTATGTTAAGGCAAAAATAAACAGTCATCTGATATGTAAGTAAATAATAATACAGTAATGGTAGTGACCCATTATTTAAGGTTCCAGAACAATTTTTTATTAAAAGTTCATTTCATTAGAATGCTTCAGCACATTTTTCTCTGCACTACTCCATGGTTAGTTCCCAATCAGATGAAAGTATCTGGAAGTTGCAGGTTTTAGGTGGAGCTACTTTTTCAGAAGAGGAAATCAGCAATTTGTAACCTTTCATACTGAATGTTTTGCCCAGTCATAGTCCAAAATAGACAAAATTAATCAGAAGTTTCCTCACTGGTCATGCTGACAAGACATGAAATACTTTTGCCAAGAACCCTGGGAAGGATTTGTTACTAAAGTGATCTCCTCTCTCAGTATAACCCCATGAGAAGTTTAGGGAAATGGTACAAGTACATCACCTGCCCTATTTCTAATTCTATCACACTTTGATGGCTGGAGATACATTATATATGTCTGGGGATTTATATTAATCAAATTTACATAAAAGTCCCCTATCTCTGCCCTTGGCTCTATCTAATGGAAAGCGAGGTCCTCAGCCTCCAAAGATGACTGTGAAATCCACCTCTAGCCTATCTCCTTTTATGAATATTCTTGGCAGATGTTGGCAATGAATACACTCAAGCAAATGAATACACTCAAGCAGTTGTTTAAATTCTGCTACTTTCTCAGGAAGGGTATTTCTTATAAATTATATTTGGTAACCTCTACTAATTCATCCACTCTCCTTCAAATGCCAGCTATAGCCTGATCCTGTATGTGTGTTCATATGAAAAACTTTCCCTTTAAGCTTTGAGACTTCAAGAGTCGGCAGTGAAAATACTTGAATTGTTGATTTTATTTTCTAAATAAATTATGTTGAAAACATCACATTCCCATACACTGTTTCCACCTTAAATTATACACTTCCCACTGGGAAAAAAATCCATTTTCCACTCTCTATTTGTGGAAGCACCAGTCCATCTTCCTGAGCTTTCTCCACAGTTCAAACAAGGGCAGTCTGCACTTTGCACTAACCAGCTGTTTACCACCTTAAAAAAATTGGGCTTCTATATAATGAGTCATGGGCACTGAAGATTCAAAGATCAGTTCTTGATGCTCCCAACTAAGAGAGCACTTAAATTATGCTTAATTTAATCGCTAAAGTATATTTAAATGCTTCTCTAGGTTGGAGTTGTTATCAGTTGAGATCACAACTTAACATTTAATGGACAGTAAGTTTCAGTGCAAATGCCATCATGCAAAAAGCATATGCACAAGCTCTGGAGTGACATTTCATGTGACAGCTAGTGAGGAACTTCAGCTGATGGATGGTGAGCATGTGCGGACACAAGGGTAAAACTAAGGATGTTGTAGACTTTACACTGCCTGTTTCCTGGATTTTTAGTACTTGTTTCACCTTTATTAAACAGCTTTATTTTTTTGAATTCTTGCAATTAAATCTGCTTTACAGTTATCTTGTTTGGGAAGTTCTTTATAGATCATAGTCTTTTCTGAAATTACACTGTGCAAATATTATTACTTGCGAGGTGAAATTATGCTTAGTGAGTAAACCGAATATATGTGCAAATAATAGATGACGGTCACTGAGCAACTTACTTCTGAATAATTTGGACATACCCATGAATTTGACCTTTTGTTGGCAGTGAACCATAGTTTTACTACCTCGATAACACAACGAAGAACAAACAAGAACATAGTCCCTGGGTTTTACTGCAGATTGTACAGAGTAGCATTTAACTACAAGGTCACAGCATCAGATCATGGTCCTGGCAAAGACTGGAAGGTTCCATTCCTTGAAATGATTGATTGCCAATGCTGAGATTTACTTTATGATTACTTTTTTCAGAGTTTGTTTCTCCTGTTTCCAGCAGAATATTAAGGAGATACTATTTCCATGAGTATTAGCTCAAAAGGTTATAAACATTTCTTTCAACTTCCTACCTCTATTTTCTCCCATACCCATTCCACCTACCTTGAGATATCTAGCTGAGATGTCTACTTCAGAAACCTGACTACCCAAGATATATCAACTGCCATTCAAAAATCACTATAGTCACCAGCTCTTCTCACTGGTCGCAGAGATATGTTTCTCAGTCTGTGAACTGTAGACCCAAAAGCAGCTATGAAATAGTTCTTGATGGGGTTTTGAAAAGTAACCAAGAAAAGCAACCCCATAGTCTGTGGGACGAAATTCACTGTAGAAGGGCTCCACTTTACACTGGCAAGTTGAAAGGAACTGTAAATCAAAAAAGGCCCAAGAAGACTTTGTCCGCTCTTAGCCAATTCAGTGGCTAAACCTAAGCACTTGGTCCTGGTATTGCTGGGTAATTAACCAATTCTGGACATGCTGAATAGCAAAAGACTTCAGCAGTCCTTAGGCATCTTTGTGAAGATGTCCACATTTTTAAGCAGAACATGAAATATCTTCTAAGCAAACTCACCACAGTTAATTTCATCCAATTGTTCAGAAACATCAACATGGTTATCATCTCATAAGCATAGTATAACAGGTAGTAAAAATCATGAAAACTTACATGTTGTCTCTGCTGAATTCTTAAAATTACCTAATTGCAAAGATAGTTACAAAATGAAGAGGAAGAAAACTGAGGACAACTACAATAAACTTTGAAGTCAACACTGACAGAAACAAGGTGGCAGGTGTCATATTAGACAAAGTTGTGATTGCATACCACAATGTGACTTCATTAAAAATGCAAACAAATTTAAGCCTGAAGTTATGCAATTGACCTTAATTTGTTTTCGTAAGGACATCTAAAAATTTCAGAAAATGTTGGCAGAAAGAGGAACTGAAGACAACTCTGTAAAGAAGTTCTATTTTTTGTACATTAGGTTGAACATTAGAAATATGATACAGCTTCTAACTAATTGGGTAAAATTAGGTAATTAGGTAAAAATTTATTCATGTTATCTTGAGCTTGAAATAAAAAAATATAACTAGGTGGAGAAACGCACTTTAGCTGCCATGCTCAGCTGAATTCACGTTGTTTGTATGTTCAAAGGTACCTGTTTTTTATATGAAACATGTCATTAAATGGAAATCCTTGCTTCTAAGTAACCAAGGATCCAGTGCAACCACTGGCCTTCTGATCATTTATACTAGTTAACTCTTCGGTCATTGCCTTCCAAGCTCTGTTTTGGACTGCTTCAATCGGATATTTCCAACACAGATCTGCTACTAGAAGGAACTAGCTCCAGCAGTACAAATTCAGGCTATTCCACATAACTCAGCTGTAGTGCCCCCTTAGTTTTTTTTTTTACTGAGCCATTGCCTTGATAACTTGCTTTTACAATCTCAACCTTGCTGCCCGGCCCTCAGTTTTCTAGTATAGCACCCACATACACTACACCTCTGCTATGGTTATTTTTTAAGGATATATCAAAGGGCTTTCTTTAAAAAGTGATAAGAACTTAAGCATGAAGGCTTTGCTAATACAGCCGCATCAGTAAAGACCATACAGCATAGGAATGCTGTTGTACTCTTAGCATGGGTATGAATTTTGAAGGTATGGTTAATTTTGCTAGGGAAAGTAGAGCCACAGGAAACCTTAAAGTGTTTGTGTTTTCCTATGTTTTGCTTTGTTTTAATCAAGTGAAGCTACAGTAGCAAAATTCAAATTTCTTCCACTCATTTCCATCAGTTGCCCCATGACACCCTTTTGCTAACATGGTTTTGAGAGCTAAAACTTTTCTCTCTGACACCTAGAAAGCTGTCTTCTGTCTGAGGCAAACTCCACATCTGAATACAAAGATCATCCTAGTATAGTTTTAGATATGAGACTTCATTATTAAACATTATCAAGGTATTTTATCTCTGTCTGCCAAGCAAAGAATATTAGAAAAGATAAACTGGAGTATCTGAGCTAAAAAAAATAAACAGGAATTTAACTCCTAACCCCAAAAGATAATAGTGATTTGTTTGTGTTGGCATTTCAGTTGGATTTTTTTTCCACATTTCTCTACAAGTTAAGAAAAAAAGACTTGGAAACAGTGACTCCTAAAACAAACTGAACAAAGATTTATGTCTATTTGCAGAAATATTAGTTCTCAGTGGGCATGTCTGCATTCAATATTTTCCATATTATTACATGGTTTCAGTGTTGCCAGAGTCTGTTCAGCTACTCTAAATATTTTTTTGCTTAAGGATATATTTTATTTCTGTTGATGGGAAAATCTGAGCCTTGTAACTTTCTGGACTACAAATTCATAAGTGACAGTCAGACACGAACAGAATTTCTCTCCCTTTTCAACATGCTCGATAAACAGAAACATGGAAATGATATCTTCAGTGTAAGCAGGGAATACTGATGTTTAAAAGTTGTTTCAAAAACTGCCAGGAAGAAACAATGAAATTCATAGGTATTCAGCAAAGAAAACTGAGAAAAAAGAATGAATTAATCTATTTTCAGCCAGTGAACGTGACACACATTCAAAGACCAGCAAAACCAAGCTCATGAAATAGGATTCCTCTAGATGGAACTCTTGAATTTGAAAGATGAGAGTCATGTAACAAAAGGATCGAAACTTAGGAAATTATTCTCTTCCTCCTACTGAAACACCTCCTTAGAGGAAAATGGGCTTATCTCACCTACTCAGTCCATGGCATGATGAGACATAGCTCTCCTGTGCAGAAGACTTGAATTTAAAGGACTTGAATAATGTAGTAAAATAAATAAAATTATGACTACGATAGAGGTTTTGACAGGTGCAGAGAGCTATCTATCTCTGTAGTTCCTTTCAGAGTAGGATTAAGGCTGATAATGATTTTAGATTTGACTCAGCTCTTGCCATTGAAATTCTTACTAACACTTGCAGACCTGCCTGGACTAGAAACAGGATTTTAAAATTTTTTTAACAATCTTTTAATTATTCTGTAAGTGAAAAATTTATATAAAAATACTTGGGAAGTTAATGGGCAACAGAACATTAAATTCACCTAAATACAGAATTTTTGTAAAATATTATGAAGTACTGACAGAGCCATAGAAGAATATTATGTAGCAGTCTTGTCAACAGCATGAAAGCAGTTCTGCAATAATCTTTAAGACAAGTGTGATATCTTTTAAAATTAATCATTAGAAATATATTTGAGAAAAAGAACACACGTATATAGCTACAGACCTAAGTGGTATCCTTAAGCTTCCAAAAAACACAAAGATGCCAGCAGTAACACCTAGTCACCACAAATACATTCAATGAGAACACAAAAGCAAGTGAGGCAGAAGCGCTAAAATGAAAAAGAGTTTTGCAGGTTAATACATCTCAACTGAAGCACTTGCAAGGTAAAATATAATAATATGAGGCAGCTGCTCCTAAAGCCTCTGCACTCACACAGAGGAATGAGGTATCAGCTGGATGTCAGGCCCTTGAACCTTCTATCAACACTGCAACGAAAGTAATGGCCACTCTGCACTTCAGCACAGCACACGGTGTGGAAATAATAGACACATGAGAAAGCACAATGTGATAACAGGTAGCGAACGTTGACTTCTGACAGTGACTGTGCAGTTTTTATTCTTTGCATTTTTAGCTTCACATCTTGAACTGCTGAAAAACACTTTTCTTGGGGCTATCTCTGAAACATATAGAGAAATCTTGTCTGGCAGAAAACATAATGTGCATGACCTAGTGTGGTACACGTAAACATGCGCTGTACTCTCTCATAGTTATCTGTTTGCTTCTGGCTGTTATTAGAGGTATGAGTTACCCTCCTAAACTCGTACAGCATATGTAACACATTTACCTTGAAAAGAACACTTTTCTCGTTGAATCTCTTACAGCACTAGCAATGCTTTTGCTTCCCTGTTTCTGTGAACTACATCTGGTGATGCCAGTAGCTAGATATCCTCCATGCATGGGCCATGGTCCCAGGGCTGCCTTTCTCCTCACAGGGCTCCAAAGAGGATCCCAGATCCTGCACTCAATGAAACATACAGCTCAATGTAACTCGCAGCAAAAATTAAAAACTACAAAAATAACTGCACAAAATAATTTAAAAGACACCCTTACACAACACATGCAGCAATACCACCCCAGCCCAGAGACAGCCCAAAACAGTCCCTGAGAGGAGTAAATTGTCACATGTAGGATTATTGCTCCAATGCATAACAAAAAACCTACACCCAGTAGAAAATGATGCAGCAGATCCAAAATATATTAACTGATCAATTTCTATTTCTGACGTGAACAGTAGGAAGGACCAAAGCCACCTACACCCCTCTGAGGTACAACAGAGACTTCTGTTACTGCTACCAGAGGAAAGGGTCCTTGCACATGGGTCCTGTCTTGTCCCCTGGCACAGCAATTGGTCCCAGCTCTGGGAAAAGCCAAGACAGAGTGTGGGGTGGGCCCTGGGTGGCACTGATCTGGCCCTGGGTGCTCAGCGGGTGCTCCTGAGCCTGCAGATGCCCAGCCAACAAGTACCATGCAGAGCCTGCAATTGCCCGCTACCCCAATGCGCAGCAGCAGATGACAGGGGTGATGATAGGTTTTCGGAAGGCATTTTGTAATTGCAACTGTGTGCTTCATATACAGCAGCCAGATGCTTGGGGGGGAGGTTGGGGGAAGAACTATAAATCTATAAATGAGTAATGGAGTGTTGGTCTATGAAATTCATAGATTAACATAGGAGAAATTCTCTCAGCGACTGCATTAATGTTAGCACAGCATTCAGTTGTTTATCACTTTGAAATGGCTCCTGCCTCTTGCCACAAAGGCTGTGCGAGGCTTGCCTGGCCTTCTGTGTGCTTTTCTCGTGTTCACCTTGAGCCAGAAAGAATTAATTCATCACTGAGATCATACAATCAGGATCTTGGGCTCCGCTAATACCCACTCAATATGACTCTGCTTTATGTAACGCTGACCTCTCTGGTCTCAGATTGCAGCTTGGTCCTCACTGCCTGTCTGAGAAGTTTTGGGAGAACAAAAGGCACAAGGGGCCACTTCAGACCTCTTTCTACTCTCACACTGTGAGCCCACATTTGACATCAGAGATCCCAAAGTCACAGCCATATCCCATGTGCTTGAGACAGGTCTGTGAGAGGATTTACTGGTCTTGGAGGATGCCATGAGCCACTCCTGGTTGTCAAGCAAGGCCAGTTCAAACCTGCAGAAGCCCTTCCACATACTGCTTTTTCAGGGAAGAATTTAAAACTTCTTAAACATAGCAGCACCCAGCTGCATGCTGTGCAGGGTCAGCAGGTGCTGCCATGACCTGCAGCTGCCCAGCAGAGTCACTTCTGAAGTGGAAACCATCTTCCCAAATCTACCTCCCCCACAGTCCCCTCTTCAATCCCAGGGCACCACTGAGATTGCTGGCAGCCCTGGGGCAGCCTCTCACTGCGGTGGGTAGCTCCAAGATGTTTCTAACCCCTCTCTTTCAGAGACAATGCACTCTTCACCTTGCCCAGCTGCCCAGTTCAACACAAGTCTTTCCTGCAGGTCTCCCTGCTAAGGGCAGACCCCAAGTGCAGCACGGGGTATGGGCTCTTGCACAGCTCCCGGAGTACCCTGTGGGCAGCACTTCAATCCTACAGTTCCTCTCCATCTACATTTATCCTGTACCTCATCCATTTTATAGTGCTTCTCCAACTGATTATCATCTTCCATCATGGAAATACCATATACTTTGTAATTAGTCACTTTATTCCCGTGCCAAGGATGCTCTCAAGCTCCTGTCACTAGAAGCACCCTGTGTTCTCTTCATGCCATAGATTTTTAAATGTGGTAGTTATACATTACTTAGGCTGCACATATTTCTTCCTAAAATAACACAGGCATCTCTATAGACTTTCACTAGGTCTTTGATGCACTCCAGGCATCTTGCTTTTCAGTCTATTATTCAGTAGCACAACAAAAATAATTGGGCCTTAGTACTTTCTAAGTCTTCACAATTTTTTTACTCCTAACAGGGTGAGTGGTCAGGTGTGATACAGAGTACAGAGGAAGCTGGAAGAGAATAGATGAGCATGCTAGCAATTAGGCTAGTTCTTTTTGTTTGCTACTGTAGAGGTGTGTAAGGCCTACAGAGGAGAAAATCATAGATAGTAGCATTCTGAAAACAAGTGAGGAAGGTGAATGAATGGAAAAAAATAAAGTTAAAGCCCACAAAACTTGTGGAGTTCCTGAAGCAGCATTTCGTTCCCCTCAAAACAGTAGGTCAAACAGACCAGCAGGAAAGTCCACAACTGTGGTGTGTGTTAGACAAATCTTATTCCAGATGTTTCACTGGGTGCTGCCTGATCTCAGACAGGAGCATCCTCAAAGGATGCATGAGGTGCCCAGACATGAGTCACTGAGAAATTTATGCTGTCCAGGTAGAACACCCCCCATTTTTAACCATAGTCCTGAAATTCCAGTTGCCCATAGTGTGTACATGTTATACTTTGCATCTAGTCTTTTCTATGGAGTGAATTAGATAATTTGAGTACAGATGGGAAGCTAGAGCTTGTGGGGACTGACCCCTCAGAATACATACATTCTAAATGTGATGCCCTTGGCCCGCTTCAGTTCTACAGGAGTGCCCCAGCAAGGCCCTCATCTTGCTGCAGTCAATCACACCCATGCACTGTGCTCCTAAGTACTGTGGCTTGACACAAAAATGTGGCAATGACAAGCTGCAAACCAAACTTCTCATTTCCTTCTAGATTTTCTGCCTACATGTGGCACATGTACAGTGTCTGAGATCAACATCTGGAGAAGACAGAGACCTGTTTCTTTGTGGGTACCACATTTATAGACAGGGATTTGTAGGTGGGAAAAAACTGCTCTGAAAAAATACAGGTATCCTGGACTTGTAATGTGTTCTTTGCTAGGGCCCAGCAGTATCCTCCACCTGGGCAATAGGGCCCTGATATATCAGGGAGGAATATATCTTGTGATGCACCTGTTGTCACCATTTTGAAGTACTCTTCCACTGCTACCCAAACACAGGTGACTTGGGGTTAAATGCTTATTAATCGAATAGAATAAAATTGATACATATCTTTTTAATGCAGTCAGCATTTGAAGTATTACAACCTAAAGAGACAAATCAAAACACTGAAGAGGGAAAACACAGAATATCTGTTAAAAAAGACCCAGGGTCTGAAATAAGATGTACTGATTATAAACATATTCCATCAGTTAGCTGTACCAATCTCGAAGGAAGCAGCCATGAGATATTCTCCTTACATAGTAAACCCCAGGGAAACACTTCTGCAGTACTGAGGCATGCAGGCTAATAGTAAGGCCAGCTGGCCAGATCTGCCCTGGAATTACCTCTTGCGTGATCCCACTGAAAATAGTAGGGTTGAAGAGGCTTACAAATCAGGAGAGCAGGATGGCGAGTTCTAGCTATTGAAGCTGTAAACCAGATGTGATGATCACAGCCAGAAATGTGTGAGAGTTTGGTTAAAACGTTACAGAGAAGCCTAGAGATGGTGTGGCAAATGTTCACACTGATTACTCCGGTAAGCCCAGAGCACTACTGTTTAGGGAGATAATTTTTCACAGAATTACAGAATCCTCTAGGTTGGAAAGGACCCTGAAGATCATCTAGTCCAACCGTTGGCCTAGCACAGTTCCCACCTACAGCATATCCTTAAGCTCTAAATCGACCCCACTCTTGAACACCTCCAGGGATGGGGACTCCACCACTGCCCTGAGCAGCCCATTCCAACACCTAACAACCCCTTCTGGAAAGAAATGCTTCCTGACATCTAGTCTAAATTTTCCCTGATGCAACTTGAGGCCATTCCCTCTCGTCCTGTCGCTGTTTATTAGCCTAACGAGGCTCATCCCCAGCTCTCTGCACCCTCCTTTCAGGTAGCTGTAGAGGGCGATGAGGTCTCCCCTCAGCCTCCTTTTCTCCAGACTAAACACCCCCAGTTCCCTCAGCCGCTCCCCGTACGACCTGTGCTCCAGAGCCTGCACCAGCTCCGTTGCCCTTCTCTGGACACGCTCGAGTCATTCAATGTCCCTTTTGTAGTGAGGGGCCCAAAACTGAACACAGGAATAGAGGTGCGGCCTCACCAGTGCCGAGTACAGGGGTAAGATCCCTTCCCTGTCCCTGCTGGCCACGCTATTGCTGACACAAGCCAGAATGCCATTGGCCTTCTTGGCCACCTGGGCACACTGCTGGCTCCTGTTCAGCCAGCTGTCAATCAACACCCCCAGGTCCCTCTCTGACTGGCAGCTCTCCAGCCACTCCTCCCCAAGCCTGTAGCGCTGCTGGGGGTTGTTGTGGCCCAAGGGCAGCCCCCGGCATTTGGCCTTATGGAAACTCCTCCAGTTGGCCTCAGCCCATGGCTCCAGCCTGTCCAGGTCTCTCTGCAGAGCCTCCCTACCCTCGAGCAGATCAACACTCCCACCCAACCTGGTGTCATCTGCAAACTGACTGAGGGTGCACTCGATCCCCTCGTCTAGATCATCAATAAAGATGTTAAACAGGAGTGGCCCCAACACCGAGCCCTGGGGGACACCACTCGTGACCGGCCGCCAGCTGGATTAATTCCGTTCACCACAACTCTTTGGGCCCGGCCATCCAGCCAGTTTTTTACCCAGCAAAGTGTGCAATTGTCCAAACCTCGAGCAGCTATTTTTGCCAGGAGAATACTGTGGGAAACAGTGTCAAAAGCCTTGCTGAAGTCAAGGTAAATTACATCCACAGCCTTTCCCTCATCCAATAAGCAGGTCATCCTGTCATAGAAGGAAATCAGGTTTGTTTATCAGGACCTGCCTTTCATAAACCCCTGCTGACTGGGCCTGAGCATCTGGTTGTCCCTCATGTGTTGCATGATGGTACTCAGCATGAGCTGCTCCATCAGCTTCCCGGGCACCAAAGTCAAGTTGACAGGCCTGTAATTTCCTGGATGATTCTTCCGGCCCTTCTTATAGATGGGCATCACATTGGCCAATTTCCAATCAGTCAGGACTTCCCCCGTCAGCCAGGACTGCTGGTAAAGGATGGAAAGCAGCTTAGGGAGCACCCCAGCCAGCTCCTTCAGCACCCTCGGGTGTATCCCGTCTGGTCCCATAGACTTGTGTGTGTCTGTGTGATGCAGCAGGTCACTGACTGTCTCCTCCTGGATTGCAAGGGGGATCGCTCTCCCAGTCTCTGTATTCTGGCTGAGGAGGCTGGATTGCCTCAGAACAACTGGTCTTGCTATTAAAGACTGAGGCAAAGAAGGCATTAAGCATCTCAGCCTTCTCCTCATCACTTGTTACCATGTTTCCTCCTGCATCTAGCAGGGGATGGAGACTCTGCCTGGACTTTCTTTTGCTACTGACATACTTATAGAAACTTTTCTTGTTATCCTTGATTGCAGAGGCTAAATTAATTTCCAGCTGGGCTTTAGCCCTCCTGATTTCCACCCTGCACAGCCTCACAGCCTCTCTGTAATCACCATGTGTGGCTAGACCTTTCTTCCAAAGGCTGTAAACTCTCCTTTTCTCCCTGAGTTGCAGCCAAAGCTCACTGTTCAGCCAGGGTGGTCTTCTCAGGCATTGGCTTCTCTTAGAGCACCTGGGGACTGCCTGCTCCTGAGCCATTAAGAATTCCTTCTTAAAGAGTGCCCAGCCTTCCTGGACCCCTATACCCTTCAGGACTGTCTCCCAAGGGATCCTTTCAAGCAGGTGCCTAAACAAGACAAAGTCAGCCCTCCTGAAGTCCAGGATGTCAGTCCTGTTTAGCTCTCTCCTGACCTCTCTAAGAATAGAGAACTCTATTATTTCGTGATCGCTGTGCTCTAGTCAGCCTCCAACCTCCACATCGTCCACAAGTCCTCCTCTGTTCACAAAGAGGAGGTCCAGCAGGGCACCTTATCTGGTCGGTTCACTCACCAGCTACGTCAGGAAGTTGTCTCCCACACATTCCAGGAATCTCCAGGACTGATCCCCCTCTGCTGTGCTGTATTTCCAGCAGATGTCTGGGAAGTTAAAGTCTCCCACAAGAACAAGGGCAAACAATTGTGAGATTTCACCTAAGTGCCTACAAAATATCTTGTCCATCTCTCTGTCCTGGTTGGGTGGCCTGTAGTAGACTCCTACTACAACATCTGCCCTGTTGGCCTTCCCCCTGATTCTAATACAAAAACACTCCACCCTGTCTTCACTACACCTTTGCTCGAAGCAATCATAACAGTCCCTAACATACAGAGCCACCACACCACCTCTCCTTCCCTGTCTGTCCCTCCTAAAGAGCTTGTACCCATCAGTTGTCAAACTCCAGTCATGGGAGACATCCCACCGTGTTTCTGTAATAGCAACAACATCATAATTTTCCTTTTTCATCACAGCTTCAAGCTCCTCCTGTTTGTTACCCATGCAGTGTGCATTGGTATACATGCACTTCAGATGGGCCAATGTTTTGCCCCCTTCCCCTTTCCTCAAGTTTAAACTGTTAGGACCACAAGCAGAGTTTGGAACATGGGATCCAGCTTTGCCTGTGGCTGGCAGATAACTGAAGTCAGGATTTTTTTTTCTGAAGTCAGATTGGTTGGGTAAGGGAAGTTGGGTGAGGCCAACAAAGTCTGACATACAGCAACACCTGAAGCAGAAAATGCTTCATCATCATAAAAAAAAAAAAAAAAAAAAAAAAAAAGAGAGACATAATGAATCTAGAGGCAGACTCTTGTTTTATTAGGTGTAAATCAGATGTGATATTAAATCCATATGGTAAAGGTTAACGTGTAAGAAGTATTGCATATTGATCGCAGCACTTTAGAACTGGCCTGATTTTCATTAGCATTTTATCAGCTTCACAATAGGCAACAACACTGATACAGAATGCCTAAAAATTAACTGCAACAGTAAATGATAATGCAAGTTTTAAAAAGATGATAATGCAAGTTTTAAAAAGATAATAATGCCTTTCTTATGCCTGTGATGATAACAAACAGCAGAGATCTTTAATAGCAGCATCAATTCCATCTCACAAACAAGGAAAAGTGAACATGGGAGAAAGAAACTATGCAGATCTACAAATAAAATCATAAAGCTGCTAGTAAAATGATCCAGCAGCAGATGAAAAAGTGAAATCAATATCAAAAACATATTAATTAGTACCTTCTCCATTCCACTACATACATGTCAGATTCCAGTACTTGCAAAAGCAGGAAAGTTTGTGGTATAAGGGCTCCAGTCTCTGAAACTCATCTTTCTGTAACTGAGGAATTGCCCCCGAAGGCCACTAAATGAAATAGAGGGAGCCAGAGACAGTAACATTTTTTTCCCAGGGACATAAGTGGATTGTGAGATTAGACATCTCCCTGGCACTGCTCTCAATGGAACTGTAACACCCTACTTTCCCCTTATCTCTGCATATTAACATCCCAAACTCTGCAAAATACCTCCCTGATGGGTGAACCAGACCTGGCAGTGAACCTGCATACAGACAGGAGGGCACTGGGGTAGGCAGGAGGTGGGCTTCAAACCCCCCTCAGCACCTTCGAGGTCAGCACCTCTCACGGCAGAGAGCAGCAGTCAGTCCCCAGCTCTGGGAATTACCCACTGCTCAGTCCTTGGGCTCACACAGGGATATCTATGCTGATTTGTGTCTGATCTGCATTTCATGGACAAGACTGTTTAAATGCAAGTAATTGGGACTGAGCACAATCAGTAAGGAAGGTATCAGCCAGTGAAACCACAGCCTGCAGGTCCACAGGGACCTGCACCTGTGCACAATCCTGCCAGCTGAGCAGAGCCCACACACAGGACATCAGTCCCGGCCACCAGGACATGCCCCGCAGCAGCATGGAGCCCCACCTCTGAGTCCCACCAAATATCCAGGGAGCAGAAGTGTTTTCTGAGTCAGGGAGAGCACAGTGATGGCTGACATTCAACAGATAGCCAAGCTGAAGATTTACATCACAGCGTAACAGTCAACTCTATATTGTTCTTTGCGCCTCTGCCAGCAATTCCAGGCAGACTTTTCTTCTTACCTTTTGCCGGCTGCTGAACACTGCTGTTTTCAGAAAACTGCCTGTTACAGCCCAAGCTCTTTCCTGATCAGTAATAATTAGATCATGCCCTGTTGTTGTGCATGTAAAGCTTGGAGAAAATCTCCATTTACACTGCTTTCTACCCATCAGCACTGAATTTCACCTGCTGTTTTACTACATGGTCATTCATGTAACTTCTGCAACTCTCCAGACAGCTTTCATTTGCACGGCCGACAGTAACTTAGTGCCATCAGCCAGGAATGAAGTTATTCTGGCAAGTTATCCAAAATGTCTTCTTCTCCCCACAAAAAATCATTCTGTCAAATAAACAATCCCTCTTCTGTGAGCACACCACTCCAATTAATGGAGGTTAATTGTCTATAACAAACAACCATTCAGTGTATTTATTACACTAATGAGATTTCCTTTTTCGAGAATTTATTAGTAGAAAAATACAGTTTTGTTCACTTGACTTTTAACTGCACCAAGGAAATGTTCTTGAATTCAGGAAAATCTTTCATTCTGAGAGAAATTACAAACTGCTCTTTAAAGAAATGGATATTTATCCACTAGTTGACACTTAGATCTCCCTGAGCAAAAGATCAAAAGAACTGCTTTCAAACACATTCATTTACTAGGTGTTTTGTAATATGAATATGTGTGATACTGCAGCTGCACCCACTTATACATTGACTATAAAGATTTTTTAAAGCATAACTGACCCTAAAAAGGAATCTGTCTTCTTCCCATGTCACCACCAGGTTGCCATCATTAGAGCTAAAATTACCTAATTTTAACAACAACGTGCTGGAAAGCCAGTGGTAAGTAACAGTTAAAATACTTCCAGTTCTCTTACTTTAAAATTTCCACAGTGAAAATAATTTGGCTGATTAAACTTTGTCTCTTAAAACTAAAAGGCGCATATCACCAGAGACAATTACACTGGGCTGAGTTTGGCACTGCTACAGCTAGATCACTATATCTTGTTAATTTAGTTAGGCTGTGTATTGCTGTTCTGCTCTCCATTCATACCCACATTTTCAATGCAAACTATACCCCAGATAAGAATCTAGTGTTTTAATGATTAATAAAGGAATATTCAAACCATTCCATAAGAAAAAAGTTAGATCTTGATAGATATTAGCAAGCTCTAAAGAAGGAAAGAAAATACATTTACTGTAATCTTTGTCACATATTCCTAAACCCATCCACAGCACTTTCTCATCCTGTGAGTATTTGTGCAACTCTTATTTTGCTTGCACAACTGTTTGTGCTGATCCCTCTTCACTGGTGTGTGCCACATACTAAGCTGTTATCGTAGCAAGGCTCTGTCAGGCCGGGTGTTCTGCAAAGACCTATAAAGAATTTTTATCCCAAAAAATTTGAAACTAAGAAATTTAAAAAGTGACTACAGTGGTAACAACTTTGAGACATGCAGATGGCTTTATGGTATTTATCTGCCACTCATTTAGATTGCACTTGCCCTCACATCTGGGTCAAACTCCACCTTGAAAGTAAAGTCCTCCAGTGAGGTGGTCCACATGCATGTGGACATGTAGTCATCACTTGTTAAAACTATGTAAAAGTTACATGATGTCTTATGAGGGAAGTGGTCTGCAGTACTTAGAGAAATTTCAATTTGATGATAAAAGAAGGTGTATATATAGCATGGTGAATATGAAGAGAGAGAAATGGCAAAGGAAAGATAATGAAAAGCTCCACCAAAAAGACAGATTTAAAGCCTCAGGTACTCCACCATGCCAACAAGCCAACTCATTCTGAGTAACTTCCACAGGGCCAGTTTCACTTATCTTTTCCAAATATGTCTTTAGCTTTCAAGAAAGTCTTGGCTGTGGGGACTGAAAAATAGAATAAGCCACAGGACAAAGAGTGGTGCATGCATGTTTATAAGTAAAAACTCACTTTCATTGTATGTGTAGGTTCGTTTCTTACTTCAGCTGTGTGTGAAAAGATCATTAGGAGCATAGGCATCAGTTATGAAAATATTTGATTGCAACTATTAAGATGCTAAACTGAATGAGATGTGATGGAAAACACATCTCGGCATGGATTCCACCACTGCTCCATTTCTGAAGAAAGCAAATGCCAGCTTCAACTCAATTATTTTACTCCAGTAAAACCACTGTGGCCTTATTCATCCTATTGAATTTGCCTTCTCTTCATGTCTCAAATAGAGCTCCTCCTCCATGAATGGAGAGAAGAGCCAGATGCCCCCTGTCAATCAATTAATACCATGGTATTAATACCACATATAAGATCCAATATACTGTTCCAGACCATTTTGATGCAGAATTAGCTCTAAATATAATCCACTTCTCTCAGCTGCCCTCCCCAAAGTCTCCCAACTAGTCACATATACAGCCATTAAAAAAAAATATGAAACATTACTGCAACAGAACTTGTATTAACAGATTATATACTGAAAGATTGCAGCCACTCGGTAGTTTCTCAAAGCTAGCACTTCCAGGCCAAACTTTTATCATGAGCCCTGGACATGTGATACCTTCTGGGTGAGTGTGGTTAGAAACATTTTATTAATGACAATTAAACAGCAAGAGTAAAAAAGGCATAAGATGTTCCAAAAATTGAAACATTTATTAAGAGTAAACAAAAAGAAAAAAGTGTTAAAAAAAAAAATCCTCAATCTCACTTGATTAGGTGATACTTCTTTAATCAGCAAATTGCAATCTTGTTTCAGCCTGAAGATTGGTGTTACGAAGAGCATAAGGACAACCTAAATGATCTAGCACTTATTTAACATGCTGCAACACCAGCAGGCTTATTGTAATATAATAGAGTAGTAGAGCAATTACACTCTGAGATTAATATTTATAGAGCATAATCAGGTTTTCCTTATTTAAAATATTATTCAATGATTTGTGCTCCTTAAAAACATCTTCAAAGTCGATGTAGGGTTTGAAATAAGTCTTTACAGAAAGGTGTCAAAATTCCTTTCAGGAATCTAGAATGGTGTTCACTGCCCCTCAGAGATCATGTGTGGTGTGATCCCTGCAAGTCTTGCACTTCAGGAGCAAGGATCTCCCTTTCTGATCTGAAGGAAAGAACACAAGACAGATTAGGGGATGGTTATAAAATGGCACGAAGTAGTGCTGTGAAAGGGATTTGCAACATTGCCTGGGACAGTGGCAAGAACTATCTGTAGCAAGAAACCCAAGAAACCAACAGAGGTCAGATACGGAACCTCACCAGGAGGACAGAGGGAAGAGCATTTTTTCACGAGCAATCCAAAACACTGTGATATTGATATACTAGCAATCCCTGTGAAGTCAGAGCCTCAGAAAATTAAGTGTGAACCTCCAGGGTGACTGGCCAGTCACACAGGGACACAGTGACACAGGCCTCCAGGTTTCTTTCTTCCCGAACGGTACCATCTCTTGAGCAAGAGCTATCAGTCACCGTGTGTTCATACTGCACAAAGCCCAGGCATGACCAGTCTGAGCAAAGACCTCTGTGGGCTATTGCAACACAAATTGTGTGCAATAATGACTATTCTTTCTGGAATGCAGTTAAAACTAGAATCAGGGTGCTTAAACTATTCACTTTAAATGTGAGAAAGGTATATGCCATGATGTCCTTATCTGAGTCAGAACAAAAACAGTGCCCAGATCACAGAAAGAGAGATGGAGCTATAAGGTACCAGATCCCTTACACCCACAGCATAGGGGATCTATGTCTGCTTTCCATCAGCAGGAACTGACAGTATTTTAAGGTGGTAATTGTTAGTGCCAACAATTCTGAGCTCATCGCCTTCTGCTGTAATGAGCCCTGCTTTAAATTCCAAAATGCACGTGCATTTTATAACAGGGTGTGGGAGTGCTGTTAATTGCTTACCTGCACTCTTCAGGAAAGTATTTCTTACATCTGAGTATGTATAACTCCTGGTCATTTTATTCTTTGCCCTGTAATTCCAACTTCTTTTTACCATGTAGTAAACACCCAAAGTGTTTAATAAACTTTGTAGCTAATGTAACTAACCAAGATATGATTTTGCTTTCTAAGCATGGAGGAGAGTCCTTCAGTTTCCCCATCTTCAAGATATGTCCTGCTTATAGACAGGACAAAACCATCACATGGTTCTGGAGTGCTCAGCATTCAGTTTCTCTGGTATTAATAGAGATTCCTGGACCCCACTCCTGGGACATCTCAGTCTTACTCAGCACCCAAATCTGCTCGGCACTGCCCAGTGGAACCTGGGTTCAACCCAGCACTCCCCCTCAAAAAAAAAAACCCCACATCTCTTCTCTCTGGAAACAGCCTGTGACAGCAGCGGAGCAGAAGACAGCCCAACCAAGCATCTTCATAGGATATAATGATAGGTTACTGCAGACACACAAATGAAGAAAACAGAATACTTGAGATTAAATGAATTAAATTCATCGCTGATACAGCTTCTGGCTTCAGCAAACTTTGGTTTTTACATCTCACTAAACACACAGCTCCCTGGCCTCCCTTTTTTGTCTTCAAATTGTAAGAAGGCCAAATTTCTTGGTGGTTCATACCATCTGATCAGCTTCCTGGCAATAGCTGTCAGCAGTGGACTTCCCTTGATGTCATGTCACTAATGGGGGCAACTTGCAAAATAACAGTGCAATACAGAGAAAAAAAATGTTTCAGATTTCATTTTAGAAAGCACTGAATAGAATATAGCAATGACCATGTAATTCCTCTGTACTGTCTCTGTTAACTGCGCGGAGGTGCTCAGTACTTGGGAAATCCTTGAAATAAAAGTGCATTTCCCTCTTGTAACTTGATCCAGACAAGCCCAGGCTGGTTGGGGTTGCTAGTGGAAACAGTTTTGCCCTCTGCCTTCTTTAAAATAGCAGCCAATCATGTCAATCCACCTTTGTTTGTGACATGAGTAGAAGCTACAACCTGGCCACTTTCATTGTTTGTTTTTTAATTTCCCTCCATCAAACAGTACTCTATTTCTCCTCACCTTCATATCTTGCCTGTCAATCCAGTGATTCACGAATGTATCTCTTTCATATCTTTAGCAAAGATATTTTAATAAAAATATTAGCCTGACTTAGGTGAACAACGCCGAAATATATTTCCAACTGTAAGTCTGAACTGAAAATCAGGAATTTGCTTTGATATTCACAGTGCCTTTGGTCCTTGTAAATATTCATATAAAAGTTTTTTTCTCTACAAACGCAACTGATATGCTTGCAAGCTCATGTGAAGGCATTGGCACTTTTATAAATAACAAGATAGTAATCTAATTACTGAACAAAATAAGTGGCAGGAGCCTTAAGTGGCTATTCCAGCATCAGAAATCACAAATTGCAAATAGATATTAAATAAATAATATATATTACCACACGCAGGGCAATAGTGTGACTTGTACACACTTCTGCCAACATATTAATCCATATCTCACATGTGTGATTGTTTTGATTATTTAAATAAACAACAGTTTCTCCACCTTCAGTGGCTAATTTGAAAAGAGAACATTCCTATTCCTACATCATATGAGTGAAAGTAGAGAGGAAATGGTAATTCTGTTTTCAGAAAAGGGACCAATCTGTGCCAGTTGATTCTCTAATAGAGGTCAACATAGAATCATAGAAATCTCAAGTTGGAAAGCACCCATAAGGATTATTGAGTCCAACTCCATGCTCCTCACAGAAGTACCTAAAACTATCTGACTAAGAGCGTTGTCCAGATGCTCCTTGAACTCTGGCAGACTTAGTATCATGACCACTTCCCTGGGGAGCCTGTTCCAAAGACTGACCACCCTCTGAGTGAAAAACCTTCTTCTAATGTCCAGTCTGAACTTCCCCTGATGCAAAACTTTTAGTTTTTAACTTTTAGATTTAATTGTTTGTTGGTTTTTTTTTTTAAATTTTTCCTGTCTGAAATAGTCATATTTTGTATGTGAACCTGGAGCGTACATCAGCTAGAGCATATACATTTAGCTGTTCAAATGGAAAAGTGCATTCTTGAACACAGACCCATTCCAGAAAGTCAGTTCCTGGTGCCTTGTGGAATGTAGAGAAAACACTTCATGGTGTCTGACACTTTTGCACTCCTAAGAAAGATGTGCCCGGTTGCAGACCCAAGAAGGGCCTAAAGGTTATTTCTTCACTTGAGGTGCATGAAGTGGACAACAAAAACTAAGCACTGCATGGAAGTGTTGCTGCAGTCTGCTCACAGTGTCTGTGCTCTCTTTCTTCCCACTGTTGCCACAGCCATGATGAGCTGGCTGTTTAAAGAATGTGGAAGATGGGACTGATCTGTGAAATTCTTTTCCTGTGTATGAAATGCTTTGTATGCAGACTTTTTGACAGGTAGAAGCTCCTGTGCACTCCTAGGCTGCCTTTTCTCCTTTATTTAGGAATTCTTGAGTTTACCAGGAGAATATTGACTGTTGCAACCATGAGAAAGGTTATATGATGTCAATCTTAGATATGATGTAGAAGGAACTCATACAGAAAAGATTGCTGGCAAATTAAGGCATGCTGTCAATCTAAACTCACTGTTGCCAGTCATTTATAGCCTGTATCTAAATTATATTAATTGTTGACTGTCCATACTGCCAGCCTGACAGATGCCTGGTTCATGTAATAGTTGTATTTTCTCTTATTAAAGAAAAATACTTGCAGAAGCATCTTCAAGCAAATATAAAAGTTGCACGATAAGAAAGTGGTGTTTTTCTAGCAATCTTTGCACTGCACATTTCTGACAGGTTTTTTCACCACATTCCACATCAATAATGCAACAGCAACCAAAAGGCCATGTATGCATTTAATCTGTGAGTGCTGAGGGCACACAGTTACAAGGCAAATGCTCTGCAAACATTCTCCATCATGTGCTTCTACTCCAGGGAGTTGCCATTGGAGACTCCTCAAAGTCTAAGTTAGATACATTTTAAAATACAGCACTTTTTTGACACTAAATAAAACAAACTCCTAGCTTTATTGAATTATATGAAGTGCTGCAGAAAAAAATAAGAAAAATTATGCCTTTGAATTCTTGTCTCATCTGAAAATGACTACCAGGAGCAGGCAAGTGATTGCATGTAAAAGTACCCTTTGTCCAATTTATGACTTTTATATATATACATAAATGTATATGTAATCTTTCTTACTGCAACCATCAGAGCTACATAACACTGATGGCAGCAGGAGAGAAGGAGCAGCAAGAGACAGTGTGAAGAAAGGGAGCAGGGCTACAAAATGAAGAGAGTTAAACACAGAGAGATTTCCTATCTACTCTCATCCAAGGAGAATGAAGCAATCATAGAATCATAGAAAGACTTAGGTTGGAAGGGACCTTAAAGATCACCTAGTTGCAACCCCCTGCCATGGACAGGGACACCTTCCACTAGACCACGTTGCTCAAAGCACTGTCCAGCCTGATCTTGATCTTTATCCAGTCTGATCCCTTCCAGGGAGGGGGCAGCCACAACTCCTCTAGGCAACTTGTTCCCATGCCTCACCACCCTCACAGTAAAGAATTCCTTTCTTATATCTAACCTGAATCTACCCTCTTTCAGTATAAAACCATTACCCCTTGTCCTATCACTATACTTCCTTATAACGAGTCCCTCCCCATCTTTCCTGTAGTCCCCTTTAAGTACTGGAAGGCCTCTATCAGGTCTCCCTGGAGCCTTCTCTTCTCCAGGCTGAACAACTCTCTCAGCTTGTCCTCATAAGGGAGGTTCTTTAAGCCCCCTGATCATCTTCATGGCCTCCTCTGGACCCACTTGAGCAGGTCCATGTCCTTCTCATGTTGGGGGCCCCAAAGCTGGACAGAGTACTCCAGGTTGTGTCTCACAAGAGCAGAGTAGAGGGGGAGAATCCCCTCCCTCAACCTGCTAGTCACGATTCTCTTGATGCAGCCCAGGATACAGTTGGCTTTCTGGACTGTGAGCACACATTGCTGGCTCATGTTGAGCTTCTCATCAGCCAATACTCTCAAGTTCTTCTCCTCAGGGCTGCTCTCAAACCACTCATCACCCAGACTGTATTTGTGATGGTATTTCCCCAACCCATGTGCAGGACCTTGCATTTGGCCTTGTTGAACTCCATGAGGTTTGGATGGGCCCACCTCTCAAGCCTGTCAAGGTCCCTCTGGATGGCACATCCCTTCCCTCCAGCGTGTTGACCACACCACACAGCTTGGTGTTGTCATCAAAATTCCTGAGGGTGCACTCAGTCCCACTGTCCATGTCACCAACAAAGATGTTAAACAGTGTCGGTCCCAGCACTGATCCCTGAGGAATATCACTCATCACTGGTCTCCACTTGGACATCGAGCCATTGACCACAACTCTTTGAGGGCAAACATCCATCCAATTCCTTATCTACTGAGTGGTCCATTCTTCAAATCCATGCTTCTCCAATTTAGAGATGAGGATTTCATGCAGAACAGTGTCAAATGCTTTGCAGAAGTCCAGGTAGGTGATGTCAGTTGCTCTTCCCTTATCCACCAGTACTGTAACCCTGTCATAGAAGGCCACCAGATTTGCCAGGCACAATTTGCCCCTAGTGAAGCCATGTTAGCTGTCACCAATCACCTCCTTATTTTGCATTTACCCTAGCATAGTTTCCAGGAGGATCTGCTCCATGAGTTTGCCAGGCACAGAGGTGAGACTGACTGGCCTGTAGTTGCCCAGGTCCTCCTTTTTTCCCTTTTAAAAATGGGGATTATATTTCCCTTTTCCAGTCAGTGGGAACTTCACTGGACTGCCATGACTTCTCAAATATGATGTATAGTGTCTTAACCACTTCATCTGCCAGTTCCCTCAGGACCCGTAGCTGCATCTCATTGTGTCCCATGAACTTGTGCACCTTCAGGTTCCTTAGATGGTCTTGAATCTGATCTTCTCCTACAGTGGGCAACTCTTCACTCTCCCAATTCCCACCTTTACCTTCTGCCGCTTGGGTGGTGTGGCTGGAGCACTTGCCAGTGAAGACTGAGGCAAAAAAGTGATTGAGTACCCCAGCCTTCTCCATATCCTGGGTAACCAGGTCTCCTGTCTCCTTCCAGAGAGAGCCCACATTTTTCCTAGTCTTCCTTTTATCACCAACATACCTACAGAAGCTTTTCTTGTTGCCCTTGATGTCCCAACTATTTTCTCCAGTGGTGTTTTCCAGACACAGCTGAAGGTGCTTTGTTTGACTTTGCCTTATGCCTTGACATTGTTTGCTTAGTTAGACCAAAACACAGATCTGGAGAACAATTATTTTTGCGAAACATGCTTCAAATAGTGAAATATTATTGACGAACTCGTATTCCATTATATACACATTGCTAAAGTGCAATTAATCATATGCAAACATTATAAACATTATAGTTGTCAACATTTAAAAACTATATAAATGGTTTTGCAGGTTATTAATATATAGAAAGCATTCCCTCAGTTAAGGATAATGAACACCTAAGGAATAGTATGGTAAACTTATCTTATCTCAAAGGCAAAACTGTAAAGATTTTAGTGGTGACACTGTCTCTGTAATAAATGTAGGCTGCCTGAGCTAAACACATGAGAATATATATATATATCACATGAACTTTTAAATAAAATTTAGCTTGTTGCCCACAGAAAAATAAGAGGTTTTTCTCCTTTTTCTTGCTTCTTCTGGTACTTTCTGACTCCTGAATGCCCGAAAGTAGAACAAGCAATTAATATTAAAGATTACTGTCATTACATAGCAAACAATATAATATATAATGACCCTGACACGAAACCTTAGATAAGAATTCAGTCCACAAGAGGACCCTATTAGAAATGTTACTGTCTATCTGCAAAAAGAGAGACACAACCCTTGGTTTTGCTTCTCAGTCCCAGGGAAGAAATAAAAATAGAAACTTCAGGGGGAGCAGGGACAGGACAGGTCAGAGGGTGAGGAAATGGGCTGACTCCACCTCCTCCCTCTTGCAATGTTGCAGTCATCTTCTCCTGCTGTTATCCTAGGGATGTGTCTACTGCCACTGGAAGGTCCTTAGCATAGCACAGTTTGCTGTGGTTTACCAGAGGGACAAGATACTAAGAGTAATGAAGTGAAAGGATACTCCTTTCTACCCATGTACATATATCCTTATACTATTAGCAGCATTTGGTCTTTGCAAGTCCCTTGAAAAAAGAAATGTACATAAACATATGGCAAACGTATTCCCAAAAAGAAAGATAGCCACTAATAAATGAGCTCTGAATTAGGTGACAAACCTGCTGTGGGGGGAAGGACTGGAAAGAACAAGGCATACCCACACTGCCGTCTGTGACAGAGCTGCAATTGCTACTGTAAGTGCAGCAGTGCAGATCTGGCTTTGCGCTAACTGCTTCTCAGGTGGGTTTGGCAGCATGAGCTCTACTCTGAGCTGCTACCACCGAGCCACAGGCAACAGCTGTGAAAGATAATTTGAGACTGGCTTGAGCGTCCTTACAGTATAGTGCTGCAATAGCACTGACTTCAGTGTACTGTTTAGGCACTATTACAAAAGCATGAAAGTATTATATATAAAATAATGATTAATGTACAATAGATAGACAGGTGTTCCTAATTTACTCTTCTGTATAAAACCACACCAGGACAGTATCAGTAAAATATAAAACAAACACATCTGGGACAGATTTTTGCATGTGAGGCATAATTAGCTGATGGAGTTCTTCTCTAGCACGCATTACTACACCCAACAAATCAGAATAATTCCAAAAAAGGGTAGAGATTTGTATAAACTGTGAAAAGAGAGTAAAAGAGACAAATTGCACGTAAACATTGAAAAACACTAATGCTAAAGCAAACAGCAAAACCTCTCTTTTAATTGATAGGATTTATGAAGACTACAGCCAATATATTTCCTAGATGTTTCTTACATCATTTTCTGAATTGTTTGGTGTGAACTGGTCTCAGAAACTGCCAGCATACTGGAATAGAGGAGTTCCCGGTATGGGATTTGTTACAGGAGGTGCTAATGATACTGGGAATGATCATCACAGTTGCTCAGCAAGCATTCCCCAGACGCAAAGCGAGTCTACAGATGATGCTTTTGAACGCAGTTCTCCTTTTGTCCTGAGATGCTGAGCAGTGATACACTCAACATCTCACTCTTTTACTGTATTTTTTTATAGTCTTTAAAGGTCTGAATATGACTTTCCATCTTTCCGGCAGCGCTTTTTCTTTATTGCTTGCATGAGTTGTTCCATTTCATTATCCACCAGAATAGTATATCTTCCTTGTTTTGACAGGGACTGTTCTGTTACAATTACCTGCTGTCGTTGCGGTTCAAGTGAAGGTGCTGCCAGCTGGACAAAGCTGTAAAGTAACATGAGTGAATTCCCCAATGGTAAAGTTTTTTTGAAAATACAGGAAGCAATTAGCTATCTCTATATTTAGAAGAGTGCTTGTATTGCAGTGAGACACTTCCAGCCGAAGGTTGGGGCAGACTGAGCTTGATGCTTCCCAAAATTCAGAAATGTTTGACTCCTTCATTGCATCTAAAAACTCTTCATCTCATCTGGAAAAATTGACATATATAAGAACATGTGATACTTAGCCACAAAATAACATGGGGGTAAACTGTACCAAACCTTTCAGGAACGGTATTCCACAACATTCTTACAAGGGGAAACAAAAAGTTCATGTCAGGTGGCAGAACTGACAGAAACTGCATGTCTTTCTGATGGGCTGAGCACCTCTTGTCTCAGCTAACCTGAGTAGGAATCAGTAAGGAACAGAAACTAGAGCTTACCAGCATTGCAGGTCTGCATCCAAAAACACGGAGAAGAAAGTGAGAGGATGCAGGAGATGGCAGCATGGGCTCACACAGGTCACCCGCTCCACTGCCAACAGGTGGACAAGGAACTCCCTCATGCCCCTGTACATGCTGCTGGAGGGACAGTCTGTGACCAGTGGTGACCACCAGACCTGGACTGCTGGAGGCATATGGGACACCTATTATCTCCTTTAAAATTCGTTTGCACATTGTAATTACCAAAAAAAAATTAATGCAACCTCCTTTTTAGAAACAAACAAACACAGCACAATATTTCAAAGTTACTTTTCAAAGAGGTAACAGGAATACATTTGGAGGCCATGATAACACCAACGCATATTACCATTAAACAAGACTTTGCAACCAAACATGCAGCTTCAGCAACAAATTACTACAGACCAGAAGGTTGAAGACATACACAAGAGGCCATGCTCCTACATGTGGGCTAGAAGGCTTGAAGAAAAAGAAGAAATTAAACTATAACACAATAAATGAAGCTAATAAAATTTAGTACATTTAGCACGGTTAGTACTTTTTGCCAAGTTAATCTTTAGTTATATAGATTATCTTTATTTGCCTTAATAAGACATAGGAATGGCTTTTTGGCATGTTTTGCAGCTAGTTTCTACTGAGCTAGCAAGTCTAGAAATAATCTTTACTATTTGAAAAATGAAAATTAACCTCTTACTGGCTTGTCCCCTCTAAAAGTTTACCTGTTAATCATAATTGCAATGTCCTTTCCTCTTTGCAGAATATACAGTACAAACAGAAAAATTTTCCTTCTCCAAAGCAGCTTCAGCTTCATGGAAACCTAGAGAGATTCCTGTAATCTTCCAACTATTACAGACCCCAAACATTTAACTTTGAACATGTTTTGTCTTTCATCTATGTGCTCCTAACAGATGAGCTGGTTTTGTACCCCTCATAAATTTACAAATTAAACTCCTACATGCTCTCCTCCTGCTTAATTTGGTGCTTTGGGACAACACTGCCCTTATTCACTTAAGAACAAAACCATTATTCAGATGAACTACAACAACCTAATCTTCAAACAGTAAAATACAACTTACAAAACAAATTTGTGTTACACTCAATATTTAACTTCAACATTCAGTACTACACAATACAAGCTCAAGCACATTCAATTTAATGATGTATGGAAGAAATTCCTTCCAGAAAATAAGTGAAATTTCTGTCAGAAGTCTGAGGTAATCTTGTGTTCATGAAAATGTTTTTGAGGGATCTTTTATAGTCTATATCACTGGACTGCCCCTTGCAGCACCAACAAGTGAATATGAGTCCTCAGAAGCAGCATTTAATTGCCACTTTATACAGTATAAATAATTGCTTAGGTAGCAAAAAAATAGTGAACTGTTTGTTCCGTAGACTTTAAACTGGACTATTACTTTTTTCTACATAGGGAGATATACTGTAGCTTCTCACTGGAGAGCGTGATCCAATAATGAGGTGTAAGAATAAGGATGCAAGTTAATCCATAACTCCTAAATGCAATTAGGATACCTAAAAGTGCTAACTGCAACGATGCTTCTAGTGACACTCTAGTGATGCTCAGTAGATAGCAAATTCAGGGATAGCAAGAGCCATGTCTTTGAAGGGTACAGTGTATTGTTGTGGTTCAAACCCAGCTGGCAGCCAAACACCATGCAGCCACTCATCCTCCCCCCACCCCGGGGATGTGGGAGAAAATTAGAGGAGTAAAGGTGAGGAGAGTTGTAGGTTGAGATAACAAGGATTTAATAATTGAAATGAAATAAAATTAAAATAATGATCATACTAATAGTAATAATAGAATATACAAATGAATGATGCACAGTGCGGTTGCTCATCACCCACTGATCAATGCCCAGCCTGTTCATGGCTAGTGATCCCAGAGGAGGGAAAATCCTGAAACCACAATCCTGGAAGAGAGCCAGCTTCCCGGCCAACCCTCATCTATATACTGGGCATGATGTTCTAGGATATGGAATATTCCATTGGCCAGTTTGGGTCCACCGCTCTGGCTCCGCTCCCTCCCAGCTTCTTGTGCACCTGCACATTAGCAGGACATGGGAAGTTGAAAAGTCCTTGATTTCTTAGCAATAAGTAAAAACATCAGTATATTATCAACGTTCTTCTCATACCAAAGCCCATACTGAATCTAAAACACAGCACTATTCCAGCTGCTAAGAAGAAAAATTATCTCTATCCCAGATAGAGCTAATGCTTCATTTCATTCATAGGACAATGCTTCGGGCCCAAAGCTACCCCAGTTTAGGGGAAAATATGGTGGTACTGGTGTCCTTGCTTACATGGCAATGACAGTGTGCAGGGGTCAGGCTAAACCTTGCTCTTTCCCTAACTCTGCACACTTGTTAAGTGAGGTCAATAATTGGTCTAAAATATTTAGTTCCATTTTCTAACACTTGCATGACAATAGCAATCTTTCTAGAGCAGGCTGCAATTTCCAAATGTACACAAGCAATAGCTATTAACACTGCAGCAGCTGCTGCCCTTCCAGAGGAACTGATGTGCCATGGGGAGGGAAGCAGTGCTGGAAATGATTTGGTACTTCAGTTTCTTCCCAGAGATAAGAGGTATGTGTGGAACAGGCCAGCATGGGTCTCCTAATTCACAGACAGGAGTAAGCTTGATCTCCTGGTGGAAAGGATGAGAGATTAAGCTAAAGAACCATATAGCCAGGGTAGACATAATGTGAATGAGAGGTTATCTGAATAAAGCCTCCATCCCTTTAAACAAAACTTACAGAGACAAAGGTTTTAGGCTTTTCTTTGTTAGAAATTTTTCCTTTTAGGAGAAACTTGGAATCCATAAACCTAAGTCCCCAAGCTCAGGTCCTGCCTGAGACTCTGTGGGAAAGAAATTCCCCCTTTCTGATGGACCGATGAATCTCTTCTGCATCCTAGCAAGGATGACATCTAGACAATCCTGAGTGCACAAAGGTCAGAACAACTCTAGGCTGCTGAAAGAAGTACAGTAACGAAAGGAAAAAAAAAAACCAACCTGGCATTTGTTATACACTCGAGAGGCAAAAAGTGGAACTTTGATTAAAGTGGAAGTGCTCTCATTAAAATTTTTCTTTTTCTGTTTCAAATGCTTATTAGTTGGAATACAGGGAACTACATGCAAGTTTTTATAAATCAAACAGCACTGCATTTATGAGGGTTTATGTTGCAGCAATGCCATTTTAATAATAATAATGACTATTGTTTTAGTTTTGAAAATATTATATGTGAATATGACTTGTAACTTAATAAATAAGTCTCTTGTCTAGATTGCAATTTAATTTTTCAGAAGAAATTACCAATTGTTTTAGAATATGAATCAGTTGCTATTGAAATATTCATAGTGCTTTAAGTAGGTCATTTTACACAGGATTTAATTTCATATGTGTATGTATCCTAGGACAACAATGCCTGTTTTGTAGCTTTGGACTGCACTGGTAGGTGACAGGTATGGCTCCCTGCATCCCAGGTGAAACCAGGTAATCAAATCACTGTACCAGAAGGGGTCTAGGTGCCCGATCAAGTTAACAGTATCATTGTAATCTGATGCCATGAAACACAGCACCATTAATTCATTTCCCTGAAAGGTACAAGATATTTGGGAAAGTGCACTCACATAGTGACGGATGTCTATAGACGTACATCTCCTTGTCCTGGATTAAGCTCTACCACCCTTAGCTCCAGGACATCCACTTCTAGTCACCTCTGAATTAACAAGGTGTTATATTCACTGTGTCTGACTCCCTCCCCACCTCTCTTTCTCTCTTGCTATCAGCTTCTATTTTATGACAACCCTCTTCTTATTCCTGAGATGAGAATTTGTGAGGTTTAAGCATTCTCTTTTATTTTGAATATTGGGAAGAGTAAACATTCATAGACTGGATGAAGTCAGACATATGGGTTTGGGGTTTTTTCCACACTCTGCTATTTTTCCTTAGGGAATGATATTTTTCCCATTGTTTCATCTCCTGTGTAATTTTCCTTTACTGCCCTCTTCTGATTTGGATATTAGGTAGGTTAATAGTGAATAGATAACCTGCAAGTCCTCCAGTATTGTAAAGATACTGTAAAGATTACTGGCACTTGCCTCACTCTGCCCACTAGAGATGTTCATCATTATATCTTCAGTGATAGCATACACATAAAACATCACCAAGGATGCTTAGACAAAAGAATCCTCAAGTTTAATGGATAAATCAGAAAAAATTAAACAATATAAACATAAATTCCCATACTTTCTACAAACTTCCATTACTGCCAATGATACATTTTCAGATGATGTCATGATGCGTACATCACAAATATCCAGATAAAAAAGGCTTGTAGCAGTCTTCTTACCAAAGAGTCAGAGAACATACGTATATGAATATCTTTCTGACAGTATTTGGCCTGGAGGAAAACCCAACATTTTTCTCAAGCTCATCAAAAAGCAATTGGCTTTTTAAGCACAGGGATTCATCCATGGGGGTTTATTTAGGGGACTTTATTGGTTTCAGTATTCTGCCATTGCACATTGATACAAACAACTTTTTCTATGTATATTTCAAATTTTCTCTTTGCGCACAGTGAAATTAAATAGCCTGATATGAAATTTGAAATTACATGTTTTTATTTCTGTGTAAACAGCATCTCCCAATAAAGTAACCTGTAACACAGTTATGGAAGGAAATTATTTTAGAAATGGCAATTCTCTGCTGAATTCATCTGCTCTCTTTATAGACTGAGTCACCAAATCTTTATAGACAGATGTTAGTCTTTACTACTTTTTGCTTTTGCAAGTACTGCATACACCTCTGGGAGTCTGAATTTGGGTGTCTTTATGAATCATTAGACTCCAAGAATCAAACTGAAACTCATTAACTGCATCCCAAATTCAGAAATCCTATTGCTGGTCATTCACAAGCTATAGAGAAACATAATCTTAATTTGCAGGATACATGTGCTAAACCGGTATCTGACAAAGCAATACATCTGACATAGGAATGACAAAGGCAGTCTGTCTGGAGCCCTCCAGCTACCAATCTACAGTCTTGTTTCAGTCCAGAGCTGTAGTGTCCTAACAGTACTTTTGGCCAGGGGTTTCTTGAATACACAGCAAATTGGTAGCATCCATTGATTTGGATCACAAGAGCCAGGCTAACTGATTGCTAACCACCTCAAAAACAGTGGACTTGGGATCTGAATCTCCTGAAGCCTTATCAAATCATCTGGATTTCTGGGCGGAGAACATCTGAAGTCAACTCAGCCAGACAAACAGGAGATCCTCCCCCAATCTGCCAGACAATAGTGAAAGAGGCTGCTTTAACCTTGCTGAACCTGATTTAATCAAAGCAGGTGAGACTCATCTTCTAATCAACATAAAAAAGACTTTGGGGCCCCATCTTAGAAAGTCTCCTGTGAGAGGAGAGGACAGGTAAAGGGAGAAGTAAGGGTGCACAGAACAGCACACTCACAATGGCCCTAAAGAGGCTGGAAGGCCCTTACTATATCCTCACATCAGGTGACTGTCTAATCATGGTGGTCTGTCACCTCTTGCTCATGGCATTTGTCTCTGTAACTGCTAGCTAGTTGAATTGAACCACAACAGTCATCTAAGCTGAACTGCAGGCAGAGATGTAATTGCACACACTCTGCTGCCACCCTGAAAAAACTCATATGCTCTAGGTTGGAGTGTTTCCAGGGCCCCAGGCACTGTCTCAATGACAATACTTCTTATGTTTAGAAACCATTCTCCTTTAATAGTCAAGCTAAGATTCTGTATATTACTCTTACAGCTTTCACCCTGTGACTTTTTAATGACTTGGTTATTAAAATCTATAGACTTTAATTGCAACAAAGTTGTAGTTAAAAAAAATAATAATAATAATCCCCAAAGCCGTACTATTGGTAAGTGGTAAAGGCTGAGTTAAAAGGGGTGATACTTTTCAGAAAAGATCACGCAAAAAGAAATCGGGAAACTCTGGAAACCTGAACTGACCATTAAAGAGGAGGTCCCAGCAGTGGGAGTCAAGTACAACAAGACAGACACTCAGGTAAAGTGAGGTTCATGCAGACTGCAGGGTAAGCTGAACAGAGAGAAGGGATCAGAAGTGGGTATGAGAATACTGTAAGAAATGAGTAAAAGATCAGAATGAGGCACACAGAATAATATGGGAATATTCTATCGAAAAGATTTTAAAGTTCAAAGATATACCTTTGATCAAGACTGATATGGACAGAGAACCATAGACTATGAGATTTAAAAGAAAAGCATTTTTATTTATAAGTCCAAGAAAAGAATAAAATTATACATTTTTGGACCAAAGAGAGGACAAAGAAAGCTTAGGAGTACTAAAAACCTGAAATTAAACTCTGAAAGGAAGTGAGTATTGGTTTTAAAATACAGAACTAAGAAAAGGCTCAGTATAAATATAAGGCTAGTTTCCATAATGGAAGACCAAGGTCCCAGATTAGAATGTCTTCACATTTAAGGAACATCCTATAATGACTCTCACCAATCTATGTCCAATCAACTTCAGGTCTCTAGAGCAAGAGCTATAACATGCAATAGAAGATGAAGACGTTTCTAAATAAGCTTTAACACCTGAGGAGGTCCAGAATGACACATTATGTCTCCAGGGATGCTGTGGAAATAGCTAACTGGGCTTTTGGCAGAGGTGGAGTGCACTTATCCAGTGCAGCTTCATACTACAGAGCAGCAGATTGCTAAGCAAAACCATGCCTGTGTCTTCTTCCCTGCCTAACATCTCTTACTTTCTTCACCCAGGTGGAGTGTAAGCAAACTCCACTGACTTTGGAATGCAGAGGTGGAGCATGATCACCTCTGGCAGGAGAGCAAAGGAGTCCCAGTTCAGCTGCCCATGGTGCAGCTGTTAGCTACACCTGAGCGCTCGTGTCTGGGAAGCTGTAACAGTGGTACATCCTCAACAAAAGTCCCTACCTACTGGATAATATAGCAGAAGATAGAAACCAGTAGTTCTTTAAAAAAAAAAAAAAAGGGAGGGGAGGGTATAAATGTGGACTGAAGAGCTACAGCAAACTACTTAAATGTAACTTTTAAAGTTACATTTGCTAGTTGATCTATGCTTTAAACAGAAAACTCAATACTATTCCTCATTATGAGAAAAACACGCTTCAACACACAGCAAGGTCTCTACAAACTTTGTTCTCCATGGGTCTATGTGTGACCCCATTCTGCTTTCACAGGGGCAAGGTGACTATGTAAGTTTAAGGTGTTTAAATAACATGGTGGTGTTGGGGGGGAAGGTTTTTATAACACCCAGATTAGGAAACCTGTGGTTATTTATACCCAGTTACACTGAGCTAGAGGCAGCCCCAGGTGAATGGAGGTTCATAGCTTGCAGCCATTTCTGCATGGTGGTGTAACCTGAGGTACTGCTGCCTCATACATGACCAAGAGGACTCAGGCCACCACACAGGTCCCCTGCCTGCCCAGCACCCACAACATGAGAATCTCTGAAGGGAATATATGCTAAAAAAGGTTTTCAAACTGAACCATGCAATTTGGTGTCCCCTCGCAGTCTGTACTGCTTAATTTTTGCCTCCACTCCAATTACATCAAAACGTAAAAGCTGTCTTCCAGAAGACTTACGGCCTTTATATCACATTGCATTGAGCCCATCAAAATTTAAGACCAATTGTCAAGACACAGTGCATGAGACTTCTTATCTGTGGATATCCACACTATTAGGGAAATGGGAAAGACATCAACTCAGCAGTACAAAAGGACAAGACTATGAGCTTGGATGCATCTTAGGCACTTTCTGGTTTTTCTTCTCCAGGATGGAAAACCCAGTTATTAAAGTGGACATGAAAACAAAGATGAAGACAGGAGTCTCTATGGTTCTGTGGGTTAACCCGTCATCTTGCAAATGACTGTCTATTTTAAATAGAAATATTTCTAACTTCTGGTTTGTTCAGGTAGCTACAGCCATGGTTGTGGTGCAACAGCAGAACCACTTTGTTCTGATGTTTATATAACAGTTGAGGATTTCTGGTTATTAGTAAATTGGCCATAGCTGTATTTCTTTCTTTAATGAAGTACTTTACTGAAACAGATTTACCTTCGGGTAAAAGACGGACAGATGGCAGGGATGTACAGGTCATGTGCTCTTCGAGGCTGATAAAGGAACTCCTACATGCCTATACACTGTCTGTCTCCTGCTGACTGAGAATAACTATAAAAGCACTAATTATAAACTGAAATATCTGAATTTAAGGATAAACATACTGCCTAAACTAATTATTATGTTCAATTTTATATACCCTCTGTGAAAATAAATTTCCTGATTAAATAAAATATTCTGATCTGTTCATCCAAAATATGAAAGTGACACTATCTGATGGTTTTTTTCTATTGTTCATATTGATTCCTTCAATTAGCACTTTTGACTTTCAAATGGGTAGACTAGACAACACCATCTAACCTAGGATCATGTCAGCAGCTGATAGTCCCAGATGCTTCAGATGAGGGAAACAAAATCCTCCTCTTTGTGCAAAGAAGAAATATCCAGTACATTTCCTTATTTTAATGTTTGTTTTTTAAGTCCCTGAAATGTGATCATTTTTACTATCCTTCCTCTTCTGTCCTATGCATACTGTAGTATGTTCTAATTAAGGACATAAATATCTTTTAACTTCCTCTGTCTGGTTCTACTCCTGGCCTCAGAATTATAGACTAGTATTGCATCCATTGCTATCCATTATCCATTCTGTCTTTATTTAAATATGATTAATTTTGGTTTGTTTTGTTTGATGTTTGGATTGAAAGAACATCTTCTTGCTCTTATATTAAGACTAAAAATACAACAATATGAAATACCTTCCTTTAACTATTTTTAATGTGTGCTGCTACAGTTACCCATTCACTTATCTAGATAATCCTAATTTCACATTTATATGGACATTTTTCCATGTCGTTCTTCCCAGTTGCTTCTAAATTTTCTTTTCTGCTGCTCATTCTTTTTACATGATAACCAGAACCGAAATGTTCCAAATAAACACACAACAGATTTATTTAGCATATAAATACATACCTTCTTCAATGCCACTCCTAGATTTGCACTGAAGTTTTCACTCAAAACTTTCTTTTTTACTGATTGCCATTAACCTTGAGCTCTGACATCTGTATAAGCAGTTCAGGCAATTCTTCCAAAATGCAATACCCACATTAATTTTCATCTGATGATCGGTGACCTAGCTTGGCTATCTCAGTAATGTTCTTCAGTCTTCTCTTGTTTTAATTATCCCAAACAATTTTGTCATATTGCAAACATTGCCACCTCACTGATCATTCTTTTACAGACTGTGAATTGTATTAATCACTGAGTACTGGTACTCAGCCTCAGGCCATTCCACCACTTTTTTTTGATATTTCTTCATCTGTCTCACTGTGTTTCGATAACAACTTTCTCTTTCCCCACAACAGTAAGCTTTTTTCACAGGTTTCTACAAAGAATTTTCCAGAAATAAAGTAATTTTTTTTAATTTCTGTAGAAAATCTTGCATTTTCTTTGATGGAAAAATGATTGTCCCTACCACATTACATCCACTTAGTTGTCACATACCTATTGATAATTGTTTAATCCAGTTTACCCAACAGTTAAGCAAAGCTCACAAGGGCTGTAATCACAAGATTGTCCAGAGCACTCACAATCTGTTCAGCTGCCTAATACCTTTGCAGTGCCTCATGTCCCATTTGTGCTGTGCCTCCCTGGAATAAAAGTCAGCCTGATGATGCAGGCAGAAGGCTTGGAGTCAACACTGGAGTCTTGCTCTGGCTCTGTCAGTCACTGGCAGTGTAACCTTAAGTAAGATTTCTAACTTTCCTGCATCTCCCTCCTTTCTCCAATGCAGATGATGCTTAACAACATCACAGGAATAGATCTGGCAGGTCTCTGTGTTTGTCTTGGTGCCAATTTCCAGGGCTCAATTAGATGTCTCCATCACAGCCTTAGAAGTCGGGGTACACAAGCACAGAACAAGTAGGATGCCCTCCTCCTCTGTACGTCTCTGAATACCCACCAGCTTTCCAAAGATTTCCTTTCTGGATGGGACAGGGAGAAGTTTGCAAGCACTGAGTGGAGGCTGGGTCTGCAGAGCCAGGCAGTGGGACTTTGAACAACCCGCCTGCAGGAGCAGACACATCTGGAAAAGCTGCATATGAATTTTTTATGAAGCTTGATTATTAACATTTTGTAAAATGCTTGGAGATCCTCGGTAGGAAAATTTTACCACCTGCTAAGTATTAGCCTTCTATAAATACTTCCAAGCAGGGCACAGTTGCCAAACATTTCAGTTCAACTTTAACCACTCTAACACCAGGCTGGGGAAATTTTCATGGCAACCCAAATCTTGCTGAACACATGTTTTACACTGCTCATTCTTCTGTCTTCTGTTTCAATAGTCCCCATTGTTCCCTGCCTTAATCTGTCCTTTAAATGGTCATTGTAATCATCGATTATAAGCATTTTGGTCAAATGTGTATCTTCTTTCTCAAAGCCAGAACTATAGTCTTAGTATTAATCCATTGCTATGCTGCAGATATTAGTTTCAGGGTCTTAAAAAATGTAACATAATTAGAGAATCTGACTATTTGTTCCAGTATTGTCATTTTAACTGTGTATTTGTTTTCAACTTTATGAAGTATTGCATAGGACCCTAACTGCAGAAAGTCTGAAATAAATTACCACTTGAATTTTGAATTTACTTACTCAGTCAGTATCTTGTAGCAAAGTTCATAGCAGGAATTCTGCTGGGTAAATAATGGCAATAACTTTTTGGCAACTTCATTTACAATATTAGTAGCTGATATCAAAATTAGTGAAGCAATTTAGCCCTCTTCAAAATGATGCAAGACCAATATGTAAATGGAAGATATAGAGCTTTAGAAATGTAGAACTATTACTATTTGAATACATATGTATTTAAATTTGTATTGAAATAAATACAAGACAGAGACACCAGCCAATGCCGGTTGTTCCTCCTACAGTGTAGGCTGTCTTTGATCTCCATGTTCCGCATATTTTTTTCCTTATTTCAGCAGAACTTTTGAGTTTCTCTCTGCCATCATCTAAACGGCTGACTTCAGAGCAAAGTTTTTCTCTTCCACATGCTGGTACTTGAATCAGAGAATATTATTCCATTTTTGTACTATATTTGTGTAGGACACTTGTTTCCTTATCTCAGTATGCTATGTTAAAGACAGAAGAGTGAAATTTTTTGATCATTCATGCTGAATTCCTGGCAACAACCTGTCATACCATAAAGAAGATGTTGTTTGGGTCACTTTTCACTTAGCATCTCTCTCAGAAACATACTAAGACAACGGGGATAAAAATACACAGATTTGCGTTTGAGAGTAATGTTTTCTTCACGTTGTATGTGCAGTCTACGTGACCTGAAGATCTGCTCTAAAGGCTTGGTGTTCTGCAGCAAGAAGCAACAGCAAAGAAGTAACTATCCAGAGCAGGCGAAGTGCTGATTGGGTGAGGTATTCCTCAGTATCTCGCCTGCATTATCTCCCCCTTGAAGGGAGGTCTTTTTACTGCAGTGGCTGAAAATGAGCCAAGTATGCTTTCAGAGTGTACTTGAGTTTGATGTCACCACACAGAAGGCTGATTCAGTTAAACAGACAAAGGAAAGTTTTCAGATACTTAAACACACACTTAATCTTACATATGAGAGATCCCACGTTTAAGGAACAGATTATAGATGTGATCTTTCAGTGTGCTGCAGGATTGAACACCAGGGGTTTAAGACTATGTAGGAACAAGGCTTTTGCTATGCTATTTCTCCTTCTCAAAATGTTTTCCAAAATATTTTGCCTATCAGTCAAAGAACGACAAAGGTGCTTAAAACTGACCTTGAGTCAAACAAAGAGGAAAAAAAAAAAAAAAAAAGATTTAATTTTTAGTCAGGAACTAAGTTTAATCAATTCTTTTCAAAAGATTAATTTAAGAGAGTCTCATGAGCAATCTTCTGCTATATTTAGGGCTACTGTGTCATTTGTGTGACATGAAAAATCAAAGCAAAAAGAGGAAAAGGTAAAATGAAAATCAGGCAAATGTACATCTTAGTATCTAAGAAAGAGAGCAAATGATGTTACCAAGCTCTTCTTATTTGAAGTGAGAGGTTAAACCTAAAAGAAAACAAAAAGCAAAAGTTATTTTTAAAATCTTAACTTTTGATTTCAAATGCAATTCTAGTAAAACAAGGGTATGCTGAGTAACAGCATACAGATCTGATGAGGGTAACAAGACTGCTGAGACATTTTCACATTGAAGATGGAATCCCTCAGGTGTTGAAATGAAAATTTTCCAATTACAATTAAATTGCCAGCATTTTTTCCCTATCCACAGCAAATTATTTCTGTAAACATTTTCAGCATTGAGGAGCATGTTTCAGAGATGAATGATAGTTACAAGTGCCATCCATAGACTCCAAAATACAAGACCTGAGAATTTTTTCTGCACCGCAGCTGCTGTTAGCTTGACAGTATCACCTTTAAGGCTGGACAGTGCAGGGAACCACAGCATTTCAGAGCTCTGGAAAAAGCCAGAAGCTGATGCAGAGTCAGGATAACATGGTGGTCCGTGAGATATCAGACAGGGAATGAATCAGATTTCACTCAAATGTCTTGGCTCTTTATGCTAGGACCAAAAATAAAATGAACTAAGGGTATAACTTCACTGAAGACTACAATGGACAGCACAGATACCTGAGCCAAATTTCAATTAGTGAGCTTTCAGCAGAGCAAAATAACCTATGCAGAGCTTCATGCTGTCATATGCAACTAGCTTAGCATATGAGCATGCTCTCAGAAATTTAGTCATAGTTGCTTAAGTTTATGAGGCTTAAACTAAGGCATATAATCTTGCAGCTGGGACGTGCTGGATGCTTAGGGACCAATAGACATCCATTCCGGTTGTAGCAGTCATGGCAGAAGCTCATGTGTTCAGTCAAAATGAGCTGGGTAGCTTCAGCAATTTAAATAATAACTCTTCATTAATCCAGCTCATTTTCTAGAACGGTTTAGGAAATGATCACACGAGGGAGGTTGATGTTATCATTAGTATACCTAGCCTGACAGACAAGAAAGGGTTTAAAGATCCCTTGGAGAAATGAATGTAGGCAAATTTGTGCCTGACAGAGCTGCTAGAACCAGCTTTCTAAGCCTACCACTCTACAAAACAGGGGACATGACAAAGTGCTAGAGAAACAAGCACCACCATTAATGACAAAGCTTTTGAGAAACTGAAGGAATTACAGAGGCCTTTTCTGCCACTGCTCTGAGAAAGGCAGTGGCACCAATCTTCTTTGAGCTGCACAGCAGTGGTACGCATGTAGCAAGTGTCAACCAAATGCCAGTGACCTCAAAAGGAGAGGAAGGCAATGGTCGACAGCTCCGCAATTAGAGAGGTCCATGCTCTCATTCCCCAGAGTTCAGTTTTAGCTGAAAGTGACTGTCAGCCACGGGGACCTGGGAAACAGTACTTTAAAGAGGGATATTCAGCTACAGATACAGGATTTTCAAATTAAAAGTAAACTTAGGGAAGTTTTGGTGGTTGAAGGCACACTCTCCTACTTAACAATAGGGCCGTGGTTCCAAGTCCAGAGTCAGATTTTACATGAATCAGGCTGAGAAAAGCAGTAGTAAAAACAGAATATGGACTTTGATTGTCAAAACTGCTCTTACAAACAAGTTTCTTACAAAATGTAATTAAAACTATTTACATACTGTCTTTACTGATAATCTTTATCACACTAGAGTTGGGGGAAGCTCTTAGCACCAGATAGATGCTTAGACACCGGAGCTATCATTTTTAAGCTGTTACTGAAAAATGATTAAATGGACAGAGGAAACTCATTTGGGGATTGAAAACTCTTAAGAGGACTAAAGATTTGTCCTGATCCTAAATAAACAATGCCATTAAGAGAGTGGTAAGACTCGTCACATGGTTCAGCAAGTACTTTTTCCCAATGCAAAGAAGCAACAAACTTGCATGTGCTGGCTGGAAAGAAAAATACTCAGTCAGCAGTTCTTACTCTTAGATATGTATTTAGAGTACTCTCATTTTCATGAGGTGGTGCTGCTAGAAAACATAACAGCTTAGAAAGATGACATACCAAATTTGAATGGATATGCTAGGCCCAGTATACCTGACATAGTAATGTCTGACATTTATCACATCTGCGTTTAACCGTTCTGCTCTGAAATACAAGTTTAGTCATACAACCATAACCTCCATTATCTCCAGCCTCTGAAGACTAGCAGAAAATACGATAAAGAATATAAGGAATGGATGCCAATTCTGATCCATACTTGGTACTGTTAAATAATGGAGTGGTACCAGCGTAACATGACTTGCTACTTGCTGACATTTTATTCAACAGAAACCTGAAAACAAGAGTGCCTGCTCTTGAGCACCTATTAGGAACTCAAGTCAAAGTCACAGCAACCAGCAGATATATGAGAAAAAAGACATGGTGGGGGGAAGGTAAAAGGAAAACATAATCTGGGGTATGGGGAGCTGTCACCATTTTGTAAAAAGCAGCTGTGAGAATATGTGTAATGAAAATCAATGACTGCAAACAGCAATAATGTCACAAGAAATATCTTATGGTCAGGGACAAACTTGACACACCAGGTGGACATATGCAGAGAAATAAGTGGCACTTTCTTCAAAGGAGGAGCACCCACACAGCCATTTCACCTGAGAAATTCTGACATCCAACAGCCAGAGCAGACAGAGATGAATTAGTTTCAGAACACAGCACAACTGGAACTAACAGACTTGCCACCATCTGACAGCAAGAGTATTGATACTCTGGGAGAGATTTCCAATTCTATGAACCACTGCAGAGTACCTCAGACACTAATTGGACATGTTTGTTCATTAAGTTAGATTAAGTTAGTATCTGAACTTCCTTATTATGTTAATGTTTAATTTCAGGATGCAGAGGGAAGTTGCTGAGAACCATGTTTTTAAGAGGTTCTAGCTTGAACCAGTTGTTAAATACAAGCTACAAAGTGCAATGCTCTTGTTAAGAGCTCACACTCCAAGTAAGGCAGATCCCTGTCAAACTCCATGGTGCCTGCTGGTCGCAGGACAACCCAGATGTGGGGAGGGGACATCTTTTTCAGTGGAAGGTGAAATCCAGACCAGGAAAAAAAAAAAAATTCTCATTACTTTTAAAAGAGCTAGAAATTTTCTCCTTTTCTTTTAGGGCACCCCTTACTATATTAATGGAATAGTTTAAAGCATCTCCTCTGAAAGATCAAAGGAAAAATATATCTTATTTTTCATAAGGGAAACCTAGGAACTTTCCTGGAGCTACACACTGCTTCCCCAGCATATCCAGACTGATTATGCCCCAGAAATGCCTCTGTCTGTTGGCTGACTTTAAAGGAAGCCCAGATAGCTCAGATGTAGACCCCTATACCACCAGTGTCTAAAATCATGAGACAATTTGTATTAGAAACTCACAAGATGAGAGAACAGAACTAATAATCACTTGCCAAAATCTTGGCTTACCTGACCAGGTGTGTGTAGCCAGTGTATAGCACACTTAATATGCAGAGGCAATAACAGTGTGTTTCCCTATATATATTCCATTCCTGGTGTGTGTGCCCTTCACATTCTTGAGCTGACATGCTTCTGGAAAGGTACAAGTACTGTGGGCCACCTCTGCTCAGTGATTAACTCCATACTTCCAACCAAAGGCACCAAAGGAGGGACAACGCAACCACCATCAGACCTACTACTATGAGTCAGAGCTTTTCCAATCATGGTATGATTTACCCATTGTTCTGACATTTACTGTAAATAAGTACTTAGCAGGTAATTATTAGATATCAATGCTAAATTAGAAGTTTTTTAGATAGAATCTCCTTTCCTCTGAAACAAGAAAACACTTGATCCTGTTTTATTCTTGTTTGAAAGAACCCGTTATTATGACTGAACTCCAACCTCCTGTCTAAGAGTTGTCCTTTATCCAAAACTGTAATGACTGAGCACAGGCACACCCAAAGCCTGTGGGTGTGGAGCACATAATGGACACCATGGGATTTGTAAATCTTCCTCAGAGAACCCAAACAGCAAAGGAGTCTGAGGGATTTGAATGACATAGTGACAGCATGGTGAGGACGTGTATTCCTGCTCTGGGCTGGCCTCAGGGGTGCTTCTCTTGTTCCTGTGCCTGTGAGATCACAGAGGTTTAGGTGGACTGTCAGCAACAGGGATAGCTTTAATTAGTCTAAAACCACTACATTGTAAGTGGGTAGTTCAGAGTCTGAGTGACAGGCAACACAGCTATCTGTTCCATAAACTGGGGAAGACAAGAGATGTTGAAGTAGATCCACTTCATCATCAGAACCCTAATTTTCTTAAATTCCTTTTAAAGAAGCCAATACATCCATCCAGAGCCCAGCTCTACAGCGACTAAAGCAGAAATTAGAATTCATCAGAAGGTGTTACTTCTGGCTCTTCCTCACAGACCACATTACTCCTAAAGCTTTCTCCTCCTTAATATACAGTAAAAATATAATCTTCAGAATTTAGTTCTGCTAGATTCTTTTGTGTTACTTGTGCTAAGGACATCACCAACATCAGACAAAGCTTCTGATTAGGAATCATCATCCATAAAATACATACTAAGTTAGAACAGGTATTCGCAGTTCTTTAAAAAGTGTTTATATAATTCCATGATCTGTGGTTTTCCTCTGATCCCGTGATAACATATGGATTTTACACTGCTGAAGAGGCAGAGAGATGTATTTGATGCTGCTGTACACCTGGAGCTGTGAGAAAATTGAGGGCAGAGTCTTTTCTCCAGATGAGCACTGATGGCCAAAAAAACACCTGAGGCTGAGCATACTGGCGTCATGTATAAACAGCGAGCAAATCATCACCAAGGTCCACATTTTGCTACAAGGTAAATAATAAGTTGTTCACCTGTGTGTCAATCTCCTGTCCTAACATCAAGGTCCTCCTCCCACTTCTTCCCACCTTCTGTTACATTCTCCATTGACATTCCAATAGTGAGAGCAAATAGGGCAGCAGTCCTGAAAATAGTCTCACACATAGCACACAAATGTCTTTTCACAAAATAAAAAATATTTTTCCTTTGTGGAAGTATATTTTTCCTCCTAAATGAAAAAGTCCCAACCTACTCATAATAATCTCTGCTGAGATTCAGACCATGTGCAGCAACAGGTGATTATCTGGGGAGTATGGCTCAAATTTCTTCAGAATAAGGGTGCTCTTGAGCCCATAAAGGAAGAGATCAAAGAGATACTATGTGCTGGGTTTAGAGAGAGCTATTACAGACCATGGTTTTGTTTTTCTTTCTCTGCTGTCTCCAAACTTCTCTTTCATGACAGCTTTTCAGCTACAGCCAGAGTGTCAGGCTCCCAGCACAATGCTGTGTGCAGTGGATGCTGCCTGGGATGAGAATGCCCATGGCTGGTCCTGTTGGATGGCTGCCAGAGTGCTGCTGCCAGCATAAGCTATAGGAGAAAAGGATATTTTTCTTCCAATTTCTCCCTCTGTCAGGCCTGAATAGAATTTCATGTGACACAGTAAAGCATACATCTTTGCTCTCTAGGACTTTTTCCCTGCTAAATTTCAGAGATCTGTTGCAAACAATCTATGAATTGGATTTCTGCAGGCAAAAGATTTACAAGAATCTTTCTCAATAGTAACTTGGCCGGTCGAACCAGGAAGTTGATACTAACTCCTTCCATTGCAGAAGGATAAAAAACCCTCGAAGTTAGGGTGTGAATAATCATGTAGTGTCAGCATAACACTTCAGAAAGGGTAAGGAAAAGGGAGAAGGAAGTAGGAGGTAACTAAGTGGCCAGGCAGAGTAGTGTTTGCTCTCTTCTGTGAAGCTATAGACCATCTGGGAAAAAAAAAAAAAAAAAAAAAAAAAAAAAAGTAGGCTGAGAAAACCAGGAGGGAAGGAAAAAAAGCTGGATGATGAGGAAGACAGAACACGGGGCAAATAATTTTTTATTTACAGAATTAGTATTCTCTTCTAACGTTATAAAATGTGGTAAGCTTGGCTTACACTGAAGCTATAGGATAAGTGGAAAAGTCATACCTATGTTTTAGAAGTCTTCAACTGTAAGCCTTGTCAGCTTTTGGATTGTATTATTGCACATCAAATAGATACAGTGTTCTGGGAAATGTAGTAAGAAAAAATAGGTGTCTCAAACCTCATAAAGAGGGTTTGTAAAATAAATTGGTGGCAGAATGAGAACAAAATAGAGGCCAAAGTTGGGATTGAAAAATGAAATATAGGATGAAACTAAAAGGCTGAGAATATAAGAAATGCCCTAATGAATCCACCTAGCCCTACTTACCCAACAGGGGATAGACTGAGATCAATAATGTGGTCTTCCTGGCTAAGGATAGTCTTTGCATTCCAGGTATGCTGACTCTCGTGATTTCCCAGAATGTGGAGAAGCTGACTGCATAGTTTGTAGTGAAATACTGCATTTACATACTTAAAAATAAAAATGGAGTAGTGGCAGTAGGAGATAGTTCAGCAAGTGCATGAAAGTCTTAGCTACTATTTGCAGCCAGTTCCCCTTCCACTTCCCCAGCATCTACATTTGTTAGACCAGGGATGCTCCATGGCACACCCCTGCCTATTCCTTCCAGTATTTGTTTATAATGATCCCTGAAACGGTCTAATTCCTTTTTCAACCTGCTGATACTATTGGTGTCCACAGCTTCCTGTGGCAGCAAGTTCTCAAGGCTCACTATCCAGTGTGTGTGTGTATTTTTTTAAAAAAGTACTTTTATGTATCTGTCTTAAACTACCTTCCTACTTGCTTTACTGGGCACCCCTCAGTTTTAGTATTGCAGGATTTGGTGAAAAACAGTTTTGCCTTCACCTTATCTACCACGTTCATGATTTTTTAAAGCTCAACCATATCGTACACTTCATGTGTCTCCTCTGCAAACTGACATGTCCCAACCTTTTGCCCTCTTCTGGCAAGGCAGACAGCTCATTCCTTCCATTGCCCTTCTCTCTCTCTCTCTCTTCCTTTGCAAACTCCTCTGAGTCCTTCTGGAGACCGGGAGGCCTGAAACGTCCCAGCCCTCCAGCTGGGGATGCACCAGAGCATTATATGGAGGAAAAATTACACCTTCTGCCTTGTCTTCATGCCTGTCCTGATATGCCCAGTATTTTATTGGCTTCTTTGGACCGTCATTGCACCCTGCAGCAATGGTTTCAGAGAATTGCCAGGGTGAGGGCTCTTTCCAGACCTGCAACTGCCAGTTCCAAGTTCAGCATCACGCAGGGATGGTGTAGGTGAGGATTTCCTCTAGATGCAGTATTCCTTGCCATTTATCTACACCAAAGCTCCTCTGGGAACTTACTCTGCTTTGAGGGGCCCTTCTGGAGTTACTATTAGGGTGACACCTGTCTACTCAGAAGAACTTAATACATTTCTACAAAAGATAGTAGGAGGGTGAAAAATGCAAGAAAAAAAGAAAAGAAATATATGAAAGGAAAATATAAGGGGTTTTGGTTTGGATTTTTTAAATTTCAGTGCTAGTACATAGTATTTTGATATTGTCCTTATGATGTGATTTTTAATTATTTTTCTGTTTATAGGTACATGACTGTAGCATATGGTTGCAAATTTCCACTTAGTATAATGATGAAAGGATAACCAGAATTTTGAGTTATCTTTATTTCCTGGTTTTATTCCCTGTACATCTTGTAAGATCTTTTTAATTTAAAAAAGTTTCAATAAAAGCATCATGGAGAGATTTCCTCCACAATTCTTATTAGTACATACCCATCAATGAGGAAAAGCTGCAACTGGAGAGAAAAGAAATAAGCATCTCCAGTAATCCAGTCAAGATTGTTCACAGGTACACAGTGCACAAGGAAGGGAAAAATAACCAGTATAGCAAGGAATAGCTAAAAAAGAAACTCCATTAAGTAGGGTTTTCTATAATTTTTAAGTTTTCCCCTCTCTTTTGATGTTGCCAGTTGTTCCTACGTGGGACTGTTTCACCTTTGGAAGGTGATTTTGAAGGGTGCCCCTGAGCTTCTTTGGCAGGATCAGATAGGCTCAGCTTTGGTTTAGTTTACTAGCTATCTTCAGTGGTGGTACTGTAATTTATGTTTAATTATGACTATGGTTTAATTACAGATGAAGAATGTGACTTTTTCCCTTACCATTCCTTCACCAACGCCTGGCTGACTACTTGACCTGGCAGTCTCTCCCACCCAGGGGGTTGGGTCAGTATGAGCCAAGTGTCTGGTGAAGGGGATGTGGTCATCATGTCTGAAGGGCAGTAAAAAAAAAAATTCCTCATTCAAAAGAGGCAGCTCTTAGCCAGTTGCCTGAGGAAATGACATTTATGCTTTGGCATGTTCACATATACATACACGTCTGTTATCTTTCCCAGGAACTTTTGAACCTGGGGGTCAATTTCGACAGAATTAGATGGGGGCAAGGTACGGATCCCAGAGATAAGCTTCAACTGTCCTTTGAAGATAGGGGGCTGCAAAAAAGAGACCTTATAGAAGAGCCCTGATAGTGTCTTCAGTGAGAAAGGGTGGCAGTGAAAAGTCCATTCTCATTGAACAATGGAGAATTCACACCATGGAGGAACTTGAAAAAAACTCCACTAAGGTAAAAAATGCAGTTGGAGATTTATATTCCTAGAGAAACACCATTCACCTGTTAAGACACGCATTCATGGGAAACCCAGCCTCCTTAATTACAATGTGGCATGACTTGTGCAGTGTGCTATACCTGAGCTCTGCAGCTGCAGACTGCCCTGCCACACAGTAAATTTCCAAGATGATTTAATTATATACTTTTGTAAGAAGTTATCCAGACTGATCCAGGCTTGGCTGATGGCTTTTTAGGGTTCTTTTGACAGACATTTTTTACAAGGCTTGAAAATGCCTGTGTTTGTCGTGATCAAAATACCGTATTTTTTCATTGCAACCAAAATACATTTCTATTGCCCAAAATATGAACTGTTTTCAGTTCATAGAATTCAAACTCCTAAACAATATGGCAGTTTGTCAGAAATCTGGTAAGCTTCCAGTATTCTCTCTCATGAAGTACTAACAAGTTGTACTTATCTTCGGTGTCAGTATTGTCCTCGAACTTTGAAAGAGGGAGAGAATGAATACCCGGGTTACAGATCAAAATACCCGGTGCCCTCTTATACTTGGAATTTGAGGAAGAGAATTTGGTGTTTCCTACATCTTTATAAATTACAGAACACTGTTAAACCCTTAAAATTTCTTGCTCATCATCACGTACCTTTTACATCACACTTTTAAATGAAAATACTATAAAGGCTGTTTGGATGTAACTGATAACTATGGTTCCATAAACAACCTTTGAACAACTTACCTGCCCTGTGGCTCACCAACGACCATATGTGCACACCCTGCAAAGACTACAGCCAAATAAACCTTGAAAACCCCAACAACTTTTAAGAAATGGGTTTCCTAGTGCCCAAGCCCACACTCACCTACATCTTAGGACTTTAAAATAAACTTTTGAATTAAATAACAATAGTGGCTTGCCCAAAATTACACCACCTTAACCTGGCAGTTCAGAATCCGACAGACAGGCAGCTCAAACACGTGCTGTGGTCTGGAGAAGGCTACCAGGGATTGTAAAGCATTTCCTTCATGCAAATAGTCAGTGTCCTTTTCTTGCTATTTCGCTATGAAGTCCCTCTCCCAGCCCTGAAGTGACTGATACCCTGAACTGTTTTCAGATCAGCCATTACCCTTGATAGTAAATCATTCCACATCTCAAGTGTAAAGTTTCTTCTGCTTGTATGTCAAACATTATTGTTACATACTTTTAATAAGATGCTAGATGTCCATATTTCAGAATTTAACCTTAAATTCTAAATTAAACACAGAATCTATAAGGAGATGTATTAGATACATAGGTGAAAATCAAGAATACCTGCCTAGAAAAGGGAAAGGGAATGACTACTTTCAAACTTGTGGCTGAAATTCATGATCACAAACATATCTATATACGCATTGCTTGGAGGGTCATACTATTGGGTATTGGCTGCTGGCAAACTTACGCTCCTATTTTCTTGATCCCATTCAATCTGAAACTAAATTACAGCATAGTTCTCATTCGTTCTATTAATTGCTGAGGTGGTGGTATCCTTGCTGCTTTTGCTGGCTCAGTGTGAAACTTTCTATGATACAGATCTGCACGCAGATCCTAGTTCAGATTCTTCTCATGCAACCCAAATGGTAGGTAGCACCTGTTTTCACTCTCACCCTGCACTGAATGTGGACAACTGACAAGTTTGTAGGCTTTGGTAGATTCGCCTTGCTTCTTGCCAGCGTAAGCAATGAATGCTACAGCTGCTCTAACAAGCATGTCTTCTTTGCTCCAGAACAGGGAAAAAAAAAACCAAAAACAACAAAACAGGAAGCTTAGCCCATCAGATAAAAAAGCAGCTGATAACCTCCTTCCTGGAAAGTTGTAGGACCCTTCAAGCAGGCTAGATGCCAGGCGATGAGCCAGTTCTCTTAGCGAAAGCCCTTTTTTGTGCAGTGTCTTCCGAGAAACTACCTTCCCATGAAAACTCTCACTCACCCACCTGTGCTCTGACACCCTGTCCATTAGCAGAAAACCATGTTTATGTGCTGACCCAAGGGCCCTCCGAGGTTTGTTCTATTACAGTATTTTGCTTCAAAGCACCCACACATTATGCTTGATATTCCTTGCTTTCAGTTTAATCTGTCACACCTGGGTGATGTGGCCTGGTGTGAGTCTTGGCGCCTGGCATCCAGAGGAAGGCAAGACCTCCATGAAGTGGCACTGTTTGTGGCAAAAGCCTTTGCTTCAGCTCAGTTATGAGCATTTTTCTTCCTTTCTGTATGTTTTTTGTTTTGTTTTTTGTTAATTTCTAATGAAGGCTCCGCATATAGTCAGATGACAATTTCAGCTCAAAACACAAGTGAACGCTCACCCATGTTCTAAAACTCACTACTGTGAGGCCTATGTAGTGCTCAGCCTGATGGCCTTGCAAAAGGAAAAAATGGTTGCCCACACATCCAGCTGTGTAGAATTTAGGGAACAATCTAAATACATTGGCTTTTTGTTTGCATTCCAAATAGTAGATGGTGTTTAAATATTTTTAAAAGTTTTGTATGGCATAAAGCACAGCCTCATGGGGATGCCCCTTAACTTATACGCTACCATTGTGCAGGAGATAGATGTAATTATTTTCACTGCTTTTCTTGGTTTTTTCATTTGAATTCATCCGGAGACAGGAACAAGGTGTTCTTGGTAAAGTGTTGTCAGCTGTGCATTTTAAAGCGAACCTTTAAACCATTCCATCAGCTTGACAGGTTTTTTCCCTCTGTGTAGGGAGCAACTGTGTAATTTACCTTTGTCAATAAATTTTGAGAAGTTGCATGTGTGCTAAAGTACTTTGGCAAAAATACTTTGTAAACTGCAACAGTTTGTGACTCAAGAACTTTGCTTTGTTCTACAAACCATCTAATTCAAAACTTGGAAAATCACACATGTGCAACTTTTATCTGTCTCAGTTTTCTGTGCAACATGCAAAAACCATGGAATGAAATGTATCAGGTAAGTACTTGGTGTTTCAACGTTCACCGGATGTCTCAGACATTGAGAGGAACAGCAGCCACCAGTTACTTACCCAACTGGAAGCACATATCTAAGAGCACTCCCAAAAGGTTATTTTAATTCACTACTTTTAGGGCGAATAAGACGATGACTGTTTTCCTGATAACAAAGAGGGTTCAAATTGTGCTCCTAGTAAATATTTACATCCTCTTAAAAAAACAAAAAACAAAAACAACAACAAAACAAAACCAAACAACAAACCACTTTAACCGTCCCCGGACAAAGTTCTCCAAGCCCAGGTTTGCACACAGGTTCTTTATTACTAAAGTCGAGATTGTGAGAGCAGCAGCGGGGCGCCCGCGACTACAGATCACGCGTGTGCGGCCGGCTGAAGCGCCGTGCCCCTCACCACCCACTGAGCGCGCTGCAAGTCTCCCCTCCCCCCTGCCCGCGCCTGCCGACGCGACCCCCGCCCGCCGCGGCCTCGGCGCGCCGGCACCGCCGGTTCCTTCTGCCGCCGGCCTCGCGTCAGCCGGTAGCGCCAGCCGGCCGCGGGGGAGGTGAGCGGGGAGGTCGGTATCCGAGCTCGGCTCAGCCCCACTCGCCGGCGGCGGCCCAGCCGCGCCCTGCCGCACCGTAGCCGCCAGCACCGCCGACCGCCCCGCCGAGCCCCCTCCCCGCGCCATGACGTCACCCCCGTCCGCGCCTGCGCACAGCGGCGCGGCCCACACCCCCACCGACCCCCCGGACCGGGTGGTGGGCGTGGCCCCGAGCACTATCGGGCGGGGGGGGCGGGGGGAAGGTGGGGAGAAAGGGAGCGGAAGCGAACGCAGCCCCCCGCGTGCGTGCGTGCGTGCGTACCGCGCCTGCTCGGCCTGGCGGCAGGCGCGCGCGCCGGTGCCCGCCTGCGCGCGCGCCGTGACGGCTTTGCGTGACGGCGGCGGGGAGCGCGCGCCCGCCCGCCCTCCAGTACAGCGCGCGCCTATCGCCGCCGCCGCTTCTCCTCCTCCTCGCGCCTGGGAGCGTAATCGACGGCCGCGCCTGCAGCTCCCCGCCCCTCCCACTATTATCCTCCCTCCCGGCGCGCGCGCGCCCCCCCCCCCCCCGCCCTCCCGGGAGCGCGCGGCCGCCCGCCCGCCCGCTCGGCGAGGGAGCGAGACGGCGCTGCCGCCTGCCGCCGGCCCCGCTCCTCTCCGCGCCGCGCCGATCCCCTCCATGGACCCCGCGCCTCCCCGCTAGCCGGAGCTGCCCGCCCGCTGCCGCCGCCGGGGAGTAGCCGGGAGGGAGGGGGAGGGAGGGGGCGGGAGGGGGGTGGGGGGCGGAGGAAGGTGGGGTCGCTGACTGTGTGACACGCGCGGGGAGCGGCGGCGGCTGCGGCCCGCGGGAGGAGGAGCGGGGAGTCCCGGCGCGGCCGCGGGAGCCCCCCGGGGCGGGCGGCGGCGGCGCTTCAGGAAGGTGGCGGCGGCGAGAGCGGTTGGGATTTACCGTGGTGGTGGCGGCGGCGGTTGGCGCTGACCGGCAGCAGAGCGCGCCGCGCGGCGGGGACCGTGACCGCGGCCCCCCTCCCCCCCCCCTCCCCTCCCTCGCCCCCCTCCCTCCCGCCCCCTTCCCCCCCCCTCTCCCCGGGGCCGCCGCCTCTCGGGCTGAGCCCCCCCCGCCCGGACCATGGCCGACGACGACGTGCTGTTCGAGGACGTGTACGAGCTCTGCGAGGTGATCGGCAAGTGAGTCCCGCGGGGGAGCGGGAGGCGGGCAGGGCCGGGCGGGCGTGTGCGCCGCCGGGCAGAGCGGAGGAGGGGGCGGCGGTGCCCCCGAGAGGGAGGGGAGAGGGATGCTCTGGCTCGGCACCCACCTGAGTCGCCGCCGCCGGCGGGTCCGTGCGAGCGGTGCGGGGTCCAGGTCCCCCCTCGGCGGGTGGCGGTGGCACGGCGGGTGCCCCCGCCGCGCTGCCCACCTTCCCTATTACACGGGAGGCGGAACGGGGAGAAGTGACCCCATGTTTCCTCAGCCACCATGATTAACCACCTAACCACCGCTCAGGCTGGCTGCAGCAAGCGGCAACCACTTCCCACCCCTTTTCTTCTCCTCCCCCCTATATCCCATTCCTGGCACACCCATCAAGGATTGCCTATTGGGGAAGGGAGAGGGAAGCGATCTCTCTCTAGATCCACCTATTCACTGAGTGTCCGCATATTTGTGCGCCAGGTGTGGGTTTTTCCTCCTCTTTGCTGCATAATAACCAGCTTGTTAGCGGCAGTGCTAGTGACGCTCGGGTAGTGCTCGGTTTTCGTCCAGATCTTCCCCTCCACTCTCATCCGTGTGGAAATAGAGATGCATAAGGCACTAGGAGTGCTTGGCCTTTTGAGTCTTATTATGCAACTGCTATTAAACCGATGTTCGAGGTTGCTTGTATCAAACCTAGGAGTTGAGGTAGTTGCTGGCGTTCCTCAGCTGCCTCTTTTGGGTGAGCATTGTTCCAGGGTGGATGAAAATGACAGTTCAAGTCTCAATCTGTGTAATCACACCAAGAAAATGCATAGAATCCCACAGATCAGATGGTGATAAAGAATTAAAGCTGAACTCCATTCTCCCTTCCCGCCAGCCCTCATATTTTTGTGACTGCCCAGTTTCGGAATCCATTTTTTCATTTATTCGTCATCATTCATGTATTTTCGGTAGTTGTGTCTGTGTTGCAAAATGGACATAAAAGATGTAGCAATATTGTGACTTCCTAATTTTCTGTATGTTTCTGATTTCAAAGCTGAGATTGCTGTGGAAGCTTTAGTAGTGACACTACTGTTCAGTGTGTTTGCAGTTTTTTGTTCCTAACAATGAATTTTATAAGAATAATTGTTCACCCTGTTTTGATTATAAACAAAGATTATTTTTTTTTCTATTTTTTCTACATGTGTTGTCTTGCCCACTCTCTACCAATATGCTTTTCAGTTCATATCAACTGCTGTCTACTTTCAAAGCTAGGGCTAAAAATATTCTAGAATTAATCTTTCCTCAGGATTATACTAAAATGCTAGTCTTGGACTTAGCAAGTGACTGTTGTCAGCAGAAGTTTCAGCACTCAGTTCTGTCATTTCAAAAGGTACTACTACCTTTCTCTTAAGTCAAACAATTTTTTACAGTTATTAAGATTAAAGGGTCTTGTTTGCTCTCATAAATGGTCAATGATAGCTTTAGCTTAATGCTAGTTGTTGGTGAGGAGCCTCTGTAGCTGAGAAACAAAACTCTTCTTAAATATGTTTTGAAGACAGTTTTTGGGACGCTCCTTTCACAGGTGGTTTTATGCGAACCACGGCAGCTCACACACGATTTTATTCGTACCTGATTACCGTTAGAAAGAAGGTGCAGTGATTATGCATGACCACACACCCTTTTAGAGAGTGGATGATTCACAGGGGTACAGATGACTGCACATCTCAAATGACTTTTTGTTTTGTGATTGGGGAATTTTTAAGAGAGTGCTCAAAAACTGTGGGTTAGGTATTAGCTACAGAAGTTCCATGTGAGATTTAGGTAGTATACATAGTGTTGTGATGTAACTAGATCTAACAGATAAATATTGAATCACAGTAGCATAATGATTCCAAGAGCACTGTAGCAAAATCAGGGTGCATCGCTGAAAATAGCAGCAGTGATGGTGTGAAGGGTTGATAGCTCGTTGTGATTGCTCAGGCTTTTCCTCACAGATGTCATGTCAGTCCTCAAAAAAACATTTAAAATAAATACACAATTTAATGTACAGTTGTATAAGTAGTGTTCCTGTTCCTTCATAATTTTCCAAGCCTCACAGGTGGCTTCCAGGGAACCAGGGATGCCGCATCTTTATTTAGCTTACAGGTTTGGGTTCCACCTTGCTCATCTTCAAGCAACTTGAGGAAAGCTGCTGTAAATCTGCTTTGAATTGCTATGTATGCATCTTACTAAACATCTTTCAGTGAAACATCCACTAAATGTCTGCACATTTCTATGATTTATTATTGATTGATACAGTAATTTAGTTCTTGCAAATAGCACATCTGGTCCTGATTTGCATTTCAGACACATGAAGTATTAAAACATATAATTTATTTTTCCTAAATAGGTAGTTACCACTGTCATTTAAGGTAGTAAGAGGTATTTTCACGAAGGGTATGGAAAAGAGATCTTTGCCTGTAAAGTGTCTGAATATTTAGTCAAAGTTCCTGTACAATTTACTGGAGAAATAAGGAGACAGCATGCTGTCCAATTTGTTGAGGTATATTCTGATCTTTAGGATAAACTTTAAACACTTTTAAATATAATAAACTGATAAGACTGAGTTTGTGTAAACGCAGTAATAGGTTTTGGTGTGCTGGAGTGTGAAACATAACGCAATAGTGTATAAATGAATTGATTGGAGTGACAGTGATAAACTGTTTATTGTGTGACATTTAATGTGTTTAAGTTCTGCAAGCATGCATTTTTCATTCTGAGTTGGTGTGGGAGAAAAGAAAGGCCAGAAGGGATAGAGAGAAATTCTAGTTCATGTTTCCTTTAGAAAAATAATTAAGGGAAATCTTCATTTGCATATATTTCCAGTGTACCTGTCCATCACTGAAAGGTATATAGAGATAAAAATCGGAATAATAATTCCGATTTCTTGTTGAATTTTTTAAAGTGACATTATGACACTAACAGTCGTGTAGTTTTACTTTACCAGATGTGTTATGTTATAGGTTACTGGCTTGTCTTCAGACTTGGCTGACACAAACACACTTCAAGCAAGAAGTAAATTTGGGATTTCTATATTAGCCTTCAAAAATGTGTTAATGTAGCTTGGGATAACTGGTAGTGATGAAAAGCACAGGTGTGCCATTTTTTTTTTTTTTCCCAGACTTGCTTCCAGGTATCTTAAGAGAGACTGGTTTTGAAGAGATTGATTGAGAATACACAATCTAACATATTTAAGTCTTTTGTTATGTTGGTCAGACTGTGCATTTGATTGACAATTCACAGATAATAGTGCTAAGTGTACTTTATTTTTTTTAATTAAAATTTTCATTCAAAATGCATTGAGTAGTTTATAACACATAATAGGTGTAGAGTTGAAATGTCTTGGGTATTCATCTGAGGGCAAAACTGCTCTGAGTTTTTCATAGGAGCTCCACATACACATAGCAGTAGTTTTCTTTATGCCAAAGAGAGAATGCCCGTCTTTAGTTGGTATTGAATCTAGAAGACTGAAGCATGGTTTTTATGATAGACAGAGTCCTTGTTTTGCAAGGACTTTATTTTACTTTATATGGTTTTGAGTTTCTGTACCTCTTAAGGTTCATATCAGTTTATGTTAACATTAGAGGAGTACTGTAAAGATTATCTGGCCTTTCTAACAGTAGGGTTGCAAATACTATGTAGTAAAGCTGATAAAAGTTTATTTGTGTTAAAAAGATCACAGTTGAAATCATTAGTCTTCATATTGGTAGTAGTCACTTAAACTGTAAATCTTTGTAATTTTGTCTTACATTTGTGAACCATATATATGTGCAATCACTGTGCTTAATAGTAGTGTGGTCCTTTGGATTTTTAGTACCAAAGTATAATGTGATGACCGGTACTAATACTATTGCAGCTTTCAGGACGTTCTCTGCAATATGACTGGGTTCAGTCTAGTCGTTTTCTGCACTGCACGCTTGAGGATTTTAGTTTGTTTTCATCTCTCCTTCACCTGTGATGGGATGATTCTCTCTGCTTGGGCTCTTCCATCTAGTAAAGACTGAAAGTGATCTCTTAAGATAGTGTACAAGTCAGCTAATATGGCCACCAAAAGAACCCCAAGAAACCCTTTTCTTTGCATATCAGATAAGCATGCAAGAGGATACCTAGGTAAGGATCCAAAGCATGGTCGGAGGGAGCCTTTGCTTCAGCTTAGGTGTAAGCTGAACTGTTTTTTAGAGTGTCAAGTTAGTAACTTCTTTTAATCAACTTAAACTGTGTTCTGAGCAAGTTACAATTTTTCTTGGGCGATCTCCAATGGTAAAAGGAATGCCTCCCTTATCAGAAACAGAAGTGCACAGCAAGCTTTGGTGTTTCAGTTACAATAGTGCTACTAGTGTTTAAGCCCCATTCTTACCAATATCTTTTTCTGAAATGTAAACAGCTAAATAAGGTTTGGAACAATTTTTGGAGCTTGACCATAAAAGGTCCCCCTATAATAAGGGTTTAATTTTCACTTCAGTTTGTATGAGAAGCAAAGGCGTCTTTCCAGAGAAATTACTAGAATACTGTTACAGGATAAATTTAGGACTAAAAGACCAAGGACTATTTCCCAATGTATTCTCAAATGATAGAATTGACCCTCCCTAGGTTATCGAGTGCCTTGCTCTTTTACTTTCATACCTTTTTGCTAGAACAGGGTAAGAAGGAGTAACCAGAAAGTTACTGTATACCTTCTGGTTTTTATTGTAATGTTCAATTTACAGTGGGGCTATACTCTTCTTCCAGTCTTAGAATTTGTCAGAATCCTTGTATTGTCAGTATTTTGAGAAGACACAGTTGATGCATAGTTTTTACAGACTTACAAAGTTCACTGTGTGCCCTTAAGTCATGTATATTTTCCTTCCACCAGAGATTTCTAAATAGCACTTGGTTAGATAGAGTTTCACTTGGCTCCTTCACCTGTTTCTTTGGCTACCCAATGGCATGTTTAACTGCTTGCAGGTACTCCAATTTAATTTTTGACCCAATTTTTTGGATAGTGTGGACATAAGCAGTTACTCATAGCATTTAATATTGAATAAATTTCCTAGGATATGTGAATTAAGAAAGCGATAAAGACCTTTCCTCTGAAAAAAATTTTTAGAAGTAAAAGCTGGGGTGTAAGTCCCATATGGGCATTTAAACTGGTATAAAATATGATCTGTTTCACTTCAGGAAAGTTTAGGAAGTGTTTAGGAAGCACCTGCAGCTAAGTTGAAAAACTAGTTTTATCTCTTCAAAGTGTGTCAGTTCTGTTGTAGTTGAGATTGAGAAACCCTTACAGTTTTAAAGTGTGCATTTTCTAGGGAACACATGATTCTTAGGTGACTTGTGACTTCATTTAAACTCACTGTTACCAGGGTTTGGAAGGTAGTTCATATTTGGAAATTTTTTTATCTGAGGGGCTCTAGGGGTAAGGAGAAAAGGAAAAATCTTAGGTGTAATGAGGCTGAGGCTTGTCAGATACAGTGACCTTTAAGATATTCAGAATGTTATGAAATCTGTCTCTGGCTATCTTCTTGTGCAGGTGCATACAGTATATATTTTTCTTTTGTGCCTTCAGGATTTGTTATGGACTTTCCCAGTATTGGAGCTGATCTTTTTTTTAAAAAAAAAAAAAAAGCCTTTACAAAGGTGGTGCCCGGTTCATCGTTTTTCACCCCAAAACTTCTCAAGTTTTATGCCTTTTTGATGGAGTACTTTACTGCTCTTTCAGAGGGAAAAAAGCAAAATATCCACAACAAAAAAACCCAACCCACAAACCAAAAGAAAAAAGTTTGTAGTATTTATCCTAAAGGGAATTTTAACTTGTCCTGACAAGATTTTTAGACATGTTCCTCTATCTTCTTTATTCTCCCAATTTTGTTTTGTGGAGAGGGTCTATAAGTAAAAACTTTGGCTGCATTCCTGATGTTCTAACTTAGAGAAGCCAGACAAAAGGGTCTCCTCTCCTATTACTTACTTTCACCCTGCTCCAGGGAAATCTTGCAGCTGTTTCTACAAATGGAGTTGTCAGCTGCCCACTTTCCTCCTTTTTTTTTTTGGCTCCAGATGTAGTTCCTGATGCTGAACAGAGAGGGAACAGTTCTGAGCAGTGGGAAAGCTCTAATGTACACTCTATTAGAGGGATCTGTACACTTGTGAATGGAAGGGACAGTGAAAAAGCAAGGTAATCTTATCTCCCTTCTCCAAACGACCCCTCCACCCCCCTCTTACTGGTTAGGAAAAGATGATATAGAAGCTGGGGGTGAGGGTAGCCTGGAGAGATTAAAAAAATTTAGGGAATGATATATTTTAGGATCCTTCCTGCATCAATACTGATCTGACCTAGTGACTTTTTGTGAAACAACATATTTTTGTGGAGCTCTTTAGGTTTGCCAGGGTTGGACTTGAATCCATCAGGACTAGATAGGTTGGGTTCAGGTGGGTTTAGAGAAAACACCTGTCTGGTCATTGCTGGTCTAGCTGCAGAGCAGCTAACCAGGGTGGGAATTGAAGCAAAATCCTGCATTTCCATAATCTTGCAGCCTCTTTTAAGTATAACATGATTCCTGAAGGAGAGCTGTGATAAGTTGTAGCTGGTCTATAGATTCTGTAAACATGGCAGTAGTAGCGTTGCTCCTCTTTTTGCCCCTGTATAAGGCACTGCAGGAATATATGAGTGCAGTTTTATGATGTGAGCTGAATTAAGGTTGCTGCTGGAAGAGGGAGGCCTTGCTCTCTTCATGTGCTCCTATGGCCTGTGTGATCCACCCCTTCCTCTGTGCCAGCTTTAGCATTCATCTGATCCATATAAGCCAGGTGCACTACAGAAATGTTCACCTGTTGAATCGCGTATTGTTCTGCTGTTTTTGTTGGCTTGACTAGACCTACAATGTGGTCAGGACTAGCTCAAACTAGAAGACAGGGATGGAGAGAGAGAAGGTGCATATCATAAAGGCCATATCATAAAATACTTTGTTGTTGGTTTTTTTTTAAGCATGTTTGGCTTTTTTTGCATTGTGCACAGAAAAATAGCCTCCAAACTCTTTCCTGCAATAATCCAGAAAATGGTAAAGAAAGAGAAGAAAAAGGGAAAGGTGGGGTTTTTTGAGTTTTTTTTTTTTTAAGGAAAAAAAAAGTTGCAAATTAACAAACTATTATTAACACCCACAAAAAAAAATCACACTTTGTTGCTTCTATGTTCTTAATTTGCTGCTTCTTTCTACACACGGACATTCCCCATAATTAAAACCAGGTACTAGCTTTATGTCAGGACTTCACCTCATTCAGGGTTTAAATTGGATACACAATAGAGTCAAATTTAAGAATGAAACTGTAAATATGGGATTTTAATTTTTTGAATATTTGAGTTAACTCTTTGAAGCATATTACCTTATGGCATGGTTAGATGATCATCAAGTGTGCATGTATTTTGTTGGGTCCTTCAGGACATAAATATTATCAGTTGCATGTACTGTGAACCACAAGCACACAATGTTTGTGAGCACTTCTAATTTTTATAGAAACCAAATCTAGGTCTGTTACTTCTGCTTCTAATGTGATTATGTGCAAGTATGGCAGCATATTTAGGAAAATTCAAGAAATTCAACCCCAAAATTTTCTTGAGTTACCTGTTTTGAAATTTTGTTTTGCTTGAAGCCTAAATTAAAAATTTATTGATTGCTTTGATCAAGAACTTGTTTCAGTTAAAATATTTTCTGCTTTTTTTTTTAATTATTTTAGGAGCAATTCTGTGTTAGTATACCTAGATCAAGTTTAATTTGAAAAGTACCAACTTCTGCTTACAGAAAGCAGTTTTCCTTTCTGCAGCCCCAAAACTAGAGGTAATCTCTTTATTAGTGTGTTCCTGCAAGCGTCTTAACTCCAGAGCTTCAGCACTACAGAGATGAAAGCAACAAAAGGGGCTTTCAAAAATGAAGGTCAGACAGAACTGTTTTACTCAGTTATAGCTATTAGATTAAGTTTATTTCTTTTTTTCTTTTTTTTCTCTGTGAAAAACATGGTTACCTGTTGGCTGGGTTTCTCGGATGTTCAGCCCTTAAGGTTCAGTTATTTTTAAAAGCATAAAGTAAACAGGGTGCTTAAAATATCAGGAGTTCTTTCTCTAATCTTAGATCTCAAGTGTGTCAGGTTTTTTTATCAGCTGCAGACACTTCCAATTGGAAAGTATTCAATACTTTATAGTTGCCATTGAGGCAGGATACTTTCTCAATCCTTGCAGATGTACCTTCTTTTTTTTGATTCTTAGTTTCTTAGTTGTTTGAAGTTTTCAGAAGTCTGAATTGCCTGTTTGCTCTGCTGGTTAGGGAATGTTTTCAAATAGATTGCTGGCTGTAGAGTTGTCTTCCTTGTGTTGTATGTATGAAATACAATTCTCTCGGAACAGAGACTGGGAATCAAATTTCTTCTTTTTGCTTAGTGCATCATCATAGATGCGTCTTTTCCCTTAGTGATCTGGTGAATATTAAATTATTTCACAAAACATCAGCTGGGAGTGTTGAGAATACATTTGTTTCCTATATCTTCTAGCCTGTGAGTGCTTTTTCAGGTGCTGTATATTAGGGAGGGACTTGCATATGTGCCTCCCAGTTTCAGAGTGAATGTTCCAAGCACTGATGAGTGAGCAGCAGCTGCCACTGCACTGGACATGGATTGGCAGGTTGGTTCTGAGACCATGTCCTAGTTAGTAGCTAGGCAAAATACGTAGCAGAGCTGTTAGTTTGGGTATTCTTCTTACTTGTGAGATACTGAGCAATATGTTGCTGCTGAGATAGTGCTTTTCAAACATGCTAGGATCTTTTTGTTTTAGAATTAAACAACAAACTCAGAAGTGTAGAATTTTAGAGTATTCTCAGGGATGCAATTTAGCAGAAAGGTGAGATCACTTTGTGAAATGTCTGTGATTCTTTCCCTCTGAATATTTGCTGGTTTTCAGTATAGGGCTTTGTTTCTGATATTGCTAATGTTGATTTTTTTTTTTTTTTTAAATAAAGTATTGCAGAAAACTAAGAGAAGAGTTGAAAATTCTCTTCCTGAAACTGAGCCTTGTTACAGTTGCAAAGCTGGGGAAAAACATGAGAATAATACATTTCAGGAAGGTAGTTTCAGATACATGGGTGGAACATTCAGAAATCAGTGGTGACTTCTGAGAATATTATTAATACATGGTAGATTTAAACATGCATATTTTGTTGAAAACTGTTTTAGAATGTTTTTTTCTTACATGTGCTAAAAATTGATCTGTGAAGTCATTGCATTTAAAAATAATACCTTCCTGTGTTTTATATGTGTTTTTTCCAATGGGTTTCCATTTTTTTGGTCACTATTTTAAAAAGAGGAAAGAAAAAAACCTTGAAATATTTACTGTTTGAACAAAGCTGTAAGAATTATTCAGAAGTTTCCTTCTCATTTAACTTTTACTCTCAATTGATAGCTTGAGACTTTGCTGCCATCTCTAGTTTCTTGATGAAATTTATCTTGAGCTGCTGTTTGGTCCTACATTTTCATCTGTACTCTTAAAAAGACAAATTTTGGCCAGATTTCATGACTTATTACTGTTAAAATAACTTGTTTTGTAAAGCTTATATCAGTGTTGTGTTTATTTCCTTTAGAAAATATTAGGGAGTTTCTCTAAAGAGAAATACCTTGAATTCTTCCTTGCCTTATCTTCAGATACAGCTGTAGTTAATAAGCAAATTTGCAGCACTTTTTTCTCTCATTTTGGCTGTTAAAAATTTGCAAGTCACACCCCTGTTACTGTTCTTACTATGATATACTACCTTAAGTTTTTTATCTTGTTTTCTGTAATTTTAAGAGGTGTTTCAGAAAGATTATAGTTTGGGTTTAGAGATGTATGTAGTGTCTTTTATGCATATTTATATCTTTCATAAAACGTAGTTTTGTTCATCTTCCTCCTTCCACGTTTGAGTGCTTTCAGAATGTCTTGAAAAAAAGATTATACTGGATCTGACTCTGATTTCTCTGTTGGTTAATGAATATAGAACAGTTTTATTTTTTGCTAGTCTCTTCAGCACCAACATTTTACTTCCAATTTGTGTCAATATACCTTAATCTTTTAAGGGTTTCTCTGCCAGTTTTCATTCTTTCAGTGTTTCTTTTATAACATAAAGCTATTTGGTAGCTCTGCCAAAGCTTCTGTCTGGCTTTTTTTCCTCACTTTGCTTTCCATTTCTTTTTCATATAAATACTTTTGTATGTTGCTTCACACTGTACATGCTGGCCTACACTGAAATCTTGTCTAGTTTTCTTCAGACTCACTCCCAGACTGTAGGATACCTGTCAATCAGAATTTTGCACCCATGGAAACTGGCTTGTTGCAGAATCAAACTACAATTTCAGTTTCTAAAATCAAAGCTAACAAAAAGTTTCTCTAGTCCTCATAGTTACAAGAACCTTTGAAAAAGAGTCATTATTACAGTTTTATCTTTGAATCTGCAGCCAACTGCTGACTGTAGTGTTGGGACCTGGATTGTTTTCCTTAGAGGGAGTGGTACACAGTAACCTGCTCTGTTACTCTCTCCTCAAAGTCCTGATGACAGTTCAGGTACTTAATGTGATGCTGCCTTCTCCCTCCCGTAATATTTGTAAAAGCTGCAGGGTAAGGTACTTTTCTTTTAGCAGGTTATCTTTGCCCCTGCAGCATGAGAACAGTAAACTTTTGTTGCTTCACTGCTTGTGCCTAAAATTCAAGAAAGAGAGTAGTTCTCCACACTCAAATTGTGTCTCTGTGAGCGTATGTGGAAGAAGGAACTTTACCTAATCTTTTCTTACCAGAGGGGAATAAGATCTTGACCTTCTTGTTTGAGCAGCCATGCTTACCTACCCAGTCAGTTTGGGGGAAAAGAAGGCTTTTTCAGCACACAAGCATGTTTTATACCTAATAAGTACAAACTTGCTCCAATCTTGCCTGTATACTGTAATGAGCAGAAAATATTTTTTAATATTTTTCAAATTTTTCTACTTTATCAAATCTATGTGGTTTGGGGGTGGGGTGGGGAGTGGAGGATGGTCCTCAATGATTAAAAATTATTCTTTTTTCCTCCCTATTACTTTTTTAAGCTGCTGCTGTTTTACAGGATAACTCTTGAAATCTCAGGAAATTGAAACTTACAGCCTACTGGCTATGTTCAAGGTCCTATTACTTCCAGAAATAAAAACCTCCAAGGGAAGCAAGAAAGTCCTATCTCCCAAGTTTGAAACTGTAACATGTATTCTACAGGAGTGTATGTGTTCTGTGGAAAACATTATGCCAGTAAGCTTGTTTGAAGGAGTGTGATCTTCCCCTGTTAGTAAATGAGAGATGATATCAACACTGTACTTTTTTTTTTTTTTTTTTTTAAAACCTATATCCATATGTAAATGGACTGGTGGTAAATTCTTCGGCTTTTCCCCCCATTCTTCTTCACTTCTAGTAAACAACAATATGATCTTCCATCCTGTTGGCTTAAATGCTATTCGGAAAATTATTGTTTATAAACATTCAGGAAGTATATTGTTCCTTAAAGACATGAAAAAATCTTTTGATCAGCATTCTCTGGAGAGGCTCAAATGCACGAAGGTGTACTAAGTCAAAATTCACCAAGTGCTAATTAAGTGCTTTTCTTATTTGGAGTTAAGACCCTGTGAAACATGCAAAAACCCCATATTCATGTCTGCTTCAATGGATATGAGCTGAGTTGATATGCTCAGTATCTTGCTCAGGAGATTTTTGATCCTGGCATACTTAATGCATACAGTAGGAATGATAGAGTATTGATCTAATGTGAAAGTATCCTTTATTTTTTGGTGTTTTTTTCTTTTTATTTTTTCCCCAGTTATTTCAGATGTGTTCTGTATCCTCCCTAGTCCTGTTTCTCAGTAAAGCATGTGTAATCTGTTACCTCCACTTTTCTAACAGATAGATTGGGAAGGGCTGTTGCTCAGTATTAGCAAGCTAGTAATTAACAAGGTAAATAGCATGATATGGTCAGAATGATCCAGTATCCAAAACTGTCAGTGTATTTATGAATGTTGGGTGCCATTCAGACTGGACTGAAAAAATGGTGTTCAGCTTCTCCGTATTATTTTGGAGGTGACTTGCTAATTAAAATTGATTAGCATATGCTCTTTCATCAGTTAAAATGGTTTCTTGATTTACGTTCTTGAGAAAATATGTCTAGTAGTAGAAGATTCTAACTGTAGTCAGTTGTCATAAAAACAGTTTATTTAAATTCTAGTCTACATTGGGCTACGTAAACAGTTTGTAATGTTTATGTAGTTGATGAAAGTCCTACAGATTCACATAGATAATTCTGCAAAATGGGAATTATTTCCTTGTGAGGAAGTTGACAGGAATTGGTAGAAAATGTTCACAATATTAATATTGCAGATCAAATTCATCTTCATCTTGTCCAGAGAATTGCTTCTGTGCAAATGTTCACTTTCAAAGATTTTTACATTTCATAGTGAAATGTATATAGTTAAGTTCTAAAAAAAAAATTTGTCAAGCAGTGCTGCTTCAGATGTGTTCCCCCCCTCCTTGTCATTTTTGTTCATGTTCTTACTGTTTTGGGGCCTAAACTAGACTGAAAAAAATAATCAGGATTAAAAAGTGTCGGTCTCTGCCATCTCCCCTTTCATAAGTTTCCCACTGAGTCATTCTCTTCGGGAATTTTGGCCAGTTTTCCAGCTACAGAAAATTACTCTTAAAACCTTCATCCTCACGTGGAATGGGAACACCAGAAAGCAGATTGCTGTGTAAACAGCCACGAAAACAGTTAGCCCAGGAAACCAGTTTATCAGAAAGATTACATGTCTTTGTTTTTAGAAGGAAAGTACAGATTATATCAGTGTTTTTTACCTTTTAAGCAAATACTTTCTACTTCTCAGAACATTTTCCGCTTCCAACATGTGGTTGTCACATGCTGGAAAACCTTAGTGAGGGAAGGGGCTTTTGGTGTTGACCCCCCTTTCAGTGATGCTACCTTAGCGATGCATGGAACGTGTGATATTTGGAGTCTAGTTTGTCACAGGGGAGTGTCATATAGTAAACAGATTTATCTGTTGAGTATCCCTTGTGCAGAAACTATTTATCTCCCTTGAGTATCCCATGTGCAGAAACTATTTTGTTGAGAATCAGGCCAGCACCTTCTGTGAATGTTCCAAAAAAGCCTAGAAAGAGGAGGACCAGAAGATCATTAGCAGTTTTGAATATACATATTTTTAAAAAACTTCTTTTAGCTTGACATAATCGTTCTCCAGCTTGTATTTGAAACCACATTCAAACTAGACTCTCAATAATAAAGTAATGGTTTTAAAGTGTTGTTGGGGGTAGATTCTTGCAGAAAGACTGTAAAGATGGAGTTTTTGTAACATTATGAAGGGAGTCCTTTCTCCTTAAGATAGAAAATGAGCAATCAACTGGAAATAGATTGTTTTGAAAGTGTGCCTCAGCCATTAAGAAAAAATGCTGCTACCCTAGACATAGGGTTGAACTGTGACATCCATGAACTATGTAAGATGATTTCTAGATGTCTTAGAGCACTCTTTTCATGGTTTTGGCTATAGCAGGATCTGGTTTTGGCTGTAGCAGTTGGTGTTGTGTAAGATTTCCGTAACGGGGAAGGATCACCCTTTTTGTATTCAGAGGCAAAATACCCTAGGTATAGAGGAGACTGTGTTTATTCTGCATTCCAAGTCTGCACCCAGAGGGGAGGAAAAAAAGCAAGATTTTGAATCTCAAGAGGTGTGCAGACAGTTGCTTTAGTTCTTTCAGTTGCACTTTAACCTAAAAATGAGGAAGGGGGCTTTGATTGATTTGTAGTATGTGCTTGCATTACTTCAGCTGTGAAGGTTCACTCAGTACAGCCTTGAAATTTTTTCTACTTGTAGCTGTATTGAGGTTAAATCTCTGCAGAAGACTGTGTCAGATTATCATCTGCTACCATGTCTACAGGAGGCTTTCACTACCCATCAGGATGCATGCTTCAGTTCTCTTTGTCACTCATTGCCAAAACTGAGCCTTGTCTGCACCTAAACTTGGGCCAGGTAGATGCGCTTACTGTAGTATCTCCGAACTTTCTTTTATTCAAAATGTAAGTGGATGTTATGTGGGAATTAAGTCCATTTGTGTGACTTCCCCTATCCCCACCCTGACTTGTCTGAAGGTCTCAGCCGAGACGGAAAACTGTCAGATACCTTACATAAGAAAAAATAATCTATATTCAGAGAAAACTACCTGCTGTAATCCTTTCATGCTGTTCTATCCAGTCATGTAATTTTTGCTTTTTTCGTACCTATCACTCATACTGAACTGCTGAGTTTTATCTTGATTAGTATTTTGCCATTGCTGCTTTAAGATGAATGAAATGGTTATGTTCTTCCAAATATCCCCAGTGCAGATGTTTTTGAAACATAGTCATATCTCTTATGGGTTATAGGGTATAAAAGCAAATTAAAAGTTTGAGGTTTTATATTGTGACAAACTTACCTGTGATTTGATGACATTGAGTTCATCATCGGGCTTTTTGTCCTGATAGGAGTAAATGTGCAGTTTCTAGTGATGAAGTTCTACATTAAAAAACAAAAACCAACTGCTTAGTATTTCTAAAGTGTCATTTAAGTTTTTTTTCCCACAGAAGTAGCTTTAGTCCTGTAAAGTACTTTCTAAAGTTATTCTCTGCTTGAGTAAAACTGTCCAGAGGAAAAAAAAAAATCTACATCTGTGTGTTAAACCAAACTGATTCAAGGCTACATTTAGAGTAAGGATTTTGCCCAAATTCTACCTTCAGAAGCCTAGCAGAACCTCAGTTGTAGGCTGTTGTTCTAGAATAACTTTGCTGTTATTTATTTATTTATTGAAAGCTTCGTATATATATTAATTTCACATGTTGTTGAAAATAATTGATACTTACATGTTTGAGCAATAAATTGTGTGCTTCAGCAAAGTCTACAAACTTGTGTTCAAATCCAGTCTGCTGAGATAGTTACTTAGGATTGGTTTGAGCTCCATTATGTTGCAGTAGTGGAGGCAAGAGTGCAAAACTTTTCCTCAACCCTTGAATGTTTTGACATATAAGCTTTCTCAGGTCAAGTCTGGCCATTTTTGAATATCTTGAACTCAGTACAGAGCTCATCAAGCATGGTTACTTTTGATCAAAACTGGGGGAGGGGGAACAGGAAGGGAGTGTAGGAAGCAATTTCCTTTTGTCAAGAGCATGGTTAGTGCACCAGCCCTGCCTGTTGGAGACCTGAGTTTGACTGAGTGCCCTGGGCACTGTGTTAGAAGTTGGACTTAGATGTGGAGCTATACAGTCCTGCAGTTCTAGCTGGGTGACTCTGTCCAGGAATACACTATTTACAGGGCAACAGGTAGTCGGGAATTTAGATTGTATTCTTGCCTGTGAAGGGAACTGCACTGTACAGGTTGGAGCCTCTAATGCTGTGTATGCATCTTGTTCAATGCTGCTATAGTGAAGAATACCTAAGTCTTTGGAGCAGAAGAAGCATTAGAGCTATCTAGGATTTCAGTATATAAGTGTGATCTGCTGCTTCTGGCTGAAACAGCAGATCACACACTGTTTGTGTACAATTCAGCTCATGAATGCTGGTTTTTGGCTTGGTGTTTTGTTTGTTTGGGTTTTTTTTCCCTTTGGAGAGTCATACTGGGTTAATCAGTTTTTCAGGTGAACTGTCTTGTATGCAGTAATAGAAAACTATTTATAGCTCATATAAACAGACATAAGGTATATCATAATGAAAGTAGTAAAGATAAAAATTGAAAAGATTAATAGTCTTAAAGACAAATTCAGAAGAAACCTTAGGAAAGGAAAGATTTAGAATATATGTCAATATATAAATGAAATTAACTTAAGTTCTTAGAATTCTGTGAAATTGGTTATAGTTTCATTTAGATTTAACATAGAAAACTGTAAGGAGGATAAATACAAAGAAATGAAGACTGTAGAAAAGAACAAGCAGATATGTTCTAGAGAATGCAAGGTAATTTAAAGTGTAAAAACCACCTCATTTTCTAATTAAGAATTACATTTAATTTTTACAACATTTTACAACATTTAATGGGGAAACATACGGAAAAGTAGTCATTGGTACATATAAGGTTAATACATCAGAAAAATAATAAACCTGTGTTCTCATAACTTTTAAATATACAACTAATCGTTATTTATGTGCGTTTGGTAAGTGAAGGACCTCAAATTTTAGAGCTCCTATAACAGTCTCTGAAAATGTTTGAATTTTGTTTAAAAACTAAACCATAGTTTAAAATAAATGCGCAACTTCTCAACATTATGCCTTTTTTTTTTTTTTTTTTTTTTCTTCTTCTTCTTCTTCTTCTTCTTCCTGAGGGGGAGGCGGCAGGAATCCAAATGGATTTGGAAGCTTGGTTTTTAAGTGGAGCATGCTCCGCCCCAGCTCCGCTCAGGAGCATGTTTGCAGTTGCTGCAGGATGAGAAAGGGGCAATAGAAGTTAGAATTGGAAGCTGCTGAGGGAAGATTCCTACCAAGGGTGAATGTGGGAAGAAGAGGGAAGGAAAAAAATGAGTAGAGTAGGTTGATAGGGAGGAAAGAATAAGGAACTGTGTTTGAAAATTTAAATTGAATAACCAACAAGAGGAGGAAGATTTTGATTGCCAGTCTGCAAGGACAGAGAAAATGGGTTGAGGGAGGGAAAAGGAGCACCAAGTAAAAAGTAATAACAAGTTAATAACAGAATGTTTGTAATGATGAGAGGAAAAACATCCCATCTGAACTAAACCTTGTGGCAAAGCAGCAGCTGGTGCCTGAGAAGGTCTGGGGGAAGAGGAATGGAAGTGAGGTGAGAATCATGAAAGATAAGATTAGGATTAGTGAGGTGATAATCAGACATGAGAGAAACCATTTTAGCGAAGTGGAGTAGGCAGAAGAGTGTAAAGATAGTTTCATGAGTAGGGGTGGAATATTTGACAAGGTTATTGCCATCAATTCTTTCTCCACTATTGGTGGCTTTTAAGTAGAATGTTTATTAATTGCAGTGATTTATTTCTTTATTTGTGTGCCATTTAGCCACATGAGCAAACAGACTATAGTAGTTATTTGTATGTTAAAGAAAGCTATGAACAAAAACTTGACTTCAGAACCTGTACTAAACTGAATTAGGGGATAATGGTGGTTGACTTTTGTCAGCCTTCTCAAGTTATTTTCTCTGTGTTTCTTAATCCTATATTTTAACTGATTAAATGTCTCCTGATTCTTCATTCTTGCTCTTTCTTCCCCCTTGTACCCAGTGCATGTGGCACAGCTTCTTTCATTTTAAATGAACTGGGTTAATTGGAATGTTTAGAATGTTATGTCTTGCTAACCTAGCCCATTCAGACTAAAGCAGGTTAGGGAACAATTTCACTCACAGCCAAGGTGAGGGATGGAAGCATACTTCAACTCTTGACAGAGAAAATAGTTGGTTATAGCTAGGTTTGACAGCTCTGTGCCACCTTGGCTTCTCTGATCCTTTATGCATGTGTCTTTCTGCAGCTATCTTGTGAATACATACAAATTCACGATTTAGTAAAAGTGTTTGGTTTTTTTTAATTACAACACTATAACATTAAGAAAAGTTTATGCAGACTTTCAGTATATTAAAAATACTATCAATGTATTTATCTGTTGGCACAACTTTGCTTGAAGACATTTACTGAACAAAATTTGGTGACTCGCTCCCAATTGACAGGCCTATTAGACAACTCAGAAAATGGAATACTTTCTACCTTTGGATAGTCAGACTTGTTTTTAAATCTTGATGTCACAGCAGACATATTGTTTGGTTTTTGTTTGATTGGTTTGTTTTTTTGGCATTTTGGAGTGTTTTGTAGGTTGATTTTTTTTTTTTAAGTCTCCTGAAGCTGAGTGCTCAATATATTCCATGTTATGATTCTGATTCCCGTGAATTTCTTTTAGCTACATACTGGTAATTCTGTTGTTTTTCTTCTGAAAGAAATAAGTTTCTCCTTCTTGAGATTCTTTATATTCTTTGTTAACATTTCCACATGATGCATGTAAGTCACCCAAAAGCATCCTGTTAGTATCGCAAACTTAAAATTAGCCAGGACGAATTAGCAAGTGTGACTCTTTCCACCTTTTCTGTGATGTGCAGTGTGAATACTATAACCAAAGTGGCTTTTTAAATCTACCCTCTAGACTTGAATGAGTTGCATGGAAGTCAGCATATGGTTGTTAAACTGGAAATGATTTCCTATATCATATCCTTGCAGTCTTTTTGAGTAATTAGTAGGATTATACAAGGTTACCAACAGAAAGAATTCAGCTTGCAGTGCTGCTGTTGTTGATGTCATGTTACAAGGAGCGAGCAGTTGATTAAACATTCTTAGAAGGATGTTGCCATTTAGAAATACCCATTTTACAAGTATAAACCTGGAAATTACTTTCTACTTAAGCGCTGCTTTTCTGAAAAAGAATCTTCTGTATAGATACAATAAAAAATTTAACTATTGCTTATGTAGTATTTTTGTACACTGGCTTAACAGAAATCAGGCATTGTAATTTTTACATTTCCTTATTAAAAATATGCAAGATACTGTGTTGCCATTCAGCTTTTCATGTCCTATAGAATTGTGTGATGGTCTTATCTGTCACTGAAAAAGAGGATTCCAGCATATGGATGTAGTCAGAGGACGAGGTTTTTTGTCAATAAGTCGTTTATATTAGTTAGCAATAGGAAATGGTGCTCTGTCCCTTCTCCCCACAGATTTTTTTCTGTCCTTTGTGCTGCTGGAAAGAAGCAGGTAGTTGTCAACTCTCTACCTTGAACTAATGAGACTGGAGATGCTTAATGTATTATATAGTATGAATGCAGTAAACTCTTTTGCTGCTGGCCTGTTTGAATGTCAGAAGATTTATGGGTGTGAAGATGAAGAATACTTCTTTAAGCCTTTGTTGCTGTGGCAGTTTTCTTTCCCATATGGTGACCCATCAGTCCAGAGGCAGCAGGATGGATAGATAAGATCTGTGTTGCATTGTTCCTTTGGCAATACAAAATAAAAAACCTGAAGACTCAGATAAGTGAATGAGGTTTTGGGAAAGAATGAGTTATGCTGTGCATGCTCACTACATGTATGCTGTTAGGCCACCGTAAACATAAATAAAATTGATTTCTTAGAATATTTCAGATTAAAGGGCCCTTGAGAGGTCTTCGGTCTGATCTGCTCAAAGCAGATTTCTCAAGGCTTTGTCCAGTTGGGTCTAGAAAAAATGGAGAGCTTTAATTTCCCTGGGTACCCTGTTCCAGTGTCTAATTATTTTACTAGGGAAAACTATTTTTCTTATATCCAACTGGAATCTTCCTGATTTCTCTTTGACTGTTGTGGCACTGTATACCTTGGCAAAGACCTTGGCTCTGTCTTCTTGATAAGCTCTTAGGTGTTGAAAGACTATTGCTTTGTACACTTATGCTTTCTCTTCTCTAGGCTATACAAGCTCATTTTTCTCAGCTTGTCCTCATAGGCCAAATGTTTGAAATTTAACAGGATGTTCGATTTTCATTTTTTTTCAAGGACCTTTGGTCCCTACTTGCAGTTAGCACATCTCCATCTTTTTTTTTTTTCCTATTAAAAAAATCATGGTAGATTAAGGGGAAACAAGGGATATTGTCTGTCTAGACTTCAGAAAGGTCTTTGGCTTCTGTTTCCCATAAGTTTCTCATAGAGAAGCTGATAGAGTATGGGATGGATGAGCAGACAGGTAGACTGAAAACTGACTGAACAGCTGAGCCCAGAGGATGCTCATCAATGGCCTGAAGTCTAGTTGAAGGCCAGTAACTACCATTGTATCCCAGGGATCAATGAGTCCATCTTCAACATCTTCACCAGTGATCTGGGCAATGGGACAGAGCGTACCCTCAGAAAAGTCACAGATGCCACCAGCCTGGGAGGAGTGACAGATAAACCAGAGGGTCATGGTGGCATCCACAGGGACCTCAACAGGCTGGAGAATGGACGGACAGGAACCTCATGGCGATCAACAATGGGAAGTGTACAGAGGCCTGCAGGTGGGGAGGAACGACCCCATGCGTCAGTACGTGCTGGGGGCTGCCTGTCTGGAAAGCAGCTTTGCGGAAAAGGCCCTGTGGGGGTCTTGGTGGACACAGAGTTGAACATGAGGCAGCAATGTGCCCTTGCTGCAAAGAAGGGCTGATGGTATCCTGGGCTGCCTTAGGAGGAGTGTTACAGCAGGTGGAGGGACGTGAGAGAGACAATGTGCACAATCTGTAACACAGGAGACTGTCTGAACAACAGGAAACAGGTGATTTTTTAAAAATTTTTTTTTTTACTGTGAGGATGACTGAGCCCTGACACAAATTACTCCAGAGAGTTTGTGGAGATATTTAAAAGCTGATGGTCTGCGGTATCTCATTCTAGGAGGCCCTGCTTGAGCAGGGGGCTTGGACCAGATGACCTCCAGAGGTCCCTTCCAACCTCAACCATTCTCTGATTCTGTGTATGTGATTTAAAGAAATAGATGATACATCTCATGTTTTTTATAAGCTCTGCAGCAAGTTTCCTCAGCAGTAGGCTGGAGGTTTGAGTGTTTAATTGGATCCAACCCAAGTTTCATGTGGTGGTTGCTTTTGATGTTTCTGGGAGTGGAATGGCCTCTGGTACTATGTTCAATGTCTTGCAGTTGCAGTTTATAAAAATAGTGGGAATGGGGTGCACAGTTCTACATGCTCAGGTTTGCTGTGATCAGAAATATGTTGAAAGTCTGGCTCTAATATACCTTTAAGTTTGTCATCTTAAGTGGGATCTTTCATTTAGTACTGAAGGTTACCAGATAGCATTCCAGATCTCATATCCTCCTAAACCTGGGGAGTGCACACAACTTCCAAACCATTTGGAACCATTTCTTACGATGCCTCAAGTCTTGATTGCTGCCTCATTCACTATGTATGACGATTCTTTCTCCCACAGTGTGGTGCTATTGTGTTTAGCTCTGTAAAGCTAGTAACAGAACTGAAATAAATCATTCTTTAAAAGGGTATAAGACAATAGAGTATCAACTAAGAACAATCCTTAAATTTTCTCCCTTCTAAACACCACATTGCAGTTAACATTTGTTACAACAGAAGTTGTGAGCATGGACAAGGTTTGCATGAAGTTATGTGCTAATAAACTTAATCAGTGTTAAAATTTTAGTGGCTTCACAGCCTCCTCTCATTTTGCATTGTAAACAGAAGGAAGAAGCGTAATGTTTTTCAAAGGTGGTCTTTCACTGCATCTGTCACAGAAACATGAATGAATGTGACTGTTCCTCATAGATTTTCCGTGTGGACTTGTATAGCGAAGGGAAGTAATAACAGTAGGTGAAACACCTGGGTACAAGGTGTTCTTTTTTACCCCTTCGGTCTCCACTGAATTAATGTAGACATTCAGCTAGGTCATTGGACCACCTTTACTAAACCAGAAATGAATATACTTCTGCACAGGAGTGGAAAAAAATGAGCTTAACTTAGAACCATTATTTAATTTTGTTACGAAGTTGATTTCCCCTTTCCTCCCCTTCAAATGGTAGTGGAATTTAAACATAAATGTTAAATCAGTGGGATGTTATACTAAGATACACCTCACATTGAAAGTGAGACATGGTAAACTCAGGTCATCATTAATTGTTTTATTTCCTGTAACAAAATGTGCCCAGCAGCTTGCAGTTCATAAAGAGTCAGTTCTGCTTGTTATTTTCTTTTTTTTTTTCTTTTGTTTTCTTAATTGTGAATCAAGAATTTGTGTTTCCTGAGAGGAGGTTGTTTCTTACTTTGATTTACACTAATGCGGCCATGAGTGATTCTAATGGAGCTTTCTTTGCTTTTTTTTGGCATGCTCTTTAAGTATCTTCCTTTTCACCCCACTGCATACTCTGAGTCCAGATTCTTTTTTTTTTTTTAATCTTCTCATCAGTTTATTCTTTTTCTGAGCTGCATATTTGCCTGCAATGACATCTGTGCAGCAGTAATGTTTACTCTTCTCTATTTTAGACACATGGGTCTGTGATTTTAAGCCCCTCTTCTGTTACTGAGATCCAGGACCAAAGTCCAAAATTAGATGATTTAAATCCAGTTACAAGAAGGTATTAGTTCTTGAAATTGTCTTGCTGATTTACTATACATACACAGGCTTTTACTTGAAGATGATGTAATGAATGGCTTGTTTGCTGTGATTGTTGGGTTTGTTTGAATTCATTACATTGTTTAATAACATACTCTGGAGTTACTAAAAGTGTGAAGGGCTTTAAGGAGTAGTGTTGGTAACCACTGTAATAGGGTGTTGCTTGAGCTTTAAAATGTTTTGAAGAAATTGAGGCTTATGCAGTTATTTTTTGTTTATTTCATCTTAAATAAACAAACCTTCAAATAACTGTTAAACAGGCTAATAAGACTTATCTGGCCTTCACCATGTTTATGCTATAAATAGATCTAAAGCCAGTCCTTGGCAGCAGGCCACTTAACAGGCTTCTGTGTGGCTTTACAGCTAGAACTGTGTATGTCTGGGAGACCCACCTGGTGAGTAAGCTCACTTTTTAAATGGACCTTTTTTTCAATGGTGAAAGTAAATAAGAAGTAAAATTTGGAAAAGAAGGAGGGGACTGGATCCGTCTAGTGATTTTAACTCTTCTGAAATCTTCGAAGAGTTAACAGCATGCCTGTGCTGCCTCAGTAATTAGAGGAATAAACATTGTCAAATATCCAAAGAGTATTCTGTTTTTCTCAGTATAACGCACTTAACACATCACAATTGATAAAATTTATAATTCCTCAGTGATTGAAAAAGACATAAGTAAAAATTTGGTATGTGAAACAGCATCACCTGCTTCAAACTTGCTAGTCAGGAAGAGTAAACATAAAGTACCCTTTCCATAGTTAAATTATACTTGAGCATGTGTCCCTGTTTAGGGCACAAATAAGGTAACTGGAAAAAATATCCTCAGAATTTGCTACACTAGAATGGGCGACCAGAGATGACCTGGACTGTTTTAGATAATTGGGTTTAAATTTTTATAGAAATGTTAAGGTTATGAGGGGTCAGATTGAAATAATTTTCTTACAAAGATATAGAATTTTAAAATATTTCTCTGGAGAGCATGATGCCATTTCTCTAATTTAAATGATCTTGTAGGCATTTGGCAAATGATTATGTCTTTAAAGAATGTATGTTTAGATTAATTTCTGAATCTATTTAAAATGAGTATACATACATGTATGGAGTGGCTGAAATACATCACAAATTTTCACTTTTATACATTATATGTAAAAACAAAAATCCAAGATATGTATTTGAGATGATACACTGTAATTGTTTTATGCAAAGCAGCATGTCTTGTTTTCTGCAAAGTACAGTGACAAATGGAAGGAGGAATTTAATGAGAGACAGAGCAGCTTCTTGATTAACAGTGGCAAGATTTCTGTTTAAATGCCAGTAGTATTGAAACCTGTCAGTTATATGCTGTCTGTAAGCTGGTTTTGCTTTTGTACATAATACTGGAATTGATTGTAGTAGCCACTTGCTTAGAAGTACTGACCACTTAGGACATTAGGCACATTTCTGATTTCCAACCCAGTCACACAGAACTTTAATTTTAAAACAAAATTACTGAAACTAATAGCTAGGAAACTAATAGTGTCCTGTTATGTTTGTGAGCTGAAAAATAGTATGGCAGCAAGTAACAATTTGGGAAAAGCTGGGTGTTTTTATCAATATTCCTTTGTGCAAAGTGTGTTATTAATGCATGCATTTCATCTGAACGTAATCTGTGTGGGGTTTAAGGAGATGGCTATAGCCTTAATGCCAGCCATGAAACAGAATTCTATTATTCTCTAACAAAACTGTTTTGTAACATAATTGTGGCAAAGACTTTTAATATCAGTACATAAAGACAATTAATTTCATGAGCACATTCTCCCTCCCAACCCTGAAAAGTACTGCTTTTGCAAATTCAGAATGAAATAAAGAAATTAGTTTTACCAATAACTGGAGAATGTGTTATTTGGACATTTTACTTAAAACTTTAATTTTCTTTTTGTGTAAGATAAGTGAGAAATAAAAAATATACACATTTCTCAGTCTTGGCTCTACACTGCTATCACTATGCACAGTATTCTAGGGTTGTATTCTGTAGTATGTACTCTGCATGTAAACATAATTTATAGGATATCTAATAGTGCCTCTGAAAAATGTTGAATAGAAATTTGTCAGAAAGTTTATCTTAGAACATTATGTAGAAAAATTAATGTTTGTCATTGCTTTCTTGCAATGGGAACTCCATGTACTTTAAAATTGAACTGTATTAGATATCTTGTGGGGCTTGAACTTTTCCAGGAAACATAGTACTATGTGGTGTTTGCTTTATACATTTCCCTGAACTGCTGTCACAGAATCACAGAATCAGCTAGGTTGGAAAGGACCTTGAAGATCATCTAGTCCAACTGTTAACCTCACACTGACAGTTCCCAACTACACCTGATCCCTCAGCGCTATGTCGACCCGACTCTTAAACACCTCCAGGGATGGGGACTCCACCACCTCCCTGGGCAGCCCATTCCAACACCTAACAACCCCTTCTGGAAAGACATCTAGTCAAAACCTTCCCTGGTGCAACTTGAGGCCATTCCCTCTTGTCCTATTGCTTATTACTTGGTTAAAGAGGCTCATCCCCAGCTCTCTGCACCCTCCTTTCAGGTAGCTGTAGAGGGCGATGAGGTCTCCCCTCAGCCTCCTCTTCTCCAGACTAAACACCCCCAGTTCCCTCAGCCGCTCCCCGTACGACCTGTGCTCCAGACCCTGCACCAGCTCCGTTGCCCTTCTCTGGACACGCTCGAGTCATTCAATGTCCTTTTTGTAGTGAGGGGCCCAAAACTGAACACAGGAATAGAGGTGCGGCCTCACCAGTGCCGAGTACAGGGGTCAGATCCCTTCCCTGTCCCTGCTGGCCACGCTATTGCTGACACAAGCCAGGATGCCACTGGCCTTCTTGGCCACCTGGGCACACTGCTGGCTCCTGTTCAGCCGGCTGTCAATCAACCCCCCCCAGGTCCCTCTCTGACTGGCAGCTCTCCAGCCACTGCTCCCCAAGCCTGTAGCGCTGCTGGGGGTTGTTGTGGCCCAAGTGCAGCCCCTGGCATTTGGCCTTACTGAAACTCCTACAGTTGGCCTATTTTTTACTATATACATCATCAGTGTGTTCTGTGCATGAAATACACCTGTAAGAGATATTCATGCCAGGAGCATCACTAGCAGAGGCAAATGAGTATTATAATTAATCAGGTTCTATTGTTTTGTAAATGGTGTAACTTACTAATAATACATTTATTATTATAATAATATTGTAATAATAAACACCAATGTTTAAGTGAGTTTATCCTGCATGCAGTAATGCTATATGGCACAGTGCTTGAACAGTAATTTTAGTGGTTTCATTTCTTTTATTTAAGGTTCTCTAAACTTAAGTTTGTGGCCTGAGCAGATGCTAGTTAGGAATGATCAGGCCATTTTCAACTAAGTGAAAACAGAAATGAAATAGTTGCCAATTCAGCTACTAGTGAGCAGTGATTCTTTAATATAAAACAACAGTGCTACTGTTTTTGATTGCAGGCACAACAGTTGGTGTAAGTTAGACAGAATAACTGAAAGTCATCTTTCTTAACTTTGAATTTTTCTTCTTTATAACTTCACCTGTAACTGCTTTACTTATTCCTTATGGATCCGTTAATCTTTCTGTTCAAAACCAAGGAATAACTTGAGGTTCTGCATAAAAGTAGATGCAAATATGTACCAAACAGCTAACAATCATTAAAATGCCCATAGAATTCCTATACATTTTCCTTGCTTTATTGGATGCTGTAAAAATTGCTGTACTACTACTGTATTTTATAATAAACTGATTTCCATACATCTTCTCCAACAGCTAAAATACGTCTCAAAGTACTACTGAAATGCTTTTCTAAAAGCACTGTTTAAAGTGCTTTTTATAGTACTCCTGTGCATGAACTGTGACCTATATGTTAGTCTGTTTAAAAACAATCACACAAAACCATCAAAACAAAACCACAATGAAACAAAACCAAAACAAACCCCACAACAAAACAAAACCCCACAAACAAACACAACATACAGTCCCCCCCTAAATTAATACATGTTTTGTGTTAGAGTCACATTCCATGTACAGTTGTTCTACAGTGGTTCAAGTAATGAAATAACATTAAATTAATATGGTGACCATAAGGAACTGAGAACTTAGTTCTATGTATTTAGTATTAAATGTGTCTCAAATTAAACTGCTTTGCTCTGCAAGGGGCTTAATTTTGTTGTGGCTGTTAAGAGTAGCATCTTATTTTCTGTTAGATACACAGACTACAGTTATTTAAAGTCCTCTTTTGTAAGAGCGTAGGTTTTCTAGCATGTCCATGTCACTGACAGATGGTTAAAATTGGACCAGAGGAGAGAATGCTCCCACTTTGTGTCATTTTATGTAATCATTCCTGTCTATGAAATTTTGGGAGTTAATGAGTGCTACTTAATTCTGTTTCTGAGACAAAACTACTGGTTGCCTAGAATTTTTACTAGTTGGAACAAGTGTTTTGGCCTTAACACTTTGTGTTTAGGGAGTTTAATATTGTTAGAATAAGTGCTTGTTCATGCAAAAATATTCTTACAAAATTGGAATGCAATCAGTAAAATGCGTGTTGTTATGGGATTGGAGTTACATTAAACTCTGCTGTCAGAACTCATTAGAGGAAGTATAGTCTGAATGGTCTTTAAACTTGTATGAGTAGAATTTACATTTCTTCCTACAAATACTATTCTTTCACAGCTGTTACGGCCTTAACATATTACCCTGTTGGTAGAAGTATTTGCTTAATTTCTTTAATATTGGTAACAGTAAGTCTATAATTCAGATGAAGAGTAAGACTGTAATTCAGATACAGAGGCGTCTAGTAGATTTCAGCATTTCTGGATTATGGTTTACTTCTGCAGTTAAAATATTTTTGGTAAACTGAGTTACCCCTTGTTCAAATAGAATCCTGTGTGGTCTTTTCTAAATACGTAGAAGTAAATATAAGGTATCTCAAGGTTGTTTGCAGATAACTTAGGGCTGATATTTTCTCTATAAAAAATTCTTTCAATGAGTTGTGTAGTTTTTACTAAAAACTGTGCCATGCTGGTACTTGTGCTTATGAATAAGTTGAGAAATGTTGTACATAGCAAACTTGGTTTATTGATATTGAAAACACAACTCTGTTTTAGATTTCCAGCGTTCTAACATTACTGTTTTACTAATATTATCTGTACATACCTATGCAGTTCAAAGTTATCAATCATTCAGTGCAATAACTTGGTTTTGCTCTGAGCACTGGTTACAGTAGCTTGCTGTTTTCTTTGGAGTCTGATGTTTCAAACTGAAGAACAGAATGAGTTTTATCCTGATTTCATTGGGTTTGGGGAATCTGTTTAACTTGCATCCTAATTGAAACATCTCCTTTACTGGTAGCAGATTCTTACAGATCATGATGTGGACTGGGGAAAAAATGAAAAAGCAGATTAAGTCTGTAACTTGAACAGCAAGGTTTGTAACCAAAACTTCTATGAACTTCCGTAGTGTGCAGCTAAACAAATTCCACTAACTTTTTAAAATGCCATTTTTTGGAAACTTTTTTCTGTATTGGTTACCACCTTGTACCATTATTAACTAACAGTGAGAATGTGAGCCAGTAAAAGAAAGTATCTTAATATATCTGGGTTTTAACATGGATATGGTGAGTGTGGATAGATTTCATATAACTTGCCTGCATCTTGCCCTCTGAATTGTCTAAGTGTATATATTATGCTTTAGGGCATTACCTGTGATCCTAAAAAATAGCCCGTAAATAAGTTCAAATATAAAATCCAAATGCTTGAATTTCACGGTTAACTCTCTCCGTGGCTTAGTTTTTGGTTGCTCCCACTGCCTCTCTCCAGAAAAAACTTCTGTAGAGCTGGCTAACTGTGAACAATGCATATGTGGGCCAGGTGGTGTTGCTTGACCCTAGAGTCCAGGAGTCAGTCTTTGGTTGTTTCTTATTTGGCTGTTCAGCAGTCAAAGGTCAATTTCTAACTTCTTACATTTGAGTGTACAAAATTATTAGCTGAAATAAACACTTTTAATTTTTGCTTTCAATTACAAATTTAGTGTTTCAGACTGTATAGCAGATTTTCTGTAGCAAATACAGTATGGGTAAGTATTTTAAATATTGTTTTCCAAAATCATCTAAACTGCAGGTTACTGTGATTACAGGGGGAGGAGGTGGAGACCCAGTCAGATTATTTTTTTTTTAAAAAGCAGCATAAATTAAAGTGATGTACAAAAGTTGGAGTACAGAAGGCCGGATATGATAACTTGAGGTCTAATAACAATGAAGATCTGGAAAAGAATGTAAAGTGTTTCTGCCTGTAGTATCTTTAAAAGCACTTTAATGTTAAAGTTAATTTAGTGTTCCCCTTGTGAATTCTGTAGAGAAAAGGGAAAATAAAGAGATGAATTAGGTGATGTAAATAAATTTGAGATAGTTAGATAGAGCATATTATACTCTCCAGTCACTTCTTATATTAATTCTTCAGAGGGAGGCAGTTAAATTTTTATTAAAATTTTTCATTTGTCTGGTATTTTTTTTTTGTTGTATGTGTGTGGGGTTTTTTTTCCAGATGTCTGTCTCACAATAGTATGACTTAGCATTTCCAAGTCATGTCAATGTATATCATAGTTTAACTCTTAATAGTGTTTGAGAGAAGAGGATGGCTCTTTAACACAGGGCTTTATCAGAACTGTGTAAGCCATACTACTTCTCTGGACTTTGTCAAAACGTTTTTAAACATTTCAAAATTTACCAGTCCAATGCATGAAAATTAGCTTATGCTTTCCCCAAGAACAAATGTGTAAGAAAGATGCAACACTATAAATCCCTTTCTGTTTGCAGTATAGGTTGTTTTAAAAGTATGTGATATATCTTCCATATTTCCAATGTGAGTTTTAGATTTCTTTGTAACAGAAAAACATTTTTTCTAAACCAGCAGACCTGCAATGTGTGTGTGTCTCCACTGGTATTTTATTTCAGGTCATGAATGCGCTTTTGAATTAAGTCTCTTGATCATCCAACCTTAATGTGCTTTGCTGCATTTCATATGGCAGAGTGATCTCAGAGTGTTTGAACTGAATTCTTTTTGAATTAAACTAAACTGAATAATACACTCTGAAGGTGAACATAATGCTCTCTAACTACTAATGGATATTTAGTCTATAGGACCAGACTAGAGCTAGTTCAGAGCAAAACCTCTACAAACACTTTCAGTGTGAATGGATTCTTGGTACTCTTTCACTTTACCATTATATTCCTACTGCACTGCACCTCTTGCTAATGTAGACTTGTGCTCTGGTACATAATTTGAATTGACTTTTTTACAGGAGAGATATTGCAGAATGTTCATCTTTAGCTGTGCTAGTGAATTTGACAAGTGGTTTTATCTCTTAGGTTATCTTTCTTTTTAGTGTATGGTACCAAAGTTTTGTTACAAATTGATTTACTGAAATGTCTTAGAGCATATGATTGCAGTAGTAACAAAATACGAGGAATTTTGGGTTAGGTACTGGTTGTATTGCTTTAGGTGTTTTACTACTACCATTTAAAGGTAGGGTGCTATTGCTACTTTGGAAGGGGTGGGAAAGGGCAAAGATAATCAACTTCTTTCAGTATTACCTTCACTGTACTCTGCTTTTCAAAGAGGGAAAGCATATAGTCTTGACTAGGTTAGCTTGGACTGATTTAAACTTCATCACATTTTGGTCATATCTCAAATCAGAAAAATAAAGGTGAAATTTTCATTATTAATGCTCTATTTATATAGAGTTTGCCCTTCACTTAAAGACAAACCTGTACACTGTCTTGCATTACCGGTGTGATTTCTTACAGAAGTGAAACTGGGCAGGGGGAGAGGGAATGTGTTTTCTTTGGAGGAGCATTAAGCATATAGCAGGCTTGCTCAAGGGCAGTTCATCAGTGCTCCAGGTCCTCTGTACAGCAGTGGACAGGTTGAAGGCCTGTGCTGCTTTTAACTTCTGAAATGTAGTGTGGAGAAAAGTGAGGCAGCAATCTGACAGCTTTTAAGCCAGACTAAACCAGTATAGCTAACTGTTTTGCTAAAGAACAGGTCTGATGATTAAGACAGCTTTATTTGGACCTGGGAAACAGGCCTGTTCTGACACAGGACAGTCCATCCCAAAGTCACAGATATTGCTGGTGTATTATAGATGAGTCTAGTGATAGTTACTGGCTCAGCTGCAGTGTCTTATACTTTTGATTTATAAGGTGACACAACCTGGGGTGGGTTTGTCACACTCAACTGGGAATGAAAGTGACGCTTGAGAATGCATAAATTTGTCATCTCTTACATAAACACCTTTAAAACTATTCTTCTGCTTTTATAATTTTAAGGAAGAACTTTCAAACTGACTCTCCTTTTCCTGGGATTTTTGTTTTCACATAGCTCAGTGCACTCTCCTGTGCTAGCCAGGCTAGATGTTGAAAAGAGACTACAGAATTTTGTTCTGTTTACCTTGAAGTTTTATCCTGACAGACATAAATACAGTAGCTTTTACCAGGGCTTTTACCATCTGGAAAAATTGATGGGGATGGTATCTTACTCTTATTTCTCCAGGGAAACTACTCTGCACTCCTTTGTATGTGCATGCAAGCGAATTGTGCCACAATGAGAGACGGCTTTTGACAAACAGCTTTTGATTTCTGGCATTCCAGATGTTGGCTGTGATGTGTCAAAACTTGCACAAATTTGATTATCAGTGACAGCAAAACACATGTGAAGAGATGACTTAACGTGTAGTTGGGTTGTCCCGTCATAGCAGAAAAAAACCACTGTGGTTTAATGTACAGTGCATTGTATAGTATAGCTATTGTATTTTTACTGATCTCTTTTGTCAGTTTGTATTCATTTTTTGAGAAGATAATATCATGTATTATGTAAATGATTGGAAATTGTTCTGAATTAAGTAAAGCTGCTAAAGGAGTAGTCAGCATGGACTCACCAAGGGGAAGCCATGCTTGACCAATTTCAGAAACTTCCAAGATGAAACAGCTGGCCTGGTAGATGAAGGAAAGCAGTGGATATTGTCTCCCATAAGATCCTCAAAGAGAAACTGAAGAAGTATGTGCTGGTTGAGCAGGTAGTGAGGTGAAATGCAGGTGCTCATCAGTGGCACAAACTCTTGTTGGAGGTCAGTAACTAGCAGTGTACCCTAGGGCTGAATACTGACTCCAGTCCTCTTCAGCATCTTCATTAATGATCTGGGTGATGGGGCAGAGTGTACCCTCAGCGAGTTTGCTGATGACACCTAACTGAGAGGAGTGACTGATAGGCCAGAAGGTCATGTTGCCATCCATAGGGAACTCAACAGGCCGGTCAACTGGGGTGGCAGAAACCATGTGAAGTTGAACAAGGAGAAGTGCACAGTCCTGCAGGTGGAGAGGAACAACCCCATGCATCAGTACGTGCTGGGGGCTGCCTGTCTAGAAAGCAGCTTTGCGGAAAAGGCCCTGTGGGAGTCTTGGTGGACACGGAGTTGAACATGAGGCAGCAATGTGCCCTTGCTGCAAAGAAGGGCTGATGGTATCCTGGGCTGCCTTAGGAGGAGTGTTACAGCAGGTGGAGGGAGGTGATCCTTCTCCTCTGCTTAGCACCGGTGAGGCCACACCTGAAGTTCAGGGTCCAGTTCTGAGCTCCCCAGTCCAAGAGAGACATGGCCATAGTGGAGAGAGTCCAGCAAAGGGCTGCCACTCCTATGAGGAAAAGCTGAGAGAAGTGGTACTGCTGAGCCTGGGGAAGGGAACGTTCAGGAGGGATCTCATCGTCAAGTACCTGAAGGGAGGCTGCAAAGCAAGTGGAGCCAGGCTCTTTTCATTGGTGCCCGGTGACAGGACCAGAGACAGTGGGAACACAGCAGGTTCCATCCAAACATGAGGAAAGACTTTTCTTTACTGTGAGGTGACCAAGCCCTGGCACAAGTTGCCCAGAGAGCTTGTGCAGTCTCCACCATTGGAGGTATTCAAAAGCTACCTGGATACGGTCCTGGGCAACTGGCTCGAGGTGGCCTTGCTTGAGTCAGGGAAGTTGGACCAGATGACTTCCACAGGTACTTTCCAAACTGTAAAATACATTTTACAGTTGATTTGCGGAAAAAAAGACTGTACAACTCGAATAGAGTTATAAAGCAGGTATGTTTACTCTGGCGCCGGGGTGCAAGAGTATCTCTCCACAAGGCTTGCACACCCACCACACATTTTATAGAGTGCAGATATCCATATTCATTGGATTACATAACACAAACATACATACACATGAGTAAGGCTGGGTTAGTTAGAAAGGCTGATGTCAACAGTTTATGTTATCTTTGCACCTGCACGTTGCCTCCTGGGGGACGTCTCCGGGGGGGGGTGTCTTTGGGAGGAAGGCTTATAGTCTTTCTCACTTTGTTTTTTTCCCTGGAGCATGCACAGATTCTTTTGGCCAATTTCTTGAATAACAAGAGTGTTTTTTCAGACGCTTTACGTTCTATCTTATCTAAGAGAACCAATAGAACTTCTACCATTCATATATGGCTATCTTTACTCATTAGCAAAATTCCAACTAGTTAGAGCCACCTGTTACTCAAGGACAAAAGTATATTTTGCTGAACATTGTAATCCTCGGTAGATTTTCACAGTGAACTGCTTTGTTTTGATGAACACAGTAGTCCTTGGTAAAATTCCACAGAACAGTCTGGGCAAGCAGGATTCTTAGCAATATTTAAAAAATACTATAATTTGCTATAAATAAGTAAATAAGTTGCTAAGCAGTTTTCTATAAGTAAATAAGTCTCAAAACAAGTAATCATTTCTCTGTATCACAGTTAAAAAGCAAATGTGTAAGCAAATGTTGAAAATGCAGGTGGTCTGAAATTTGTGGGAAGTAACACTGTATCACTGGATCGTTTTAAATAGTTGCTTTTGCTTTAAAAGAAGGTTTTTGTGGAGATAATTTAGGAAAGCTATTTAGTTGGTATTATATATTGAAAGAATGACCAAATGCTTCTCAAAATTATTTTCCTTTTTGTTACATTTGCTGTGTGACTTGCAAGATTATTTCAGGTAGGTGTTATGCCTAAAATAACCTCTGAATTTGCATGACTACAGAAGTGAAGTGTGAGTGACCTAACTGAGAATGAATACATGTTTTGGAGAGCTTTTTTAATGATCATCTGATTGAATACTAAAGCATATTAAGATTTCATTACTATTTCAGTAGCTGTTTGTAAGAACAGCAAAAAGGCTTTGTTTCAGGTCTTGTGTTGTGTGATTCTCAACTATTTTAAAAATAGTTTTGAATGATAGGTTAATTCTTTGCATATAAACTTTAGGCAAAAGTGAATTAGCTTTTGACAGAAAAGAAGTCATGGAATGTCAATTTTGCTTTTATACAGTTAACAATCTTAGCTTCACTTTCATAATTAAGTTTCTGGCTGATGTAATTTTAGTGATAGCAGTGGCTGTGATTTTGTGTAAAATAGAAGAGTGTCAGTATGAAAGAGAAGCCAAACCTGTTTTGTAAATAGGATTCTTCAAATGTTTTTAAGACCTGTCTGGTTCTGCTAACAAACTTATGTCCTTTAACTTTGACAAGCACTCAAGTTATGCTTTTTTTTTTTTTTAAAGCTGAAGTAACATCTGTTTCTGAAAGAGATGATCCTTTTCCAGTGACCAGAAGAGAACTGAAAACCAGCTCATCTAAGCCCAGTTTTTTGCAATGGATTGTTTCTCACTAGATACATTTCTTACCTGTCTCACTTCTGTGGCCACACAGCTGCCAATGCTAATACAAAGAACCTGGCAGAAGTGCATGCCTGGAAGGACAGGATATCCTCATTTGATGACTACCTATTTAATGGTTCATCTTAAAGCAGTCATCAAGCTGGAGTCCAGGTGGCAGCTGGAGTCACTTTTGGCAGCTCTCCAACTTTTCTGCTCTTGAAAAAGGTTCAGAGGTGCAGTAGAGCACAGGAAAGACTCATTGAAGTCTGGCCAAAATAGTCTGCTTGTGTGTAAATGAGGTGTGTACTTGTCTAGCATGGAAAGCTGTCCACTTGTGCTGCAAATTCATCTTAAGTACTAGGCTCTTCTAATTAGTGTCATTTGTTTTTCACCCAATGTGGTACCTAAATTACATTTAAATTACAGTAAGGCATGAATTAAAATGTTTATACCTTTTAGTAAGCTTGTGTTCTGATGCAGTGAGGGCAGGGAATATGCTTTCAAATAAAATGCAAGCAGTTATGATCTCTATTTTAGGTGCAAAGAAGCAGTTTGAACTCTAACATGTACAAAATTGTTAAATACTACAACATAGAGTGTATTTTTTAGTCTTGATAAATACCATAGTACCAAGTCATGCATAAGCATTACATTCTCAGCTTTGCTAATTACATATCCAGGAATAACCTTTTTTTGTAATTTCTGGAGAGCTAATTGGTTAAATATGCTTTGGCCATACATTATTTTATTAATATTTAGGCTACGTTTGCTAAAATTCTGAACAGTGCTTGCGAAAGCCACTTGTCAGCAGCAGAAGAGAGATGGTTGTGGAGACAAGGTAGTGATAACAGCTGCAGATATGTGCAGAATCTGAAACTTAAATTCAGAAATTTTTAAAAAAAATGTTCACACTTATGTGTGAAAATAAATTTCTTACAGGTAATGTAGTTCAGTACTTGTGTCTTAAAACACCAGAGGCAACACAGAACTGATTGAAGTTCTCCAGAGAGGAACTGGATATCCTGCAGGTGTTAATTTTTTTTGAACTTGTTGATAATTGTTTGAACTGTGAAGATTTGCAACTTCATCAGGGGTTTTTTTAACCCTTGTTGCTTGGCAGAGCTATGAATACAAGTGTAGCAGAGACAGTTGGTAAAGGAGGAGAACAGTTATGTGCTAGAAAATTTGATTTTCACAGCCAGCTTGAATCTTACAAATTGTTCCTGCCTTAAGGAAATGTCCTTGCCCTGTTGCAATACTTATGTATGGGACTGGGGTGAAGAACTGTCAAACCTACTGTATAGGCAGAGATTCAGTATGCCCAGCATTTTATTATAAATCCCCCATTCTCTGTTTGGCAGAACAGTTATAGAAGGGGGTTGGAGGCCTCTGACAGCTATTAGTTATAACTGTTAGGCTGCTGATCGTACACTCTATCTGATTCATAAGCTGCTCTCTGGTTGCTCTTGGGAAGGAAGGTTGCTGGGGAAGCAGCCAGTCTTGAAAGACTTCTATTCAGATACAGTGTGAATGTTTTTGCACCTTAGATAGAATTGTGCAGACTATTCAACTTTGTCATTCAGTCACAGTTGTAATGTTCAACCACTTTAGTGTGACCTATGTTGATCATAAAATACAAAGAAAGATGATTTGTGTAAGTCAAGCAGTCAGTTTAAAATTGAAAATGATGGATTTTCAGGAACTGTAGTGGATAACCTGTGACTAATGTTTTTCCGATTTTTTTCACTTTGTGTTTAGCTTTTATGGATAACTTTTTTATTATGTTACAAATAGGTAGAATATACAGGAAAAAACATATACTGAAACTTTGGCTCTTGCTAATAGGAAGCACCTCCATTAATAAGGTAACAGTCAATTACTGAAGGATTCTAAAGATTTCTAGAGAATATGGTAGTTTTGAGTGCTGCAAGGTGGGTAACAGAAGAAGTGTCATAGTTCTGTCGAACTTTATGACCACACAGAGAAGAATAATTTTAAGAGCTTGCTATGAAGTTCTCCTAATATGAAGATGATCTGATTAGATTCTAATCTGTTGCTTTGTAGGGAACACTATTTGTTTTCATAGCTTTCCACATAACTTTTCCAAACAGTAGAAGAGCAGAACACTGAGAAAAGGAGCATCATCCATTTGTATTCTCTTTTTTTGGTAAATTTGAGATATCCATATTTCTTTCCCAGTATACATGAAAACATAGGAGCTAGCTTTTTCTCTGTTGTTATCACAGGAATGCTTAAATTCCAAATGGAAAACTCCATAAACTGCTGTTGTCTTCCCCTAAAGTGGTCTTGTCTGCTCTCAATAGAGCAATTGGAAACTAATTTGAGCATATTATGATGTGGCTTTTAAAACGTTTGGGGTGTTTTAGAGAAATTCTGCTCTTCTATATAATATTGGTAAATAAAAAATTTTTATAGCTCTACCTTTCATTCATGCCTTCTGAAGAATCGAGAGGTGAAGGAGCAGTGTTCCCTGTGATTTTCTTCTGTAATAGATATCAAGGTTTTACCTGGGGAGAGAGAACGTGAATACTAGATATCATTGCATACCTGCAGTGTGTCCTTGTGAATATGTGTATGTATCAGCATAGAAACATAACTAATATTCAAAGCCTTTAGCACACCTTTTCTGTAAGAACTTCAGAAATGAGACTTCTGCAATACTTGGATAATTTATTTATTTATTTTTTAAATCTTGCCTATGGATTTAAATTAACTATCAGCTGTTGAAAATAGTCTGTATTCTAAATATATTCTGCTGTTTCATTTCTGCTGTCTATAGAGGAACTACTTTTTTTAACAAATTCTGTGCTTAGTGTTCCTAGATAAAGGATCTGATGCACAACATGAAAATATTGATTAAAATATTTGTGTAGGATTGTCTTTTGTAAGATAGTGATCTGCAGCTAAACCTTTTTCAATAGATGGCAAAAATGGATAGGGAGACAGAGGAGATGGGGCATAACTGCATTCTAACCAAAAATCCAAATCTGTGCTTGACTAAAATCCAATAAATAAAGTCTTTATTATAAATCATGAATATAGACTTCACAAAACTGTAATGGGCTCCTTCTGTTGTTTAGCTTGCAATTTGTAGAAGTGGAGTTTTTCGTGTGCTAAAAACAGTTCTTCATGAGAATTAACACAGCAGTAATTGCCAGGAGGAATGGTAAATTTCAGTAATGCACAGAGTTTACAGTTTTATTGAAATTTAATTTTTTTAACTTTCCTGAAGAAACAAGATTTCTATCCTTGTTTTTCTATTTGTACTAATGCGCAGATCTTAGCTAATGGGCGAAAAGAATAAAGAACATAGGACAGCTTATGAAAGAGGTTTTATCAGTTGACAAGCTGATGAGGTATCAAAGTCAGTCTTGCTGAATTGGTTTTTGCTGTTCTGTGAAGCTAATTCTTGAGGTGCTTCATAGACATGAGCACTTTTCTGTCTTTTTAGCAAACTAAGATATGTGTTGAATTTTGCTCAGCTACAACTTTTACACGGTGGATTAAACTGTTGTCTGATCAGTGACTGATAAATGCTTCTGAACATTGTTAAATTTAATACCAGGTCTTAAATTATTGGGGTTTTGCCTCATCGTTGACTCATTACAAAAGATGTTGCTGTGCTGGTGTGCTACAGTAATTAAAATACGTAACTTTAAGGTAGTGAAAATTTATACCTCAGACATGTGCATTTTATCCAAGGGTGGATAGAACTGAAAACTTAAAATTTATAATGATGCTTTTATCAGGCTTTTTTTTTCAGAATAAAATAATCTGTTAACTTTCTCTAATGACCATGAGTTAGCTTGCATAGGTGGGCTTTGCAGAATAAGAATTCCAGTAGAATTAAATATAGAAGAATGATTTAAGCTATTTAATGATGCCTTATTAATGCAGTCTCAGATACACTTAATTTTCAGAGAAGAAAACTAGATTTCAAAAGTGTTTGCAAAAGATTTGACTTGAACATAGATTGGACTTGCTTTGGGATATTGCATTTTAACTCTGTGTGTGTACATATACGTGAGGGAGGTTTGTGTGTGCACGCGCATGTATATACATCGTGTATATCTGTGCCAATTTGTATTAGTAATGTACTCATTCAACTACCTCAGCTGAAACTCCATGGAAAGTCTAGATCCAGATTGAATATTTCCTTGAAACTGCAGTTATTTTGAGTGTGTTTTGAAGATTATAGCAGTTTTACTAGAGAATTGGGTATATGAATTTGTCATGGTATGCAGGAATCGCTGCTCTAAATACATTGCCACTTATTCATTTCAATGTGAAACTTAGTTTAGTACTATTGGCCAATAAAGTTTCTGTCTGCAGGGGTACTGCTGAGCTTTTCATGAAGCTGTAATTTGTTAGACAAATTTCGTACACAAATATATATTTATCTGGGGATGCCACAGACACTAAAGTAAGTTGGAAAATAAAATATACCACTAAATTATGAGCAAAACTCTTATTCTGACAGTTATCTGAACAAGTAGATTTTTGTATCTAAATGACTAAATACAAGCCAGCCTGATTAAAATTCCCTCATAATTCTGGTATTTCAAGAGCTACTTTCTGACATCAGTTATTTCTTTTCTTGCTCTGGATTTGCCATCATTGTTTGATTTTTATGCCTAGCCAGGTGTGCTGGTAAGCTACAATAAGTATCTCTCCTGCTCTTATTTCTGTGCTAAGATTTAAGGTTAGGATACTACTTTTTGCCTTGCTCCTTCATTTTGGGATCCTGATTTCCACTATCTCATGGTCTTGCAGCAAAGGCTGCCCTCAGTCTTTGAATTCTTTCCTGTTTGTAAGTGTGAGGTTTAAACAGAGCATCTCCCCTCATTGGTTCCTCACCCACCTGTGTCAGGAAGTTTACCATCAGTGTACTCCAGAAACCTTCTGGATTGCATGCACCCTGCTGCTTTGTCCCTCCAGCAGAGGTGGGGTATTTAAAGTCCACCATGAGGACCAGGGCCTGTAAACAAGAGGCTTCTTCCAGTTCTCTGAAAAATACCTAATCTGCTTCATGAAACAGAACCTTCTGGAGGACATGTCAAAACATATGGAAGCCAAGGAGGTCCTTAGAGACAGCCAACACGGCTTTACCAAGGGCAAGTTGTGTGTGACTAATCTACTGGCCTTCTATGATGGAGTGACTGCATCGGCAGACGAGGGAAAAGCTACAGATGGCATCTACCTACACTTCTGTAAGGCCTTTGATACAGTCCCTCACAACATTCTTGAAGGCTCCAGGGAGACTTTATTGCAGTCTTTCAATATATGAAGGGGGCTTATAAGAAAGATGGAGAGATACTTTTTACTAAGGCCTGTAGTGACAGGAGAAGGGGCAATGGTTTTAAATAGAAAGAATGTAGGTTTAGAGTAGATACAAGGAAGAAATTCTTTACAGTGAGGGTGGTGAGACACTGGGACAAGTTGCCCACAGAAGTGGATATCCCATTACTGGAGGTGTTGAAGTTCAGGTTGGATGGGGCTTTGAGCAACCTGACCCTAGTGGAAGGTATCCTTACCCATGGCAGGGGTGTGGACTTAGATGATCTTTAAAAGTCCTTTCCAACCCAAACCATTCTATGATTCGACATTTTCCTGACTAGACAGTCTGTAGCAGACACCCACTACAATGTCTCCCATATTGGTTGTATGCTAATCCTGGCCCACAGTCTCTCATCTGGCTCCTCGTCAGTCCTAAGGCAGAGCTCCATACATAAAGCTGCTCTCTTACATAAAGAGCAGCTCCCCTTACTGTGCCATCCTGTCCTTTCTAAAGCTTTGTACCCATCCATTGCAGCACTTCAGTTGTGTGAGCCATCCCACCATGGTTTTGTGAACCCAATGAGACTGTAGCCCTCCACCTGCACACAGACGTCTGACTCTTCATGTTAAGTGTCCCCCATACAGTGTGAGTTATTATATAGGCGTTTCAGAAAGGCACCTAGTTGTAACTTCCCAGAAGAGGTGTTAGAACTGTCCCTGTGCTGTCCTGTAGGTGCTTCCTTATTTATTAAGCTTGAAATTGGTCATGACAAGGTCTCTGCTGTCCATATCACTCTGCTCACTTTGGTCCTTGTCTCCTTCCCCAGTCATTCCTTGTATAAAGTTCTCCTTCACTGGGATAACCACCCTGTTAGCAAAAATACCTTTTGCCCTCCTTGGACAGAACCTGTCACTTCCTAACAGTTCTTGATCTTCAAAGAGAATCCCATGCTCCTAAAAGCCAAATGAGTCCTAGTTTCCAACTTCAGCTGCATAACCAGTTGCCCAGTTAGTATGACTCTAAAACTGCTGGATGGATGTTTGAAGGAAATTAATAGAATCATAACCTTTCATTGAAGTTTTGGGGATTGTTTTTGGTTGGGATTTGATTTTCACTTGTACATGTTTCACCCAAAGTATTGGCTGTGGGGTATTTATATTTTTACATCTTTACAATTAGAGTTATACCGTCATTTGAAAACCCTGCCAACAGGAAGTTGCTTTCTGTGGTTTAGCGATACTCTATGTATTCTGTGGTCTACAGCATTTCTCTTTTTCTCTCTTTTTAAAGAGAAGTATAATGGAAGAAAAATGAGTATGATAATTTGATTTCTTCTTCCCATTTCTCTCTCCCTTATCCTCAACTGTCAGCACTTTCTCCTCATTCACTTTTTCATAAACGTTGCCTTTCTTAGCGGTTAACTTCTGGTTCTGTTGTTCATAGCTTTAATTCATCTAAAAATATGGTTAGACTTAAATTTACAATTAAATTTCTAGTATAAAGCAGGAGGGTTCTATGGTAGGATACTGTAGCACCTGTTCATATGTTTAGTCCAAAAGCAATTGGCAGTTTTAAATCCTAGTTTTGTTCAAATCTGTAACCTCACTGTTTGAATACTTGGGATTCTTCATAACTCCAAGAAAGTGTCATCATTCAAACCACAGTAGTAGCTAAATTCTCTATTTCTGACTTTTTTTTTATTATTAAAAAAAAAGACAGGAAAGTTGGTGTGGACATGTGCTTACTCCTCCATGTGTATGTATAGCCTAGAACAAAACTGGAAGCTGCATTTCTACTGCTGGGCTCCTTTCTGGTGACAGCAGTAGCAGCTGCCACCAGCTACTTGTGGCAGCCAAGCAAGCTAAGCTTGGGAATGCCTCAGATAAGAAACTTGCTGCTGCCTACTGAAGTCTCCTAATTATTTTTTAGGACTTCTACCACTGTCATTAGATTATTTTTATTTTTTTTTTCTTTTAAGAACATCAGTGAACAGATGGTTTGGTGTTTTGAGACAGCAATTTAGGGAATTACTTTGATTCCATGGTCCAAAGCAGGGACCACAGCTTTTATCACTGTGGTTGAAATCACTTAATTTGATTTGAATTTAGAGTAACATAACTGAAAGATTACTTCAACTTTTTGCCTTTTGGTGTGAGAAGGTGTGGGGTCTTTCAGTGTCTGTACCTCACGTAGTCATGCAGAGATGGAGTCAGTGCTCTGATTCCTGCTAATTTCATAGTTTCAGAAGTGATTTGTTATTTTGCTTTTTTTTTAAAAAGCTGTACTAAAAACCTTGTCCTTTCCTGGCAGGTTGCAAGCACTCCTGTGCTATCTTCACATTGGTACTGGCACAAACTTCAGCACAACTGTGTTTCAGAGTTGACTAGAAAATTGATCCAAGCAGCTTTTCCTTTTTTTGTAATAAAAAAAAAAGGAAAATCTGTAGCTTTTAAAAGTAAAAGCTGACATTTAGTTTCAGGTTGTTAACAGTTCTATTAAATGTTTAGCAATTTAAAAAGTAATGTTGTGGATTTTTTAATAAATTGTGAAATGATCATACGTTATGCTGTATGTGTATTAATAATTGTCTTGTAGGTGATTATAGTTTATGTAGGAAGATTTGTCCTGTAGTTAATATGAGATATTTTGTATGATAGGGTCTTTTTAATGACAAGATCATGCTAGGGAGAGACCTTTAAATTAACATGTGAAGAGGAGTTGAATTTAAAATTCACCAACAATTGTTTTACAGGCAGCTAGCATCTCATGTTTAAATACTTAGGGTATTTGTTACTTTTACAAACAACAGTGGTGAATTTTCCTACTGTACTTCTATAACTATATACCTTCCAGATACTTAGTAAGGTGAATAACCCTATTTAATTTTAAAGGTTTTTCTTGTAGCTGCATTAGCTTTTTCCAAGACACCTTTAGTTACTGAAGTTTGTGAGAGAGGTGACATTTCTAAATAAACTGCTAGAAAGTAACTTGTTTAAAGTTTAGAAAAAGGCTGAACTTGTACAAATGGTATAGACTAGCATTTTTTCTCATAGACATATCTAGGCTGTTGAAATGCAATCTGTGCTTAAAAATGAAAAAAACCCAAAACCACACCCAGACTTTGAACAGTAGTTCATATGCATTAAATGTATAAAAATACAAGGAACTACTGTTCAGAAATGTAACAGATCCACATGGAAGAGAGAAACTAAAATTTCTTATCTTCTGTGTCAGATTTTTCATTCCAGCACATTGTTGGAAATTTCTGATTTCAAGAGGCCAGAATTCATTCATTTCTCACCTGGAGAGAGAATTCAACAACCTTCTATAAATATCATAACCAGGAACTTTTTTCCCAATGTTCAGCTGAATGTTCTCAGTAAATCCCATAATCCTTCCATAATTTAAAATGTTATGAATCACCCTAAAGGCTGATGATTTGAGTCATAAATTCGATTTCTGAAATACCAGAAGTATTCTAACATCTTTAAAAGAAAACCTCAAGTATTTATGTTTTCCTTTACTTCATACATGATCTTGATGACAACTTACGAAATTTAATGCTAATCTGCATACTTTTGAGACACACAAGACAGACTTTCTTTTCAGGATACTTTTCATTTTCCTAACACATGAAGGTGTTTGGCAGTTCAGAGGCCAGACTCCTGTAAGAAGTACAGGAAGCTGTCTGTCTGGATCAAGATTCTTTGGATAATTCAGCTTTACTAATCAGTGCCAAACCAGATAACTTTCTCACTTAAAAAATTGGTCTCTCCAGCTGACTTCAGCAACTTCTATTTATTGGTTCCAAAGGGTCTTGTGAATTGGTTTACACACAGAAATATCCTTCAGGCTATGATTTTAAGTGACAGCTAAACTGAACGGAGATATTTTTTTTTAATTTATTTTTTTAAAAAAGCAAAATTTAAATACTGAGCAATTTTGATTGAACTGATTACCAGAGTTGGGTATTGGTTTTGTGGGAGATACTGATTTCTAGTATGTGTGTGTATTTTTAAACATTGTTTGGTTTGGCCATTGCTATCTTTCAAGTTTGAGAGTTAACTCTTGTGTAGTGGTAACAAAATAAATGGGAGTTTTGTTGTTAGTTAGATATGGGAAAGAAAGAGGTCCTCAAAGAATTTTTGCATATATTACAGTATAAAGGTGATACATTTTCACTTTTGAGGAACTGTCATATGTTATCACAGACATAATAACAGTATTTAAATAAGGTTATTTCCATAAAATATGTTAAGTTTCTTCTCTATTTTTTTAGTAGCTCAATGCAAATTAAGTGTACCTTTCTCCATTGCCATAACGTGTAGGAAACTTCTAATTTTTTTATGCAGTGGTGTTAGGGCAGTTGAATTAGTGGCAGTGTATTTCAGGTAATAAGAAAACCCCTTCTATCAGTCAGATCTCCTAGTGCTTCCCTCTTGTAGTGTGGCTTACTGGTTTCTTTAAAACAAACAAGAAGATTACAGTGTGATAAATGTCAAGTATTCTGTATTGGACTAAAGAAATTAAAGCGGGGCATTCAGATAGGGAATAGTGAAAAAAGTGAAGGTTTATTATTGGTCAGTTTTGGATTAGTTGACTGTCAGGTTATAAAAAAACACACACTCAGTTGGGCTATACTGGTTAAACTATGCTTTTTTTGGATGTAACATTTGAGGAAAATTACTACAGAGGAGGATCTGGACATCATCCAGAAAGGAAGAAAACCCAAGGACTTTAGTAGTGGAAATTATGAACTTCTAAATATGGAATCCATCATTTGAGAATGGAAAAACTAGTAACAGGCTTTGAGATAGGTTAAGGCTGGTTGGTTGGAAACAATCGAGGAGAAAAATGCAGCTATATTAGGTGGCTACATGATGTGCACATTGAGAAGGCAAGTACAGGATTGTAGCAGGCATAATACTTCCAGCAGAGAAGAAAGCATTGTTAGCATTGTGCAAACTTTTGGGAAGATCTCACAGTTCTGGTTGCTTTTGTTAAGAAAAATTAAAACTGGAACAGACACAGGGAAGAGATTCTGAAATGAGAGAGCCCATCATAAAAAAAACCTACATTTTGTTAGGTTTGGCAAAATCTGTGAGAGAGAGAAGAGGAAGCAGTATGTAAGCTCAGTTTTGTTAGCAGGACTAATAGATATAAAGTAGGCATTAATATTCTTAAATTGGAAGTTTTAAATAGAACCATATTGCAGGAGGGAGAGGTGATGTAGGGAGCCGTTAATGCATGTAAGTTCACCCGAAGGTGTAAGCTCATGAAGGAATTTTTAGCAACAGTGGTTGCTGACATATTCCCATTCTTCTTTCTCATCTTGCTCTGTGCTATATGTTATTGAAAACACTTGTAGTTGCAAGACAAACTATGCACAGTGGAGCCAGCTGTATGTGTACTTACCTAAGACACTCAGTTGGATGAGTTCCTTTGCTTCATTGCATGAGTGTGTGTATGCTATATTAGTGCAGGTCCTACAGGTGGCTGTAGGACTGGGTGAAAAATCATTGTGGTCTGAGACTAGATTCACTTCTAGCAACAGTGCTGCTGAAGCACCCCCTGTATCTATCTCAGCCGTTTGTTCCTGGTTTTGGCTGTCTTGACACAGCTCTTTGCGTAGCTGTGCTTTAAGCCAGTTCAAGCAACTACTCTGGATTGTAACACAGTGAAAAAAGGGAAGAGTGGTTTGTGAGGGGTATTTGGGTGGTTTTTATTTCTTCTTTGATATGGTTCAGTGTAACCATGCCAAAGCTGTTCCAGGACAACACAATAGTTAGAAGGGTTGCTGGTTTGACCAGTCTTCTGCTGCTGAAGAAATGCTGGTGAAGCCACAGCCTGAGATGGAACAAGGCTGTTTTAACCTTTTTATCCCATTCATATATTATCTGAATGGTAAGAGAAGAGTAATGACCATTGTCTCTAGCTGATGAGACTGAATATACTCTACAACCTTTCTCTATTCTTTTGGAGGCAAAGCTGTTATTTTTGATATAATTCCTTTTGTTCCTGTGATTGAAGTGCTCTTTTAAACACATTGTTCGTTCTTGCTGCTTTTTTTCTCATTGTTGAATGATTTCATATCTAATGTAGTTTTATAATTTTTTTTCCAGATTTCCTTCACTGCTTCCTGATCTTGTGCACTAGGTCTTTCTTCACAAAAAGAAAGAGGCAAAAGATTTGGTCAGATATTAAAGGAGTCTGTTAGTAGAGCAGCATCATTTTTTCTGAACTCTTTTGAACTGATGCTCTTGATTCAACTGCTGGTGTGTTGTATTTTTCTGTGAAGTGTTACAGAATGTTAGAGCATAAAAATAAAATCTTGGGTGTTTTGATTCCATGCTTCTATTGCAGTATTTCCAGTGGGAATTCATCAGTGAACAAAGCTCTCCTCGTTTCCCCCCCTCTCTTGTTCAAGAAGTATGTTTTGTGCTTTGATTACCAGTCTCCACCTGCCCGACATCACTTCTTTCCTGAGATGTAGATTCTCACCTACCTTAAGGCGATCCAGAGAGAGGAGAGTCCTATCTGTCATCAGTTTCTTATGTTCTTTACTGATGAAGGGACAGGATGTTTCATCTCAGCTTAACAAACCAATTTTCATTCTTCTTTCTCGCCAACAGTTAAAAAAAGGGCACCATTTACTGAGACCTTATTTATATCTCAGTTAAGAGAGTGTCTCATAATTTACCTGTGTATGCGTAATACATCCATGCCTTAGAAATAATATTTTGTTCCTTCTTTCATCTGTCTGGAAATGGGACATGTAATCAGTTACTTTCTTGAAGAGTGAGGCTTCTAGCATGGCATTTTAGTCCTATGTACTGATTTAGGAAAATGAAAATAGTGTCCAAAGTGTCTAAACTAGCAGCAAAAGCAAATTAGTGAATTATCAAGACAGAAATGAGCTAAGAATGGAATCCATAGAGCTAAGAGCCTGAACTCTTTAAGAAGACTATTTAGGAGTTATTTGATTTTGAGGTCTTGACCCTTCTCTTCCAAATGACCTTTAATGAGTTGAAAAATAGGACATAAAGGAAGACCTGAGGACAGGCTCTTGAAAGAGCTGTTCTGTGTCAATAGGTGTAGCTTCTATTTAAAACAGTCATCATACTTCAGTATCATCCAAACATGAATGTGAAATGATATGCTGTAATCTTCTGTATGTATCATGTGGCCCTTCTTGTGGAAACATTCGCCTTGGAAAGCCACCCAGCAGCTGATGTCTGGTCTTGTTCCAAAAAGCTTATATGTCTTAATATATTATATTTACTATTACTATACTTGCTATGGCTGCAGCTTTTAAACCCTTTTAAGACCATGAAACCTATTACTACAATAATTATTGAAAATAGAATTTGCTTATCTGTGTGCTGAGGTGTATAATTATTTGTAAATGCTTGTTTTCAGCGAGTGTGATAGTTTCTGCTGTTTTCTTTAAAAAGAAAAAAACCCAACATGGTAGTATAATTTTTGATAGCAACAAGTAGATGTTCTGACAAAATTTATTAAGCATGTCCCTTTAGAGGTACCCTCCAGCCTGAATTCTTCTATGAGTCTATGACCAAAATGGGAGAATTTACAAGGATAAAGTTGGTGGTAACAGGTAATTATGGAATTCCAAAAATAGAGGATGTTGTACTATATGTGAACATAAAAAATATTTTCTGAATAGTTTGCATGGGAAGAATGTTGTTCATTACTGGTGCTAAAATTTTTAGTTCATGGTAATAGAATAGAGAATTTAGTGAGCATCATATCTCAGATGTTTTTCCTTTCTCATCTCCTCAATATCCTAGACAGTCAATATAAAATAAGTTGTTTACAGACTACAGATACATTAAAGATATTTCTACATATCAGCATCTATTTATAGCATATATATGCATGAGATTTGCTAGATAGATACCTCATATATTAAAATATATAATGATAAATTCATTTTTGCTTTTTTGCTTAATAAGAAGATAAATCAGGCCACAAACATAATTTTTGTTGGTAGAGATTACAAATCAGTTAAGGACAGCTTATCCCACTTGGAGACTGGAGATAGGAAAGACAGGATAGCAGAAGAGATCACTTTTTGCCAGTGTTTTGATTTTCTAGTGACAAAAACAAGTTTCTGAATTATACAAGAAAATCTTAAAATTGAAAGTAAATATTTTTTCAGTATGTTGCATAAATTCTAAGCATACCCTAAGGTTTTTTTGGGTCATGCTTTCCTTTCATGAGAACTGGAGTGGCTACTCCTTCTGTAGTTTCCTGTGGAAGGAAAGAAATAGTTAAGAAAAAAGAAAGCGAAAAAAGGCTGGAAGCTCTTCCTGTCCACTCTCTTTTTCTCTGGGGTAGCTCTGCCAATGTTTTGGTACTGAACATAATTATGTGGTGAACTTTTCAATTTTAGGTTTCATTTCCTCCCTTTGCATGTCAGCTAAGGCTTTGAGGAGGGCTGAAAAAGTGGGTTCTTATAACACCGGAATGAGGAGGACGCTGCCAGAAGGGCAGTAGTTTCAAAGGAGGAGCATGACTGGGTTTGTGGTCCACACTGGTAGCCACTGCTTCTGCCTGGAGTTGCACTGAGCTCTACCATAGAAAGAATGAGTGATAAGGGCACTCTGGATGTCTCATGCTCCTGTGGTGCATTGCATTGATATGACCATGCTTTTTAAAGCATGTTTCCCCACCCTTACCCCCCATCAGGTATTTCTACATTGAATAACCAAAGTTTAAATTACTCTTCCCCCTCCCAAAAGTGTTTTCCCTGAAGTTTTTGTTCCCATATAAAAAAGTTTGCTTAAGCCTTCAACACTAATTTCTTATAAAGCATGTTTTATCACTTAGCTAATATTTTAAAAATTCTTTAAATGCTATTATTTGAAAAATACCTGTCACTTCCAAATCTTTTCTTCAGTTTCAGTTTTTGAATGACCTGTTTCAAATACTACCATTTTACTCAGTAGCCTTTCTCCATTCATTTAATTATTTACAGAATCATTAGAAAAGAAAATCTACATTGTGCTCAAACATTATATACTTTCCAAAGGTGTTTAAGTCGCATAAAAATTATCATGAAGGTGAAGGAAGACTTGTGATTTGTGGAGGGGTTTTTTCCTACCTTTGAACCACAGCTTTGGTACTCTGTATATTCTTTTTTCTGTTCAATTAATATTAGAAAGTATGTATTTATATTGGGCTGAGATCCAGTGAACTGCTAGGTCTTGTGCTTTGTTCTTTCTATGTTTTATCCTAAAGCTGAGTTAAAACACAGGCTTGGTTTTGAACATCTGAACTGTTGAAGCATACTTGTGATAGAAATGTTGCTGCTTGGGAACTCAGTCTTGTGACCTGTGCTGGGATACCTAATTTTCTAAAATAGTTTCAGGTCTTCAACCCAAATGTTCTTCTGTGCCACAGTCATAATAATGCAGTACTTTAAATTTTCCTTTGCAAATAAAATAAAAAATGACTACCCAACATTGCCACTGATGGCTTTTTAAATGTGGATGCCCTCTAATCCAATGTGCTAGTTCACAGAGAGGTTCAATCACTGTTTAACTTGCAGTTCCATGTGCAAATGAGCCGATACAGTGACTAAGTGCAGCTTTAATTTCTCTTAGAAATACTTAATTTTTAAAAGAGGTTCACTTCAATCAAAGGGAAAATTAAAGAACAAGTATATATTATAAATTACGTGGATGAGTGAAAAGGGAAAGAGATTTATCTCTTTAAAATGTGGTTGCAATTTGCTTTCTTTCCAACAATTTTCGTCAACTTGGATACAGTTGTTTTGGAAGTATTAGCCACATTAGTGCAAAGCAGTGTTGTCATCTGCTTAGGTAAGCAAATGCATAGCCTTTAAATGAAAAAAAAAAAAAAGTCTGGGTATATATGTCTTTTCTTATGTGACTTTATCCATATACATTTATGCTATCTTATCGCAATAAAGTGACATCATCCCTTTTAGGAAACATTGATCTTCCATTTAAAATGTTGAGTGAAGGTAAGTTTTTAAGACCTGTATTTCATGTTCTTAATAGTTAGGCCCCGTTAAATAAGGAAAAGGAATTGAAGGCCTCTTCTAAATGAAAGCTCATTTTAAAAGGAGCGCTCTGCTCATTGGAAGAGAGATTGTTCACTGTAGTTGGTTTTACTGCCAAATATTCGACTTGTGCTTCTATTTTTTCTAAAAAACTTAAGTTACTGAAACTGAATTTAAGAGCCAAAATGCATTGTTTTACATTACGTTCCTCAAAAAATTGTGACTTGCTTGGGAGAGATGTTGAGCAAATTCTTGGTGATTTGATATGTAAACTGATATGACTTAAAATCTCAAGTTTTGGGTTTCTGAAGCATAGGGGTTCAGAACGTGTCTTTGTAGCATCCATCAGTAGGAACTCCATTACCACAGGTTAGTTCAGTTAATGCGAGACACGGGAAGGAAACAAGCTGTAGTTATTAGTTGTAGATATTTGTGCTTGTTAGGAATCAACAAGGTATATTTTAATCACAACCAGTTCTCATTCTTGCGTACCAACATGGATTGAAGGAAAGACAGATAAACTAACAAGATTCTAGTATTAAAAAATAAAGTTTGCAAAATATTGGCTTATGGTCTTTATCCTTGAAGTCCTAATGACATACACCAAGTAAAATAATTTAAATTGAAGATGATAAAAAAGACTGATGGTCTGAAATTTCTAGGATTTTATTCTTATTCAAGTGTTGTATTCCTGAAGGAGAGAATAATTAATTTATTTTCTTCAAGTTTGTGTCTGGCTGATTTAAAATTAACTGTTCTTTTCTAGACAGTAAAGCTGATCACCAGAAAATAGTTTCAGTAGGATTAAGGTTACATGAGGACCTGCCCTGCTTCCTTGAAATTTTGGAAGCATGAAAAGAACTGATTATGAGGCACCTCTTCAGCATTCCTATCCACTTTTTCATGGCCTATGTGTAATCCACATCCTCCTTCATAATGTATTGTAATACTTGAATTTCCATCTGCAGTAGACAGCAAAAATCAGCATGCATCCCAACTTCAGTTTAAGAAAATACATGTTGCTTTTTGGTATACATTGCAGGTGGGACTCAAGGCATTGCAGGTGTTGGAATGTGCTGTTGCCAGTGTTGTCAAAATATCAGTGAAAAAATCATCTGTCCTTACTACTTGTGTATTTTAATGATTCTCATACTTGGAGCTACTGTAGTCTGCGCATGCTAACTGCAGTGAAAGATTTTGAAAGCTTGCAGGGAGGTTGGAGGATGTGTCTGAAACGAAATATTTGCATATCTCAGCAGGTCTGTTGAGGGTAGCACAGAGAAATGAAATCTAAAACGCATTACATTATAATTTTCGTTTATATGGCTGTGACAAGGTGAAGTTTTATTACGGAAATTAACTCTGTTCCTCTGTTTTACTCAACAAATAAGTAGTCTGATCTATCTATAACAGTTTTGATGATCTGTATCTAGCATTACAGTAGTTGTTTGCCTTATCTACATCACCTGTGTATTTTAGATCTGTGTAATTTGAGCTGCAGGGTTAGTAAAATGAACCATAGAAATTGTCATTTAGTGAGAAGTGATATGTTTCCCCAGTAGCAGACACAACTGTTGAGTAGCTCCTTGTCTCATCTGAGAGATGAAATATAGTCCTTTTCATGACTAAGAGTGTGATTTTAGTGCTGAGACTGAGGGTGGCCTGAAAGATTTCTGTTACTTCCAAAGAAGGATTGAAACTACTGTGTAAGGAAGCACGGTTTTTTGTTTTTTGACTCAGATTAGACAGTGTCACCATGGGCTATTATAACATTATTTGCAAAATTGCTGCATGTCATTGCAGCTTTGAGGAAAAAGTCAAAAAGCTAACTGCAACCAGAAGTTATTTAAAAGTTTGTTACTTGTCACATGGAAGTGATGGCATCTGCTTAACTGATGAGGACACCTCTCGTGAGTGTTTAAAATTTGCCAAAAACTGGAGAATTCACTTACTGTGCTGCTACTGTCATGGAATGTATTCATCTAATGTATTATCATAAGATATACTATTTTAAGGCTGTTTGTAGCTTGAATATGAGAGAGCTAGTTTTGAAAAACACAGAATCACAGTCATCTAGGTTGGAAAAGACCTTGTAGATCATCCAGTCCAACCATTAACTTAACACTGACCATTATCAACTACACCATATCCCTCAGCACTATGTCAGTGTGACTCTTAAACACCTCCAGGGATCGGGACTCCACCACTGCCCTGGGCAGCCCATTCCAGTAGCTAACAGCTGCAAATCTGAGGCTTGTAAATAGCTGAAACCTCAGGTTGTGTTTAAAAATTTTTTCTTTTTTATTTCTATATGAAAGTCTAAATTAGTCTATTTTTTAAATAGAATGAGTTAATTGTGGGCATCACTGAACTCTTGTCTTCTGTGCTTTACAGCACCTTTGGTTTACCTAAGAGTTGGGGCATTCCTCATTCTAAATAGAGAAGGCTCTGTTAAAATCATTGCTAAGTCTCAATATGGCCATCAAGGTTGAGACTGTATGGATGTCTCCTGTACCCTCTCTGTTACAGAACTGAATAAAGTGCTTAATTTTTTTGTCCCAGACTTAATATGCAGGAAGAAAATTGCTCAAGTTAGGATTCTAAATTAATGCATAATGGAAAGACAAAAGAAGTCAAGGTTACAAGAGAGAAAGGTAGGGGCGACCGCAAGTCTGATCCCTCTTGGAGTTGCAGTTTGTATGTTCCTTTTTCATTTATGATTCCTCCAACTGTCTCTCCTTGTCTGCTCAAAGTATGTACACATATTCAGGTGGTTGGGCAAGCTGTCCAGCCCAGACTTGAAGGAACCATCAAATCTAGAAGTAGCTTGGTCAACAGCAATAAATATTTATTTATATTCATTGAATTTATGTGAACAGAAGTCAAGGGTCTACTATAAATAAGGATATGGTTTTGTCAGGCTTCTCTACACTCTAGTGATCTACCATTCTGTATCACATTACGTTAAAAGCATTATTTAATGTCTTCAGAAAAGCTTTGTCTGGGGAAAAAAAAACTGAGAATAAAAAGAAAAAGGATCATTTTAATGAAATACATTTAGTTTATAGTAATTTATGGCAATTAGGAATGAAAATTAGTATTGCCGGTTTTATTCCAAAGTTTATGTTTTGAAATGTTTTTAAATTATCATAATTTAAATGTGTTAATATTATTTTAAAGCAATTTTACTTTGACAGATGCTAAAAGAGTAAGCAGAGACTTGGGTAAGAAAGTAATACTGATCTATATAAAATGGGTCTTTTTAATAGAAGATTACCTTTTGAAATGTGGGGAGAGGATCCCAAGTTAATAGCTGTAGCCCTTCCACTGCCAAATGAAGTCCATTGAGACTTTTGCATTTACAGATGTAAGTGGATTTCTATCTATTAGGCTTAACTGAACATCTTTTTAAAAATATCTGTGGTTAACTGTTGGTGGAAGACCAGATACTGAATAATAGTGGGGTGTGAATTCAGAGGAGAAAATAGACATCAGTATGGGGGAATTCATTATATGTTAGGAGCAAGGAAAGAAGAAAAAAATCCACGTGTCTTCTTGTATAGCTAGTTCTGTTTGAAAACATCAGCACAATTTATGTATGTAGCTGTGCTAATAAATATTTTCCATGTTTGTGAATGTTTAGACTGTGATTTGTTGACTGGTTTTGGTGTTCATGTTCAGGGTCAGAAATGACCATATTTCAAGAAAACTTTGCAAGTACGTTGTTTAAAGAGTACGAAAATTGGATTTTAGCTATGGGAGTACAGATTTGGTAGTGTGATCAATTACATACTTTGAATCATCTGATATGTAAAGGAATACTAAAGCCAGATATTTAAAGGCTTGTAAGTGCCCTCAGAGGAACATTTCTCCCTTTTCAAGGAACTTTTTATTTTAAGAATTGTGTTGCTTTGCAATCTGATTGCCCAGGAACCTCTAAACTAATTTCCAGTTCACTGCTTGAATGGAAAAATTTGTCTTTTAAGCTATATTTAAGCATTTATTTCACTCAGCAGGTCAATGTTCACTTAATAGATGAACTTCTTATGGCTCTTTCCATCCTCAAATTTTCCCTTACAACTTTTTGAGAAGGCTTTAGAATGAATTTCTTTAGAACTAGTCATTAAATAAGTAGCAGTAAAAAAAGGATTAATTTGCCACAACTCTTCCAGTCTTGAAACAATCCTATTCTGTTTTCATAATCAGTGTTTCATGTTTGAAAGCTTGACCTACTGTAATGATCTAATTGTTTTGTTTGTTGTTAACATTGGAAGGAAGATTCCATATTTTAAGTCAAGGCACCAAAAACTTAAATCATTACTAAAAGAAGTTTCCAAAAATTCATATTGGTGGTGATGGTTTTTAAAAGGTTGCCAATGTTCTTACTCATGTTTTGGCAAATGTAATTTCAATTTTGAAAAATAACTAGCTTTTTATTAGTTGAGTGTAATACTAACATCTGACTGAACTGATTTTAAAAAATCTTTTTATCTATAAATTTTGTGGCTGTTCTTTAAGTGACATAGCTGAGATGATATTATAAGCTTTTGTGGAATTTTGAATTGTAATGTAGGTTGTTTATATTTAATGATGTCAAATAAGTTCAAAATAAACCTAGTTTTTGTAAAACAAACAAAGAAATAAAACTAAACATCATGACTCAACAGTTCTGTTACTCTTATCGTTGTTTTGAAGGAATAGCCTTTCAAATAGTAATTTCTAAGCTCTTGTTTAGGACTGAAAGCAAGAATTTCTCACCTCTATTTTTTCTTTTTTCCCTATTTGGATTATGCATCAAAATAAAGTCCACATAAAATTTAGTAACAATGTCAGTATATTACACAAGCTTTCTAAGAATATAGCCTTTTTAAAGTGGCAGAATAAGAGAATATGTCTTTAATATAGGAAAATGAAAAGCTAACTTGGTATTCTTTACACTCATATGTAGTTAAAATTATTGATTTTATATTTAATGGGCAGCAAGGATGAGAGGTATAAGCTTCTGTGTAAATACTACGCTTGAATGTTGGAATCCAAACTTTGTTTAGAAATAGTATTGTAGCTCAACACATAAGAGAATGGGTTATTTATTGCTGTTTTCTGTGTTTGTGTGTTTCAGGGGTCCATTCAGTGTTGTGCGGCGATGTATCAACAGGGAAACAGGGCAACAGTTTGCTGTAAAGATTGTCGATGTAGCAAAATTCACTTCAAGTCCTGGATTAAGCACAGAAGGTAAGAATGAACAATTAAGCAAATTCTAAAGAGACAGGTTTTTTGATTGGTCAACCTTTTCTGTATTTGCTTGCTTTGTAAGATCTTTTCTGGTTTATATTTTGTAGAAGTTATAAAGCAAGGTCTTAAGTCTCAATTTTAATTTGATTTAACTTAGTCGTTGTTGGCTTGCATTTGCAGCCTGGGTCTAAAGAAAAGGCTTGGGACTATACTAAGATGTTTTGGTTTTTCAGTTTCACTTGTGTTATATTGATATAGTTATAATTCAACCTAGCAGGTCATTGAGTTAACAGATCATAAACACTTTCTAGATTTAATGTGGTTTTGTGTTGTGGATTGTTGTTGGGGTTTTTTTGTTGTTGGGGGTTTTTTTAAGGTTTTGAATTGTTAGGTATTAAATTTGTAATATTAAGACACATAAGATGTATAAGTGAATGTGGAGTAAGTTCTTAACTGTCCGTAAGAATCTGAGCCTTTTTTTCCAAAATCATTCTATCTTGTGTACTCTTTATTTGGTTTTTCCTCTGTGGTTTGGGGGTTTTTTGGGCTTATTTCTGATATGGCATTCCTTAAACACACTGATGGGGAGCCATGGTGGTGGCAGTTGCATACAGTAAATACTGTACAATAAAGGTAACTTACCTGGGAGGAAGCTGTATTTGTAAATTGTGTTAAAGTGTAAGCTGGAATGGAATGGTAAGATTAATTCTTTGGACCATTCTTTACTGTAGGCTTTTGCCCTCAGCAAGACCATTTTGGCCTTGAAGGTTAACTTTGTACAACTTTCCACCTCCAGTCTTTCTTTGGGGCACAGGAGCAGGAGAACAGGATGTTCTGCATGCAAGGGAGCTGATGACAAATCCTTCTATTAATTTCATATACATGTAGAGTGCTGAGAAGTAAAGGGCTGAATATGCCTCCACACTTATGATTAAATCTAAAAAGTCTGGGGTTTTGAGTGCTTTTGCATAAGTACCCATGTGGGATGATGTGTGTTTATGGGTAAGAACTTTATACTTGTCAGCAGAGCAGTATACTCTTGTGGCAAAAGCAGCCAACTGCATAGTAGACTCTTACAAAAGTGTAGCCAGCAAGTCAAAGGAAGTGATTATTCTATTTTATTCCTTGCAAGACCACATCTGGAGCACTGTGTGCAGTCTTGGGTTCCCCAGTGCAATGAAAAACAATGATGTACTGGTGTGAGCCCAGCAGAGATGGACTAAGAGAACTGGGTTTATCTAGCCTTAAGAAGAGAAGCTAAGGTGAGACTTAAGTGCTGTCTTCAACTACTTAATAGAAGGGTAGCCAAACTCTTCATACAGTCACACAGTGAAAAGACAAGAGGCCATGCGGACAAGTTCCAACATGGAAAAATCCAATTAGAGGCAAGAAAAACAAATTCACTCTGTGAGTGGCAAAACTCTGCTATAGGTTGCACAGAGATTGTGGAGAGCATCCTTGGAGGTGCTCAGAACTGGGCTGCACAAGGTCCTGAGCTGTCTGATCTACTTTGACCTGCTTTGAGCAAGAGTTTGGACTAGATATGACCTCCAGATGTTCCTTCCAGCCTACGTGATTCTGTGGTATTAGTAGCAACAGTCTACATGTAATCTGTGGGGAAATATACTTTTAATACTATTTAGCAATAAGATTTAGGTTTAACAGTACTATGCTTAAAAAAGAGTTAAATTAAAACTGTATTTGAGACAATGTGGGGTTTTTTAACCTTTAATTTAAAACTGGTTTTAATACAATGTTTCAATTTCTTCAACTTGTGAGGTGGCTGGGCATGGAATATGTTTTAAAAGCACTATTTGATATTCTAAACAATTAAAAAAATTATACTGATTTCTTACAATAATGGTATCTGCCTTATCATGCTAGCAAAAGCAATCAGGCTTGAAAAATTGATACTTCTCTAGGCTAGTCTGTGCTTATCAGTTTGTACTATTATGAGCATTTGTGGTATATAATAGAGAAACCACTAGCTTGAAAGGCAAACTTTTGCCCAGTAAAGCATTCTTTTCATAATGCTGCTCAATACATGCAGTGTGTATAGACATGGACATTTCTAGTGATTTTCATGTCTGTGTGCATCTCTACAGTGGTTTGGTAATAGGAAAAAAAAAGTGCTCTGTAGCAATGCTTGACATCTAACAAATCTAATTTATACTAAATTCTATTGGATTTAAGTATTAGTATTCATGGTCTTGCATACTGTGTGTCATCAATCTCTGTAGTGTTGTAATTCAACCATATTAATGAAGTATATTGACACCTTGTCACTGTTCAAGTGACTGTGTGATCTACTGGATTAATTTTGGCTGTTTTGCATGGTGACAGATTCTACTACAGTTCACTATGCTTTCACATGGCAGAGATACAAAAACATTAAAATATACATAAAAATGCGAATCTTGAACATTTTTAGATAGAAAAGACTATTTTGTACAGTTCAGTTAAGAGGATTCATGTGGAAGGGTACTTGATGCTCTCTCAGAAGCTAGTTTATTCACTGAGGTCTAATAAAAATAGCAGTGTAAAACTTATTTTCAAATACAGCTCTTAGTTGCTGTACTCAGAACTTTTGGTATAGAGAAGTGTAAAAAGCTTGTTCATTATTTCTGAATTTGTTACAGCTCACACCATAGTTGCCTTTTACTGTCCTTTTCTTCTGCTGCTCTCTTTACATCCCATTCATTTTCTTTTTCTTTTAGTTTACTCAGTGTGGCTTGCATATCTTGCTTTTACTTGGTGTTAGAACAGCTAACTGTATAATTGCAAACACTATTTCTCAGGAATAGAATGGTGATTGGTTCCTTACTACTTAGCAAAAGCCAATATACATTATTTGTCTGCCTTTACTTAATGTCAGATTGCTCTCTTGTAACATGCTGAGTGGGGTTTTTTTAAAGCAGTTTAAAGGACAGTGCCCTGTGCTTACAGTGCATGTCTCTTTCAAATAGTTTTAATTCATTGTATATTAAATTCATTTATCTGTAATCCATTTCAATAGAAATGTCCTCACAAAGAAAGTGATTACTGTTACTTCCACAACCTTCTGATAGGCTAGACCTTATTTATTAGGTTGACATACGCATCTGTACGGGTCTATATGCATGCAAACCACTGTGAAGCTGAATAGATGAGCTGATAAGGGAAGATTCAGTTTTCCTGTAGAACCCCAACTGGTTCTACTGGAAGCAAGCTGTGAAGACAGTCTGCAAAATGTTTTGGCTGTGACAAAGAGCAAAATTGTAGCCAAAAAAAAGAAGTGTTTTGAATATAGTTCTTGGACTACTTCTAGCACTTAGAGGGGCAAGATACTTGAATCAAAACTGGCATTGCTATGGCTCATCCATTTTAGAAGAAGAATTCCAAAATTATTTCATTGGGGAAAAAAATGTGAAAGTTGGCATCAGTTTGTTTTTTTCCTGCAAAGGGCCCACAGATCTTTTCCCTGGCATATTTTCAGGTTGAGTGATTTCCTTACAGTTGAGACCTTACTCTTGTTCTGCTTATTTCCTTAAATATTTACCCTTGTTTGGTTTTGGTTTTTTGTTCTTTTTTGTTTAGACTTGCAGTTTTAAAATCACTTTGTCAGTGCAGTTCATTTGAAAGGCTTTGTTTAATTCTGAGTAAAGATGAATGACAGAGTATTTGGTATTGGAAGGCTGTGGTGAGTCACAAGTTATTTTTTGCAAAAGTATCTGTGTGTAAGATTCTGCACCTCCATGTTTTTTCCAGGGTTTAAGCCAAAAGTACAGTGTCACTGTTAAGCTCAAGGCTTTGAGTAACAAATATTACAAATCTGTATGTCATCAAATTTTATGATACTGTACCATATTCAGACTGAATCTGCAGAAAGAGTGACTGACTCATTGCCTTTGACTTGGAAATACCAACTTACCTGGAATTTCTAGTAACTGTCAGTTCTGTGGTGTACCATGTTTCACAGATCAAGGGAAGTTACTTCCTTCTGTGTGGCATTACTGGGCCCACATCTCAGCTATTGTGTCCAGTTTGGGACTTCACAATTTGAGGGATGCTAAAGAACTGGAAAGGTCTCAGAAAAGGACCAACAACATAGTCAGGACTCTACAGCACATACTGGACAAAGGGAGGTTGAGGGAGCTGGGTTTGCTTAGGCTTGTGAAGAGGAGGCTTAAGAGGGTGATATAATATAGTCTACAACTACTTGAAGAACTACAAGAACAACAGAGCCAAGCCATCTAGTGACAGCTATTGTAACACAGAGTAATGGCCAGAAGCTGTTGCTTGCAAAGCTCAGTTTGAAGATAAGGAAAAACTTGTCCACTGGGAGGGTAGTGCAGCAGGTACAGGTAACCCAGACTGGTTATAGGACCTCTGTCCCTGGAAGTTTTCAAGACTTTGCTAGATGAAGGCACAGCTGTCCTGATGTAATATTAGCAGTAATGTCACTTTGAGTCAGGGTTGGATTGGATGACCATCAGAGATTATTTCCCACCAGCATTTCTGTGATTTGGTGAAAATATGAGGAAGGCATCATTATAGGTTTTCTTTCATTGAAGGCAGAAAATAAGAGAATAATTCAGAGAATGAAAAGCTGCATCAGCTTGACTTTGCTTTTTCTTTTATTATTATTTTAACCCTATGAGAAACCTTAATACAAGTATTTAGTGATAGTAGTGTTGCAGATATAACTATTATACAGGACCTCTCTTGAAAATTCGAGTGTGTGTCTGAAATGCTGGGGTTTCAACCCCAAGCCCCAAGTTAAGGTTGACATATGGGTGATTCCCACAGCCCTTCACAAAGAGGGGGTGAGTTTGCCTTGAGGCTTCTCTCCAGGGGGCAGCTGCCTTGCAGGGAGAGCCATTGGATAAACGAGCCCCAGGTGTCTGCAGTAAGTAAGCAAAGGTCAGGTGTCCCACTTAGGGATAAAAGCTGGGACCACTTGCAGGCAGGGGCAGTGTCTGTCTGTGAGGTGGATGCTCTGTGCAGAGTTCCCTGTTGGGGAAGGACCTCCTGCCTCCCTGGAACTGGGCTCCAGCCAGGTCTGGCCTTTGTGAATGTGGGCTGTGTAGAGATTCAGTATGTGGCTTCCTTGGTCTTATGTGTTTGGCTTGTTGACTCCGTTGTCTCCCATCACTTCTATGGGAAACTGCGTTTCACCATTTATTCCCCCCATTGTTGGTTGTGTGGTGTCGTTGTTGGGGTCAGTGGGATTGATGTTGATTATGTATAATCTGACTGACTTGTTCGTACCCCCAGTGCTCAGCCATGTACTGACCCTTTTGTATCAAATACAATTTGGTTATTGGTTCATCTTTATGCTGGCTGTGTCCTTTATGCTAGGCCTAATAATTGGCAAAACAGTGTCTCGGTACTGAAAAGGTTGAGGCATCTGTTTATATAGACAGCAAAAATCACATAGTACTACTGACACCTCTGTTAATAAGAGAATGCACAAATATGAATTTTGAAGCGAAGGTGTTTAAATAGCTGCCTGTCATGGAGTTTGTTGTTGGTCTTTTAAATACCACTTTAGTTTCTTTGTATGCTGTACAAACAATAAAGCAGGCTGGGCTAAAAAGGTGGGAAGCATTTGAATTTACTATGTAGCTATGGTAATACAAAACTAACTTTAAAAGAATGCTTTTCAGAAAATATATATTTTTTTAAAGGGTGTCAAGGTCATGATGAAAGGGACCTGTACTAGAGTTTGTGCCTATCAGCAGGACTTGAAGACTGATGCTTAAAACCACTTCTTATGTTTGTCACTTCCAGAAAGGTAGAATCTTGGAAATGCATAGTTTCTAGCTTAGTTCTATTTCTTTCACACATGGATAGAATTGTTCCTGTTTTGGTACAGGAAATGTTATCTAAGCCTTTCTGAGGGATTTGCTTGTTTTAACCTAGTGAAAGATTTGTTTTCTTCTTTTCTTTTTCTGTAGAAGCCATACGCTGGTTTGGTTATAAATTCAGTTCTACTAATTTGTACATATAAATTTCATGAATGCCTAACTGGTCTTTAGTTCTGCTATAATTTTCATAAACAAAATGTCATTAGAATTAAATATGCCTGTGCAGAAATATAAGAGATGGAACCAAGCTTTTTTCCCCAGAAGACTGTGTTTCCCCCGTTTCTGTAAGTGTTGCAGCATGTTAACCATATACAGATACAATGAATCACAAGAATGCACGAAAACACAACAAAGATTTATTTTTCAAGACTCCTTTTTTCCTTGCTACTGGAAGTCAGTTCATTGCAGAAGTGGTGCATGTGTCTTTTATGGAAGTACAGAATTCAGTCCTGGGCAATGCTTCACGTAATACAAATTTCTTTTAAGTTTCAAATACAGTGTTAAATACTAGTGGCCTTTTTTGATGCTGTTTTTAGCATGTGCCCAGATACAGGCTTTCAGGAGTGGGGTACTAAGTGTCATTGGTCAAATTGTCATTGTTCTGACCTCTTTTGAAGTCTCACATATTAATCTGATTGGTCCAGGGAAGCAAATATGAACTGCTGTAAGGAAATATGGCCTTTCATCCAGATCGTAAATGAAGAGTAATAAAGATCAACTATATGATATTATTTTATTTCAAGAATGTAAAATTTCTGGAAATTTGATGCAAGCGTATTCACAGCAGTGTTGACATAATACTTTCCACCTTCAGAAGGGAAAGCATAGCTTGTGAATTCATTAGACCCACTTCAAAGCATAGAAGAATATTTACCTATTTTTTTATGAACTATTGCTTAAATAGAAGGAAAATTATTACATTTTTATGCATTGCAAGCAATTGATTCTTTATTCCTCCTAATCAGTCTCTAAAACAAGGACAGTTTTGTTTGCTGTGTGACTTCAGTCCCTTGCCTTTAATATATACACCAGTTTTTACTGGATTTACTATAGTACTGAACACAAAATGGCTTTGCAGGAGTGCACCTCTCCTCCCCCCCCTTGTTTTTTAATCTTTTTTTAAATTATTCAAGAATAACAGTATTAATTACAAAATTGCTGTATCTTGAAATTCTTAGAACATATATAATAATGAAATAATTATGTAATTAGTACTGAACAGAATTTGTACAGCAGATATAATAAAAATAGTTATGTATTATGTCTTGGTATGCAGTTGACTTTTAAAAAGTAATCATAATTGATTGAAAAGTGCTTTTGAAGTAACGTTGCTATAATATTTTCTCTCACTTTATATCCCACTTCCATATATGTAGAACAAGAAAATATGTTCACATATGTGAACAAGAAAATAAGACCTATGCAAATGAATCTTTTTATGAAAAGTTTCTTTAAACTTCCTGTCATTTGAGTCAATGAATATGAGTTGTCACTTAAAAGTTAATTCTTCTTTCCACATATGAAACAAGGCTTAGTGACTATTTGCTTAAAATCTTTACTGAAATAACCAGTATTGTTAAATATGTGATTCTTGTTGGGTAATACGTAATATCAAACCTTTTCTCCAAAGAAATACACACAATTATTTATACCTTAGTAATCTGAAATCATAAAGGGTATTTAGTAATTGAGGAAAAACATCTGTACAGACACGTACTTATGCATAACTTCTGCTTAATCTGGACTAAAACTGGTTGGTCCTTTAAATCTGTTGTTTGAATCCCATCTGTACCTGGGAGCTCACAATCATTTAGAATGCAAATTTCACTGAAAACTAAACTTGAAAATATTTTAAATTCTTAATAGAATTTTTAAATTCAGGAAAACCATTTTCAGATAGTGCTTGTGGTACAGCATAAATTATAGAACCTGAAAGGTAAACTGCAGTTGATACTATTTACTCCAAGTGGACTGGCAAGACGATGCCTGCCAGGTAGTTGAGACATCCTGTGGTGTAATGAATACCTTACAAAAGTCTTGGAAATAACTGTCCTAGGTTTGTTTTGTGGGGTTTTTTTGCCTGTCATTGAAAAGTCCATCTGAGTCAGCTACAGTTACATCCTCAGTCACTCTGAACCTGATACTGCTTTCCAAACCATATCTCTGTAATGAGAAAGTTGAGCAGAGTTCTAGAAAGACTGCTATACTAATCCTCTCTCTCCCCAGAAAAACAAGGACAATAAAATATCTCAGCCACACTTCACTGTTATGCAAAAATAGGCTTTAAAATCCCATACTCTTTCAATCTTGCTCATCCCTTTACTAAATATTCAGTTGCATGCATGTGGCAGTTTGAGTATGATGGCTTACATGCTTACGTTTGGTAGTTAAATATGTGAAGTATTCAGTAAAAGAGATGTCTAAGAACTCTCTGCTTTGTGTAAATCAGAAGCAGGCCTGAAGCATCTAAGAGGATAATGTATTGTTGAAGTATTCATTGCCTCTAAGTGTATTTACACATGGGTTGAAGTGTATTTGCAGAGGTGGGTCCATTCCATCAGGACCCAAAAGTGCTGATGGAGCTGAGAGATATCACTGCAAGGCCACTCTGCATAATCTTTGAATGATCACAGTGATTGGGAAAGGTGCCTAAGGATTGGAGGAGAGCAAATGTCATGAATGGCAAGGAGGATGCAGGGAACTACAGGTCAGTCAGCTTCATCTCTGTCACTGGGAAGGCAATGGAGCAACTTATCCTGAAAATTGTTTCCAGGCACATGAAGGACAAGAAAGTCATCAGGAGTAGTCAGCATGGTTTCACCAAGGTTGAAGTCATGGTTGACCAACCTGAGAAACTTCTAAGATGAAACAACTGGCCTGCTGGATGGACAGCAAGAGATTCTGTCTACCTAGACTTCAGGAAGGCTTTTGACACTATCTCCCATAAGATTCTTATAGAGAAGCTGATAGAGTATGGGATGGATGAGCAGACAGGTAGACTGAAAACTGACTGAACAGCTGAGCCCAGAGGATGCTCATCAATGGCCTGAAGTCTAGTTGAAGGCCAGTAACTACCATTGTATCCCAGGGATCAATGAGTCCATCTTCAACATCTTCACCAGTGATCTGGGCAATGGGACAGAGTGTACCCTCAGAAAAGTCACAGATGTCACCAGCCTGGGAGGAGTGACAGATAAACCAGAGGGTCATGGTGGCATCCACAGGGACCTCAACAGGCTGGAGAATGGACGGACAGGAACCTCATGGCGATCAACAATGGGAAGTGTACAGAGGCCTGCAGGTGGGGAGGAACAACCCCATGCGTCAGTACGTGCTGGGGGCTGCCTGTCTGGAAAGCAGCTTTGCGGAAAAGGCCCTGTGGGGGTCTTGGTGGACACAGAGTTGAACATGAGGCAGCAATGTGCCCTTGCTGCAAAGAAGGGCTGATGGTATCCTGGGCTGCCTTAGGAGGAGTGTTACAGCAGGTGGAGGGAGGTGATCCTTCTCCTCTGCTCAGCACTGGTGAGGCCACACCTGAAGTTCAGGGTCCAGTTCTGAGCTCCCCAGTCCAAGAGAGACATGGCCATAGTGGAGAGAGTCCAGCAAAGGGCTGCCACTCCTATGAGGAAAAGCTGAGAGAAGTGGTACTGCTGAGCCTGGGGAAGGGAACGTTCAGGAGGGATCTCATCGTCAAGTACCTGAAGGGAGGCTGCAAAGCAAGTGGAGCCAGGCTCTTTTCATTGGTGCCCGGTGACAGGACCAGAGACAGTGGGAACACAGCAGGTTCCATCCAAACATGAGGAAAGACTTTTCTTTACTGTGAGGTGACCAAGCCCTGGCACAAGTTGCCCAGAGAGCTTGTGTAGTCTCCACCATTGGAGGTATTCAAAAGCCATCTGGATGCAGTCCTGGGCAACTGGCTCGAGGTGGCCTTGCTTGAGTCATGGAAGTTGGACTAGATGACCTCCACAGGTTCCTTCCAACCTCAACCATTCTGTGATTCTACAAAGGCAGCTTCATAACTTCTTGATGGATGGGTGGGTCTCCTGTGATGGGCCTAGGAGCAGCTGAGCAGGGTATTATTTGGGCTCCTCCCTGCCCCAATGCTATTGTCTCTGTGCTGCTTTGTAGGTGTGCAGATGAGGTTTTATCGCATAACCTAACAATGTTTTTCTTTTCTAAAACCATTTTTAATCATAGCTGCCTTCTTGCTTAAGAAAGCAAACGCTTTGAGAAAGAGTTTGAGAAAAGCAAGTTTGTTTGAAAAAGAAATCTAGGTTGGATGGGAAAGCAAGGATATTCCTGCTTTGGTGTTCCTAAAGTAGTAAGGAATACCTGGAGCTTTTATCAGTACAATAAGCCAAATGACAAAGCTGTGTTTCTTCACCGTCTTTGCAGAGCAAAGTCATAATTATATTTATGCAAAGAAATCTGGAAATACTCTTAAAAACATTTATTTTGAGAACGCTCTCAAGTCTTAATTCTTAAACGTTATTTTCTTTAATCTCTGAAAAATGCACGAGGTATGTCCAACTTCTGTCTGAAAAGTGAAAACGCTTTTTAAAACATTTCTGCCTTTGTTCACAGTCTGTACTCATCTAATGAATCATGATTCTTGCCAATAGTCCATAAATAGGTTTCTAACTGTGCTTGCCATAATTCAGGCTGGTTACAAACATAGGGAAGATAATAAGCATCAGCTGTATTTTCAAATATTTGCTGTTTGGATGCGAGCATGAATTCTGTTCTGGTCTGTGCAATCAACAAAACTCAAGATTAATTGCAGCTGAGCTGCAATTTCTGTTAATTCATTGATCCAAAAAGAACCTTTTTTGACTCTCTATGCTGGGTTTTGTTGGTTTGTGAATCTAAAAATATATGTCACTGTGATATGATAAATAATGATCCTTGTGCATTATTACTTCTAGACCTGCTTTTCATGTTAGAATGACAAACCTATATCCTGCCATAGCAGTAAGACATTGGTAAAAATTCCATTTTCGGGTTGTGTGATTTTTGCTTGGGAAAGTTTGCATCCTGTGAAAATCTTGTCTAAAATATTTCTTTTTCCAAAAGAGAGATTTTGTGGTTTGTGATCCACAGATTCTTATTCTTTTGTACTCTGAAATTTTCTGCTAAGTTAGATAGGTACATCATGCTCTTGGGTAATTTTCCCACAAATCAGCTACAAACATTCTACTTGTAGCTTTTCTGCATGTACTGATTTTTCTAGTGGATTATAAATGAACATAGTTTTGAGCTATAGGCAATGGAAATTTACAGAAGTAAAGATGTGTTCGCAAACCTTCATGTACTCCCTAAATAATAGGATGGAAGAAAGAGTGTTAGCTTTTAAAATGGGGGGATGTTTTTATTATGTAAAATATATATGTATATTCATAATAATATCCATATACATACAGAGTAAAAACCTTTTAGGTCAGTTACTGTCTTTTGTAGTTCAAAACTAAAAGTACTTGCTCATAAATCAGTAAAAATACAGGAGATAAACAAGGATGCATACTTTTAATTGAATCAAAATATTTTTTGATCTTGACTGCTTTAAGATCAGATGCTTAAGAAAATACAAAATAGCTACCTAAGGGTTGATATCAATTGCTGTAAGTTATATCAATCTTTGTACACAGAAGCTCTTACCTTTGTCAGTTTTCTGCATGTGCACTGGTGATAGTAAGAACAGTTCACTAAAATCAAAACACCTAGCATAATTCTCCTACTGCCTAACTGGTCTTCAAACTGACAAATTAAGGGAAGAATGGTAAAGCTGAAGACCAGTGATAAATTATCACAAAGTGTACTGCAGTTGTAGAAACCTAACGCCGATCTTCATAGAAACTTTCATTCTAACATCTGCATCAGCAAATATTTATGACTTATACATGAAGAATATAGAAGTCGAGAGATCTCCATAGCACATCATTGTGTGGGAGAACGGAAGTATTTTGAGGAGAAGAAAGTTCAAAACATATGCGGTTTAGGTCACAATTAGCACATATTAACTGGTACAGATGCAAAACTATCAGCCTTTGTTGAGTGTAAGTCAATTAGTTTAGTCCAGTTGTAAACACTGCCAAACAACAGTTCTGTTTTCCAGGAAAAGAGTTGCTTCTGTAGAAAAACAAAATACAGTCTTGTAGTCATATAATCATGGAATGGCTTGGGTTGGAAAAGACCTTAAAGATCATCTAGTTCCAACCTCCCTGCCAGGGGCAGGGACACCTTCCTACACATGTTGCTCAAAGCCCTATCTAACCTGGCCTTGAACACTTCCAGGGAGGGGACATCCACAGCTTCTCTGGGCAACCTGTTCCAGTGTTTCACCACCCTTACAGTAAGAATTTCTTCCTTACATCTAATCTAAGTCTACCCTCTTTCAGTTTAAAACTGTTAACCCTTGTCCTACCACTATACACCCTGATAAAAAGTCCCTCCCTGTCTTTCCAGTAGACCCCCTTTAAGTACTAGGAGGGCACTAGCTAGTCTCCCCGGAGCCTTTTTTTCTCCACACTGAACCCCAACTCTCTCTCTCTGTCCTCAGAGGGGAGGTGCCTCAGCCCCCTGATCATCTTCGTGGCCTCCTCTGGACCCACTCAAGCAGGTCCATGTCCTTCTCACGTTGAGGGCCCCAGAGCTGGACACAGCCCCAGAGCAGAAGGGGAGAATCCCCTCCCTTGACCTGCTGGCCACACTTCTCTTGATGCAGCCCAGGCTACAGTTGGCTTTCTGGACTGTGAGTGCACATTGCTGGCTCGCAGTCAGTTTTCCATCCACTAATACCCCCAAGTCCTTCTCTGCAGGGCTGCTCTCAATCCACTGATCTCCCAGCCTGTATTTGTGCTTGGGATTGCCCCAACCCATGTGCAGGAACTTGCACTTGGCTTTATTGAATGTCATGAGGTTTGCATGTGCCCACCTTTCAAGCCTGTCAATGTCTCTCGATGGCCCATCCCTTCTCTCTAGTGTGCTGATTGCACCACACAGCTTGGTGTCGTCATCAAACTTCCTGAGGGTTCACTCAGTCCCACTATCCATATCACCAACAAAGATGTTAAATGGCACTGGTCCAAATACTGAATCCTGAGAAATACCCCTCATCACCACTCTCCACTTGGACACCAAGCTGTTGACCACAACTCTCTTATTTTGACTATCCAACCAATTCCTTATCTACCGAGGGGTCCATCCTTCAAACCCATGTCTCTCCAGTTTAGAAACAAGGTTGTCATGTGGGACAGCATCAAATGCTTTGCACAAGTCCAGGTACATGATGTCAGTTGCTTTTCCCTTATTCACCAGTGCTGTAACCCTGTCATAGAAGGCCACCAGATTTGCCAGGCACAGTTTCTCCTTAGTGAAGCCATGTTGGCTGCCACCAATCACCTTATTTTCCATGTGTCCTAGCATAGTTTCCAGGAGGATCTGCTCCATGAGTTTGCTGGGCTTAGAGATGAGACTGACTTGCCTGTAGTTCCCCATGTCTTCCTTTTTTTTCCTTTTTAAAAATGGGTGTTATGTTTCCCCTTTTCCAGTCAGCAGGAGCTTCACCAGACTGCAACGACTTCTCAAATATAATGGATAATGTCTTAGCCACTTCATCTGCCAGTTCCCTCAGGACCCACTGATGCATCTCATAAGGTTTTGTGCCTCTTCAGGTTCCTTAGACCCTTTTTAGTAAAGAAAATCTTTAGAGAAAAGAGAAAAAAAAATGTTAAGAGAAACAATTAAGTCAACCTGATATGAAGTCAGATGGAAATATGTTTTGTTTGGAAGCTATCTTGTAAAACAGTTTAAAGAAAAAATCTTGGCTAACATATAGAGTAGAATATTGGAGATTTTTAGCTTCTCAATGAAGAGAAGCATTTTGATTTTAGTAAATCAAAGACCTGCAGATTCAGAGACCTATGAACTTAATTCCTTTTCTTAAAGGCTTTCTATATTTTATCTGCTATTCTAGTTACACTGTGTCAAATATTATCATGTCAGTTGTCTTTCTGTATTTAATTATTTTAAAAAAATGAAAGAAGTTAGGTACAAACAGTAAGTGATTGTCTTTACAGTTAAATTTAAGATAAAAATCCATTTAAAACCTTGAATGAATGTATGTATTATGAATTCAGTTTTATCTTTAATACTGCATTGAATTTCCTCCTAATTCTACATTTTAAAACTATTATCTCCCTGCTGGAGAGTAATGGAATAGAGGATGTATGTTTTTAAAACACTTTCATCACTCAACCTAGAACATTGAAGGATGAGAATATTATGTCTAAGCAAGAACTGCAAGATACCTGTGTGTTCTTAGGGTTATAGCCTAACAGTTTTGGGTTTTTTAAGTGCCAAAGGGTTTAGGAGAGAGACCTGTTTTAACAGCTCTGTGTATTACTGCAGTCTGAGCACTCTGAAACAGGCTTACTGGCATGGCATTTTCCAGCTACAAGTCATTTATTTTAATGAAGACACTCATCAGAGACACCTGGGTAGCCTACTCACCCTGAATGTATTGTATGTGCTTGATTTCCTAATAGGAATCCAACCAACAAATATACACAGCGACAGTAAGAAAACTGGCAATTTAAGTAAATATACCGTGATCCATAGTTTACTTAAAATCTATAACAGAGATTTTTCTTGGAGGTTGGTTTTTTTTGAGATAACTTTATATCTAAATAAGACTTATGGTGTGTTTCTTGATTGGGGGAGGGCATTGTTCTATGTATTTATTTTGACTAAAATAGTTAGTGGTCAAATTCTTTTCTGAAGTTGCTGTAGAAGTGAAAGCCTGAGTGCAAATGAGACTGGTGCTAAAAAGTAATGTTTTATTCTTTCAGTGTGTCTTAGCATTTGTTAAGGGATTTAAATGAGGATTTATTTTTAATATTTTACAGAACTGAGAAATTACTTTAAAGATATATTCCAGGTTCCACAGAAAGTTACTAGCAGAGTCAGCAATATAAAACCCAAGCTTCTTGATTTCCTCTGGTTTCCCAGAAGAGTGACTAACTAAAGTTAACTTAAAAAATATATTGATTTGTCTACTGTGACAGAACCAGTTATTGTAGATTTCTTAGTATCTGTTACTTTTAACATTGCCTGTGATACAGCAACACTATCGCCTTCATTTATAGCATCATAAATAGTGAAAGTATTTATGAAATACTGCTTTGCCTGGGTAAGGTAGATTTTTACCTTTGCCCAATCAAGTAGGTATTTGAATCCAAGTTGCCACCACATAAATGTTTATTACAATACACATGTGTTATACATCAGTGTTTTCAGGTCTGTACAGGTTATCGTTACAGTATTCTCTTTTGTCGTTGTAGTTCTCTTTGAAAAGCTGTGCCAGACTGGAGCCTGTGTTTCCTGCACAGGGCTGGACAAGTGTGGTTGATGTGTTTGAAAAGCTTTTCATCTCTGATGTTGTAGTTTTACCAGAACCTCTGTTCTTCTTGTGCTGCAGAGTGACAGGGCATCTACCATCTCTGTGTCTCCAAAGCTTACCTGTTTGAGGGGAAAACCAGTAAAGAAATGAGTATGCCCTGGAGATGTAGGACGCTGACATCTAGGATTATTAGATGCCACTTATCATCTGTGCAGTGTGTGAGTGAGTCTTGCTGCTTTGCATCTCCTCCCCTTTGCCCTCAGTAAGACTGGCTGAGCTGATTTAACAGCTCCTGGCTGCTGAAAGGGGAGAGAAAGCCCTGTTTCTTCAACCCAGGTTCCTTACTGTGCAGTCCTGTCACTTCATTTGCATTGGCTTTGGTACTTTTTTACCTTTGGACTGATTTATTTTAACTCAAGTTTGGGTAAAAAGTGAACAGAGACCTTGCACCCTAAGCCTCCTAGTCTTTACTTTCTTGTCGATTGGCTTGCTTCTTTTTTCAATGCACCTTATTTAGAAACCTTTTAGGGTTAAAAAATAATTGCCTTCTTTAAGGGGAGGCAAAATATTTCTGTATGTTGCGTGTTAGTCTAAATCCAAGATGATAAACCAGTGTGGGATGCTTAGAAAACAGAAGAGAGGTTCACTTCTAAGGGCTACCAGTGACTGTTTAACACATGAATGCAAAGTGGGGTTGGAGTAGTAGCAGTAGGAGCACATCTTGTAAATAGGCGTGGTCGCTACCTCAGTTCCTTCCTAAATAGCTCATAGGCATTGTTTGGTTTTACCTTCTGCCTTAAAATAACAAGCAAGCAAACAAGCAAGCTAGCTGGAGAAAGTGCCTGCACAAGGTAACATTAACAACGGAGTGAGAGGAAAAAGCCTCAAATTTCTCAAAGCTGCTGTCCTTCTTTATCTGTGTTCCTGTCCTTCCAGTAGGACTGGTCAGCAACTAAGCATCAATTAAGGATTTGAAGATATATGTTCCATTCTAGAAATTGTCTGGGCTCCCAGACTTTTTTCCCCAAATTTCTTATTTTTGGTCATGTCCTGTTTTGTTTGTGGGTGTGGAGGTGTCTGTATGATTAGCCCTTTTGAAGGGCACAACTGCTTGTTCAGTTGGGGTATGCTGCTTTTGTGCCATCATCTCTTCCTTCCCCATCACATGGCCAAAAGAAGAGTTTACTAATTTGGGGGGAATTTCAATCAATTTAATGTCAGTTAACAACCTTTTAATTACTGATTCTGATATTGAAACGCTCACAAGCTTAGGCAAAACTTGCTTTGCCTCCCCCCTTCCTGATCTCATTCCCCATGCCACACGTAGCGCTCAGTCCCTTCAGAGGGGCGGCGGGTGGGAGATGGGGTTAGCGCATGCTAGTTCCTGGAGCCAAACCTCTCGGACCTGCTCGGGCTGCTGCTCTGCTCCAGCTCCTTCTCTCTCCTCCTGCTCCAGCCTGCTCCTTTTTTCTTCTGGCTCCTTACTCCTCTCTTCTCTGGCTTTGTTGTTTTTTGTTGTTTTTTATTTTCTCTTGAGTTTTTTGGTGTTTACTGCCCTCTCTCAAATATGTTTTCACAGAGGCTCTATGAAGTCCTCTGGTTCGGAGGTGCCACACATGTGGCTTATGGGGCTTGGTTGTGTCCTGTGGTGGGTCCATTGCAGAGCTGGCTGTGACCCCAATCCCTTGTCTCTTCCCACTGAGGGCACCCCTACAGCTAGGGTGTAACACCTTGCCAGTTATGCTTAATATACCACACACACACCCCAACACTGTTTTTATTAATTTTTATGAATTTGCTCTTATTTTCTCTTTTTGGTCTTTGCCAGTCTTGCTTTTTTCACTGTCCTATTTGAAGACTTACTTATTTGCTCATTGTCAGGTAATGTTGGGGTAAATTGATTACAGGGTAAATGCAGCTGGAGTTCAGTGCAGGGTACTGCTTTGTTCCTTGCTTTTATCCCTTTGTGACTTACAACATAAGAGAAACTTCTACTTTGGTTCTGTTGTATTTAGTAGCTTCCACCTACAGAATATAGTTTGCAACAACTTCTGAGGAATTATGTGCTGTACTCACCAACAGTCAAAACTGTTCACAGCTTCAAGGCATGATAACCTGAGTTGAAAATGCTGGTCTGTGGACCGAGGGTACATATATGTGCCAAGATATGTAAAGATCTTCAGAGAAAAAAAAAAATCTATTCTGTTTTTTTATAAAAATAATATACATTTTGAAACCTTTTTCTCTTTAGGTCTTCCATGTACTACCAACTACTGAAAAAAATGAGTTTCTTTAGCCATGTAAAAACTGATGGGGAGAGATAGTTTCTTTATAAAATCGGCTATCTTCTGGGTTAGTTTTTAGAAATGTTATATTGTAGAACAGAGCTTTAGAGCTGGTCATGCTGTGGTGACTGCTGATAGGAAGGCAGGTTCATACCCTGAATCAAATCTGTACCCTCGTGTGACATTTCACTAACGTGATTTCCCCTTAACTCTCAGCACTGTTCTTCACTATCAGCTTTGTCTCTTGCAACCTAATTGCTGAATTTGCCCAAGAGAAGTAGCTTCCCTGAAGAATGTCATGTCAGATGAAGAAGTTTCTGCTGTCCCGTGCTTTTCTGAAATTGTGATTACTCTTCCTAGTAACAAGCCTTGGACCTTCCGTTCCTTTACATGCTTTGTTTCCTCAGTTTGTTGGCTGTATTCATGATCCAGTTGCCAAAAAAAGAAATTAATATGACTGGCTAGTTCTGAGGCTATTTGTAGGGAGTAGGAACTACTAAACTTGAGGGCACTGGCTTTGCTGAGATAATGCCAATTTCAGGATTTGCTTTATCTGTCGCAGAAGATTCTGTCCTCCTGTATCAGTCAGTATTGAATTTCTGAGTTGTGCATCACCCCACATTTGCCACACTTATGTTTTCTAGGTGCTGGGTTGCACTTGTGCAGTTTTGTTTTGCCCTTCCTGTTATTAATTAAAATCTTTCTTATGGATAGGGTAAGATTCCCTTACCTCACCAAGTGGACTAGATTCTGGCTCAGTATTCATATATATTGAACTTTCCACTGCAGTTGTCTGGGGCTGTGAGAGCTGAAGGAATGTTGTTCCTTTTGTAGTTGGATGGAGTCTGTCTGTAGGAAGTTAGTTGGTGTTCACTTAGATGTTTGCATATAGGAAAAGTTGAGCCTATTGAAGAAGGACCCAATTCCCACAAGAGTTTACAGGTGTTAAGGACTACAGTGGGGAAACACTTAAAGAGATTGTAAAAACAAGCAAGCTCTGTCCTAGGACTTTCTTTCTTAAGCCTTCTGTCTAGGCAGGTCCCTGTTGGATCCTGTTGCAACTCCATGGCTCCTTAGAACTTGAAAGATTATAGAAAATGATTTTTTTCCCCTTTTATCTGATACTATGCTAATACTTTATTTCAATATCCAAGTCCATTATTCAAAAGACTTTAACCACTCAAAGAGTGGTCAAAGTCCAACTCAAAGATCAGTTATTACTGAAGGTCATGTAATGGACAGTGTTAGGTGATTATACTGAAAATGTGTTATAGTAATGAGGAATATGTGTATACAATAAGCAGAATAAAATTTTTGAACTTTTAAAATTAGAGAAGTTTTAGTAAATTTTCTTACAAGTTTTTTGTGCTTACTAATTATGTGTAAATAAGATTTGTAAATCAAAATAATTTTCAAAACTAGAGACAAATCAGATTTCATTGCTAATAGCAGGCAACTGGGTTTACATAATTTTTATCATGTGAATTTTACCAGTATTTTGGGAACTTGAGGATAAGTTTGCAGTTAAAAGACAGCAAAACAAAGAAAATAGTCTGCAGAATAAATAGTTGTAACATTTGTGCAGTATTTACATTTATACTTAAAGTCACTTAAAGTTCGGTCAATATCAAATCCATGGGCCATTGTAACTCTTCAAAGTTTAATTTGTCATATAACTTCTTAGACTTTTGGTACATGTATTTTTTAAAAAACTCTGGGTCTATGACATGTACATTGTTGTCTGCTTACACCATTCTTTGATTCCAGTATTCATTGCTGTCAACATGTGGCACTATGGTTGTTCTTAAGTCAGCACAAGTATCACTTGAATAATACTGCTTGTGGTAACAAAAGGTTTAAATGGATTCCAGTTTCATGATTTTCTGTGGCATTTGCAAAACAAAAGATGAAAGATTAATAAAGCTTATCTCAAGAATGCTGAAAAAGTCAAAGCTTTAGGCTCAGGTTCAATGCTAAAGATTCAAAGGTTTTAAAAAAATCTGTTGAGAGCTTTAATTTTTAAATTTTTTTTTTTAGCTTAATGATATTGATGCGGTTTATTTTAAAATCCTACTTACCTAGAAATTACAAACAGGCTTTCTAAACTGACTGTAGTATGTATAAAACATAGGGTATATATAAACTCTATGAATTTGTCTGTGCTCTGAGGCCATTTTATTTCCCTAATTAGTTGTTCGTGGATAAAGATTTATGCAGCAGGATGATTTAAGCAGACAAATCTTACTTCTCTGTGGTAAATGGAGACTGAGGTACTGTAGTTAATAAGAAAAAAGTGCGATAATACAGGTATAGTAGGATATGTTAGAAAGCATATGTATGGGCAAAACATGTACATTGTGCTTGTATCTGTCAAGATTTGTGAGCTTTAACTTAGCACCAGTCCAGAACTGACCCTTTAGAGAGTATCAGCCCCATTTTCTTGTCACTCCTTTTCTGGGGGTGTTTATTAGCATATCCATAGCTTGTGTTTAGCTGGGCTAATAAATCCTCAAGAATCAGGGTCACTGTTTCAAGTGACTTTAGATGGAGCTAGCTCAAGTCCACCATGGTTTAATTCAGATATTGACTGGGAGAGACTATACTGTATCATCATGCCCTGAAGCAGCATAGCTGTTTTGCATATACTGCATTTAAGCTAATAAATTCTGAGCTGGCTCTTAATATTGTTGCAGATGCATATACAACCTGCAATAAATGGCTCGCAGACTTGCAAATTTTAGTTTTTATGTCAAAGTCACAAGTGCATAACTCATCCCCTTCCTATAGTGGTGAGTACACCCCTCCCTGCCTTAGTTTAGTTTCTTCCTCTGCTTACTGCAGTACTTTGGAAAAATGAAAACATGGTTGTGCTGTGTGAGACAACTGAACAGGTTGTTTCACTAGAAGAGATTTGTGAGGGAAGGGAGGTCAGGCTCATAATTAGTATTTGCTTCCTCTTTCAAGGAAGGTGTGAGGAGTACGTCTTGTGCAACTAAACTATGCTTTAGATTATTTTCAGGATCTGGACAATACTACATTCAACCTGAGACTCATGTGTTGTCATGTTAAGAGCTGGTTTTGATTTTGTTGTGCAGAAAGGAAAGGTGGTCTAAAGAATCTGTGGAATGGGTCAGGACTCTCTCAATTCAGATGACTTATATGAGTGTTATGTTTTATGTTTCCAAGTACCCCATCATGTCAATGAAATTTTTTTATCCTAGTACTATTTAATGTAGACAAATATTTAATTATTTTTTTTTTTAACTTGTGAGGAAAAGAGATTTGGTTCTTTCTTTTAACAAAAGAACCCTGTTAACTGTTTCTTCCAGTGCTCTTATGAAGTTCTGTTTTGCAGAGAGGATACAGATTATTATCAGTTGTTCTACTTCTGTGGACTTCTAAAATATAATAGTGGTTATATGCTTTGACCACTTAATATATATGCAAGCTTATTGTTGCTTCTGCACTTTAAAGCCAGAAAAATGGGCAGAATTTATAAGGTTCTATTCTTACTCTTAATTGATCGTCATTTCACATTTGGATATCAAAGAAAGCAAATAGATCTCATTCTAAGCATGCAGGAGTGAAGTAGTACAGGTTAGTTGTTGGAAAACATTTGAGTCAAGCCTTTTAACACCTGAAGAAGGTTCATTCAGTTCTGAGAGTGTTTTACATGCAAGCACTATAAGTGTAAGGACTTAAATAATCTTTGCTCTATCAAGCAGGAGGAGCAATCCATTATCCCCAGCTGGTTACTGCAAGGCTTTATAGATCAATGTCAGTCCCTCAAAATACACTGTGACAGTGAAGGAAATTGTTGTATATTACTGTGCAGTTCTTGCAATTGGCATCACCTGGAATTTCAGAGGCTGTGGGAAACTTCCTCAGAACTTAGTTAAAAAGCCATGCAGATGTACTGTTTCCAAGTCTTTATCTCCTGCTTTCTGATATAATTTCTAAGTTCACTGATTGGATTAGGTGATCAAACTGTTTCTAACTCAATTTTTGTTAAGTATGAATTTTAAGTATTTTTTTGTTCCTTGCTCATCACCAGATAAATAAAGAGGGGAAATGAAATACTGTTTTCTTAACCCTTGAGTGGTATTAAAGAAGTCAGTTCTTACCTGTTTTAGTGAAGAGGAATTGTCCTTTCAATATCATGAGAAGTGTGTGAATATTATGAAAGATAATATTTCTTTGATGATCTTTAATTGCAATAGGATTCAAATAAGTTCATAGGCAAAATTGTTACTGGATATGCCTAAGTGTCTGTTTATAAAATTTTGCAGTATTTTTAGCCTGTTGTACAATCCAAGACAAGTTAGGCAAGTTACAACCTTGTTCTTAGAGCTGTAACTTGAACGTTGATAGAAACAAGTTTGAGCTCAGTTGCACTGGTTTCATCACCAACACTTGATTTGTGTAGAATGAAAGGGGGAATGTTTTTTAAGAGCACTGGTTTCAGAGGCTTAGAGGACTATTGCAACTGGAAAAGCAGGAAAGGGAAAATGTGCTCTTTAAAGCATTGCTACCTTAATAGACAGTATTTTAAAGTTTTTTATGAATATGTGAAAGCCATAAGTCTAGTTAAAACTCTGTTTGTTCTTAGCACTTTAAGGATTTCATGCTAGTAAAGAATACATTCTGTAGGTGTTTTTTTTATTACTGATCTAAGACATGCACACCTGTTTTACAAAACTTGATTTATAATGTGTCACTTAAAGAAAAGAAATAAAAATTTCTACTACTTTGGTAATAGTTGCGGAGAAGCATGTGCAGAAGTGGAACAAACCAAAACTAACTTTTCTCATCCTGGGTTACTACTGCTTGTAAAGAGTTTTCTCGTTCCTGACATTATTCTGTCACTGAACCAGAAAACAAATTTTGTTTGGGTAATTGTTCCCCAGTACTCAGACATCACTCTTCTACAGGATTTCCTAGTTGAATAGAATTGGTATCATCCTTAAGAGTTGCTAGATAGTTGTTTGTGACTCAGGGTGCATCTCTGTACTGTAGATGCTGTTTGTCCTAGAGTTCAGTGCTATAGAGGGTGCTTTGGCTGTCTCAGTACAGCAGCATGTAATGCAGCTTGCACTATTTTACCTAAGAAAAACTGTTAAGTAACCTGTGGTGCATGCCACAGCTACCACAGCTAAAATGCTGTCACTTACTGAGCTATGTGACATTGCAGAATTAATTTCATCAGAGTAGATTGATATTTTAGATGCTCTTTTGCCTGGATTGTCTAGACTTGATATGATTAAAGTAGACTATTTCCTTTCTAGCATTAGTGAGCAATTGGTTTTGTTTTGACTATGCAGAGCCTGGCAGTTCAAGACCAAAGAAACTTTGATCAAAGCAAACAAACAAGTAAATTTTGTAATTTTGTCTGTATGAAAAACATCTTAAACAGTCCCCTTTTCCAAGTGCCCTTGGACATTCTGTTTCTGCCTGTTAGTGTTCAACAGCAGCAGTGTAATGGGTTATTTAACCCTTTCTAGAATAGGAGTTTGGGACATTTTGTCTAGACTAGCCAAATCTGTTATGAACAGATTTCCTTTGAAATTCCAGACTTTTTCCTGTGAAATTGAGAGTCTTTGTTAATATCAGAAAGTAAACTTCTCTGTCGGTATGTTCAGGTAAAGGCTAGGCCACAGAAGAAAAGACATTTCAAACAAAAAGAAAACTGCAAATATCACCAAACAGAGATACTTTTTAATTAAGTAACATTCTCTTCTTGATAATGTTCTGTTGCCTTCGAGGACACCTACTCGATGTAATGTACATGAGTACTAAAACTCAGTTAAAGGACTGCAAAGACTAACCTTTAGTTAACCTGATCTGTCTTAAGTGAATTTTGGCCAAAGATTAAAGAGATGTCAAAGATTGGTGTAAAAATTTTCTGTCAATCTGAATTTGATAATGATGAGCACATTCTGAGATGTATGTTACCTCTAATTCCCTGGCCAAAGGCTGAAGAGAAAACATAAACATACACATACATGCACACACACCCCTGCACCCCTGCGGGGGGGGGGGGGGGGGGGGGGGCGGGGGAAATCCCCAGAAACATTCAAACAAACAATAACCAAAACAAAAAAACCCACCGTGTGTGATAAAGGAGGAGGAATTCCAGTGATTTAAACTATTTGCAGGTTCTAGCTTTGTAGAGCTTTTTGCTGGACTTCAGAGCAGTAAACATATTGCTCTGTTACAGTTTTTGTGGATTAAACAAAGAACTTCTGGCTTACATGACCAAACTGTGTTGGAATATATTCTAATTGTGTAATATAATTATCGATGTGTGCAGTGTAGTAGATACCGTTGTAGTCATCAGCTCTGAATGGCTTGTTAGGCATAGAAGAGGGAATGGTGTTCCACAGAATCTGGATAAAAGGGCGCTTAGCCCTGGCATACTTTTTTTTTTTTTTTTTTTTTTTTTTTTTTCCCTTAGGTCTGAACTGTAATCATCATTAATGAGATCAATGGTATAAAACTGGCCAAATGTAAAGGTCTCTGCGGCTAAGTAAATGCAGCCACTGCTGACTACGTACTAGATCAAAGCAGGAGCTGTGTTGCCACCTAGTGAGAAACTGTAGCTATGCATGTTGACTTGGAGTTGCATAAACGTAGGAAATTACAGACGGGAAAAAGAAATAGCACCAGACTTACAAGTTAATTTTTCGATTTTAATTTCAGTTTCCGTTAAATGTACGAAAGTATATAGCTACTGCAAGTTAGCATTTCCTGATAGAACTGTGAAATCTAGTGTTCTTAGTTTCCTGTCTACTTCACTCTTTGGGAGGAAGACAGCAATGTTACAGACAATTCTGATTTGACATATTGTCCAACGTTTTAAGCCAGTGCTGCTGTTGAGATGAGCAATGCTGCTGTAATCTGGCCATTTGTTTCTATTGCTGTGCTATCAACACTGTTGTGCTCATAAGTGTTTGTGCAGACACCCAGAACTAGTCTGGTTGAAAAATAGCTCTTAGGGGACAGGAAAAAAGATTGTTTGCAGTTGGATCGATTTCTTGATTCTGTTTATTGTGCAGTTGCACAAACAGTTGCACTAGGATGAAGGGGAGAGATGGTACAGGAGTGGAGAATAAGTTGGCAGAATAGAGAACAATTGCTGCTTTTAATGCGGCTGCTAGTTTTAAGTGTTTATCAGTTAGTTTTCACTACAGGAAAAAACAATCTGTGTAACTTTATGAAATTATGACCTTCAAGTCACTTCAGTAAAGACCACTGTGACCTTACAGCGGAGCATTTTGCCAGTTCAGTGCTCCAGCCAGCATGTAACAGTCTTTTACCAAATAGACACCTTGTGTCTAATTGTTTTTCTATTTTTTTAAAGACATTTCACAGCATATTCTGACAGATCTGCTGCTGCACATACCCTTCCACTTCCTTTTGTTAAAGAATTCATTGTATCACAAAGTGTTTTAAATTGTGGTTTGTAGTGTAACAACAGGTGGTGTATGGTAATTGAGAAGGTGTTGGGTTTCAGACTATTATGCCGTGCTGCATAACAGGTAGGAACATGGGATATGTTTATCAGTAGTGAACCCACTTTCATAATTCGATTGATCACCGCTTGAGAGTCAATGACTATTTTCAATTTCCTTTCATTAATTATTGGAAACAAAGCAATGTTAGAAGAAAAGGAAGATGTTTCAGATTTTACAGGAGGTTCTAATATGTCTTCAGCAGCAACTGCATTTCTGTTTGGAAGTCCAAACTTGTGACACCAAGAAACCTCCTTATTCCTTTTAAAATTTATTTATGGAGTTTATAACATTGCTTCTCATTATTGTGTCCCTACTTGAGTTTGTGAAACACTTTTGAAAGTTCTGCTTTGCAGGGAGAACTACTAATGGTGTTTTGAAGTACAGATTGTGCATCTAAACAAAATCCAGAACGTGATGGTTTCACTTTTCTTTGTTTTCCCTCTTCTTCCTCTCTTCCCCTACCTCACTGAACCTGCTGTTGAGTATAAACCAAAGGATGTAGGATGTAGAAAATCTTAGAGGAGAGATATGGTCTTATCCAATCTTTGTTCCTACTTGAGAAAGATTAAATTGGATTTTTTTTTCCATTGTGGTGGGCGCTTCATAAAAAGTTGATAAGAATTATCATTTTATTAAATGAAATTAAATTATTTGGTTTTAATTATCTGCAATAGGCAGCTGTTTATATTCTTTCAGACATTCCTAAACATTTTTAGTTCAAGTTGATTAATTACCCAAAATATACCATCTTATTTATGAAGTATTGCTTATTTGCATGCAAAAAAAATGAGGAAATTAGTAAAAGGAGGGAAGATTTGCTTTCATGGACACAACCATGCAAGCCAACTTACAGTGTCTGTTATATGTGTGATGGTGGACAAGTCTGGTGAAAGTATCAGAAGTCATGGGAGAAAAGGAAATTGTTTTTTCACACCCAATTTCATGTTCTTCGTAGCTGATGGAGTATAAACTGAGGAAGGAAGATTGCCTTTTAAGTCTCCCAAGACACCCAGCTCCAGCTAAAAAGCCATGAATACGTTCATATTTATGTCCAAACACTGAGAAAGAACACAGTAGAAAATGGAAGTTATTCAGAATTTAGCAAGCATCTATAAAGTATGATTCCATGAAATGGAGATTTCCATAGATTTCTGTATGGGGGGCTCAGAAATGGATTCTGACTGTTGAGTAGTAACTGTAACGGGATTTTGTTTTTCATTCTTCATGTCCTTGTTTTGTTTACAAATGGTACAGTAGCGTTAAAACAAAAGATACACTGACTGGAGGGGGATTATCTCACATTGTCATTGTAATTGTTGATTACCGTGGGCCTTTTATCAAGGGCCATTCAGAAACTGTAAGCATTTGTTTCCTTTTGGTATATGTTTTAAGCATGTTTGTTAAGGTACAGATTGATTACTTATACACAGATTATTTATACAATAAAAGATTTGGTGGTGATGGAGACGCTTTGCAGGGAAAGGTGCATACTTGTGCTTGTACCTGTGTTTTGCGACATCCTGAGCAGCTACGAGTGGTGGCTTTCATAGTCTTATTTGCTTTCTTCTTCCATATTCCTTTCCTTTCTTTTAAGCTAGTTTCTGTACTTGAGGTTGCTCACTGAGCCATTTCACACACTAAGACTGCATGACACTAAGCCAGTGAGGAAAAAAATGAATGGCTTTTTTTACTGAGTTAACACTGGTTTGGTATGTGATGTGACAAGCTCCAGACTGCTGCACAGTGGAACAGAGGGCAAGAATGTGTGTGGGATGAAGGCAGAAACAGCCAGCAGTTAAATCATCTTGGCTACTGTGGAGCTTTGGCCACCCCAAAGTGCGTGGGAGGGGAAGCAGGAAAGCTTTTACTACTTGTCAAAGCAAGGAGTCAGTAACTGGTCAGATGTATCTGTGATAAGGAGTCGGTCACATATCCCAGTAAGGCAGGCAGTGCAGTTTTAATTAAGAGAAAGGGGAATACTCTCTCATGAAAGGTCAAAAAAAAAAAAAAAAAAAATCTTTGGGGCCAAAACATCACTGTGATTCTGTAGTATAGGAATTTCATTGCCAGTGACAATGTAAGATGTTCCCACCTGCACCTGCCCTTTTCTATTACGGTATGTTGGCTGTGCTGAAAGCTTTTTAGGAGTTCCTTGCTATATTATTAGATTAATAAAACTGAGAAGAAATTTTCACAGAGGAGCAAGAATAAGCAAACAGCGAGGGGATAGGGAAACTATAATCCAGGCCACAGGAGATCATCTAATCCTTCCATGCTGTAGGATACCATGAGCATACTTTCAAAATATGTTCAGTATGTTTGAGATGTTTTAAAACCTTGAGGATCAGATTTTGAAAGGAAATTAGGTGTTTGCCAGAATTGTCAGAGATGCGTAGGATACTAGGTAGTTAACTCCCATGGAAATTTTAAGTGATGTTCATGTTTTATATTTTCTATCAAAGACTGACACATCTTTCTTTACGATTATTTAGAACAGTTATCTTTCTAGTGCTTCCAGCAATTCATTTTCAGTGTCACTATCCAAACACAAGGCTGCATTTTCTATGTGTAGTGATTATTATTGGGAATTCCCTTTTCCATCCTAGAACTCTTCTATTTTTTTACAAGAAGTCTGAACTTTCATGCCATTTTAACAATTTCAGTGACCCCCTCTAATTAGCCATGTATAAAATGGTAATTTGAACATGTCTCCAGTTGCTAAAAACCCCCTGTTTTGTGAACAGACTGAAATTCTGGAACACTTATTGGTAACAGTAGTGTAAAATGACAGCTCTTAAATCCTTTTCAGATTATGATGTAAAGTATCAGACTGCGTGCTAAGCAAGTTAAATGAAACACCACATCTTTCTCCCTATTTCTGGTTGTCTAACAATACCTTTCATACAGTTCACGGAGAAACTTCTAAAGCTTGTGCTTTTAAACTTTGCTGTTCTATTTATTATCGCTGTTGTCATTAATGTTTAATTTTGAAAAAAAATGCTGACAGAAAAGTCTTAAAAGAATGGACCAGAAAGTCATTTGTTCAGCCATATCAAGAAGAAAGGAATGAATAGATGAAGTGTTCAGAAAGGGTTCAAATATAAAATAGTCCAGCAATTAAAAGATGACAGTTTGGTTTTGATTCTAAAACCTTGCCTTGCCTTAGGGTATGTTCCTTTAGCTAAATTTTGTTTACTAGTGAAAGAGACTGTTCTAAATATGAGATACATAACCATTAGTAAATAGCACATGTCACTTCTTGCTGCTTAAAGCCAGCTGACTCCATTGGCAGGTTATAGAGTTGTCCTGAAGCTCTTTTAGTTGTTTGGAATATCAAAGGCTTGTTTTGATATGAGATGTGTGGGACCTTTATTACTACGTGACATGGCTAAAATATTCAGCAGAGGGTTAGAAAACTTAACAGAAGGTAGCAAATAGTTCATATGATGTTACATTCGGAATAAGTTACAGGTAATACAGTGGATCACAAAATAATGGGATTCCTCATAGGAAATCTTCAGTCACCTGCTTGCAGCCAAACATCTGCTTGGTTTAAGGTTGTATTCAGAACGGGAACAGTATCTGTAAACACTAGGGATTTTGTTTACCTCTTGAGTAACATGTGGAGATAAAATTCAGTTCAGTCTGGTAAAAGCATTTGGTAAAACCCTGAGTAGGTGATAATGTCATTTTTTTAAAGTGAAAACAATGAAGTGTATGTGCCACATTTTTCTTTTATCCTCCCTCCCGTTTCCTTTTTATTGTCTTAAACGTGACTTATTTTGACATTTGGGTCACCATCCAAATGGACTTCCGAATCCTGTGGTTTTGTTGAATCAATGTGGTATGTACTTGTCTGTGTCTTTATGCTGAGTTTTCTTCTTCCTTAATAGGTCTACTGTTAAACAAGTCCCTGCTGTTTTTTATAAAATAGGACTTTGTTCTGCTCTTAGCCCTGGGACCCCTTAGTCATACAAAACCTTGTTCTGTGACTTCTGTTCGTTTGTTTTCCTGCTTGGAGATTTTGTTTTCCACTTTCTGTTTCTCCTTCCTCTGCTGCTGCTCAGTCTGTGAGCAGTTGTTCCACTCATGAAATATTACACAAAGGAATGAGGTTAATATCAGCATATGTTTTCTTTCTCACAGTTCTACTTTCCTTCAAAATATAATTAATACCCACAATAAATTAATAAATTAAGAAGCCAAAATAAATTGTGATCAAAACAGTTTTTAACTGTAAATAAAGCAGAACTTTTCTGTAGTTTCCTATTGTGTATTCACTTTGCTTTCTATCTAAAATAGATACCATGGTGAATTGTGGTAGCATTAAAGTCATTATACAGTAAGAGACAAAATAAAAGCACCATATTTTCTGGAGATCATAGTCATTCACAGAATCACATAGCACATGAGAATAGAAAACTATCCATTGGTATACTTACCTATTATCCTACTTAAGAAAGACTGGATGTGTACTTCAGCGAAAGACAAGGAGAACCTCATTGCCTAGAAAAGAGGTGATAATTATTTAGTGTCAAATCAATGCCTAAGTATGATGGAAGGGAACGTTACAATATGATTTTAGTAGCTACTCTGCGTGAAGGTGGTGTAAAAACTGATATGCGAGTATTTTCAATAGTGAAAGACATACAGCTGGTTTTTTGATAGAATTTCATCTCTCTATAAAGGACAAATTTTACATTAATTTATCTAAATTTCTTCTGCATCAGTGAAAGACAGTTATTTTCTTCCTATTGCTGTTCTGTTTGCACTTCCTAAGATTACATTACATAATGGTTTCTAAGAGGTTGCTCTACTCATTTTGTATTTCGGTTATGTTTTGAGGGATGTGAGGGAGGAAGCGCATAATAGAAGTGTAATATGAAAGTTCTAGTAAGAAAATTTGCACTTTGTGAATCTGAAAATTTTTCTTGGATTAAAATTCAGTCATTTCCAAATTCTGAGCATTTCTTCTGAATTTATAGATGACTAAAAGATTGAAAGTCTAGCATAAATCTGAGTAACTCGTTAAATGCTTCACATGAAAGAATGTTCATCTCACTGCTTATATTTTTGAATGTTACTGATAGATGTTAGAAATGTAATACAGCACATATGAAAATAGTGCATTTTAAATTTCTTTCTAGTATAGCACAACAATATGGTAAGCATTCTCAAACCAAGAAACCATACTTATATTTTCCCATAAATACATATGTAGGTTATTCTTGAGCAATGAACAATTGTATGGAAAGAGACTGGAAGAGCAAAATGTCTACTTCAGAATACAGACTGATATTTTCCTCTCTTCTCAAATTACCATCAAGGCTATTCGTTCATGATTTTGCTATTTTTCTAGAGTTCTAGTAGTAAGTTAAAAGGAAAAAAAAGTTCAAGGGTGATTAAATAACAAAAATACCAAGTAGTTTCAGCAAAGAAGAAAGAAAACTAATTCTGTGGGTTTAGGTTTTGCACTTCTAAACTAGCAGAGGGATTGATTTACGATCAGAAAAAGTAAGAGCGGTGTTTGGTTAAAAACAATCTCTCAAGCTTTGAGATATGTCACAGTGGTTTCTGCTCTCTCTTTATTCACAACTGTTTCTGCTTTTCTCTCTCTTCTCTAGGACAGAGATGCAAGCTAATATATGCTGGTTAAAATTTATGCCAGTGTCATTTCCTATATTGTGGTTATTTTTTTTTTAATCACTATTAGATGATTAGAAAATATTAGAAAAAAACATTTATTACTTATGAGGATGATCAGATACCAGTATAGGTTTCCTAGACAGCTTGTAGACTTTCCATTTTTGGACACGTTCAAAATACAACTGGATGTAGTCCTGGGCCACCTGCTCTAGTCAGCTTTGCTTTGAGCAGGAGATTTGAACTAAAGACCTTCAAGCTTTAATAGTTCTGTAGTGTGGTAAATGACCCTGTCTTATGTATTTAGAGATAATTTTGGAGTGATGTTGGGTTGGATATTTAAGATTAAAATCTTGGTATAGTTCATATGTGCATTAAAGGAATTTATTACTGTACAGTTCTTCAGATTATGACCAAGGAGATATTTTATTACTAGGTCAAGTCAAGAAAGTCTGTTAAGTTTTGTGTGTTCATATTTTGAGATCTATGTGAGGTTTTTTAAACTTAATTTCGCACTCAAGTTCTGAAGAGGGATAATTAAATACCATCTCATATATATGTTATGAGATATATGCCATCTCATATATTATGATGATTAAAGGATATATTAGAAATTTCTGTATGTCTTTCCAAATATTGTGTTCTAATTGTTTTCAAATATTTCTTTTCTATTCAACAGCTTGAATACAAATACGGCTAACATACTATCTTATTATCTTCCACAGATCTGAAGAGAGAAGCCAGTATTTGTCACATGCTGAAGCATCCTCATATTGTTGAACTATTGGAGACATACAGCTCAGATGGAATGCTTTATATGGTCTTTGAGTTGTAAGTTTTTCTCTTTGGTTCTACCTTTCTTTGTTGTCATTTGCTAAATAAAATCCTAAAAATATGTCTGCTTTCACCTGCTTGTTTTGTCCTCAGAAATTTTAAGTGCTATGCAGATATTTATTTTTGGCAAGTTACAGGTTGTCCCGAACAAAAAAAGTTGTCATGCTGGCGAAGTGACTAATGTCAGGCTCATTCTTTATAACATTCTCTCTAAGGGCAGACATAATGTCAATGAATGGCTGCTGTGTCCTTAATAGGGTACATGAGAATGAGTTTAAAATCTGCTTATAGTCATCATCTTTGGGTTACCAATGGTATTCTCTTACAGTTGTGGAGTTTTATTTGGTTTTTTTTTTCCAGACTACTGTTTCTTTAGCACTGCTTTTCTTTTACTAGATAAGAAAGCAAAGCTTACTGGTGTATTTAAGTATTCTTGTAAATCAGTATACTTGTTAATATCGTATAAGAAGAGGCATTTGTCTACAAGATGTTTTGGAAGCTTGAATGGAAGAGTTTAGCTACTTGTTGGAAGGGTGATCAAAACACGACCTTTCAGCAGTATAGAGGTATTTTTAATTGACAGCAAGAAACAAAACAGGGGGCAGCTCTTAATCACCACATTCCTTTTTTGAGGGGAAAATTATTAGTCCTTCCTGAGTTAGGTTTTAGGTACCTGGGAAGGACAAAATCAGACATGCAGAATGCAAATCAGTGAATCTTCCGTATTTAATCTTTCTTCTCTGTTACCTACCAGGTCATCTTTTTATGTTCCTCATATATGAATTCCTAGTGTATCTGGGCATATACCTCTTTAATTTCTCTGACCTTCCTGCATTATGTTTTCTGATGTGTTTGGCCTGCTTATGTTGGAGCAAGCCACATCATGCCAATGTGTTAGGTCAAATTGGCATATCCACTAGAGCCAAGAATTTGGGTTGAGATAACCACTTAAAAAATAATTCTCATATGTCAATTTTACCATTGAGGTAGACAAAAAGTTAGGTGGTAGCAGCAAAAAAAGTAAAAATTGTTGTTTGAAAGTCTGCTTTTTTAGATGAGTTTGTAAACTTATGATTGTGTGAAATAATTATTTTATGCTTTCCTTTCTGTAAGTTTTGATTCAGTACTGACTCTGGGTTTTATTTTGTAAATCCAAAAGCATGAACCAAAGGACTTTAATTATCCTATTATGAAATAATTATGTACACCTTGGGGAGACATATATGATAATTAACAAGATTTTGAAATGGAAAAAAGGTTTTGCTTCTAATTTTACCATGCTGGTAGCTCAGAAATATGAGACAAAAGCAGTAATTATTTTTTAATGACAAGCCTATTACCATTTCTGTTTGTATACATAAAAAGTAAGTCTGAACAATTAGGATGACTAAACAAATACTGTACCTGACTTCACGCCACATGAAAGAAGGAAACATGAGGATAATTATTTAAAGGATAATAATTCTTTACTATCTGGTATATCCTTGTCTCCATTGCACACTATGAGACATCACTCTTTTGTAACAAACGGTGATAGAAAATGAGACGGTAGGAATACCTGTGCTCAAAATGTAGCAGGGAATGGAAGAGTTGTGTACACAATGTGTTATGCTGGAGGGGATGCCTTGGTGAGTTGATCAAACAGAAGACTGATGTTTGCTTTGGAGCAAGACTGCATTGTCTGAGTCTGATTGGGTTAGTGGCATACTATATAATTGTGACCATAATAAGAAACTTGTAGTTAGTAGAAAAGCGTCTGTCTATTTGTAGGTAACTTATTTTCCCTTGTACTGCTTTCTGTTCATTATACTATTATTATAACAAGCTTAACTGCTTTGCAACAGAGTTAGTCTACAGTAATAAAATATATCTTATTAGAGTCTAGTTATTCTGAAATGACAGAAAAGGGGAAGACAACACAGATCTGCAGAGGAGATACAAGCCCAGCTGGTGATGGGCTATTTATGGACTGGCAGGTGCTTTGCATGAAAGTTAATTCAGGTCCAGCAGATTAAATGCACGGAATAACCAAACCTAAAACTTTGACATCAGTTGCACATAAATGATACATAGGTCCACTACTGTTTCATAAGTTGTGAGCTACATGGAGCAGGTGCTAAAATTACCCTCAATATCTTGCTAAATCTATTGTTATGAAAAAGTACAAGTTAAATAAGCAAATGCAGCATATATCTGATAATAAGAGATTGTACCACTCAGGAAAAAATACAGTGTGACCAATTTTGAAAACTTTTTGTTAAAATAAACATTTTAAAAATCAAGTCACAATTCATAGAAGCACTGATGAACATGAACAGTAGCAATGAAGTTTAACACCAAAAAATTATCTATGTTTTTAGCTTCTATTTATACACAAATTCAGGTGCTCCTTAGAATGGGGCCATCATGTCACATTACCATCAGGTTGGCATTGCCTGTATGGTACTGCTGTAATAAACTGCCTATAAGCAGTTGGTCATAATAGATGAAGTGCATGTGTGGAGTAAGAAGCAGACATGGTCCCAGAAAGTCTTATTCTTAAAGGAAAATTATTATTTTAAGAGTATTTAGATTATATTACATCATAAATGAGAGAGTATGTGCCTGTGCCAAGTGATTGCCTCCACACACACCCCGGCTCCTCCCCAGAAGGATAATGGATTCTTTCCACTTACAAGAGTCTTCCCTTGGAGGGTCTAGAGAGATCTTGCATCTGAGATAGGGGCAGCTCTAGACTTTATCATACAGTCACAGTTTTCTTTCCTATTCTGTGATGTGATTTCCTGACAGCTGTATCTAGAATCATAGAATTGTATAGGTTGGAAAAGACCTTAAAGATTATCAAGTCCAACTGTTAACTGTACACTCCCAAGTCCACCACTAAACCATGTCCCTAAGCATCACATCTACATGTCTTTTAAATATCTCCAGGGATGGTGACTCAGCCACGTCCCTGGACAGCCTGTTCCAATGCTTGACAATCCTTTTCGTAAAGACATTTTTCCTAATATCCAATCTAAAACTCCCCTGATACAACTTGACGTCATTTCTTCTTGTCTTATCTCTTGTTACTTGGGAGAAGAGGCCAACACCCATCTTGGTACAACTTCTTTCAGGTAGTTGTAGAGAGCAATGAGGTCTCTCCTGAGCCTTCTTTCCTTCAGGCTAAACAACCCCAGTTCCCTCAGCTGCTCCTCCCAAGACTTGTGCTCCAGATCCTTCACCAGCTTCGTTGTCCATCTTTGGACACATTTCAGCATCTCAGTGTTTTTCTTGTAATGAGGGGCCCAAAACTGAACACAGTATTTGAAGTGCAGCCTCACCAGTACCGAGTACAGGGGGATGATGCCTTCCCTAGTCCTGGTGGCCAACACTATTTCTTATACAAACCAGAACGCTGTTGGCCTTTTTGGCTTCCTGGGCACACTGCTGGCTAATATTCAGCCATCTGTTGACCAACACCCCCAGGTCCTATTCCGCTGGGCAGCTTTCCAGCCACCCTTCCCCAAGCCTCTGTAGTGTTGTATGGGGTTGTTGTGCCCCAGGTCCAGGACCTGACACTTCACCTTATTGAACCTCACAACTGGCCTCGGCCCATCAACTCAGCCTGTCCAGATCCCTCTGTAGAGCCTTTCTATGCTCAAGCAGATCAACATTCTTGCCCAACTTGGTGTCATCTGCAAACTAACTAAGGGTGCACTTGGTCCCCTCATCCAGATCACTGATAAAGATATTAAACAGAACTGGGGAACACCACTTGTGACCGGCTGCCAACTGGATTTAACTCCTTTCACCACAACTCTTTGAGCTTAGCCCATCTAGTCATTTTTTCACTCAGCAAAACATACACTGATCCAAGCTATGAGCAGCCAGTTTCTCCAAGAGAATTCTGTGGGAAATGGTGTCAAAGGCTTTACTAAAGTCAAGGTAGACAACATCCACAGCCCATCCCTCCTCTGCTAAGCAGGTTACTTTGTCATAGAAGGGGATGAGGTTAGTCAAGCAGAACCTGCCTTTCATAAACCCATGTTGACTGGACCTGATCACCTGGTTGTCCTGTACATGCCATGTGATGACACTCAAGATGATCTGCTCCAAAACCTTTCCTGGCACCAAGGTTAGACTGACAGGCCTGTAGCTACCCAGATCCTCATTCCAGCCCTTCTTGTATATGGGTTCACATTTACTAACTTCCAGTCAACTGGGACCTCCCCAGTTTAGCCAAGACTGCTGATAAGTGATTGAAAGTAGCTTGGTGAGTGCTTCCACCAGCTCCCTCAGTACCCTTGGGTGGATACCATTATCCCATTTGCTCCCATAGACTTGTGTGTGTCTAAGTGGTGTAACAGGTCATTAACCATTTCCCCTTGGATTATGAGTGCTTCATTCTGCTCCCTGTCTTCTAGCTCAGGGTGCTGGGTACCCAGAGAACAACTGGTCTTCAAGACTGAGGCAAAGAAGGCGTTAAGTACCTCAGCCTTTTTCTCATCTTTTGACACTGTGTTTTGCCCCCCATCCAGTAAAGTATGGAGAATCTCCTTAGCCTTCCTTTTATTGCTAATGTATTTATAGAAACATTTTTTATTGTCTTTTATGGCAGTAGCCAGATTAAGATCTAGTTGAGCTTTGGTCCTTCTAATTTTCTCCCTGCATAACTTCATGACGTCCCCATAGTCCTCCTGACTTGCCTGTCCATTCTTCCAAAGGTCATAAACTCTCTTTTTTTTTCCTGAGTTCCAGCCAAAGCTTTCTGTTCAGCCAGGCCAGTCTTCTTCCCCACTGGCTTGTGTTTCGGCACATGGGGACAGCCTGCTCCTGCACCTTGAAGATTTCCTTCTTGAAGAATGTCCAGCCTTCCTGGACTCCTTTGCCCTTCAGGACTGCCTCCCAAGGAACTCTGTCAACGAGGCTCCTAAACAGGACAAAGTCTGCCCTCCAGAAGTCCAAGGTAGCAGTTCTGCTGACTTCCATCCTTACTTCTCCAAGAATCAAAAATTCATTTTGTGATCACTGTGCCCAACATGGCCTCGAACCATCACGTCACTTGCAAGTCCTTCTCTGGTCACGAACAACAGGTCCAGTGAGGCACCTTCCCTAGTTGTCTCCATCACCAGCTGTGTCAGGAAGTTGTCTTCCATGTATAAGTCTCGAGTTAGTCATTAGTCTTAAGTTAACTGTGACTTTTTACCTAATACAAGCATGTAGTCAATACATCAGATATATTTTACAGTATCAAAATAGAAGGAAACCATATTTTTGTGAGTCTGTGCCTTGCAAGGAGCAAAATAATATGCAAAACTCTCCTGTTATTTAAAAATTCCATTTATGAAATGGGGTGCAGTCTGGTTTCTTTCATATTTGTTCAGTAAGGTACTATTCTAGACAGTGCTGTCCCTGTCACATGATGTTTGCTTGGCAGTTTATGCATGGGGAGCAAGGAACACTGGTTTTACACAGAATGCTGTTTTCTGTTTGGTATATAACTATCACTTTTGGGTTTACATTTTATTGCTTATTACATTTTGTTTCTAATGACCACTGGTCTTCATCAATGAGAATACGTTAAGAAGGGTGAGCTACTTGCAATATTTCTAACAGAAAGCAAGTATTTCAAGTGTCCAAACCCCACATTTTATATTTAGAGTGCATTATGTGCAGTTTATCCTCAGTATAATCGAAGTATGTGGACTGAGAGTACTCCCCTTCATGCTGTAGAGCTCAGATACATGAGTAGTGAGTGAATTGCAGATACCTTGATATCTGGGTATTTGCAGAATATTGTCTCACCATTATACATAGGTTGGTTTTCTTGGTACATTACAAGAGAGATTTATCTTTTAGGACATTAGAAGTGGTATTTAGGTTTACTAGTTAGGCTGTATATGTATATAGTTATACATCTATAACTTTGCTCTTTAACCTAGCTAACATGTAAAAATGCTTCAGTTTTAAAATCTCAAATTCATAAAAGCAGTACTTTAAAATGGTTGCAGTTACTTAGGTTTACGTTAAGCATAAGCTGATGAGCATTTAAGTGACTGTACATTCAATCATGCGGCTTTGTTGAAGTGTTAAGGAAAAAAGGGGGGGAAATGAATGCTATCTATTTATTCTGCTTTGTTACAATACTGTGAAATAGCACAGCTTCTTAGTTTATGAAGGGAAAAGGTTTTTTCTGTTTTACTTAACCATGTTAGGATTCCAGTTACAGTTTTATTTTTAAATGCAGTCTCACCTGTATCCTTCATCTTTTATATGACTTTACTTCTGTTCTTTCGTACCTGCATAATGCATTATCTAGGATAAAAATAAGTCTTAAATGTTAACATTTAAAAGTAAAATAAAAATAAACTAAAAACTGTATTTTTCACACCAAAACAGGTGGTTGTGATTACTGAAAGAAAATAGTTTCAGATGTTTCTTGGTTTAAAGTTTGGGCCAGACTGTCAGAATACTCAATGAAAGGAAAAACTTCCCAATTCATTATTAAAAGCTTACAATACACTTCGAGAGATCATTAAATTAGAGATTCTGTCTGTCCTAACTTCAGATCTTTAAAAATTCCGTGGTAAATCTGAAGCACCTCTGTACATGCTGGTCTTTTCCTGTAGACTGAAAGGGAGCCTTAACTCTAATTTTAAACCATAGAATAGTTTGGGCTTAAAGGGGCCTTTAAAGGTCATCTAGTCCAAGCCCTCTGCAATGAGCAGGGACATCTTCAGCTAGATCAGGTTGCTTAGAGCCCTGTCCAACCTGGTCTTGAATGTTTCGAGGGGTGGGGCAGATACCATCTATCTGGGTAACCTGTTCCAGTGTTTCATGACCCTCATTATAAAAAATTTCTTCCTTATATCTAGTCTAAATCTACCCTCTTTTAGTTTAGAACCATTATCCCTTGTCATGTCATGACAGGCCCTGCTAAAAAGTCTATCCCCATTTTTCTTATAAGCCCCCTTTAAGTACGGAAAGGCTGTAATAAGGTCTCCCTGGAGCCTTCTCTTCTCCAGACTAAACAACCCCAACTCTCTCAACCTGTCCTTGTAGGATAGGTGTTTCATCTGTCTGATCATTTTTGTGGCCTCCTCTAGACCCAGTCCAACAGGTCCATCCATGTCTTTCCTGTGCTGAGGGCTTCCAAGCAGGACACAGTACTCCAGGTGTGGTCTCAGGAAAGTGGAACAGAGGGGCAGAATCACCTCCCTCAAACTGCTGGCCACCAGTAACCCCAAGTCCCTCCTCTGCAGGTCTGCTCTCAATCAGTTCATCCCCTAGCCTGTATTGATAACAGGGATTGACCTGACCCAGGTGCAGGACCTTGCACTTGCCCTTGTTGAACCGTGAGGTTCACACAGGTCCACTTCTCAGGCTTGTCCATGTCCCTCTGTGTGACGTCCTATCCCTCAGGCATGACTCACCACTCAGCCTGGTGTCATCTGCAAACTTGTTCAGAGTGTACTCAATCCTGCTATGTCATTGAGGAAGATACTAAATAGTACTGGTCCCAGTATGGACCCCTGAGGAACATCACTTGTCACCAGTCTCCATCTGGACATTTAGCAGTTGAACCTCTGGATGTGACCATCTAACCCAATTCCTCATCCATAAAACAGTCTACACATCAAATCCATATCTCTACAATTTAAAGAAGGATGTTGTGGGGGATCATGTCAAAGCCCTTACAAAGGCCAAATAGATGACATCTGTAGCTCTTTGCTTGTCTACTGGTGTAGTCACTCCATCATAGAAGGCCACTAGGTTGGTCAGGTAGGACTTGCCCTTGGTGAAGCCATGCTAGTTGTCTCAAATCACCTCCCTGTCCTCCGTGTGCCTCAGCATATCTTCTAGGAGGATCTGTTCCATGATATACCCAGGCACTGAGTTCCCAGTGTCCTCCTTTCTGCTCTTTTTAAAAATGGGTGTAATGTTTCTCTTTTTCCAGTCACCAGCAACTTCACCTGACTCCCATGACTTTTCAGATATCACGGAGAGTGGCTTAGCAATCAGCCAATTCCCTCAGGACTCTGGGTGCATCTCATCAGATCCATAGAGCTATGTATATTCAGGTTCCTCAGGTGGTCTTGAACCTGGTCTTCTCTTACAGTGGAAGGGACTTTGGTGCTCCAGTCCCTGCCTTGCAGTCCATCCACAGAGGTGTGGGAAGAGAGGTTGCCAGTGAAGACTGAGACAAAACGGTTGAGTACCTCAGCCTTTTTCTCGTTCGTTGTTACCAGTTTGCCATTCTTGCTCATTGAGGGCGAGTACCCTTTCTTTGACCTCTCTTTTCTGGCTGACATACCTGCAGAGCCCTTTATTATTATTCTTTGCATCCTTTGCCTAGTTCAGCTCCATCCTTAAGCACCACCAAATTCCACCAAGTATTAAATATTCTGATATCAAAATCTTTGACATAAAGACAGATCTTTTTGACTTGATGAAACTCATGTTTACATTGTGTTTGTACTGGGAATTTATTTTTTTTTTTCCAATGTGTTATGTATGTTTAGTACATAGTCACTTCATTACTTGTAGACACAAAGCTTAGGCAATTATCTGTTCTGGGTATGCTGTTTCGGTTTTGTCCCAGATAGCCTCTGAGCTATTGACTGATTACAGTCAAAGGAAGTGATATTTAAAGCTAACTTATGTTTGAGGAAAGAAATACCAAGTTTTTGTCTTTCAGTATTTGTTGATTTAATTCATTTGATGGACAGGAATTAATAGGAAACCAGACTTCATTAGTTTTAATGCTGAAAGAGCAATCTTTGGGAATTTTCTGTTGATAAGACCAGGCTTAGAAATCAGGATTTTTATCTTGGATGAAATTTTGGCTCTTTTAAGATAAGTAGCAAAATTTGGCAGAGCAGCTGAGAATTCAGAACGTTGAGACACTGATGCATTGAAATTCTGTCATTTATTATAACTTTATTATAACAGGCTATTAAGTTGCATTATTTTAGCAAAGCTTCAGAAGACCTACTTGTAAGCACAATTAATTGGTAACAGTCAATGTAGACTGTTGTCTACATTATAGACAATGTATATACTTGTATTTTCAAAAGTTTGTAACATGAGTTAATTCACACAGCATTGCTATAGAGTGAGTATTTTTGGTGATACTGCCTGATGTGGAGGTTTAACATGAAATTGGAGGATTTCAGGTTAGGTACTATACTACTTTTATATTACCAGCAAACCCAGTGCTTTTTAAGGATGCATATCTTCTTTCTTTCATGCTATTTAATAATCAGGTTGGACCATTGCTATGAAAACACTAGTAGAAGATTGTTTCCAAGCATGCTTACAATTACTTCCTCCTCCTAAGATCATCTTCTACACTGTGATTTAAGAATTAAGTATTACTCAGTGAAGTTTGTCCATTGTTTGTGACTAAATGGAATGAGTTAGTTTATGAAAAGCACTGCAATTTATCTCTTGGCTGCTGACACAGCTGTAAAAACGTCTCAGTGTAAAGTACTGAAAAGCCTCTAAGCAGAGGCTGAGAAGGTAAACTCAGGAACATCATTTAATTATATGAAATGAATTAAACCCTGGATGCATGGGCAAGATATAGGAAATAAGAGTTTCTGTACTTTTTGGTCTTTAATTTTCAGAGGTAACTACGTAGGGCTCCAAGAAAAGTTAAATACTGTATTTTTTAAGTTAATTTATGGCAGTTTATTTGTAGTAAGAGAAGATGACAAGAACATAAAAACTATCCAACTGAAGGAAAAAATTCTGTTGTGCACAAACCTTTAACATACATGGTAGAAAAGTCAGTAAATGCAGTCATGAGCAATATCTGGGGTTTTTTTTAAGTAATAATTCAATTCCTTAAAGCAGTGCTTCTCAAACTTTCTGATTCTTCATCAATAAATTAAGTTTTAGGACGCCTCTTACTAGGGCATCTGCAAATTCAGAACTCTTATACCCCAGTGTTAAAATGTAGATCACTTCTGGAGGATACTGTCTATTCTTCAGGGTGTCTGTTAGCCTCAGAAAAGATTTCTGCATTGAATATGACTCAAGAGTAAACTTTCTGAGCAGGTTGTAACTTACCAGCTTTGTGCAGAACAGTAGAAAGATTTTCAAGGTGCACAGTAGCACTGATCAGAGCTATGAAAGAAACATTTATCCAAAGCACTGAAACCCAGCAACAGTTCTGCTGAAAATATGAAAAAATTAATAGTAGAATGTGGGAAATTGGGGATTACAGTTCGAACTGATACCCAGAACAATTCAGGTATGGTGGTGTTTATCTGTTAACTCCCTGTTCAGAGTCGCTTTAGCCAGCACTTTCAGTGTAAATCCCAGAAACGGTCCCAGTCAGTTTATGTATCTTCCGTGAGTGCCCTCTACCGGTATCAGATGAGTCTTTCTCAGATTCTGAGTGTGCTGTAGTTTTACCAACTTTTTTTTGTATCTTCCACTTAGGTCTTCAGCATATATATATATATATATATCATCTCTGTGTTTATTTTAGTGGATTTTAACTTGTCTTATTTTTAAAAAATTTTTACAGTTTGCACATGCCTAATGCTGATAGTCCTTACAAAACCTTGAGACTTCCTGAACTTTCATTTAGTCAGTATCTCAAAACATAAGTCTTTTATTTTCTGCAACGTCATCTTTAAAATGGTTGTGATATTGCTGAGGTTTTAGTCAGTGCACTGGGTTTTCTGGGGTTTCTTATAACTGAGTCTGACTCTTACTTTTGCAGCCTGAGATAGATAAATCTTACAAGATTTCAAGATAAAATTCAACATCAGTGGAGTGATACAAGCCCTATTTATACATGAAGAAAAATCTACACTTAAACTAAGATTTTTGTCTTGAAATAGTAGTCAGTTGAAGTCAGAGATTAAAATACACCTGCCACATATTTGTGCTTTTGAGATCAACAGAATTAATCATGATGGAATAAAACTTTCAAACATCACTGCTCACAGTCTGTAGAGATTTTTAATATCAACATAATTTAAACAAATTGGAAAATATTTGAAAAAATGAAACTGCCGCTTACTGTTACAAAATTTAAGTGAAAAGTGGGAAGTAGAAATACATGTTAAAGACCATTCTGATTATAAACACCTTGTTTAATAGAAAAGTTAGTGTAAAGAAATTACACTCTTGGCTCAGTGTCTCAGCAACTATTAATACTGCTAAAAATCTTGAGTGCCTCTGGATCTTTATTCACCTGTAGTTTCTAACAAGTCAGATTAGTCTTCTAAAAGGTTCTACGGCCTAATGAGAATGTCATCTCCTAATTTCTGGTAGTTAATCAATCATACATTTGTATGTTCTGTAGTGCTTGGTGTTGCTCAGGTTTCAGTTTTGTTTCCCCTCTAGCTGAAATAAATTGTTGGGAGGAAGGGAGATAGACATGAGGGTTTTTTCCCAGTGAGCTGGCTAAATCCAGATTTATGCTGTTCTCATTGAACCTGGCTGGGTTGCTGCTATACAATACTGTGTGTAGTGCAACACAGTATATTATTCTCTGTCTGAGTGATACTTAGCTGTGTATACAGACTATCTGTATGAAATTGAGCAAGGCAGAAAACTATTGGGAAAAAAACTACAGAGGGGGATGTACTGATGAGTGATCATGGTTTGACAATATTGGATTTCTGATTTCTGGGGCTTATTAAATCCAAAGATAGTATCAGGTGCTGCAATAACTGGCCAGGAATTTTTTTTTTTTTCACCTACGTAAATGAATGTGCATTTATTTTGGTCACCAGTTTCTCTTAGAGTTTTCAGTGCTCTATCCACATGATAGTGTGTTTTGCATGGGGATACTTTTTGCATTTATTTGGGAATTAAAGCTTCTGCATATTGCTTGTGACTCCCTAAGCAGAAGTTTTGCATTGCAGGTGTGTAAGAAAGCAAAAGTGATGGTATGCTGACATTCTGGATGGCTTACCAAAATGATGTTTGCTTTCTAGATACCTTGCAAATTCTACTTCCCCCACCCACCCTTGAGTCTTTGGTGGAGATGAAAAAGAAAAGTTGGGAAGGCTGAAGATGACATATTACAATTGACATTTTTGCAAAGGACTTGTTAAGCACAAATTATAATGTGATTTTTATTATTGCTGTTAACTCTTGTTACTCTCCCCTTTCCCCATCAAGCAATGAACATTTTTAGATAGAAATCTGATTTAGATTTCTTACAGGACAAGGAAAAGGTCAGTTATGCCACACAGAGCTGGTTTGGGTTTAGAGAAATGATAGTCTAATTTTAGCCTAATGACTACTGGTACACGTGCATCTAAAAGTGTTACACTACTCATTGTGGGAGTTAGAATATCGGAAAGACTACAAACAGTTAGGGAGAAAAGGAACAAAGTATCAAATATCAGAGCTAGTGATATAGTGTGAGTGCTGTCACTGTTTTCAGGTGCCTTCAGTGAGCCTGCCAGATGTAAAATACCTTCTTGACTCCTTAGCATTCTCATAAGGATAATTAACAGGAAAGACTATGCTACTTTTCTATATTTTAAACTCTTCATTTAAAACTCAGTTTGAGTAAGATTTTTTTTTTATATATAACTACAGTCTTTAATATATGTGAAGTCGCACTTGTAATACTTTTAAGGACACACAATGTAATATAGCAGAATCATAGAATCAACTAGGTTGGAAAGGACCTGAAAGATCATCCAGCCAACCATTAAAATCACACTGACAGTTCCCAACTACACCATATCCCTCAGCACTATGTCGACCCGACTCTTAAACACCTCCAGGGATGGGAACTCCACCACCTCCCTGGGCAGCCCATTCCAACGCCCAGCAACCTGTTCCTGACATCTAGTCTAAACCTTCCCTGGCGCAACTTGAGGCCATTCCCGCTTGTCCTATCGCTTATTATTACTTGGTTAAAGAGGCTCATCCCCAGCTCTCTGCACCCTCCTTTCAGGGAGCTGTAGAGGGCGATGAGGTCTCCCCTCAGCCTCCTCTTCTCCAGACTAAACACCCCCAGTTCCCTCAGCCACTCCCCGTACGACCTGTGCTCCAGACCCTGCACCAGCTTTGTTGCCCTTCTTTGGACACGCTCGAGTCATTCAATGTCCTTTTTGTAATGAGGGGCCCAAAACTGAACACAGGAATCGAGGTGCGGCCTCACCAGTGCCGAGTACAGGGGTCAGATCCCTTCCCTGTCCCTGCTGGCCACGCTATTGCTGACACAAGCCAGGATGCCATTGGCCTTCTTGGCCCCCTGGGCACACTGATGGCTCCTGTTCAGCCGGCTGTCAATCAACACCCCCAGGTCCCTCTCTGACTGGCAGCTCTCCAGCCACTCCTCCCCAAGCCTGTAGCGCTGCTGGGGGTTGTTGTGGCCCAAGGGCAGCCCCCGGCATTTGGCCTTATGGAAACTCCTCCAGTTGGGCTCAGCCCATGGCTCCAGCCTGTCCAGGTCTCTCTGCAGAGCCTCCCTACCCTCGAGCAGATCAACACTCCCACCCAACCTGGTGTCATCTGCAAACTGACTGAGGGTGCACTCGATCCCCTTGTCTAGATCATCAATAAAGATGTTAAACAGGAGTGGCCCCAACACCGAGCCCTGGATGACACCACTCATGACCGGCCCTCAACTGGATTTAACTCTGTTCACCACAACTCTTTGGGCCCGGCCATCCAGCCAGTTTTTTACCCAGAGAAGTGGGCAATTGTCCAAGCCTCAAGCAGCCAGTTTTGCCGGGAGAATGCTGTGGGAAATGGTGTCAAAGGCCTTGCTAAAGTCAAGGTAAATTACATCCACAGCCTTTCCCTCATCCAATAAGCAGGTCGCCCTGTTGTAGAAGGAGATCAGGTTTGTCAAGCAGGACCTGCCTTTCATAAACCCCTGCTGACTGGGACTGAGCATCTGGTTGTCCCACATGTGCTGTATGATGGCAATCAGGATAAGCTGCTCCGTCAGCTTCCTGGGCACCAAAGTCAAGCTGACAGGCCTGTAATTTCCCGAATCATCCTTCCAACCCTTATAGATGGGGCATCACATTGGTCAATTTCCAATCAGTCAGGACTTCCCCGGTCAGCCAGGACTGCTGGTAAATGATGGAAAGCAGCTTGGGAAGCACCCCAGTCAGCTCCTTCAGCACCTTCAGGTGTATCCCATCTGGTCCCATAGACCTGTGTATGTCTGTGTGATGCAGCAGGTCACTGACTGTCTCCTCCTGGATTGCGGGGGGGGTCATTCTCCCAGTCTATGTCTCTGTATTCTGGCTGAGGAGGGTAGATTCCCTCAATACAACTAGTATTAAAGACTGAGGCAAAGAAGGCATTAAGCACCTCAGCCTTCTCCTCATCGCTCGTTGCCATGTTTCCTCCTGCATCTAGCAGGGGATGGAGACTCTGCCTGGACTTTCTTTTGCTACTGACATACTTACAGAAACATTTCTTGTTATCCGTGATTGCTGAAGCCAAATTAATTTCCAGCTGGGCTTTAGCCCTTCTGATTTCCACCCTGCACAGCCTCACAGCCTCTTTGTAATCACTGTGTGTGGCTAGCCCCTTCTTCCAAAGGCTGTAAACTCTTCTTTTCTCCCTGAGTTGCAGCCACAGCTCCCTGTTCAGCCAGGGTGGTCTTCTCAGGCGTTGGCTTCTCTTAGAGCACCTGGGGACTGCCTGCTCCTGAGCCATTAACACTTCCTTCTTAAAGAGTGCCCAGCCTTCCTGGACCCCTATACCCTTCAGTACAGTCTCCCAAGGGATCCTTTCAAGCAGGTGCCTAAACAATACAAATTCAGCCCTTTTAAAGTCCAGGATATCAGTCCTGCTTAGCCCACTCCTGGTCTCTCTAAGAATAGAGAACACTATTATTTCATGATTGCTGTACCCTAGTCAGCCTCCACCCACCACATCATCCACCAGTCCTCTGTTCACAAAGAGGAGATCCAGCAGGGCACCTTCTCTGGTTGGTTCTCTCACCAGCTGCATCAGGAAGTTGTCTCCCACATATTCCAGGAATCTCCAGGACTGATCCTGCTCTGCTGTGCTGTATTTCCAGCAGATGTCTGGGAAGTTAAAGTCTCCCACAAGAACAAGGGCAAGAGATCATGAGATTTATCCTAAATGCCTGTAGAATATTTCATCCACCTCTCTGTCCTGGTTGGGTGGTCTATAGTAGACTCCTACTACAACATCTGCCCTGTTGGCCTTCCCCCGATTCTAACGCAAAGACACTCCACCCTGTCTTCACTACACTTGTGCTTGAAGCAATCGTAACAGTCCCTAACACACAGAGCCACCCCACCACCTCTCCTTCCTTGTCTGTCCCTCCTAAAGAGCTTGTACCCATCAATTGTCACACTCCAGTCATGGGAGACATCCCACCATGTTTCTGTAATAGCAACAACATCGTAATTTTCCTTTTTCATCACGGCTTCAAGCTCCTTCTGTTTGTTACCCAAGCTGTGTGCATTGGTATACATGCACTTCAGATGGGCCAATGTTTTGCCCCCTTCCCCCTTCAAATCTAGTTTAAAGCTCTGTCAATGAGCCCAGCTAACTCCTGCCCCAAGATCCTCTCCCCCCTCTGGAACGGGTGCATTCCGTCTCATGCCGAAATGCCTGGTGCCCTGTATACCAATGCATGTATATCATGCATTAATTGTTAATTTGCAGAGCCTTCTTGTACAGGGCATTGACTTTCTGCTGTGTTGCATGTCTTGTTCAATGAGCAATTTAAGCAATAGAAGAAATGTTTGGTTTTGGTAATGTTTTGAGTGAACTGTTATATGACCCGAGGGGCATAAAATAGTTAATCTGTGGCAAGCCATATACTATTAGATTACCTGTTAGATGGTGTTTTAGTAATGCATTTTGCATGTATCCATAGTATTTTATGTAAGATTTATATAAGTGGAGTAAACAGATTTTTTGGGGAGCATTTTTATGTAATTTATTGTAGTTATCTGTCGTAAGCATTTTTCTCTCTTTTTACCTACAGTATGGATGGAGCAGATCTGTGTTTTGAAATTGTGAAGAGAGCAGATGCTGGATTTGTGTATAGTGAGGCTGTAGCCAGGTATGTATTATAATTTTAATTAATCCCACAGGATAAATGGAAAAGAGTGGAATATACTGTTGTATACTCTGGTAGCTAGAAGTTGGAATACTATAATCCTGTTTCCAAAGTCTGAATGTTTATTACAATAATTAGCATAAGAAAAGTAAAACTTTGGAGCATTTTGTCATTTATTAGTTGTATATTTGGATGAGATTCTTGAATAAAATAGTATCTCTTATCTAGTACTTAATACTCTATCTTTGCCTTCTATGGATCTCTCCTACAATGCATTAGGTGACTCTTCTGACAGGTGTGTTTTATTAGTATCACTTTATGGTCACTTCAACTTTTCAATTACAAGGTAAACCAAAATCAAAGTGTCAATGTAATTGCAGAACAACAACAGAACCCAGTGTCCTAGTGGCATGAGAACTGAGGTCAAAGCCCATGAGATTCTTTGTTTGCTTTTCTTAACACTAGATTTTTTTAGCATCATGGAAGCCAGCTTGGAAAGACACATCAGGAGGTCTCTATTTCAGCCTCTTGCTCAAGACAGTCATCATTGCTTTTGGATCATATTGCTCAAGGCTTTGTTCAGTGGGATCTAGAAAACCTCCAAGGATGGAGATTCCACAGCCTCCCCGGGCAACTTGATCCAGTGTGTACTTATGTTTCTAGGGAAAAATGTTTCCCTGTAGCCAGCTGGAACCTCCAGAGGACAAGGATTGCCTCCCTTAGCCCACTAGCAATGAACTGCCTGAGGCAGCACAGGATGCTGTTGGCTTTCTTGGCATTCTGTTAGGGGATTCTTTGAACACAGGGAAGAAAGAAGATAGTCTTCAATCTGCATCAAGCAAGCCAAGATCTTGGTTCTGTCTCTTTCTAGATAAATGAGTCACTGATACTCTCTTTTTTCTTTTCTGTGTTTTGTTATAAAAAAACCCTGAAAGGTCCTGACTTCCTTGTCACATGAAGCAGAATTATTGAACATTTGAAACTTTTACAACATGGAAAATGCAGATTTCCCTTTTCTGATTTTCCTTGGCTTCAATCAGAATAATTCTCAAACTTTAGATTTTATAGTAAACACAGATTCCATCCTACTGAACTCTGTAAGGTTAAGTTGGTTGATTAGTTTGATATCGTTAGACTCTTCAAACTTAGTTTGTTATATGTGTATAGTAATTTTTCCTGCAGGTTTGTTATGTATGATGTCTTTGTTTTTTCAGTCATTACATGAGACAGATATTGGAAGCTCTACGTTACTGTCATGATAATAATATAATTCACAGGGATGTGAAGGTAAGGAGTTTTAATTATTTTTTTTTTCTTCGCAATAATACAAACTACTGCATTTTAATTTCTGTACTTTAGAGGAAGGGGGGAAGCTGTAGAAAAGGAAGCTATATTTGCCTGAGTGTGTGTTTACTCTTACTGCATCATGTAAGATTAAAGCCCATCTCTAATTCCATCAATATAGAACATTTAGGAGGTCTTTATTCATAAATTACATATGCATTTGATTGTAACTTACTGTGAAAGTTAGTTTAATGTCTAGTTTTTGAATATTCATGTGAAACCTTGCATTTTTTTTCTTGTTGGGAAAATGTATGTATAAATTAATTGCATAAATTTAACTGAAATTGGTAGATTAATGCCATCATTTTGACAGCATCATGACAGTCTTTATTCAAACTAAGATTTCAGAGATGCACTTGCGTAAATGCTACAATGTTGGTAGTATTATGTACTTCCTGCAAGCAGTTTTAAACATTTATTATTATGAAAACGTCTCTAATACAAACAAGTTTGGGAGGAGAAATACAGTATTTAAGAACAGTGTTTGTACATACTCTATGATCTGGTGAATTTTATACTGTTTCTATGGATATTTATGGAACTAGTTTATCCAAAAGTACTGTAATGTAAGTAATCAGGACTTTTAACCTAAGAGAGTTTGACTCTTTTCAAATTGAATATACATATTCTTTGTTAATGCTGTTGTCTAAGAGTGATTCCCACTTGTCTTCTCTAAGAGTGTGCTTTTATCGAGCACTATAGGAATTAATGAAAATTCTAATGACCTCTAGTGCAGTTTGAGAAGTGAATCTTGTGTTTTAGTGAATAGAAAAGATTGAAAGAGGTAAGCTGTGCTTAAGACTCCTACAGGTGATCTCTGAGGGAAGAGAGCATGAACACTGAACTGATGATTTTCATTTAAGGAGTCATTTGAACATACGTACATAGACATTTGCAGACCTTTTCCAATCTCTTTCTCTTTTCCTTCTAAAATCAAAAAAATTACTCCATGTAGTAGGGGTTTTTTTTAAGTTTGGTATTTTAAAAATAGTCTCTTACAACAGATTCTAAAGATGACCTCTTAATTGCTGGTAAAAAGTCTCATCTTGTTCTGTCTTGGAGGTTCTAGATTCTTTTAATTGTTCATTTTTGGTGCCACATGAAAATTTCTGAATTAGCATCATCTTTATGTTGCTGTGTCTTCCTGAAAGCTGCACTTGTTTTTGTTGGACCATGTTCTTGACTGAAAACAAATTTCAGTTTCATGGGCCTCTGAAGAATGCATATTTTACTGAGTGTAAAACGGGGATTTATTTTGCAGCTTATCCGGACTCTGAAAACTTTAAAGTCACTGTTTTAATTAAATACCATCTTTAGAAATGAACCTGTTCAATTACATGAGTGAGTAATAATTTTTAATGTATCAGTCTAAAGTAGTGTAAACCATAGATGTTTAATTTTGGCAAAAGCAGTGCAGAAATGTAACTATAGGGTTTGGGTATAGAACATATTAAGCTAACTGCAGTATCCCAGCTCTAGGTGTCACTGTAGACGTTGTTTTGAGAGGAAGTAGATTAAATGACCAATTTTCAAATTATCTGAATGGATGAAAGTAATAAAAATCTGTATAGTCATACAACATTTTATCTCTCTTAACCTTACGGTGAATGTTACTTTGAACTGCAAAATGTTTGATCGTTACCTGATACACAGGAATATTTGAACCTTATAGTTCCTGTAAGATTTATGTGCTCCCTTAGCTCTTGGCTGATTAGGAAGAGTTCGACAGGAATACTTCAGTTTGCTGTAGTCTGATGTCAGAAACATTATCTGACTTCTGTAAGTGACAAGATCTACCAAAGCTTCTGGAGCACTACGACTGCAGCCTATGATAAACTCCATATATGCCCCAAATTCAACTTGATGACAGAACCAAAACATGAAAGCTTTCACAAGGTGGCCTGTAATTGTCTTAATTTCCTTCACTGCTATGTGAGACCAGATGTTTCTTGAACCTCTGTATATCATGACCCCCTTAAACATTGCTGAAAAGCTTTATCATCAGGGGCAATTGCACCTTAGCTTCACCTTCAGTTAATGTGATTCTGCATTCATTCACTGCTTGAAAGCTGGATCATATGATAAGGAAAGTAGAAAATGCTACGACAGGAAGGTGGAAAACTCAAGACAGCTACACATCAGAAATGTGAATGTCAATAACTTTTTCCCTTACCACAACATTTATTCCTGTTCTGCCAACCTAGTAATACAGAACTCAGCCATTCCTTTTATTCTTTCAGAACCTTGCTATGTCAGAAATACCCAAAAGATGCCTACCAAAAATAGCAACATTGAAATGGGATCTTTTCCAATATAGAATGTTATTACACAGCAATTCCTATACAGAATTATCTTTATGTAAGAGAACAAAAAAAAAAAAAAGGAAATAGGAGTAATGTAGTCTGTAGTAAGATGCTTGTCTTTTTCCATAAAACCCTTGCTAGATTTTGAGTACCATTTGTCACTGAAGTCAGCCACTTTCTCTTGAGCCACTTGATGTCAGTGTTAGACAATATTGAATGTATTCTGTTAATATAGTCATTAAAAAGTGATGAGTGGTAGAGGACCTTTAAAACAGGACAAAGAAATAGGAGAAAAATGGCTTATCTCTTCCAAATCTCCTCTTCACTGTATGCTGTCCTGCAAAATAGTGTTTTCTCTTGCTTTAACTTCAGGAATAGGAAAGTAACGAACTGGATTAACTTTGCATTAGTGTTTTTTCTGTTAACATAAATACAACTGAAGATAGTTCCCTTGTATATGACAGCACATTTATTACATTAAAAGGTGCATACCTTGAGATTTAATGGAACTGAAAACTAGTAACCAAAATGTACTCTATAACTGTAATCTTTCTTCAAGGAGGAGAAATACTAATAGTATGCTTCTTCAACTCTTAACTGTGAAGGATACCACTGATCACTGAACTTCCTTGCATTCTGTGCTATACAATTATACTAGTAATTATTATTTTAAAAGCTGAAAGTTCTGGTTTTGTTATAAATAGGTGAACTTGAATATTTCCAATCCCTATGACAGTTAATATGGTGTAGAGTACCTAAAGCAGCATTGTGCATTTTGCAGTCACATTTGGTCAGCATTCAGTATTCTGTGTTGTTATATTCTCAGCATGTGGGGAAAGTTGCTTTATCTTCTCTTGACAGTTTGACTGAGTTTCCTGTTAGTAAAAGGATAGACTAACATTGATCTTGGTAGAAGACTTTTATGCTAGTTACTCAAAGTAGAATGTTATTCAGCTAAAAAATAGACTGTATAAGCATTGTATAAATTATGAAGCAGAACAGTGTTCTGTAAGAAGTGCATTTCTTCAGTGTTTATTACAGATTTGTTCACATGTTCATTTTTGTGATAACTTCAATGGAATCTTCAGTTAGCTTACATTGTGATGCTTATGTAACATTTTATATAGTTGCAGAAATCTTGTTATAAAAATACCTTTTAATATAACTGATACAAGAGTAATTTAATCACAACAGGAGCTTTGGTTGCTGGGGTTTTATCCTTAGTTCAGTCCAAATGCTTCAACTCTGCTCTATGATTTCCATATTGTTTGAGTGCTTGTATATGTTCCTGTGATCAGTGGAATGATTGGTGTGCAACTGGAGTCAGGGCAAGCTTGTTGGCTAAATGTAGACATCCAAAATTTTTATTATAGGTTTATCTCAGTAGGTATGAATGCCTGTTTCCAACATGTGATCACGTAAATTTTTGCTAAAGCAAAAATACACAGATTCTGCCTTCTCTGCTGTTAAGATTCAGTTCAATATTTCTGTGACTAGAAGTAAAAACACTTTTTCCAGAGAGTAGGACTAAGTGTTATGAACTGTGTTGAGTGTCATATACAAATCTCAGCTGGCCCAAGTGACTTGAGACTTGATCTGTGGATAGATTTGCATGTTGATTTACGTGCTATACAGAACTTAATTAACCATATGAATTCTGAGAGTGCACTCAGTTACCGCTTCTGTCTTTCATTCATTTTTTTCAGATTTTCCCAGTAGAGTTCAAGACTCTTACACTTCTGCTTTTACGTATATCTAGAAAATGAGTAAGGCTTGTACATACATATTTGTGTGTGTTTATGTAAGTGTATATTCAACTACATAAAAAACTGGAATAGCAGCTCTTCTTTAAGACCGTCTTATCTTTCCAATCTTTAAATATCCAAAACAAGAAATCTGTTGCATAAATGGTGCTTTTTCTGTATTTTCTAGAAGTTAATAGATCCTTGAGATCCAGTAGCAACTGCTTCATGAGGATTTTGTTACATATTGAATTGTTAAAAGGTTATTAAGGTAGCAAAATCAATAGCAGAGGTAGCTGGCGTACAGGTGGCCATGTTTTTCTGAGGAGCAATTCCTCATTCAATGCAAAAGTTAAGGGGCTCTAAGAATAAAGCTTTCAATACTTTTTCTTCAATGTTTCTTCCAGCAGTACTTTTTTCCCCTGTTTATGTCCACTCCTGTATGTATGCTTCCTATCTCAGAGTTCTCATTCTTGTTTTGTCCTGACCTTTTCTTAGTGTACTGTTAGCTTGGCTGCTGGGTGTTCAGAAGTCATTTTGCTGAGAAGTATATTTATGCTTATTGGCCTACTTAGAGCTCAACATCTGCAGGCTTTCTGATCATGCTTTATATATTCCAGTGATTTCCCTAGCCAGTCAGAAAACATGTATCTTCTTATCAATGAGCTGGCCACCCATGCAGCCCATTTGAAGAGGTAAACCAGAAAGTAGACAGACACTTGCAGTCTTCTAAACTGCTTTGCAACCCATGTGCTGTGCATATTTGTCTTAGGATTTTCTGTCCCTGCTATAGAAATCAACTATTTTATTTTTTATTATACAATTTACAAGTCACATGCTAACTTCTGATTTGACACCAGGGTGTCTAAGCAGTGAAAGAAGTTTAGCACGTGAACTGTGTTCTTCTGTCTCTCATGTCTTTCTGGTTTGAGGGATTTTTTCATCCATGAACTATTCTGTCAAATTCCTAGAGAAGACCTAATATTTTGTGTCTACTGGCACTTGAGTCAGTTTAGTGTATCTGTCATGGAACTCAGTAGCAGGGTTGAGAAGACAGCATTGCTCACTACATTTTATTGTGACGTTTTGGGTGAGTGATGGGATTTCTCAGACTACCTAGTATTTTATAGCACTGCTTACACTCATTTAAAATGCTCTTGATCTCCGTTGCAGAGAAGATTGTACAAGGGAAAAGACCATTATGTAGTCTTAAGTGTCTTCTACAGAAAAGTTTCAAAATAGTTGAAATATCTGCTTACGTCATCATGATATTCTAACTTCTGTAGTTTAAGAAAAAAAACAAAAAAACCCCAACCACAAAATCTCCTGTTCTGCACTGCTGTCATACTGTTAAAGATCATTAAATGTTTATCATTTAATATATTTTGTATACCAGTAAATAATAAATATTTGTGCCTTCCTAATTAAACCATAGAATTTACTGCACAAAACTAGACTAGGAGTATGGAAATTTCAGTGATTTGTTTTGTTGGGGGGTTTTTAATCATTAGTACCAGAGGTTAGAAATAACTGCATGTATACATTTCATCCTTTTTTTTATCTTCACTGAATATTATTGTATATTCAGATACATAGCAGTTTTGCAGATTCCTTGTGCTTTATACACTCTTCTATAAACGGTATGGATTTAAACATTGCTGTGAAGGAGATGCCTTCTGAAGCAGCATGTGTTAATCGACATTTAAAGTGGAATAAGTATGTAGCATGTTTGGGTTAAGTACAGTGTCCTGAGTACACCAAGGCTACATACCAATAGGGGAGCCACTGCCTCAGCTGTTGAGCATGACTGCCATGAATAAGACTGCAAGAAAAAGGATTCCTGATGAAGCTACAGAGCATGTATATAATCCATTCTTCTCAAATTCTGAGTAAAAACCTAGGCCACAAGAGTTTCTCTTCATCAGTGGATACTTCACCCCTGCAGCTTATAAATCACCATCAGAACTTCCTCTTCAGAGTCACCCTGTTGCAGTTGTAAAGTCAGTAATACTGTAGCCATGTCAGAGCAGGGTGATAAATTGAATCTTAGACTTGAGCTTTCTGCTATTTTAGTACAAAGCTGTAGTAGAGTTTTTTCTGTGAAGGCTCAAATACAAAAATGTGCATAATTTCTTAACACAGTTTTTTACTTCTAAAAAAACAGTTACTGTAACAAAACCCTAATGTAATGAATATAGTTAGAGTAAATAACAGTATTCTTCAGTAACTTTAGAATAAGATGTCATCAAGAACTTTTCTTTATGCACTAAAGAGTTTTAGCATCTCATGATGCATTTCCCATTAAAAAAAAAAAAAAAAATCAACCTTCTACCCAAGGAATCTACCCTTCTACTCCTGAAGAAAAAATACATGTTAATCTTGAATGTGTTTTGTAGCTCTTAAGCCTTTGATACATGGTTCAGTCATTCCAGAGAAAATGTCTGTGCTCTGTTCAGCCTTTTTTATAAAGGAAACTCATGTCCAAAACCTAGGACTCCTTTATTGATGATAAAAAAGAACAGCGTTCTCAATTTCAGCCTAGTTTCTGCCTTCTTCCTTGATTATTTAGGTACCAAACAATGTCCATGGATGACATAAAATGTCTTTTGCATTGCATGAATAAAGGGGTATTAGTGAGTTTACTGTATAAATTACTTGGATTCATTTGAATATACACATCGGATTTATTATGACTAATGTTGACGTAGCAAGCAAGAACATTTTAAAAGTACAAGTAATATGTTAGCATTTTATTTAAATATTTACCATTTCATATCAAAGTGGTTATAGGTAGTTAAAATTAGTTTATTGTTACTTAGATTTTACTAAAATATTTCCCTATTTCTTCACATTTCGGGAGTCTCTTCAGTGAAAATACCAGCTTTACGTTTGTGGTGTTCTGGTGTGGATTTTGTAAACAGGCCATACAGACTTTTCTTAAATGTTTTATCTAGCAGAAGGGTTATAACTGGATCTAAACTACTCTTAGCAGCAGCCAGACAAGTAAGGAAATTTTTTATTTCCACTAGATAGTTTAACCTTGGGCAGTCATCATTTGTAAGCAGTACATAAAAAATTGGCCTAAAAATATGATATGGAAGAAAGCAGACAGTTAATATCATCTGGATGACAAAAATGTTTCTTTTCACTGTACTGTAAATTAGATGTTTTTCTCCAATGCAGGTATTTTTTTGTATTTTACTCAGATGTCTGGTAAGAGAATAGTATGAAAACAAAACTGTCATAAAAGATACAAAAAAACATGCAGTGGCAAAAGAAGATGCAATCATTGTGGTAAATTCACCAGCTTCTACCTTGATGTTGTAGCATCTGTGAAATTCTTCCATAGCCTTCGCCTGCATATTATATGTTATAGCTATTACCGTTATGCAGAGCACAGTAAGCCATATAATGATGCACAAATATTTGGCAAATTTTGGCTGACGAAACTTTTCAAGTACACATCTGTAAAAGTTTTCATTAACTGCTTGAGAGTATTGTACGTCACAATTTTTCTTCAGTGTTGAATACTGACTTAGAGCAGTTGAACATAAAATTATAATTGTAACATACATACTGACATGCATAATGAGAGTCCCAAGGTGATTTGTTATTCTGCATGCTGTGGAGTCATACGTCCACTGGTACCCTCTTGCAAAATAGGCAGCCAGAAAAGGCATCGTGCTACATATGAGTAAATTTGCAGTGACAAGGTTTGCCAGGTAAATGTATTGTGTTCTTTTTGTGAGTGCTTCCCTTGAAAATATCCAGGCAGCGAGAATATTTCCAAAACTTCCAGCAGGAAATAGGAAAGAGTAGATGACTGGTAGAGCTACAGTAGTAGCTAACGATGGCTGAAGAAGACATGTTGAATTTCTCATTTATACCGGTATTTCTTGAATGAATGGTCAGAGCTGAAACAGAATTAAAATAATTATTCTTCTGTAATGTGCATCTAACATCTCTTCTATTCTTTGTTGTTATCTTAACTGTTCCTCTTTCTCCCCTACTTTTCACTGTCACTACCTGCTGTTTGTCCTCTGGTGTTATCATCTTGTATTTGCATGAGGTTACTGTTTGTGTGTTCTCTTCCACTGAGATTTTTTTGAGGAAAAGTTGGCTGATGTTGAAGCCCAAAGATTTTAGGTGCATAGAATCTAATAATTAAACTGGGAAACAGAAGGTTGAAGCTAGGGTGTGACAATAACTTGTTGGTCTTGGTTTATTTCTCAATCTTCTGGAACATCTGTAACCTGCTTTGGAAACTGATTCTAGACTATTTTAAGTTAAATAAGCAAAATAAGTGCAAAGTATTACTTTAATTGCAGAAATGCAAAAGAGTATCCTCTGGACTCTGTACCTCCATTTAAGTATAAATTAAACTCTTCATGATGCAGGCATCTGGCTAGATACATTTATTTTGTGCTGATGTCTGTATTTAATGTCACTTTGTTCAGAGCTCTAATCTTAGATGTACATTTTGAATAAGCAATTAAATCTGGATTTTTAAACATATGAAATGGGTGCTGAAAACGTCAATATTTTTATTTTTTTCAAGTTCAGTTTTTAATCCTTTTTTCAATTTCGAGACTGACAATAAGAAATCAAAGCTTTATACAATGACTCTACATAAAACCTGGCATTTCAGCTTACTAACCTGTAGTGAAGAGAAATCCTATTGTCCAGACACTATTTTACTGAAGTATCATAGTTATCTTTTGTTCCATATAAAGTCACGTGGAAAAAATAACAGATTTCAGACTTACAGACGTAATATTTTTTTAAAACAGCTGTAAGCAAATGAACTCAGATATCAAAGAAGTTTCTGTGTAGTTATGATAAAAGGCCCAGACACCAAGCTGACTAGATAGCAAAAAGTTGTAAAAGTCACATTTAAAAATTATGCTGTAGGCCATGTTTGACAACTTGCAAATTAAACTAACTTTTATAGCTGTGGCATTTTAGTGTACACTAAGTCCTATATGGATTGTGAACCAAAATGTATTAAATTCTTTTATTACAGTGAATTAAATTCACAAAGTAATTGTTGAATTCAGTCATTTAGAAGTCTAATGATCATTTTTGTGTCAATGACCAAATTTTGTCAGGTGAAACAAAGTAGTAGTAGTTTTAAGCTTACCTATATGCAGGCTGCAGGCACCTTCCTTTGCAGAGAGGAAATTTTTTCTGTCTGCTATCTTTTTTGTCTCCACTGCTGCAATGAAAAGGATGATACTTGAATCTGGAAAGTACAGTTAAGAACAATATCTCTCTGACATAAGTAGGTTTTCAGAATGTCCACTTTTCTTTTACAATGTCAAAAAGTGGCTAGGCATTTAAAGTTCAGACAAGATGATGTTGTCTGTGCAAAAAAGACTTTGAAATTAGGTCAGGATGCAGCTCCATTAGAAGAATAAAAAGAACGAGATACTGTGGAATAATGGTTGTAACTGTCCTTTGGTCATGTAGGTATGGCACAGAAACACCTTACAATCATTTATATAGTGCTTTCCTCTTTTGGGGGTAGAGGGATTGTTAGTTTCGTTCTCTTTAGGACTGCCCACTTTGCAGGGGTGGGGGGAAGTTGCTACTTTATATATGAAAATTTGTATTTTCAATGATATTTAACTGTTCTTCAGGTCCAAGATCTGTCATAAAGCTGACTGTCTATTCCTGAAACCCCTGTGCAGTAATACTGTATCCATATCTGTCCCCATACAAGTGACCAAATGAACACACCTCATATGTTTAGTCAGGTGACAGACTCTGTGGAAGCAATTTACAGCTGATGCATTCTAGGCATCAGTTGGGGAAAACTGACTCTGTATCCAAGAAATAGTCTTTTATACAAATCATCCAGAAGTGTCCACAGCAAAGGTTTGATCACAGATCAGTCAAACTCTGTTTAGCTCTAAGAGCTTGAGACTCTTGAATTTCCTTCTGTCTGATACATCTGTGGTTGTCAGATATGGCTTTTCAACAGCTGTAAGCTCCTTTACGAGAATAGAGGAGGTACTGTATAAAAACTTCTGCAATTTTGGTAAGGTTCTTGTTTTGTTAGTTTTGCTTTATGTTTAAACACACTGTGAGAATCCACCCCAGTGATCTACTATCAATTTTATTGTTCAGTTTCATTATTATTTTTTTCTTTTTTTGCTAAAATGATGGACATGTATGCTGGCCTCCTATTTAGACTACGTAGTTGACATAATTTAAGATTAAATTTAAGTGAGGGAAACTTGCTGTGCATTAGTAGTAATTTGTAAAGCTGTAATTAGTTCACATGTACTTTAATTCTTGTTCCTGTTAGATTTAGTTATAACTTGTTTTTATTTTTTTCCACTTTTGAATGGATAGTTATATTAAAATTTGTTCTAACAGAGTCTTGTGTTAAATATTCAATAGTTTAAGTAGTCTTACAAGTCCTTCTTACTGTGGTGTTCCATCCAGATTTACACACAAGAATGCATATCCTAAAAATTTGCTAAGAGGAGACATGCCAAAAAATAGTGTGAGCAATTCCAGTTAGTAGGGGTTTTAAAAATTATTAGTATTGTTATTGTTGTTGTTATTACTAGGTTGGTTATTAACTGTAGCCTGTATTGTTTATAATTCAGTGACCATAACTTGCTGTAGGAAGAGATAATGCTATATTTTTTTTCTGATTTACTGTGTGATAATAGATTATTATAGTGAATCACAGTCTATCAGACTTCGTTTTGGAACTGATTAGTGAGATGAGTAACAAAGGAATGGGATATTATAAATTAAAATGACAAACCAACCCTAGAAACACTGTTACAATTGGTTCTAAGCTGTAATAAGCACTTTCATTATTTTAGTGGACTGTTTCCATTTACCTAACTTATAAATGGCATGTTTTATCTAAAATATATTTGATGATATTGAAATGGTGCAAGGGCATCTTTTGTGCAATTCACTCTTCTTCATAATGACCTTCACATGCATTCTTCACCTCAGTTATTTATATTTTCTGTATTCTTAAACTATGATCACTTTCTAATTTATACATTACTTGATTTTATATGCCAGTAGGCAGCATATGTTGCATTTTGCCATTGTATGCAATTTATTTTGTGGTCCAAAAGCACAAAACCAGGGAAATTCCCAGTGGTGAAAGGTATTTCAATTAACTATGTATAACCCATACCTAGCATGCTATGTAATACAATCATATGACAAAGTGATCCACTCGCAGGCTGCCTGGCCACTTTCTCTCCCCTCTGCCTGCTTGAGGTGATAGAAGACAGCCCAGTCAACCTCATAGCTCCTTGTGCCTGTCACAGACCAAAGGGAGAACTGGCCTCTTCCTGCTGTACAACAGAGTATATAATGTGTTGGCATCAAGTTGCACCTTGTAAGATGGAGGAAGGCAGCAGCTCGGTTACGTCTGGCTCCTGTAGCATTCCTGGCTCTGTCTGCACTGTGCAAGGCTCAAGAGATGCACTCAGTGTCTGCATCTTGAAGGATGGAAGGCAACTGCTGAGAATAAGGCACAGAAAAAAGTGTGCAACCCTGGATATGGCTATTATGGTTCTGAGGATGAATCACACTGAATAAATTTATAGCATTCACCAAACATACAGCAGCCTTTAACTTGAGATTTAATTTCATGTTCTTGGAATTTGATCTACTGTACGGCATTTAATACCAAGATAAGTCTCTAAGATGCAGCAGCTACTACACAAATGTAATCCATAATTTCTTTCCAAAAAAATCATTTTCCAAGCAGCTTGCCTAGAACTTTAACTTTTGATGATTAGTTTTGTTGAGAATTTTTTTTCATTAAACATTAGAAGTTTCTTTGACAGATGTAGTACACAATAACCATTTTCAGTTGGACATCTGTATAAGCTTTCCTTGCAGGAGTAACGCAGAAGTGCGCAGCTCTTCTCCTGACTTGACAGAATGAGGATTTTAGCTATATTCAGTATATGTATTTAATATGGTAAGAAGTGCTTATCAAAGCAAAATTATCTAAGCTCATGTTTAAATGTAGTCTAGTTGAGTCGAGCACTATGCTGAATCAGTGAAGATAAAGTATTTGGCAGGTTTGAACTGGATCTGTGTTTGCTGTTTGTTAATGATACATTTTCAGCAGTTTTAGAACTGCCCTTGTGGTTCAGAAAAATAGACCCAGACTAAAAGTGCTTATGTTGTTTGATGAATTATATGTGTATGCAGTATAACTCTCTGGCATCCTTATGGACATGGAAATGGGGATATATTGCACTAATAGCTTCAATTCCTTCATTGTCATAAAATATGAAACGTTAGGTGTTTCAGAGGCTCCAGGTAGTTGTTTTACATAGACAAAACACAAGCAAAACAATGTCTTTTAGGCAGGAAAACTTAGCTCAAGGTTGACAGTACTGACAAAAATAATCTTCCAACATTTTTATATTTCAGATCTTTAATGCTAAATACTTTGTATTTTTTCCCCAATTACATTCTTTCTGCAGCTCCCAAAGGTCTCTTTAACTGTATTTGCTTCTAAAAAAATAGTGGCTGTGTATTGATCATGATAATTTTTACTTCTAGCTTCAGAAATAATTTTTTAATGTGAAAATTTTGTTGATCATCATAGTCAAATAGGAAGCTTTATCTGTGTTTTTCTGCATCTTGTTTTTTTCCAAGTTAAATATGTTTGTGTATAACAGGTCTTTGGTTTTTCCAGGTTCTTCTTAATCTTCTGTGAAAATGAAAAATAACAAAGCAAAAATAAAAACCTAAAATGTGGCAGTAAAAGCAAAACTGATGCTTAAATGATAGATTCTGTTGGCTGAAGGCTGGGGAGTTCTGACTGCAAAATTAATTCCTTGCTGATAAAGGACATTTCTATACCCCCTGCCAAAAATGATCCTGTCCTTTCATCAGACATGTAATTTGTTGTTAACCATGCTTAACTTCTTTACCTAGTGAGAAATTTTGTGGAAGCAGTAAGAAAGTATATTTTTCTTTTTAAAGCAGTTACTTAAGTCTATGTTTTGTCAGTTCTCTGAAGAAGCTGGCCTTGCTTTGTAGTAAGTGCAAAGCTGTAGTACCCCTCTCTGTATGCAAACTTAAAGGAACCAGAACTCACAAGCCGTTTACAGACAAAAGCAAGGTAACTTTTACAGGTAGCGTGTACCAGAATATATTATTATCGTGGTATATTTTAAATATTCAACTTGTTAAAACATAGGTTTATAAGTAAACCCTAGCTTTTTTTTCTCCTCATTTTGTTTCTCACTTTGCAGTACTACAATACACAATTAACTGTTTCTCTGCCATTCATGTTCTTGTTTCTACACTTTCCACTCTAACTGTGCAGTTTGAATGTTAAGGATTTTTCCAGCTTCATCCCTGCCCCCTAATTATTCTCACTCTCCGTGGGATGGCAAAGAGAATCGGAAGGGTAAAAGTGCAAAAGCTTGTTTATAATTTCTGTTTCTTCCCCCTCCTGTTCTTGTGGCTGCTCTGCTGCAGAACAGGCTGCTGCTTCTGATGCTTCCTTCTGCTCCCTCTAACAGGCTCTGGTCAAATCTGTTGTTATCTCGAACCATTTGAGCCCCACATTGGGTGTCAAAAAGGGTGTTTGTGGTTTAATCCCATGAGGCAGCTAAGCCACAAGCAGCTGCTTGCTTACTCCCTCTCCAGGGGGTAGGGGGTGAGAATTGGTAAGGTAAAAGTGAGAAAACTCATGGTTTAAGATAAAGAGAGTTTAAAGAAAAGAAAAAAGAGGGGGGGAGGGTATAAGAAAAAACTGAGAAAAACAAATGATACAGAAAACCCCAAATGCTCATCCCCAGCTGACAGATGCCCAACCAGTTCCTGAGAAATGGCAGGGCTGGCAAACTGCCTCCCTGGCTTTTATTGCTGAGCACGAGGTCATATGGCATGGGATATCCCTTTGGTCACTTGGGGTCAGCTGTCCCAGCTGTGTCCCCTCCCAAATTCTCATGCACCTCCAGCCTGCTTGTTGGTGGGGTGGTGTGAGAAGAAGAAAACGCCTTGACGCTGCGCAAGCACTGTTCCCCGATAACTAAAACCTCCCAGTATTATCAACATTGTTTTCATCACAAACCCAAACATAGCCCCATACTAGCTACTGTGAAGAAATTTAACTCTATCCCAGTCAGAAGCAGTGTACAGCTGTTTACTCAAACCAGGTGCACTTTGATATGTTTATGATTCAAGTTGTAAACTTGTATCTGGCAAACAGTTTTGTTTCTTGACTTAACGTTTTCATTTTAAGGAATATATGTGTGACAATGTTGCTGTTAATGTATTTATCAAGTCTAAAAAGTATAGAAGTGACTAGCCAGCGTGTATATTTGATACGCATTTTGTAACTAGAGTTTATTCCAAGGAAGAATATGCGCTTCTTTTTACATAGCAAAAAAGTGACATTTTGATAGGCCAACTGAAATTTGAGGATGTATTCTAGATTTGAATAAGAAGGAAAATGAGGTTCATGAGGGTTATGTGGAGATGTGCATTGAGTTAGTCTCTACTTAGAGAAAGAAGAACAAATAGAATGATTTACATGTTGAAATTAATCTGAAAACTCAACTAATTGCTGTGGTTGGCCCTGGTAGTGCTTAGGAAGCACTGCTAAGATGACAAGTAAAAGACACTATTAAAGTGAATAATTATATGGTCATTTGACATGTCACAGTGTAACTTTCATGAGACCTCCCAAGATGCTTCAGGACTTTGTTCTTCAGTAACATTGTCTTGCAGAGCCTGGTGTTTTACTCTCAAATTTGGGAAAATGTATGGCAGAAAAAAATGTAAGAATTCAATATTTTTTTTAAATAGTAAATATACCTGCTTTTGGGTTTTGGTCAGTAGTAATTGTTTCCTACATGACAATGCTGTCTAGTTTCAGATCTCTTTCTGAGCCAGTTGATACATCCGGCCTTTAACATCTTGAAGCACTGATTCAAATCATTGTGGAAATTCATAACTATTTTCACTTGTCTGGTTGCTTTCTGGGGTTCTTTTTTTGTTCTAACTGCTACTCCCTTAATGTCACACTCTGTCAAAGATCATATAGTCATACCTGTTCCTTTCTGCACCATACCTGCTGTTACAGATTTGTGCTTCCTTTCAGATTTTCATTTTTTGAGTTGAAGAGTTGATTTAATGTAGTCTGTATAGAATCTGTATCATATAAGTTACACGGTAGCACAATGATGATTTCTCGGGTTTTTTTCTCTGAAATTTAATAACAATCTGTTTGCTCTTTTACCGATGTTGAACAGAGTTATATCTTGAACTTTTTTTAGGTTTCACTACCCTGAATAATTGTGTGTTGTTTGAAAACTTTGTCATTTCCTTACTTTCAGTCATTCCAGATTGTAGTGTTAAACATGTCTGTAAATTTATCTATTTGCAGATTCTTGGGAAATGTCACAAAGAAAATGACTATGTATTTTTAAGCCTCCTTTCCAATTTTTAACCAGTTCTAAAACAAGAATCAACAGCTAACATCCTAGGGTTTGTTAGAGCCTTTAGTATGTGACATTGCTGAAGTCCCAACTACACCATATCACCTTTATCCCAGTGCTTCTCAAGTCTTCCAGAAGGCTCCTCTGTTATTGATTTTCTGTTACTTGACTTCCCTCAAACAAATCTATTTCCCTAGGGTACCTTATACAATCAAGCTTGCACAATTTAATTTGTCTTTAAAGGTGCTATGGATTTGCCTAATACAAACATAGTGTAGCTCCTGAAATCTGTTTAAATTATTTGGGTTATATTTGCTGTTTGTGTGCAGAGGCTGGTTTAAGCAATAGATTAACCTGTATTGTAATGCTTTTGAAACATTTTAATGTGCAGCATGTAGTCCTGGGCAAGTGTTAGTTACTCTTTGATATTTCTTCTAAAATGGTTTGTTCTGAAACCTTGTCTGCTGATACTGTGCATGTCTTGGTGCTCATTCTCTACAATCTGCAAAGAATAGCTATCATGTAGAACACACCTGATCAGTGCAAATAGGTTTGGGTGTTTAAGACTTTCCTCTTGAAGAAAATACTGACTAGATTTCACTGTTAAAATTATTAAAAACAAAAAGTCCACATAATACTATTCATATGAACTAAAATCTTGAACTTGTATTGCATGACCGTTTTCTTGTTGTCCTTTTATGTATTTAGTTGCTCACAAAATAATACTATAGTAACCAAGTAAATGTTACATAATTTACAAAAGTATGTCCAGAATAACAAGGTGGTCTTTTTTTGTCCTGTAGAACACATTCCTTTTTGACTTTGGCTTTAAAAGTCAACTTCGTTTGTAGCATTGAAGCCCTGTACTATTACTTGATCTTCTGAAGAGATCCGAGTCTATTTTTGTAATTGTGCAATGTCCATGAATTGCAATACTTGTAAATGAAAATTTTGGTTTAAACTGAACATTTTCTTCAAAAGAATTTTAGAATTCAAACTTTGTTCAAGCCATACGGTGTCATAGAATCATCGGATGGTTTGGATTGGAAGGGACCTTACAGGTAATCTTGTCCAATTCCCCCTGCCATGGGCCAGAGACACCTTCCACTAGACCAGGTTGCTCCAAGCCCCGTCCAACCTGGCCTTGAACACTGCCAGGGAGGGGACATCCACACCTTCTCTGGGCAACCTATTCCAGTGCCTCACCACCATCACAGTAAAGAATTTCTGCCTAATATCTAACTTGAATCTACCCTGTTTCAGCTTAAAACCATTACCCCTCATCCTATCACTACACTCCCTGATAAAGAGTCCCTCCCCATCTTAACTGTAGGCCTCCTTTAAGTACTGGAAGGCCACTATAAGGTCTCAAGGTCTGCCTGGAGCCTTTTTTTCTCCATGTTGAACCACCCCAACTCTCTCTCTCTGCCCTCACAGGGGATGTGCTCCAGCCCCCTGATCATCTTTGTGGCCTCCTCTGGACCCGCTTGAGCAGGTCCGTGCGCTTCTTATGCGGGTGGCCCCAGAGCTGGACACAGCCCCACAGCAGGTGGGGTCTCACAAGAGCAGCGTAGAGGGGGACAGTCCCCTCCCTCGACCTGCTGGCAACACTTCTCTTGATGCAGCCCAGGCTGCAGTTGGCTTTCTGGGCTGTGAGTGCACATTGCTGGCTCACAGTCAGTTTTCCATCCACTAATACCCCCAAGTCCTTCTCTGCAGGGCTGCTCTCAATCCGCTTATTTCCCAGCCTTGGGATTGCCCCAACCCATGTGCAGGACCCTGCACTTGGCCTTATTGAACTTCACGAGATTTGCATGGATGTCATTCATGTCCATCCTGTCCCACCTTCCACGTGCCCCCAGCCTGGTGATCAGTGTCATCAATCAGTTACAGCAGAAGAAATATAGGCAAATAATGATGAGATAATTTATATATCTTATGAAATGATGGTTTATAAACTCCACTAGGTTTACCACCATTGATGTAACTACGTAGAGAACTACTATACTGCATAGAAGAATTGCAGAGGACAAGGAACCTTGCAGTGTACAAACACAAAGCCAAGACAGTTCTTGCTTCAGCGCACATATAATAGGATGACAAGATAATATATAAAAGATCATGAAAAAATATAATGCAATTATTGTGAGAATCAATCAGAAATTATTGTACAAATACCTTAATTGTAGGTTGAAACTGTTAAAAAATTTAGTTACCATTGTATTTTTATGAAAATTACATGTTTGTTGGAATCACTCTCTTCAAGATTAAGAAACCTCAGCCTTTTTTGTTAAAAAAAAAAACCAAAATACACTGGCTAGTCATTGTAATTTTTTTAACATGTTTATACCCAGTTTCACCAAAATTGAATGATGTAAAATCACATTAAAATGAAACTAGATTTATATCTAGTAGACATGAAGTGTTATGTTTACTTTGCTCAGTAAGAGTTTTATAAGTAGCTTCTGTAAAATGAGGATATTATACACAACTAGTAAAAATCCACAAATTTTGACACAGATTTGGCATAAAATGTCACATGTTCCATCAGAGGAGTTACTGATAGTCATATTAAAACCAACTACTTTACACCATCTTACCTGAGCAATATTGCTTGTATGTGTTCACAATAGTAAATTTTATGGAGCTTAACATCTAGTGTCTAATTCATTCACCTTTCTGGCCTGTCATGGCAGACATTTAAATTGTTCTTGGTATAACTGCCTCTAGTCATCTTTGGGTCAACCAACCACCTTCAGCTCCCTGTTTTTTTAAACAATGTTACAGTTTGAAATTTTTGTTTGTGCCTAAATACATAAACCTGTTTGGTTTTAATCTGAGAATATAGTTGTATCTATGGGACATTGCTGTTACATTGCCATTTACATAGCATCAGCAATTATCAAGATTATTTTAATTATGTGAAAAGACACCTGTACCAGGGGGGAAGTGTGCAGTTGAAATGCATGGCTTTGGAAATCTGTAAGTGGACCAGTGACTGCACCTGAGCTAAAATGAGAGCTGATGTGTTAGGTGTTCACGAGAGCCAGTTTTTCTATTCTGCTCATTATGCCTGATCAATTCTGTGAGTTTATTTTCCTTGTTGATCTACTTTTTGTAACTGCAGTCACCAAATTTGTCAGAGTTTGAAGGAAACCTTAGGTAACTGAAAATACCAGTATGACATCTTTCCTTCAGTAATTTCTGCTTTCCCAGATGCATTGCTTACTGTTCCTCACATGTTTGACCTTGACTTTCATTAAAAAGTTGAGAATATAATAAGGGTCTTAGGAGGCTTGCATATTTTAATTTTGCTGTTTAATAAAACCAAATGTACCTTCTGTAATTATAACTGAATTAATGGTAGTTGTATTATCAACTTCATTTTTAAGCCATATATGTTGCTAAATTCAGAAATATTTTCTTGGAAAAAATACTTCTATAAATGTAGTTAAAATGCTCATCTCTGAAACCTGTTAAAACACAGAAGTACATAAAATCTTTCATGGTTTATATAGCTCTTTTGAATAGGACATAATTCATCTATTACTTACATACACAAGTTGGTAATATTAATGTCTATACACAAGATTCCTTATACAGGTTCAAGCCAGTTCGTGGAGGTCTCCTTACAGAGTTAGTGTTCTAGTTTAGACCAACAGAAGAAGTCTGAGGACTTCCTATCTCGTTTTCTTAAACAAGAGCAAAATACTTCTGAAAAGTAACTTCTCATTTCACAAACAGAAGTAATACTTCTCATTTTTTAACAGGAAGAAAGACGCAGGATTAGTAGCTCTACAGTATAGCATTTGGTAATCTTAAATTGATGTCCTCGAGTGACAGAGATAAACCAGTATGCATTCAGATAATCAAATCAAAGACTTCTTCTTTAAAGAACTTGAGTGAGGAGTGGTGGTAGATAATCTCTCTTGTGTATATTGTCCAAGTTTTATTTCTGAAGTGCTTTCCAGAGTTAGGCCTGAATCTCCGTGAATTTTTCTGCAAATAAGTTGGAATACCGTCTTACGGACACTTCTGGACATTAGGAAATACATAACTGGGTCCAAGCAGCTGTTAAAAGATGAAAATATGAGCATCACCTCATTGCATTTGTGAATTATTTCCTTCCAATAACAAGATGGGTTTTGTAACTGTGATGTAATGTAGGCAAACCGGAACATGTGGTAAGGAACAAAACAGATGGTGAAAATAATGAGCACAATGAAGGAATTTCTTGCTGTCTGGGTATATTTTCCTGCATTGGGAAAATTTGCTCTTTTCCTTGAAATTTTCAGAAGGTTCTTGGCAATTTTAACATACGAGAGTATCAGAAGGAAAAAAACGATCCAAAAAATTATTACAGTAATGTAATTTAAAATTGCTTCTGTCTTTGCATTTTGTTTATTTCTGTAATGAAAGCACATAGTAGAATTGCTGTCCCCACTCTTAAAGAAAGATGGTGCAACTACTATTATAAATCCTGTTAGTGCAAGTGCCCACACCATGCAACATATACGTATGCTTCGTGTAGTAGTTAACATTTTAGGACGCTTCACAGACTTATTTATTTTTATATAACGATCTAGACTAATTAGTCCCAACAGTACTATACTAATATACATGTTCATATAAAATAGAGTTCCTACAATCTTGCATAAAATTAGTCCAAACATCCAGGTGTTTTTGGTAACATGATAGAGTATTCGGAAGGGAAGACAGAAGATCAGCAGAAGGTCTGCAACAGCTACGTTTAGCAAGTAAACTTGGATGGAATTCCTTTTCTGATGAATGCACAGGAAAGCAAACAGGGCTATAATATTTCCAACCAATCCAACGACAAAAATAATAGAGTAAAAAACTATCAAAGCAAATGACAATGAGTTGTCATCCAAGGGACAACTGGCATTGTTTTGAATTTCTGAGGCATTTATGGCTAGGTTAGTGTGGTTACTCCAGAAGGCTTCCTTGTGTGGAATAAGGGACAGTACATCAGCTGAAGCTGCAGCCATCATTTCTGAGGATTTTTTAGCTGTTCTGTAGGGATGTAAAGAGAAATTTTAAGAATTAAATTGCCATTGGATCATTTTCATATTTGCTCACTATGTTGTGTACAGTTTGGTGGGATATAAACATAAAAGGCAATAACTAAAAAAAAAAAAAAGTAAATGCATCAAAGTATCACTGTAGCTGAGTAGGACTTTCAGCTGGATATCATGATACAATCTAAGTCTAGAATAATCAAGTTCCCTGTTTTTCTTCGCTTGAATTAGGCAAGAACAGATGGTACAGAGTACTCACACAGATAAAAATTTTAGTAATTACATTTTTATTACTGTCTTATGTTGTTTTAAAAATCAACTATTATGTTTTGCTGCAAACTTCAGAAATTTTTTTAAATTTTTTGTTTTATCTATAAGTACGAGGGGGTTTTTTTTAAGTTCAGATGTTAGAATTAGCCTTTCTAATTAATTAAGATGCAAGAACAGGTAAGTATAGGTAAGTGAACTATTCTCAGTGTTGATACAAACTACATAGTAATATATCCAAACAATTCTAAACTCATCAGTATTAATTTTAAATAAGTACCCGGGATCTCTCACATGCAAATCACTAGTTTTCAATTAGAAAAGCAATTGTTAATTAATATTTATCTGGCTATGTAATCTGTTATAAGTAACACTGTGAGTCAGTACTATTGCAGTAGCTTGGTTTTGATAATTTATATCTTCATGTAAACTTAAGTATTTTTTTTCTTTCCTGACTATTCACAAATCAATATTATGCAAATAAACCCATATTAGCTGGAAACTACATTAATGCAGTAACAGACTGTTTTCACATCTTCCTTGTTTTCATTGCTTCATTTAAAAGTTTTTAATTTCACTAAGCTTATTTTTGACTAGGAAGTTACAATCTGTAAAATAAAAGTCAGCCTTGACCAAAGAAGGAAAACCAAAAAAGTGTGTGGTTAGGAGAGCATAATCACAATGAGTTGTTTAGAGAGACGTTTAAGACTGATCAGTAACGTTACAACTTTTGTTTTCAATTTATGTTTCATAGTGAGGAAAGAGTCCATAAATAATTTTATTTAGAATTTGTTTTAAAGGGGCAAGGTTTTTTCCTCTAATCTCATAAAAACTTCAGAATTGGTTTTGGTACTCTGAACTTGGTTGTCCAACAGTAACAAGAAATTAACGACAACAACAAAACACTGACATATACATAACTTTAGTTTGTCATTTGCGTGCTAGGTTTTAAAAATGCAAATTTACATTTAAATGTGTGGTATGGCAGTGAAAATGACAGCACTTCAGGTAAAATTCTTAGTAAGACCTAATGTACATATAAATCTGATTGGCTGACCTTACGATTGCATTAAATTTGTACAATATATGAGCAGTTTCAAAAATATTTCTGTTTTCATATTTGCCATTTCATATTTTATGGGCAAGAAGTAATTTTGAAAGTTTGATTTTAAAATGTGATGCTTTCAAATATATCTTGAAATCTCTCTACTAGTATAATCTCTTGTTTCTGTTGCTTTTCTATAAAAATGCTTGACATCGTGACTTGCATAAGTAGTGACAAGTTTTAGGTCAATGAGGGAGAGAAAAAAAAATTGATTGCACTGCAGCAAAACACTAGAAACACAACTTTTTGCAATCAGAAGTTTTGTCATGTGTAAGCAAGCAGGCATACTTAAACTTAGATATATTTAAGAAAGGGAATGATAGTCAGTAGTACCTTTGCAGTTAAGAGAAATTTTAAGAGACATTTGTTTTACTATAGCTTAGGTATAAAAGAAACCACTTACCATTTATATGTTAAGAACTTCTGCTAGTTTTCAAAACTGCTGGTGAAGACAGAGAGGACTAACATGCAAGTCCTCTTATTAGAAAGCTAAAGCACCAGCTTCTCTATGAAAGTGATGAGAATCAGCTGACACAGTACAATTAACAACAAGAGGAAGTTTAGCTAGTGTTGCAACTGTTTTTTTAAAATACATTTTTAAATAGCAAAACTCACTTTATTGAAAAAAATCAATTTTGCTGTTAGTTTGGGCTTTGCTGGAAGAGGTTCTATGATAAAATTTTCACTGAGTTTCACTCTGAATTGGATATTTGGATTTTTTTTTTCTCAGAAACTTTGCTTCTGGTGAGCAGTGTCAGCGGCTTCCTTTTTTGATGACAATTTTTGATAATAATAATGTTACCTGTGTTCTTTTTAATACTGTTAAGGAAACAGTATCATTTTTTCAAAGGTAGGGTAAAGACAAATCAACACCACAGTGAAATGATACATTTTGTTTATGTTGGGGTGGTTCTCCCATCTACCTTCCTCCTTGTCTGGGATTAGAAATTTGAGGTTGGTCTTTTTCCCTCAAAATGACAGTGATGGGAGAATATGAAAGTGCACAAAGTGTGCAGTTTAACAGTTTCAGTAAGACAGAAGTGAAATACAATATGCAGTGATAATACCACCTGGTAATACTATTTTAAATAAGATGTAAGGGATTTTAAAGTACATTTATAAATAGCAAATTTAAAATTGGATTATAGAAGTCCTCATGTAAAATAGCCTAAATCTAACAGTCATTGCAAGAACATTGTCTTGGCTTAGTATTCTCCTTAGTATTTGAAATGAGAATTTCCATGTTAATTTTCTTAATATATCATCTGTTTAGGAATCAGCTTTTATGGAATTCTGCAGATTTCAGTTAGAATTATAAACATGCATTCTTACTGGAAGGTGCTTGTTCTCATACAATTGAAACTTTTAAAATGAAAATGTTTGTGGTTACAGATGGATGACTTTACAAGTAGTCAAACTGAGCTTGTTTTAGCTCCTTTGCACTATTTCGAGTTCCTAGTATTGTAATTTAAGCTGTAATGTATTTTTAAGAATCTATATATAAATTTGACATTCTTCCTTTTAAATAATATGGTTGACTGCAAAAGGAGGCTTCAGATAAATGCAGGATGTTGTTCTATATCAAAAGAAGTAGTTTAGCTGTGTGTATTAAATACTAATTTGTGTTCTAATAGATTTTGTCTGTATGTTGTTTCCTCCTACACCAGCCAGAATCCATCCAAATAGTTGTCTATTATTCCATTTTTATATGTTACACCTCACTCTTATTAGTGGAAAGACTGGAAAATCAAAGGTATGAATGACAGTGCCTGGAATCCAGTTTAGAGACCTAAACAATTTCCTCCCTCACTAGAATATTTATTAGAAACATCACAGGGAGGGTCCTTTTCTTACCTGCAGCTGCAAAGTGATCAGTGAATTAACTCTGTGATTAAGGCCCAAACCAGTGTTTTATGTTCACTGTGTGAAGGACAAGATCCCACAAAGTATATCACAGGCAGGATATTTCTGCTGGAGAATTGAAACAGTGTAAGGCTAATGAGTGAACAGTAAAAAGAAAAAGTAATACTAGGTAAGAAATTATAGGTGTTGATTTTTATCTCCATTTTATTATCATTTCACTCTGTGTTCCTTGTGAGTTCTGTTAAGTCCTGAAGGGATTTTTCTGGACCTGGGACAGTTGAAAGGGAAGTCAATGAAGAAAGAGGAGTCTATGCCAGGAAAAAAACATCTGAAATTAAGAAATTATTTCCAAAAACCCCCCAAATTCTAGTTTTTGTTTGCAAATCTATGAAAATAAGTTCTAAAAAGCAGATTGTATTTCTCTAATAATATAATAACTTGTCTGGGTTTTTGTCTTTTCAGCCACACTGTGTACTGCTTGCCTCAAAAGAGAATTCAGCCCCAGTAAAGCTTGGTGGCTTTGGGGTAGCAATTCAATTAGGAGAGTCTGGGCTAGTTGCTGGAGGTAAGAAATTTTCCTTTGAAGTTACAAAATATTATGCATGTTGTACTGCAGAGTTCTGTTCTTCTGACACAGCCTGGCCTACAAAACAAGAGTTCAAAAATTTCACTAAAGGCTTTGTGCACACAGTGAAGCGAAATTGCTAGTGGAATTTAACATTGCTGTGCATACATATACTGAGTATTAAATTCCTCTAAATGTTACTCAATAGGAGTTTACGCTCATTTGAGCAAAATAAAATTGGAAAAAGCGAAGAATTTTCCACTTGAATACAATTTTTGGCATAATTCTTCCATGCTTGACAAAGCAAATCAAATAAAAATGCCATCAGGATTTAAATGTATGTCAAAGTAATTGAGTAAGGACTTACTACAGTATCGTCAATACTCCCTTACATTTCTCAGGTAATTTCTGCCAGAATGCTATGCTGTTTAAGAGCAAAATCTTAGTAGTGTGACTTTCATGTGACTCTTTTCTGTGTTTTAATATTTCATTGTAATTATTGCATAAGACATCAATAGCTTGATACGTATGTATATTTTTTGACTATGTGTTTTGCTTTCTGTGGATTTTATTTCCTCTAGCTGCCTTCCATATTGTTCCAGACAATAGGGTTATGCTTTAATCAGCCTGCACAGATGAAGACCCAATCAATTTTCTGATGCTTTCAGAGTAGGAGACCACAACAAAAGATTTTGTTAGTTTTAATATTTTTCTTCAAAACCAGTAACTTACTCTCAGTACCATGCTTCTTTAAAAATTCAGATTTCCTGATCTAATTACTTCAAGGTCTACGTCAATTTGGCTTTTATACGCTCTTTACATTAAAAAGTAAATCTAATATAAACATACCAACTGCTTCCATTCCCTTCCAGATACCACTAATGCCCTGGAAATATCCAAGTATCTTATCTAGAGACCTCAATATATCTTGTCAAGGAAAATACCCATTCAGTTAAGCTACTATTGTTTCCTCAATAAAAAGATTGCTCCTTTCTTTACTTTTCCTGTGTTTCTCATTTTCTGTACCTCAGCCACTGATTTTTTTAGTGATACTTCCTACACTTTTCTTTTTGATTCTCTCATTTTTCTTATTTATATTCTCACTGAGCAACTTTATCTATTTCTTCTGTTTCAGCTACTCTTCTGGATATAGTCAGATACAGTGTACTTTATTTCAGACTACTAGCTGTCTCCCAAGAAACCTCAGGTTCAACTTGGAAGAAAAATCCTGCATTTTTCCCCAGATTTGTCATGTCCTTCCCCTCCTGTTACCATTCACTGTTCTGCAATCCCACTCATCATTCATGTGCTCAGCCTCCATCAGTTCTGGTCTGGTTTTTCCTTTTCTATATTTTCATTTGATTCTGGCTCCATTTGCAGTACTTAGAGAAGCTTCTTTCTTAGGCCTCATCAGTATAATATTTCTCTGTATCTTTTGCCTCATCCATGTCAACTTCTGCCATATCAGTCTGCCTTCATGGTTATTTTCCTCTCAACTCTCATTTCCAATTTGTGGCCTTTTCATTAGCATTTGTTACTTTCAGCTTCCCATTCCTCTCACTTTCAGGGATACCCTGAGACTTCCATTTCATTTATATACCATGGAAGGTTTCAGTTCTACTACTTGTCTCAAGCTTCCTCCTCGACAGACTCCTTAGGTCTTTCTTCTCATTTTCCTTTTCAGTCTTTATACCACAAACTACATCTGTTACCTGGAAATTCTTTTCCCTTTTGAGTCCTACCTGAAGGCATATTACTAGACAGTCCCCTACACAGCACTTGCAAGCTTTTATTTCTTCAACTTTACAATATCACCCCATATGTGTTATATGAAAGTTAACAATGCTGACTGTTTGAACTGGGCTATACATTTCTTGTAAAAAAAGTTGTTCATCTGCACGTTTAAATAAGTTATCCATATGCTCTATGGATGTTTCATTTTCTAATAATGATAAATTATGGGCACTACTTATTTTTCAGTTGTCTCCTAAATGAAATAGAAACTTTCCTTATAGAGAAGTTTTAGCAACATAATAACAAACCTGTTCACCTTCACATTCTTTTTCTAATTTTTAGTGAAAAAAACTGATTCAGCTTAACATAGTCAATTATTTCCCTTTCAGCATGACAATTCCTGTATTTGATGGTTAACACATCAAAAAATAAACTTTCTATTAAACAGAAGCTATTATGGCATTAAGGTTCTCTTACTGGCCTAAAACCCCTTGTGCTCCTACTACATTTTAGTGTTCAGTACACCTTAAAATTTTTACAATAGTGAAAACACACTGCCTTATGCTTACAGAAAGTGCAATACCTGCTAATCTTTCTGTATCTCTGTAATGTGTATTATCACAGTACCCTACCAGAATATACTCTTTTACTAGTGTAAATCCCTATGTACATGACCCTGGTGTTCAAGAACAGAAATCTTTTTATCTATCTTTATTTTATGTTGCTTGGAGTAGTTTATCTTTTAAGCAAGTAAACAACAGCTTTCCATTAGAAAAATCATGTCAACATTGAAAGTAATATACCTATAGTAAAGTTCAACTGATAGGACTCTTCCCTTGATCTTGCGTAAAAAGCCAGCCATTATTCGAAAGCTCTTCAGTATCTACGATGATCGCTCTCTTTTGTCTTAGTATTTTTCCTGCTAAAATAGGAGTTGCTATATCTAAAACATTCAGGGGTTACCAGTGTTCTAGAAATTTTTTCCTCGCTTTCATGCATTTGCCTTTGTGCCTTTTTGCTTACCTTTTTACACTGACACATCTGTGACTGGCAAGCCCAGATTGTGTGTAGCCCCAGGAGAACACAAATAGAAGGGAATTTTCTCCCTCAAAGTCTTCAAAGCCTGCCTTCTAGGGCACAGATTTTGCTTTGTTAGGGACTACAGAATTTTTTTAACTCAACAAAAGAAATCTTTTTTCCTATGTCTTTAAATTGTTGGGGGGGGGAAGGGGAATTTTTGTAATAAACTATTCCCAGATAGATATTGAAAATAGACCAGTCCCAATCTTTTGATGTAAGTCCAAAGATAGACTTCTGTTGTTTAGAAGGATTATAATGACAGTGTTCTTTCAAGCAGATAGAGGGTTATTTAACAGAAGTGTAAGGGAGCTCATGATAACAAGCTATGACGTCATATTAGGTACCATTAATGAAAATGTGTGTGGAATAGATCTTAGGAACATGACTGTATTTCATCAGGTAATAACCCAGTCAGGTTTCTTTTTAAGAGTTTAATTATTATTAAGTACAAAAAAATATATATAGCCATAATTCATTTTTCACAAGACCAGAAGGGAAAATGTAACAAAACACTTTTTGTTCCACTATGTTTGCCCATAAACTGCAATGCAACGAATAAGAGGCATGTGTCATCTCCTGAGTTACAGGAAATTGTTTTCATGAGTTACCAATCTCTGAAGGTCTCTTCTTGCTGTTCTTATGATCAGAAAATTTTGCTAAGTGTATTCATTTGAAGCATTGCAGTAGGTACTTCAAGATGGAATTCTGGCAATATAGGCAGTAGTTACAGATCATCATAATTTATAAGTGAACTCTTTTATAAAACTGGATATAGACAGGAAACAGGCCATGTTTACATAATTATAATGCAGCTGGAGTAGTGGAACTCTGGGAAGTCAAGTGATTTAATAGAGCAATCTCACATTATGTGATCTCTATCTTTTTCCTTGAACAGATTTTCTTTCAGAATGTGGTATGAATTGTCACAATATTTTCTTAGATAAATGTGACATCAGATTTATCAGATATGAAATATCTTGGATGCTAGATTTTGGGATTTTTAGCTAGTATATGGTATAAAAGTCCGAAGGAACAAAAACCATTGAGTCCACAAGTGGTATTTCCTCTACTTAATCTACTTATTTTATCCTGGTTTCAACTAGTGCAAAATATGATAACTATATAGACCTAAATGGTATGAAATTCTATACTAACTGCCAAGTCTTATCTATGGATAGTTAACTGCTTTTCACTTTTTACCTTTAGCAACAAAATTTCACAGGTACCATGATGCTAATCTAGTCCAGTATTGATTTTTATGTATTGGTTAGCTCCCCTAAGTTGCTTCAGAATCCTATAGTATCTCAGAGTTATCCTAACACAGCTGTCATCATCTTACCAGAAAACATCTTATATATTCTTAATAGAAGTACAACACATAAGTATCAAGTGTTCTTGGTTGTTAGCTAGCCTTTTAGCAAAGGAAGGCATTACCATAAATTACCCTGCAAATAAGACTATGGAATTGGGGAGGGAATGGTGTCTTTTAAGTTCCTTATTTTTGTTTTGTTTCTATCAGTGTAAAAATGATCATAGAATCATAGAAAGGTTTGGGTTGGAAAGGACCTTTAAAGGTCACCTAGTCCAATGTCCCTGCTATGAGCAGGGGCATCTTCAGCTAGATCAGGTTGCTTAAAGCCCTGCCCAACCTGACCTTGAATGTTTCCAGGGGTGTTGCATCTACCACTTCTCTGGGCAACCTGTTCCAGTCTTTCACCAAACTGGATCTTCTTGGTGGTTTTATATACACCAGTTTAATAATCACATTTTTGAAATGTTGTTTTTCTACACTGCATAAACATTTTTTCCTTTTCATCATCAGTGAATGATACAGCAAATCCTTTTTTTTTGTTTTCCTCAGAGAGGGAAATGTTTGTAAGCTGAGGTCCTACTAGTATTATTCTTCCACTTAAATAATAGTGTTTCTTTCCCCTGCAAAACAAGAGCACTATTTCACTCTCCTCCCCCCTAAAATAAAAATATGTGAGCCTCTTCAAAGATTTGTCTCTCACAGGCTTTGTTTTATTTAAAAGATACAACTGTGGTTTACTGTCTCTCAGAAATTCCACTTCACATCTGGGTCAATGTAAGAGTGCTTACAGGAGGCTATTGTGTTTAAAAGTCAATTTAGGTTTACTTTCTCCATCATAGTGTTATGGCTGAAAAGGCCATTGAATCAATTATAATTTGTCTGGTTAACATGTGATCTTTGCTTTGTTTATTTTTTGGACACAAATATCCAGTGACCAGCTGTCTGCTGATGCATCTTTTAAAATACATTTTCTTCAGACACTCTTCTGTGCTGAAGCTGAATTGCCTTTTTTTTGTTGTTTTTAAATCTATTCATCTTCTCTGTACACCTGCATTAAACATCTCTATTGTCTGGAGTAATGTGGAAAGGAATTAAAAGTATTAAGGTATTGATCTATCTGATCTGTTGTGTGTGATTCTTCAATTCCTTCCACATTATTCTGGACATCCCACTCTTTTAGAAACTCCTTAATTTATGAACATATTTCTTATTACACTATTGTGAGAGGTCAGATGGTGATGTTTATTAGTACCTCACATTTTTTTCCTAAAAATTATTTGTTCCAGTTGTTTCCTTATACATCGTTCAGATACTACTGCTGTTGAAAGACTCTCCTTCTGATATCTTGGTCATCAATCCCCTGCCTTAGGGATGACAAAATCTGGTTGGGTCTCTGTATATACTCTTCTTCTTGTGGAAAGCATAGCCCTATTGTCTGGAATAATATGGAAAGAGTCATAGAAACTAAATTATCAGAGGTAAGTCAAAATTTATCTTTAGTGCTTGTAAATGAGATTGACAACACCTGAAGACTGAAGCTCTCTGTTTATCCACAGGAAAAATCAGCAAAATCAGAAATTTTATAATTTGCCTCAAAACTGGCCAGTAAGAAAGCTTACCTCTAGAAATAAGATAGCTAATGTGTGTACCTATTCAGGCATTGAGTGCTTCCTAAGCCAGCAAACACTTTGATGTAGGCATTTATTTACAATTATTTGGATGGAGACAAGTATCACACTGAATACATACCACTGCTGAGTCTTCATATAGTGATGATTTTCAGTTAATGCTTCTCTAGAACAGATAAGAACGTAGAAGCACATAGACAGAAAATTGTTTCCAGTCTTCCATATGATTTCTTCTCACATACAGATACAACTGAAAATCATGTGTGTATGCATGCCTGCAATATTTATTTAAATAATGTTATTTTTTCATGAGCAGTCATTCAGATATATTCATGAGTGTGTTCTTATATCCTGAAGAATAAAAGACCTATAGAAGGCAGAAGTTATCTATTAAAGAGAGAAAAATGCCTTTGCTTAATCTTCTTTCTCATGCTGCCTCCAAAAAGATTCAAAGCTTCTCCAAAATCACAAAATCCAAAAGCTTCTAAAATATTTTAAAATAACTTAATTGTTGAGAACAATTTTTAAATTTTATACTGGATGTGTTTAGAAGGCAAATTTTCTATGAGATAATTTTCAGCCGAAGTGATACTTAGTCTACAGAGCACTGAGTATTCATGATTTTAGAAGACTGCTGTCTATAGATTTTGTTTATACTATTGCTGATACTCACAGTTCCTGTAGTTGCAACACAGGAAAAATCACTATCTGTGTAAGTTCATGTGTGCGTAAGTGCAGCTCAGCAGTCCTTGCTCAGGTCAGTTTTTAGACTAACCTTAAAATCATCATTTGCTCCTTGGATCAACCCAGTGAAGTGCTTAGTTGTCAGGAGAATGACAGCTGTCCCAAAAATTAGTTTAGCCTGTTTAAGTTTCTAATACATACATACACATATATATATGGGGGCTTTTTTAATTCTGTTTAACAGGACAGTTTAGTCTCAATCAGTTAAGTTTGTTTGATCAGGGTTTTCCTTTTCATGGAGGTGAAATTGTGATTTCTACCACCACTGCCACCCCCCTGTCTAAAGTATCAGAATCTTGTAATCTGCACTAAAAAGGTTACAAAACCAAATCATTCTGCAATTATTTTCGCTAATTATGACCTAGCAGTAGTAAATGGCAGGATTTTATTAAGTTAGCCTAGCCTTTTTTCTCATTTCATTTGTATTTATGGAGTTCTCATTTTAAATTTAAAAGGCAGTATTCAGGTTTAGTAGTACTGATTTTCAGCATGCAGTTAAGTAGCATCCATTTTCCATCTAGTTTATACCAGCATCCTGTTGGGGTCTTAAACATCTATTACCTGTTACTGAACAAGTCTATTCCTTCTGTTCAGCATCAGGCAGTTCATTAAATCGGGTTTTTATGCTATGTTGCTTTTGAGCCAGGGCAACAGAGATCCATTTCTTCTGCCTGTGATCTAAGATCTTTAACTTCCAAGGGAGGTGAAAGAAAATTTGGGATTATCAGAGAGAGGCAGTGGTTTTTAGGCATAACTTCTAAGTCTGTCAGTTTGTCTGTAAGAGCACCTGAGGACTAAGTAAACATGCAGCCTCACATTCTGAAGTGAGATCACCAGATAAAGTGAACTAGGATCCTCAAAGAATCAAGAGGCTGTAATTTGTCTACACAGAAAGTAAGAAATAAACCTCAAGAAGCTTCTTCTGTTAGGAAAAAATGTGTCTATGGAGAAAAATTATAATATGATGAAGGTCATTGATAATGAACAGAGTGCTGGCAGTGGATGCCTAATGCATAAGAAATGCTTGCATATTATGTTTTGTCCACAGTTCTCATAAGCATACTGTTGCAAGTTATGTTTGTTACTTGTTGATATTCAGTAGTTTTGTGAGTATTTTTGTATTTCCTTGCCTTGTGGTCAGGAAGTGAATTAGAGGGGCAAAGGAAATCTAAAATCAAGACCCTGCTTTGCAAAATTTAGGGAAGGCAATTAAGGCTCCATTTCAAGAAACTGTTCTGTTCTGCATATATTTATTATGTGTATAAATAATGAAGGATTTTTCTTGCTTATCAATTTCTGCAAAATAGTTATAACTTGAAACATTATTTGTTGAAGGGGAGAAGGAAGTTAAAAGATATGCACTTTTGATAGTCTCTCGATTCTGTAGATTACTTATTTTATACAGCCCATGATTAAAACAGGTAAGGTGATATTTGAAAACTAAAAATTAAAGAAACAAGCTGTATCTTTGGAGGAAAATTCATCTCTTTTTTCCCCATTTAATCAGTATTCTGTATGTTAATACCATCATAACCATGTGTGGTGGGTTGACCTTGGCTAAGGGCCACCGGCTGCTCACTCCCTCCCTCTCCTTAGCAGAGCAGGGGGAGAAAATAGGATGAAAAAGCTCATGAGTCAAGGTAAATAAATGCAAACTGCTTACAAGTTAGCATCACAGGTAAAACAGACTTGACCTGGGAAAAGCTAGTTTAATTTATTGCCAATTCAAATAGATTTGGATAGTGGTAAACAAAGACAAAAATTAAATCCCCGCCTCCTCTCCTCCCTTTCCCAGGCTCCACTTCATTCACTCAACCCTGACTCCCTTATCTCCCAACCCTGAGTGGTGCAGGGCAATGGGGAATGGGGGGCTGTGGTCACTCTCTGCTGCACCTTTCTCCTCACGCTTTCCCCCTGCTTCTGCGTAGGTCCTCCCATGGCTGCAGTCCTTCAGGACAAGCCTGCTCCTGCATCAGTCCTCCACAAGCCACAGTTCCTTCAGGGAATATCCACCTGCTCCAGCATGGGGTCCTCCCTGGGCTGCAAGGTGGATACCTGCTCTGGTGGGGTGCTGCAGGGGTGTACCTGCTGCACTGTGGCCTCTCTAGAGGCTGCAGGGGATTCGCTGTTGGGCCACCTGGAGCACCTCTTCCACTTTCTCTTGGCTCTCGCCTTGGTGTTCACAGGCTGTTTCTCACACTTTTTCCCATACTCCTCACTGCTGGGCAATGATTTTCCTTTCTTACACACTCTTCCCCTGAGGCACCACCATCTCAGCTGCTGGGTTCAACTGTGCCCTGCAGTGGGGTCCACTGGAGCCAGCTGTGTGGCATGGGGCAGCCCCAGCCTCTCCTCACAGAGAGCACCCCTGCAGTCTTCCACTGCCAACACCTTGATGCCTAAACACCTACACCAAATAATGTTATTGTGTTGCTTATGTAGCATGTGTTCCTGGTAAATATGCTATTTTACACCATAGGAGAAAATGTAGGATGGGTAATTTTTTGCAAGGACACATTTTCCTCAGAACAAGATGTTCTGTGTGTCAGCCTTCACTGCAGTGTAAATGCCCATCAGACTTAAAGGTATTGGCAAAAAAAACACAAAACCAAAACTCAAACCTTTAGGCTGACTTCTCACAGCACATGGCCATTTTTTTACCATGTTCATCTCTGCAGTTGTTTACTTAAAACACAAAAAAGGTCCCGAGCTGAGAGGAGTGACATAATTATTGGAAATACACGTTGAAACAACTTAGGTATCATTTGATACATAGGATTCTTAGTTTCATTAGCTGCTTGATCTAGATGACTGTGTATCTCTGTGAAGTTTAATGCCTCTTTTAAATAGCTTTTGTTTGTCCTTGTCTTCTGGTGATTTCTGCTTCACTTTTCTCTAGAATTTCCAGATTTGACAACAGCAATTAGAAAGCCTGGTAGGAAGGCGGAATCTTCAGAATATATATGATTTTCCATTCATGTTGATAAAAGATACTTAAATGAGCTTTATTGCCACAAATGTTTTTTTCAATGTGTAAGAAAGGTTACACCTGCTCCAAAATTGCACATGAGTACCTCTGCGCTCAAATGCCAGGAAGTTTACGGCTGAGATAAACAAGACTAGGGTAAGCCAGGCTGCTCTGCGGTCTTGCATGATGTCTTCTGTACTAAAGATTTCCAGACTGTGGTGTGCATACCACCAATGTCACATGAGCAGTCTTAAGTGATACACAAATACTGTTTGAACAGGCAGGTGTTGCTGCTTATGTACATGTGTAGCCTGATACAGAGTTGGAAATGTTGATGCTTTTGCTGTCACAAATGATGGTATCTTGGAGGAAGAAAAGTTAGGAAACCTTTATACATGTAGATTTGTAGGCCTATTAAAAAAAGGGGGGGGGGGGGCAAAAAAACAGTGTTCTCAGCAATTTGTGCATACTAGATGTATATACTTTCCATTTTCCTTCCCCTTCCTTTCACTAGGAATCTAAAAGAGAGAGATTTGGGGTCATCTAAGGAGATAATTCTTTACCTTATATTTGTGGTCCTGAAGATTTGGCTTTGACGTTTTTAACTTTGCTGAGTTAGGCAGAAAGATATGTCACAAGCCTATAAATTGTGTATAACCAAGAAGAATGTCCATCTCTGTCCAAAGTAAACATCCTTCCTCTTCCCTCAGTGATATGAGGCCTAAGCTGGACTTGCAGCATCTGCTGGTTTACTTTTTAGCCGGGGAAGGAACTGCCCCTTTGCCATCATGTCAACCTAGACTGCACGGACTTTTTAAGACTAGCTAGCCTAGTGGTGAGGTAATGTTCCTTTGTCACAGGCAGATTCCTAGCATTTGTTTGGCTGAGGGAATGCCTCATAAAGTGAGAATGAAAAGGTTTAACATGAAGCCAGGTGAAAAAGTTTGACAATGGTGGTGTTTCTCCTTAAGAATAGTATAGTGAAAAAGCTACTGTCCTTCTGTCAGTTTTTTAATCCTTGTAGATGCAAAACAGAGCGAGAAGGAACTGGTTAACATAGATAGCATGGTCACATATTCCTGCATTAGGTGGCATAAACAAAGGAGGGTCTTTACTGAGTAAGCTCCTGCCAAGTAGTCACCTAGGTGTTTGTTACCAGAACTAACTCACATTCAAATGGTGCGCAGACTCGCTTTACAAGACAGGACTGAATTAAATACGTGTCATGTGAACATGTCAGATTCTCTAGGCCGCATTATAAACTCTCCTAGCCAGCACAAAGGTGCTACAAGCCTTAAACAGAGCCTCTGAAGTCCGCTGTGGTATCAGTGAGAAAGAATAATTTGAGAAGGTGGTACGAGTGGTAACAGTTTGCTACAGTTGTGGTTTTTTTCTTCCGTTGGTACTTGGTGGAACCAGGGTAGTCCAGAGACTACAGTGTTTGTCAGTGATGCTCTGAGCATTCAAAGCTTAATTGTTGCAAATCCCGTGCAGTGGAAAAAACCTCTTTACAATGGGAAACATTTATAGAGAGAGGTAAAGGTTTGTTGCTTTTATTTAGCTTAATGTGTTACATAGAAATTGAATGAAGTCATTATAATCACTTTATCCACTCAAAAGGTTACTTGGTACTAAATATGTTTTGTTTCTGTGGGTCTACATTCGTTACCAATCCAAAATCAGTACTGTCCCAGAACCATGACTGTGTGGCACTCATTGAAAGCACTCCGTGAAACAAATTAGCATTATCTTTTTATCTGTGGTGATATATTGCCTACTTCAAATAAATGAACAACACATTTGCTAGACTTTTGCATTCTTGTTGGCAGTTTCCTAGACTGGCTAAGGTTTGGGAAGAGCATCAGACCCAACTATGCTCTTGCCAATTAGAGGCACCTTTTTCAAGTAAGAAGTGTGGACTATCTTTGTACATGCTCTCTGGATAAATAATACCTGATTCAAAGGTTGTCCAAATGTATATTTTTACTTTTATGTGCATGTTTCACTGGACAATCTTAGTGCTTTTGATATAAGTCTTGTTTCACAGTCTGCAGGGTAGGATAGAACATTCCCCAATTTATAAAAGAATAAATCAAGCAAAAGGGAAACTACTGATTTGTTTCACTGGATATATTTAATAAATACTAAACTTAAGGAAAATAGTGTTTTAAGCTTAACCCATGAACAAAACTTAAAACCGTTTTAGTTTAATGCAGTGATATTCTTCATTTTCATGTTTGACACACATCATTTTGACTCAATTTTGGTTTTATTTCCATTTAGGGCGTGTAGGAACACCTCATTTTATGGCCCCAGAAGTGGTAAAAAGGGAACCTTATGGGAAGCCTGTAGATGTTTGGGGTTGTGGCGTGATCCTTTTTATCTTGCTAAGCGGTTGTTTGCCTTTTTATGGAACGAAGGAAAGATTATTTGAAGGCATTATTAAAGGAAAATACAAGGTAAGTGACAATATACCTGAATGCTTTTCCAGTGAGTTGAGCTCTGCTGGAAAAATTTCTGGAAGTTGATTTTGGTGTTTAGCCTGATGTAAATTTGAAGCTTATAGAAATGTCTGTGTTACACATGAAGAGAGATTATTTTCTCTCTCCAGTCTATCTTGTTCCTGCTGTGTTTTGTATCAATGTTAGAAATTAGAATATGGAAATACTTACTCAGATGAAATATTAAATGGGTGCAGCAACTAGCTCTTAATTGTACATTGAGCACAGTAGGATTACTTGAGCTTTAACTGTGAAGTATTACATACTGTATGTTACCTTAGGCTTATAGATCATCTAATTTTTTTTATCAGCTAAAAGAGCTATTGTAAACACTGGTCGTCATATTGCCCTGCCCAAACAAGATGTATGTTACTGTAAAAATGTAGTTATGTGTTTTTCTTTTTAGTACAGTATGTACTAAAGTGCAGCTGATGATTTAAAAGGAGCCACTTGCAACTGAAAGCAAATCAGTGTGTGTACAAGATACCACAAATTGCTCTACTTTGCAATCAAGATCATACATGAGCTGTGTATTAGAGAATTAAGAATGGAAACTCCTCAGACTGTCTGATAGTCTGTAATATGGTTTAGGAATTATTTTATTATATGAACTTAACAGTAGTCTGCTAAAATGTAAGTGACAGCAGTGGTACTGCACTTGATCAGGAGCACATTTTTCATTCTTTAAATTTTGTATTCCTAGAAACAGCAGGGTTTTTTCATGGCACTATTTTTGGGATTGCCTAGGCTGGTAGACATTCTGGTTTCATTTTATGGAAGATTTCTTTATGGAATCTCTTAAGCAGCTAAAACCTTCTGGAAGCGTGCAAGTTAACTTCTCTTTGTTTAAAAAAAGTCATGGCTGGCACATTGTGTCTTCTCAGTTCCTTTTCTGCTCCTGTTTCCACAATAATATGTCTATTCAGTGAAAATAGTATAAGGGTTTCAAAACAGTCTTGCTGCAAATTTGTAATTACCTCCATTTCATTAGAGCTGAAAAAGAAATGACAGATCACAACTTTAAATGTGCATTTCATAGCCAGATAATGTTCCAGAGTGCTCCACTTTAAAGCGATTTTTTTATAAAGACTGATTTTAAATAAAATGGACCTCTTTAAATGAACAGATTATAACATTGAAAACAGTCTGGTTATTATTTTGAATTTTCAGTTAGTACCTTGTAAAATTAGCAGCATACCATCTAGGTAAAACTTAAGTTCTTCATAAATTCAAGAAGTACTAGAAATAGCTTAGAGATAGAATCTTTTATCACAGAAAGAATTTTATTACTTTAGAATGGCTTTATTAGATGTCCATTGTCTCAACTAGTTGGATACAAACCTGCATACACACAAGATGAAAATGCATCCTTCACATTGTTGTCTCCTAAGATGCAGTTCTGCTCTAAGAAGTGTTGCAATTGCTTGTATTGTTGATCACATGTCAGTATGCTTTCCTGCCTGAGAGGCTGAAGATGCTTAAGTGTTGTAAAATTGAAAGGAATACATTGGTAAGAGCCATTGTCCATGGTACCTGTGGGACAGGAGCAGAGTAGTTTACAACAGGCATTAGCTTACTCCCTTCTTGCTCAGCAACACTGGTATGAATTTGTGGGTTGATATAGACAGATTGTCATGCCATTCCTTATATGGATTTCAGGAGTAGATTTAATTTCTACATTTATCATATGCATAGTTAACTGTCAGATAAAGCCAAATTATTTTTTTCTTTTTCTAGTGAAGGGTCACTTTTATCTGAGCAGAAAGTAGCATAGGTAGAAAATTATATTGTGATTAGAACATAATACTAAGGATGTGTCAGCTTTCATGTGATACAGTGCTCACTGTTCTCAATTTTTAATGCCATTTCAGTAGCAACTAATACACAGTTTTGTAAGTTATTAAAAAAACCTAGAAACTTTCTTTTACGTTTATTATGATAAAATGCTTACAAGTACCAACCACTTGCAATTACTTTACATAAAAAGTAGGTTCTTTTCTATATTCTTCTTCCTAATTTTTTTTTTCTTGCTTGTAATCAGATGAATCCTAGGCAATGGAGCCATATTTCTGAAAGTGCCAAAGATCTGGTACGCCGCATGCTTATGCTGGATCCAGCAGAAAGGATAACAGTATACGAAGCACTGAATCATCCCTGGTTGAAGGTAGTAAAAGCAGCTGTTTACATTCCAGTTTTCTCTTCAAGAAAGAAAAAGATTTCTTTCTTTCTTTGAACTTTTCAAAGTAGACATGACATTATACAAAATATGTGATAATATGCTTTAAATTCTTTGCAAGATTATAATCTCAGTTTTTGATAATTGCTAGGCTTGAACTCTTGCTTAGGCATTTTTGGCAGCATCAGAGTATAGGGAATAGGACTGCATAGAATAAAGGTTGAAGAAGGTATTCATGTAACTTTCTGTGGCTCTTAAACTCCAGAGGAGTAATATCTGATCTCTTCTTTGCTCAGTTATATATAGGCCTGCTTTCTTACATTTGATTCCTGAAATATCCCACCAGACTGAAAGAAGTATGTAGTGGTTTCTTGCTTAAAGGCTGCTGGAACTACGTAATATTACATGGCATCTGGTAATCCACTTATTTTCCAGTAGTGGCAGAATTTATAACACAGTTTGAGTCAGTGGAAGAGTAGTTGCTGGACGCTGAAGATTAACAACAGGAGCGGGAGAATATACACTGAGCTTCTCAGCAGTCCTATTAGGACACTGGAGTTGGAGAATGATGGGTGTGTTGCAGATTTAAACGTGGCAAGCACTAGTTCAGAGCACTGTATTTTCTCTGGCAGAAATGATTGAATTGGCTATTATTCTTTGTTACCCTCTTTTTTTTTTTTTTTTTTTTTTTTTTAAACAGTGTGGGCCTGGGGTAGAAAGTCATAATATCATTAACTTAAACAGGGCACTTATTTGCAAAGAGTGCTATTCTCATGTCTCCTCCTGGACCGTTTATATGTTCTACATTAGACAAATATTGACACTAGAAAAATCCACAGATAAAGAACCTGGGAAACACTGACTCATATCTTCTTCTCCCTCCAAGTAAATGGTCTAACTACTAGTGAAAGGAGTCATTCTCTGTTCTCTTTGTGGCTCTAACTATTGTATTCCTCACTGCAGAATGGTCTAGCTTATAAAAGGAGGGCAGGAGTGTGAACCTCTCGGGAAGAACAGTGGTTATGAGGCACTCTTCTGAATACTGGGAAACTGCAGGTTCAGACCTTTCCACTCGAAAGGAGCCAAAGTTCTGTCTGTTCATCTATCTGTTCATCATAGTGCATTAAATATTTCAAAGAGCATAGGAATGGACACCATGTTTGAGAATCCCAAATGATCGTACTCCAGTGAGTCTGTGGTAAACACAGGTGATCTGGTTTTACCTGCTTATCATTTGACTTTCCTCACTTCGTGAGCTTACCCCCATTTAGGTGCCAAAGCAAGGGTTTTGTTCAGGGTTATTTTGCCATTTTTGTTGTTTGATAACTAAACTGATTAGGCTTTTTAAAAAGATTATTTGTTAAAAGACAAGGAGAGAGAAGATTTGGTTTGAGACAACTTTGTTTCCAATCTTAGTCCAGCATTCTGTCAGTCAGTCCTCTCTTATTTTTGCCTACAGTAAACTGCCATCCCTGCTGACTCAGAATTTTCTTCTAGACCATCTATGGATAGCAGCCAAACACAGCATGAGACAGAGACATCTTTAGTGCCGTAGAGAGACTGAATTACTTCTGCCAGTGATTTCACTCTGAGTCAGGAGATGCATGTGATAAACATTTACATTAAATTAATAAGTGTATGTAGCTTCTGTGATGATTTGGGGCAGGGCAAGAAAGTTAGCTGCTGTAAGTCCTGCTCTCACTGTCCACTGTTCATTATCAGATTTTTCATCTGCATCTACAGTGGAGAATTCTTCCTGTAAGCTAGCACCTGGTGTCACCAGCCGTTGAGCTGGCACTTCCTCCTCTGTTGGACACTTACCCCGTCTCTCAAGCTTACCTGAAGTATCAAGCACCCATTAAAAGAGCACTTGAATACATTGCTTCACTGGTATTTGTGAATCACAACCAGGACTACTTTGTGCTTGCCAGGTTCAGAGTTCAAGACCAGCCACGGATTGGCTATCAACACAACAGTAAAGCAAAAGGTTAGGGTCTTCCTACAAAGTGGAAAACAAAATTACAAAAAAGAAATATCCCTGGCTCATGTGAAGAATATTTTTTAAAGATTTTTTACCCTCTCAGTTTCAGTTTCTTGAAGTTTTCCTTAAGTTGCCACAAATTCTTATTCTCCTTAGGATACTTATTAGCTGGTACATTTCTTGTCTAATCTCGTAAAGTCAAGAGAATATTAAGAGCTTGTATTTAATGTTTCTTACATTTTGGGTTTTTGTGGGTTTTTTTAAGGAGAGAGACCGCTATGCATACAAGATTCATCTTCCAGAAACAGTAGAACAATTGAGAAAATTCAATGCAAGACGAAAATTAAAGGTAAAATTAATGTAATGATAAAATAATGTAATTACTTAACTTGAATTTTGTGTGCTACTTTATTCATTTTAAAAGTGCTAAAAGAAGTCTATGCTCTGAAGTCGTCAAGAAAATAAAAAGTTTAAACAGGTCTCCACAGTTGTTTATTGCAATGATATCTTGTTAAGGTTGTTCATCCTTTCTTTCTTAATGAACACCTTTTGAACTAAATTTCAGGGCAAATTGTCTGGTATCAACCAAGGTGTGTATGAGATCTTCATCTTAAATTAATTAATTAATTCTGTGTTATATGAATTACAGAGGAGAGAATAGTACAATTGCTTCTGTTATTGTGTTATGCTTATAATAAAATAACATAATAATGTTTTAATGTCTTTTTTCAGGAAGAGCAAAGATGTATTCTTCAGTTTATCCCCTTTATATTTAACTATACATAAGATTATTTCTTAGCCATTTTGAAAAGAATGTTAACATTTTAGCCTAAAACAACATGGTTACCCTTCAGTTCCTATCTTGGAAAGTTTAACAGAAACATTTTTAAATTCACTGAAAAGTTTAGAAAATTTTAACAGAAACATGCAGCATTACAATTCATGAGGTTTTTTCATAATTTCTAATAAAACACAGAATCAAGAGTAAACACTGAGTTGCTGCTTTGCAAAAATTTAATGTAGCTGCAAAAATAGCTGATGGTTAAGATGCAACAGTGGCCATAGTTCATGATAAACAGCACTTTCTTGTAGGTGGTTTTTATGTCTGAGTAATGCTTTCATTAAAATGTTAGCTAGTACATTTTAGAATATGACCTGTTTTCCTTTCTGAAAGATGCACTTTCAGATCTTTCCCAGATTTCTTCCTGGGGAGGCCACTATATTTAATCTCCTGAGACTTTTCATACCTGTACTATTTGTTTTCTACCGTTTTATCCAAAGCACTGTTCTGCAGAATGTTTCTTGAAATAGGTCTATTTTGCCTACTGCCACAAATGTAAGACATTAAAACCTGAGTGGTTAAACTGTAATTTACTTGAATGAGTAAATACATGTCAGAGCAGATAACTGTTTTTCTGGCTTTGTAACTTCCCATGTAATACTTATTCTAGGAGCCTGAGATTATCACATTTTCATATGTAATACATTATGGATGTCAAATATGCTAGTGCTGTCGGTGTCAGATTCTGACAGTTTCTCAAGTAACAATGTAGTGTGTTGTTTTAAAGAGTCAATTTTTATACTTGCTAAGCCACCAAATCAGGTAAGAAAGAAAGAGAAATAAATCAGTTATTTTGTTTACATTGTACTATGGGAACTTACGCCTCACTGATTATTTTAAAGTGCTTTCCCATAAATTGTCCTTATGAATCTCCTCTCAAAGAATTTATTTACTGTTTGTTAGAGTACTGTATGACCAGCTCTTCTGTTAGATATGGTCGCTGGTAACAGTGAAATAGAGCTGAAGATTAAAATTTATTTACTTCTCACTGAGAAGGTCAATACAAGAGAGACCTTGGGAGACTGAGTGATCCAAGGTGTGTGGAAATGTTTCATTATTCTACTTTTGTGTAATTTAGATTTTGTGGGTATTTTTGTTCAGGGGGCAGTACTAGCAGCTGTGTCAAGCCACAAATTCAACTCCTTCTATGGTGACCCCCCTGAAGAGCTGCCAGACTTCTCTGAAGACCCCACCTCCTCAGGTAGTTTAACAGAAAGTATATTTACTGCAGTTAACCTGTCAATTCTATACTGACTAGAGTACCAAGTATTTACTAATTTCTCATGGTTTCATAGAGTTGGATAGTAAGTTAATGTTTAAATGTGAAAGCATAAATAATTTTCAGTCATAATGGTGTTAGTGACTGGAGAACATAAAGAGAAAAAATCTCTACACAGTTTCTACAGGAATTCTGTCTGATTTTTTATTTGTTGTATGTACATTTAATTACAAATAATGCTATAACATCATATTTCTCTTTATATTACTTGAGTGTAAAAGCTTATTGAAATTTTGTCTTGAATTCTGAGGCAGCAGCAAGGTTTTCATACCTTACTAACAGCTATTTATAAATTGAAACCATTGTGTACCAGTTTCCTGACCTCTTGTTTTATAGAACAGTAAGATTAAGATGTCTCCTCTTTAAAGCACGCTAGACAGTACTTCTGATACTATAACCTAGGCCCCCAAATCTTCAGAGAGAGACAATACATGTACCTCAGGGACCTCCCAACAGACTTCAGAGGGGAAGATAATACCTTTGTAAGCATGTATCTAGGCCTTGGGCAGGACAGTGATTTCATTCCAAGGAGGCCTTTTAATTTAAATAATGTTGCAGTCCCTATACTAACACAGCCTGGTCATAGTTAATTTTGATCTATCTGATCTAAAATTAGAATTTAGAATCAAGTTAAATGAACTTTTAAGAAAAAGCTAAGGCCAATAGAACTTAAATTAAATAGTACCGACAGACTTATTTTAGCTGTACACTAGCTTTACTAGAAGATATTTCAGGAATTTAATTACATGTGCTGAACTACTGTGTGATAATTCTCTTTCATAATACTTTTATAGGTGAGAAAATAACTTATTCACTGCATATGTTAAGTTTTCCTTTTCTGCTCTTTCATATGAGGAAGTAATTTTTATAAATTATTTCAATGTCATTAATATAGGAATCAGGGGCAAATTTTTTTGTTTAAATTCTTAAATTTCACTTCTTGGAATTCAAGTTTGAGTACTTAAATTAAAAGATTTCTTCATCCTTAGAGATGCACACTGCTCATAATTTTCATTAGAACTGAACAGGAATCTCAGGTCATTTTTTGCAAATGAGTAATTGCAGTCTCATGTCTTAACTTCAGGCAGCTAGCTTTCAAATACTTGATGTATTTGTAAGTAAGGAGCCATATATTCTTTTACAGAAAGAATAAGTAGGGTTTACTTCACCCAGAATTACTTGTAGTGCTTTAAATTTTGTTTCCAGCTACTTCCTCCATTTCGATAAAATGAACAGGCCACCAACATGCTTGTCAGTGGTAACTTTCTCAGTCTAAAAACTGCAGTTCCTCTTTATGGTTTCAGTCTCACATCAACAGGGCATGTGTCTTCCTCACAGAGTGATGTAATTGCAGATATCAATATACAGCCAAGGTACAAGTTCTAATTTTTTTTCTGCTCACAGAATACACTAATCCAGTAAACATGTAAATTCGACAGAATATCTGTGCTGGATCCATTGTTATCTTGTGTTCATCTCTGAAATAACTGAAACAATAGCTTGGATTTCTCAGAAAGGCATCATTATTCTCTAAAATAACATTGTTGATCTCACTGATGGGAGATCATAGTGATCAGTAGACCATACTAAGTGGGTAGTTTTCATGATGTTTTCCTGACTGACTACATTAGCTGATAAAATTTTTAATATCACAGGATAAACACGGGGGCTTGTGAGAAAAGATACTGCAACTTTCAGCTTCTGAAATTGCTAGATACAGAAATCTGTTTTGTTTCCTCTTCCGAAGTGCTCTAATAAAGTTTTCAGATATTTCTGGCTTGCAAAGATAGGCTCTTGTGTGGATTCTAAACGGAACTACTTTATAGAAATTAGGCATAAAACTCTTGAATTGCAGTAGAAACTTGACTATCTTAAGGTTATTTAAGTTTCCTTCCTAACATCTCATAAAGTTATTCCAGATCATAAACTCTAATGAAGAGCATTTAATATTTTAAATGTTGCTGCCTATTTAATCCTCACATAAAATTTCATGAAGCTTATCATTAAAATTAAACGATTTGTCAAAAATGGGCAAATGTGTAACTCCTACTGAGCTAAAGATGCAGAAATATAAATGCTTATTAGGTTATGCAAATTGTATATCCTGTCCTCCTCCAGGTCTTTCTAAACACAGAAACAGAAAACTTCAGTTCTTTTTTTTTCCAGATCAATCTAGAGGTGTTCTTCCTCAGAGTTCAGTGAACCTGGATTTGCTGTAACCTTTGAGCATCTTCCTGTACTACCAAAGTAATAGCCTGGGATATGAAGGCACTATAGATATCAAGTCTTTTCTGAGGTGCAGAATCACAAAGGATATTCTTGTTAGAGAGCTTTCCAGTGAGGGTCAGCAAATTGCATAACTAAATTAGGTGGTAATGAAGACAGATAAATTTTATTTAAAGTCAACCAGGTATTTTTCTGTACACATCTTCCTTTCATTCCTACAAAGTGTGTTCATAATTCTTGGTTCCTAGGGCTTGTTCTGGCTTGTTTTCCTCTTTTGTCAACAAGTGTCCTCTGAAGGACTTAATCCCACTTTCATTCTGTTGGTAGCATGGCAGAAGTCAGTCCTGCTGAATTTAAAATACTTTGAAAAATTAGGTAAATATTTTTAAACTAAAATATTACTTTACTGCTGACAGGCTGTGTTCACTAACTTCTTTAGTAAAGTCACTAAACATCTCAAATGACAAGTGTATTGCAAATTTTTTTTGCTAGAACGTAAAACATTTGACTTCTAGGTTGCTGTCTTCAAGGCATTGTAAAATATCAATCTCCCAAGACAGTGAATGTCTTAGATGTTTTTAATATGCTGAAACAAACAAATCAGAAGTTAGCAATCAGCAGCCCTAAAGACTAAATCTGGCACGTGAGAAAAATTGGCCCAGTAGAGAGTATTTGAAGCAGACCGTGAAATTAAGTAGGTGCCAGAGAAATTCACAATCAGTTTGCTCTCTGCTGCCCTTCCCCATCCAGCTACCTCCCCTCTCCCCAGCCCTCCCTGACCCTCTTGTAACCTGATTGCACATTCCTCCCTTTTGCTTCTTCAGCTCATCCGTTCTATAGCAGCCGAAGGAAAAGCTGCAGAACTGTTCGACATTTTGACTTGGGATGCTGAATTCAGGAAGACCATGTAGTTTACTTTGGAGTTTCAAATAGATTCAGGATGTTTAAGTTGTTAGGCCAACAGTTAGAAAAGCCCATAAATTGAAGAGGTTTTTCATAACTTTGTGTTCCCAAAAACTTTTCTGTAGCCACATTTTCAGAACTCCTGAGTCAGTGTTAGGAGTTAAGCCAGTGGATAGTCCATAATCTTTGGAAAACTGTGTAACTGACTTTTAGATTAAAGCAAACCTTACCTTTTGGTTAAAGGACTTTATAATGCCTGTTTGAATTGCTTGGTTTATAATGCTTGTATTCTGAAATGTGACTAACATGTTTCAGAGTAGCTTTTTGCTGCAGTTATAGCCTGAAAGGCATTTTATAATGCTGCGTTTCAGTTTAACCACACAGAAAGTACAGCAGAATATTTTATAACAGGCTGACTGTCCAAATGTATTTATTTAGCCTAGGCTAACAAATAGCACGGTTGCAGTACTTCCTGAACATTTATGTGCTTTCTGAGCTCTGTGGTAACAGTATAAATTGATGAACATAGAAGCAGTGCTTTTGCATTGCACAGAAAGCAGTCATGTTAAGTCTACATCAGTATTTCTAGCTTGTTTTCTCAAACTGCAAGGCACAAATTTCATATGGCATTTTTACAAGTGCATTTTGATATTTTATCTCAGGATTGCTCAATGTGAATTGAAATTTTCATTCTTTTTTTATCTTGTTAGACTCTATATTGTCATATCAAATGAGATTTTTAAAAGTATGATTTTTCAAATTTATAAGTATAATAATGGGAAAAAACCTAAATCTGATAGTCTTTCAAAGTGAGATCAAACAGCAAATGTATGACCAAGGTCATGGTTTCCAACATACATGGAACTAGCTTAACTCACAAGTTAGTGAGTTGTTAGTAGTTTTATGGGATCCAGATTACGTAAAATGTGGGCAATATAAGCCCATATCTTGAAAATGATCAGTCTCATTGATTCAATGAAAAGAAATACTGTTGTTATGTGAAAATTACTACTGATTTTATAAACATTTGCAAAGGGTCTTGTGTGATATTTTTAAATATGAGTGCTTGGAAAAAAAATTACATTCACCTTTAATTTATATAACATGCTGCTGTACTATCTCTGTAGTTAAATTGAATTTATTAATTCCTCATCTAGTATTACAGGTATAACTGACTATCAGTTTTGAGATTGTGAGTCTGAGTGTTTTCAGTACTCCATTATTATCTCTATGATTTTTCAGCTCTTTAAGTTTTGTTCTGATATGTTTAAACAGAAAAACTTTTAAGTATATAAAGTCACTGTTAATTAAAATCAATAATAAAGTGGTTGTATTTCTAAATGGTTCTCATAATGGTTCTCACTGAAACTTCTGTACAAAAATGTATTTCAATATAATATTGCTAAATTGTACTTAGTAAATGTAAGTATATTAATTAATGTTACACTTCACTTGCAGTATGTTGAAATAGTTCACCTCTTACAGTATTCTTACTTGAAATCATTTTTTGTCCATGACTTTTTTAAAATGGTTTAACCAATGTTGGAAAAAGTCCGGTATTCTAGATACCTAACACTTCGTACATGTGCTACTTTCCCAATGCCAAGTGTTTGTTTTCCTCCCCTTGCAGTCCACAAGTCCCATTTGCTTCACACATAGAAATCATATTTAAAAAATGGGGGGGGAGGTCTTGTCACTTTGTTCATATTAATTTGTTGCTAAACTAGTGTGCTAGGTTGCAGCTTTATAAATCGCTTGTTCTGAAATCTTCATACTGTTTGTTTGTCCAAATGCTGCCATCCTACTAGGACTTCTAGCAGCAGAAAGTAGGTATCCCTTTGTTTTCCTTTAAGGTGTATCATTCAGCTATGGTGTGTGTCTTTGCATGTTTAAAAATCAGCTTTCTTCTCTTCTCTTTCCTATTTTCAGTTTTAATACTGCCTGTTCAAGAAAAATAGCCTGTATGGTTTTGACTAAATCTGTCTAACTTTGAAAGTGTAGTAAACCAGAATTATTTCCAGGGAATTCTGAAGATTCTAGTTTAGAGGCAGTATTAAAATTATCTGTTTCTTTGTTTTCAATATTTGCAACGCAACTAAAATAGAATTTAATTTTCATTAAATTAATAAAATTGTTTGGGTTTGCATTTCAGTTCCAAAATTAATGTTTTCATGGATTAATGGGCTTTTTTCTCCTAATTCTATAAACATATACTGTGATATTAGTCATATATTCTTTTCTTGCAATACCCTTGCATGAATTTTCTTGATCATTCTCTGCTGATGTGATACATGATATATGCATATGCCTTTTGTATATGCATACACCTGATTTAAATAACAGTCCAATATGTGTCTCCTTAATGAAGGAATATTACTGACATGTAGGGAGGAGGTTCTGCTGCAAGCTAGCTTCACACTTTGTGAGAGACTGAAAGTGCAAGCACTACTAAAGCCTGCAGAGTATACTAGCTAGACAGAGGAGAGGATGTGAAATTTTAGACCCTTTGATATTAACAAATTCAGCATCTCTAAAATGCAAACTATAAAAAATGGTCTTCTTCCTGCAGCATTTTAAGATTTGTAGGCTAACAGTTCTTCTTCCGTCCTAGGTCAGGGCAGCAAGACATATGTCCATGTCTCCATTTCTGATTGAAATAATGGATTTTTTTTGTTGCTGTCTGGTTCATTCTTTTGATCTTACAGGTTGTGGAGGATGTTGCTCCTTGTCCTCCTATTTCCCTGTCTCAGAAGGCCTGTCCAGTAATACAAGAATACAGTGGATTCTTATGTAAAAGCTTTGCAACAGTATTATTTTCATATAGTTGTAGGGAAAAGACACCTTCTGCAGAGCTGCTGCCACTGATTTTTGGTTTTTGTTTGTGCATAGAGACTTTATGCAGTAAACTTACTGACTGATAGAGTGTGCTGCCTTTGTACTGGTCAGAAGAGGGTTTCCATATATTTTTGCAATTAGGAAGAAAGTATCTAAGGAAGTGTAATAGTGACATTCATTTGTTAAAATATTTATTTGTTTCGTTGCATGTGAGTTGTGCTGCCTGTAAGGTGTGGGTCTGGTCTGTAAAACAATACCGTCTTAACTACATATTTATTACCACCACACTAGACTGCCTTCTGTCATATGTGTGGCTAGTTGCACAGTGAGAGATAACTGGGAAAAGAAATTGGCAAACTTTGTGTAAAGGTTGCAAGTATGGAGACAGGAGAAAGCTGGAGACATGCATACACACAGCACCTCCGAAAGTTAGCTTCAAAATCAAGCATCAGTTTATCCCCGCCCCCTTTGCTCTCTCTGCCCCACCTTCTCCCTCACCCTCCCCCTTTTGGTTTTTTCTTTCCATATATAGTATTCTCTGCGTTTCTTCTCCTGTTTAGGAACACCACTCCCCTCCCCTTTTTTCTTTGTTTGCTCTTTTCTTCTTTCTCCCTATTTTTATCTCCTGCACCTATTTCCTTTGGTTTTCTTCTCTGGATTTACATGTCTTTCTTTCCCATCTTGTATTCCATAGTTGCTCTTACCTTCTTTAATTTATTTGTAAATCCCAATACCCTTCCATCACACCACCTGCTTTTTTCTGCCGTTTCAACTGTAGTTTTAACTGTATGAGTTTCAGTAAGGCCAAATGCCGGGGGTTGCACTTGGGCCACAACAACCCCCAGCAGCGCTACAGGCTTGGGGAGGAGTGGCTGGAGAGCTGCCAGTCAGAGAGGGACCTGGGGGTGTTGATTGACAGCCGGCTGAACAGGAGCCATCAGTGTGCTCAGGTGGCCAAGAAGGCCAATGGCATCCTGGCTTGTGTCAGCAATAGCGTGGCCAGCAGGGACAGGGAAGGGATCTGACCCCTGTACTCGGCACTGGTGAGGCCGCACCTCTATTCCTGTGTTCAGTTTTGGGCCCCTCACTACAAAAAGAACATTGAATGACTCGAGCGTGTCCAGAGAAGGGCAACGAAGCTGGTGCAGGGTCTGGAGCACAGGTGGTACGGGGAGCGGTTGAGGGAACTGGGGGTGTTTAGTCTGGAGAAGAGGAGGCTGAGGGGAGACCTCATCGCCCTCTACAGCTCCCTGAAAGGAGGTTGCAGAGAGCTGGGGATGAGCCTCTTTAACCAAGTAATAAGCAATAGGACAAGAGGGAATGGCCTCAAATTGTGCCAGGGAAGGTTTAGACTAGATGTCAGGAAGCATTTCTTTCCAGAAGGGGTTGTTAGGCGTTGGAATGGGCTGCTCAGGGCGGTGGTGGAGTCCCCATCCCTGGAGGTGTTTAAAAGTCGGGTCGACATAGCGCTGAGGATCTGGTGTAGTTGGGAACTGTCAGTGTGAGATTACTGGTTGGACTGGATGATCTTCAAGGTCTTTTCCAACCTAGACGATTCCTTGATTCATTGTAGTCTCTGTAAAGCTCAATTTTTCTAATTCTCTCCCTAGACTCTTCCTGATTGTTACATATATATTAAAAAAATAGAGTATGTGTGAATGTATATATATTATTACTGTCTTAATTGCTTCCCAGTACCATTCACAGAACTGTGTTCATGTAGGAGCTTATTTGTAAAGTCAGTGTCTAAACTTGACTGTTTGGTTTCTCTCCAAGAAGGAAAAAGTCATTAAACACTTATTAGCTCAAATTTGAGGCACATATAGTCCTTACTTGCCTTTCATTTTAATTACAGTTCTGTATTTATGTGAAACATGTATCTCCCACCTTATTTTAAACTGTTATAAGCATATGTATACATGCTTTGACTGTCATCTGTTCTTATAGAGGTAGTTGCTCTAGAACACAGTGAACAGCAAAGAGCAACAAATTACTGTGTGAGGTTAGAGACATCTCAACTGCAGTTATTCTTGCAGATGTGGTTTAAAGTGATGAAGAGCATCTTGTACTCAGTTGGCTTCCTCCTAATCTAAGAAGTTCTATCAGCCCAAGTAGTGGAAAGGTCCCATCTCTAAAAGATTTTTTTTCTCATCTTTAATGGAAACAGTATATGTTTAGTATTTTCTTTACAGGACCAACAGCAAATAGAGGTATTCCTTCTTCTACAGTTTTTACTCCTGTTCACTGCTACTAAGGCAAACCTGGCCTTTCATATGACAGGGGCATACTATTTAATAATGATGCTGATATTGAGGCTCGACTTTAACATTTTGTTAAAGTGAACAGTTTTAAATGTGTATGTGATTTTGATTTGAAAACCTCAGCTGACAGATGCCCTATTTGCACAGCATTTTGATGTAGTGATTGATTACCTAATGTGTTAAACATTTATGACCTGTGTTTTTAGGGTATTGTAATCAGATGCCAGCAAAAAAAACCTACTGGAAGCAATGATTTATACAGTTATCACTAATTAGGCTGTTTGAAGGTATAAATATCACAGGAGTCTTAAAGCAGAAGCAAAGAATCTTTGTTTTATTTGTCATATGTGAAAAATTAAAAAATCCATGAAACTTGAATCCCCCATTACAGAATAAAAAATATCTCATTGTCACTTCACCAGATGTGTTCTATCAGAATCTCACAGTATAAGATTTTTTTTGTGAAAATAACTGTACTTTATAGTAATGTCTATGCTTGGTTTTTTTTAAATTCTATCCAGTGACTTCATTTAGTGATTCTGATATCTGATCTCTCTAAAATCTAATGATTTTTGATGGCTTTTCTTCCATCCTTGCTGTATGTGCTAACCTCAGATCTCTTCATGAACAAAGTGAAATATAAATTCTACCTTCTGAAATGTCTGTGCTTTGAGAGCCAGGGTTGTTTTTCAATTTCATTTCCAGTGGCCACACACAGAAAGGCAACCAAGAGATGAAGCTGGGAGAAATCAGCTTGTGTTGATTGTAGATCAACTGGCACAAGGACTGAAATGTGATATATAGAGAAATTGCAAATAGCAGCTAAGTTTAGGTTAGTCATTTAAAAACCACCGTAGAATCTTCAAGGCATAGTTACTTACATATTTATATAACATAAAGAATGGTTAAAAGCCAGTCGAAATTAAGGTAGTTTGTAAGAATGAACAGGATTAAAATGGATGATTTCTCTCAGGAACTTAATTTTATACAGTTCTACAAATTTAAGGGGTTTAGATTTTGTCAGTGTCTCTGTAATAAAAATACACTATTATTATAATGGTTGTTATAAGATCTTCAGCAGAATCATTTCCTGGAATACTAATTGCACAAGACTTGCAAAAAGGTCACTATAATAATTTTGTATTTAAACAAGGTCAGGCATCCTCTAACAAGTTTTCATTACTCAGGAAAGGGTTTATGACTGACCAAGACTTAAATGACCGTTTGTAATCTTCAATATTAAAAAAATAAAACGAAGAATTATTTTACCCTCTCTCAGAATGTATTTTTAATCAGAACATAGTCTTTGTGTTTTGCAACAAGTTCTAAGTCTTTTTTAACTAAACACTCTTTTAGTCATACATTGTCACAAAGCAGTGCCACATGAAAAGAAGCTCATGATTCTCTGTACTGGCTGCTGCATGAGAGAGGAGGTCAGTTGTACCTGCCTGGTTTGTTGAGCCTTGGAAAAACAAAATTTTGGGGTATTTTGTGGTGGAGATATATTGCTACTGGAGAACAAGTATGCAATTTTTGGAACAGAATTTTAGAGGTTTCTTTTTTTTATTCTCTCCTATTCTGGGAAGAAGTAAGCAACTCCCACCTACATCTAACATGCAGTTTCTCTAGCCAAACCACCCATTCCAGATTAGAATCATTAGATGCCAGGATGTATTAACAGCACTCTGTTTTACCAAAGCTTTGTCTTCTTTCAACTTCATGAACCACTGTCCATACCAACTTAAGGTGGTATTAAGGGCACTATATGAGAACTACAAAGACTCTGCAGATAGAATTCAGCTATAAGAGAGACCTGTTTCTGAATGGCCATCTGCATAAATGAGGTAACAGAACCTGCAGGAAATACCTATGACAACTTTGACTACACACTGGGTGAAGGAATAATCCCAAATTATTGCCTTATAAAGCAAATATGTCTTGACTCACAAATAATATATCTGTCTCAGTAGGCAGAAAGCTACTCTATTCATCTCCATCTTCTTAGAAGCAATTTGGTATCATCCTTAGGAAGTCATTCCACTAACTATAAAAACATTTCATGTACTAGTGCTGACTGCAGAAGACTGTCCTAAGCATTTTTTTTTATTTTTTTTTTTTAAATACAGTGAGAGCCCATAGTTTTTGACTTTTCAGAGTTGTCATCCCCAAGGGAACTGTGACTAGTTGCAGCCATCCTTTCTTAGGTAATGGGAATATGAGAAAGACAAGGTTGTCTGCCTGGCTCAGAATATCACTGCTCATTACCACACTGAGAACTTATGTTCAATTACAGTAGAATCCACAGTTACCACAGTCTTCTCACAAAACCATGTTTGGTATGGATTTTGTTACTATTACTGTGGAGAAGAGTCTTCTACTTGTATCATTGGAATCACAACCTTTCCTGTGCAATTGTATGTGTAGATATTTTTATAGTAACTTAAGGTGCAGGGTAAGATTCATCTCACCTAAGTGGTTGGGGCTACTTGGAAGTTCTGTAGCAGTAAGCACCATTTTCTAACACAGTTTACTTTAGGGAGTCTTAAAAAACAAACACATGTGGTCAAGTTAGTCAACTTCCTTTTTCTCCTGGCTTCTGTAGACCATGATCAATCTAAGCTTTTAGATTGTGTGACTGTGTAATAACTCACTTAAGTCCTTCCTTTATCATCTATGCTGAGACTAAAATGGGTGTATCATCAGTGTTGAAAAGAGATTAAATCCTATTTCTAGAGTATACAAGCTTTAATTATAAATACCGAGTGCTTTTACACTTTCCCCAAAAGTTAGAAATTAAGCTTAAATATGATAGAATATTAATATTTTTAGAGACAGGTCTGCTGTAAAAATAGGTCAATTTTATGTAGTACCTTCTACCTGAATTTCAAACTTTTCTGAAATGTATTCTTAGGCTTTTAACCACATGTCTGTAACAGAGAGAGTTTTGCAGTTTGCAAAAATGCCTGTAGAATGGTTCTGTCGCTTTTTTATACAATAACATGCTGTAAGTATATTGTTACTATGATATTTTCTCATGCAGGTGCATGTTATTTGTAAATGTATGAAAGACATGGCAGTAGATACACCATAACACTATAGGTAAAAAACCTCATAAGTTAGAACTGTAATTCTGAGGAATTAGCAAAATCACTGTCAAAACTTCCAATCAAATTTGTTAAGGATATTCTTCAAAACTTTATTTCACAGCTGTCTATTCAATGCAATGAATGGACAGGAGAAGACAGACATAATGAACAAAGCTTAATGTTTTGCAATTCCCACATATTCAAAAGGTTGTTGAGATGCAAATATTAAAACCCAGTAACTTTATTTCTACTTGAAAGACCTCAAAATATTCCACAAAATTTCCCAAAATAAATAAAACTGTAAAACAAATAATGTTGTGGTCCAGAACATGTAGTGTTTCACAATAATACAGCAGTGCAGACAACTTTGAACATATTACTCATTGGTTCTGCTTCTGGCTCAAGTTTTAGTCATTATGAGCAATACTGAGCAGTATTAGAGACTCTTGAGATATCTGAGCCTCTGAAGTGAGTCTTCTCTTGAGTTTTCCTTGAAGTAAACACTCCAAATACACAGAAAGGTCTTGGAGCCCAGAAAGCAAAGTTTTGCTAGAAAATAGAATAATTCATTTAAACTCCAAGCATGACAAGAATAGAAATAAAAGAGAATTCTAACAAATTTCCTTCTGCCAAACACATCCTGGAAAGTCAAGCACTTTCCTTCAGGCTTGAAGATCTCCAAGTTCATCAACCTTTAACCTACATACTGAAATTACTAAAAGAAACTCAGCACAGTCCCTTTTGGGTCCCTAAGTAATGTTTTTCTTCCATGGCTTTGAGGATTAGCTGTTACCTCTCCATGCTCTTACCAGCAGATTCCCAGTCCTTGTATTTTCTCAGGTTCTGTGCTGTGTCTCCCAGCACAGAAGCTGTGACGCAGGCAGAAAAATATGGACAGTTCTTTTCAGCTGAGTATGCTTATGCATTATCAAAGGCGAAGCTGTTTTTTCCTCTTCTTCAGTGCACCTGTCCCCATGCACAGCAACTACTATAAGGTAAACCATTAGTTTTATTTGCTTACCAGACACCACTCTTTTGAAGGAACATTACTTAAATTAATACAGCAGTTGGAAATAAGTAGTCAGACACATTTAATGGGATTATTGCTCCTGAGCCATGAGTTGTGAGGGGAATAATGTCATTCTTAACCTTGGTGTACAAGAAACTGAGGAGAATCCTAGGTTGAGATTTGTACTAAATGTGATGCAAGACCTTCTAACTTGTAACTTACTTGTCATTCTAAGTCATGAGGTCACTAGTCTTGTATAGTAGTTTTTGCATATTTTTTTGATGTTTATTCCAGTTTTTCAGAAAATTAAGTGAATTTAACTTGTTTCCTTGTTGTGGTTAAGAGGGGGTTGGGGTTTTTGTTTTTATTACATTCTGAAAATGTAATAGATTACAAAAGGGCTTGACTTAAGGGAGGCTTGTAAAAATTGTTTGTACAGTGGAGGATGGAATTTCAAGAAATATAGCAATTTTTTACATATTATCTATCTTGACAAAAGGACACTAGCAAATGAATAAGTAAACAGAATAAACACATTAATGAGAAATTAGTGAAATACAGAGGACATGTTGTTTGAGGAGCAGCTGAGGGAACTGGGGTTGTTTAGTCTGGAGAAGAGGAGGCTGAAGGGAGACCTCATCGCCCTCTACAGCTACCTGAAAGGAGGTTGCAGAGAGCTGGGGATGAGCCTCTTTAACCAAGTAATAAGCAATAGGACAAGAGGGAATGGCCTCAAGTTGTGCCAGGGAAGGCTTAGACTAGATGTTAGGAAGTATTTCTTTCCAGAAGGGGTTGTTAGGTGTTGGAATGGGCTGCCCAGGGAGGTGGTGGAGTCCCCATCCCTGGAGGTGTTTACAAGTCGGGTCGACATAGCGCTGAGGGATCTGGTGTAGTTGGGAACTGTCAGTGTGAGGTTAGTGGTTGGACTAGTTGATCTTCAAGGTCTTTTCCAACTTAGACAATTCTGTGAACCTGTGAATTCTGTATCCAGAACTAAGAATTTATTTATGAAAATGCATTCAGCAGTTCACAGTCAGACACCAACACTTTTGCAGACTACCACTGGATATGCTACCATCTTTCCAGATGCTTACACCACTATGGAAAAACTGAAGACATGGCTGTTAAGCCAGAGGTAACATTCTAGTAATGCACACAAGTGGCAGCCACCACTGATACCTGATTTTTAAAACAAGTTGTTCCACAGGGAACCAATATGGGCTGGTTTACTGTGGATTTGTGTTGTGTTTCTGTGTCCTCCTCTGCTGTGAGTTCAACTCTCCTCATGGACTTCCACCTTCCCTAATGCCTCCTGTTTCTCCTTTTTTTTTCCCATACCCCAGACTTCTCTTTTCACCCTTACGCCATATAAAAATCATCCCCATCTTCCTATGCCCCAAAACAATCCATTGGTCAAAAGGCAGCAAGTGCTATAACTGGGTCTGAGATAACCAGGCAAGCAGAACAAACAGAACAAAAAACAGAGCTTATGTTACAGCCTTTTTTCCTCTGCTGAAGGACGCAGCAGTCAAGTCTTTCTCTCTATTCCCTCCTCTATCCCGATGCTGTTTTTAAAAGAATTTGTGAGAGTGTTAGCTCTTTCAGATTTTTACTGGTTTGGAATATGTATTTAAAATTGGCCAGCAGCTCAAAAAGTGAAAAAAGAGGAGGTTGGGGTGAGAATGGTGAGGGCAGACAGCTGGGCAGATAACCCAAGTAACTTCATAAGACGTTGTTGAAAATGAGGCTAAAATAGAACAAAGCTAAACTTAATAAAAACAGGTTTTAACCTCTCTTCAGTTAAACCATTTCTTATGTATAATTACACTATATATGGGCACTGTTGTTACACATAGTTCATTCAGTGAGTTTTCCTGTAAAAACTCCAGGTTTTTAAAGTTCCTGTTCTAGTTGTACCAGATGAAGTAAAAGTTTCCTTTTCCAAAGTTCAGTTTACCATGAGTCTTTGCTTTATTCTTTCTCTTTTTTTTCTGTTTATTGCCCCATAGGAGCAGTCTCACAAGTGCTCGACAGCCTGGAAGAAATTCATGCACTTACAGACTGCAGCGAAAAAGACTTAGATTTTCTTCACAGTGTTTTTCAGGATCAGCATCTTCACACGCTACTAGATGTAAGTTTTCTGTGATAAACAATTTGAATTAGTTTCTGTAGCTTTTGTTCATTGGATAATACTTTGCTTTATCTCGAATATATTCTCTTTTTTTGTTTCATACCAATATGAATTTATTTAGGTGTGGAATGTAAGAATCAACTAACACTTTACACAAAAAATACATTTTAGGACTTTACATACCCAATATTTTAGAATATGTAGGTGGTTCATGAGAGCTATTACTCCATAAGACAGCAGTGGGTGTTCTACAAAAAAATGTGTAAAAATTTCAGAGCCAGAGAAACAGGTTAGTGCCTTTGGTAGCATTATCATGATCTGGTTCCTGTTTCTTCACAGTCTATCTGTAAGCATAGTTCACTGTCTGGCTACATGTACAGGTCAACTGTGACATCAGATGGTTCATAGATTTTTTTTTTCTTACTGAAAACAAAAGCACTCTTTTGCAAAAATAATTTTGAAAAGCAAATAGTCTGGTGTTTGAGAGAAAAATGCTTGCACGCTACTTTTGGTGCTTTGAGGACTTCCTGTTTTCAAAGTTTCTTCTTGTCACATACAGAAATCCTGTTTATATTTCCCAATAGTTTCTTAAACAAGAAGTCCTAACAAGCAAATACATTGTACTTTCTCCAAAATTTTGTTAATTTGAAAAAACATACATATAGTTTTGAGGCAGAAGTATCTGCTGAACTTTAGCTTTGCAGAAACAAGGACCTTTAGCATCACTGCAGACTTAGACTCCATTCCTCTCACTGAGTGCCAAGACCCTTACTGAAGGACAAATTCAAAAGCATATCATGCTGTCATTGATTTCTGTGTCTACACAGTATGGGGGTCTAAAATAAAGGTTAAAAAGAAGCAAAAAAATATTGCCCTGATTTTTTCTGGGATATATTGATACTTCATGTTGAAGACAGAGGACATGCTTTCAAGCAAGACAAACTTTTTCTAAAGCAATCTACACATTCCCCTAAGAAAAAAATCAAGATGGAACCAGATCCACAGAGGCACCAGCTATGTCCACATTAGCAAATACTACAACATAACAATAGCAGATCTGCAGAGCAAAGCAGTTGTCACTGGGGACCCAGTCTTGACAATTCTGTGTATTTTGAGGACTTTTACTTCATACTAGCTATACTGAAGTCCTATGGACTGAATAACCACTGATAGGTGAATATCATCTTCTATTTTAGTGTTATTTAGGCTCAGTATGCTCTAGTAACACTGTACAATGAAAAGCAAAGAATGGTAGTGGTTGGACTAATAGTTGGACTAGGTGATCTTCAGGGTCTTTTCCAACTTAGATGATTCTGTGATAGGTGGGCATAATCAGAAGATTAATTTCAAAAATGCACTTCTGAATCAAGCCAGAATGCTCATGGGACCATATAGATGATGACCATTTTATTGCTGTGTCTTAAGTTTAACAGCTTGGATACCCCTGAATATCACAAGTCTAACAAGATGTCTGTGCTTTTTACCCAGTGAAAGACGTGCAGGAATAGGAGTTATTCCAGCTATCTGATCTTCAGGAAGATGATCATCATTGCAGAAACTTTAAAGAGTTTCTGAAAAATTGTTGAATGCTCTAGTTCCTATATGCAGCTTTCTCAGGGATATGATCTGAATGTAAATGGTGCCATAGTTCCTTTGGTGTCCAAACTCTTCAAACTGTAGTAGATGATTTGTACACTTCTTACAATTTGTTTACTGTTTGGTGGATAGCAGGCCACCTGGATTCTGTACATCCTTCAAGTTTAAAGGATTCAAACCCACACATACTTCCCTCCAGAAGAGGACCCAGCTGCAGGGTTCTGTACTGGCCTGTATGGGAACATAAGCCTTCTGGTAAAGCTTCTCTACAACATAGCTGCCTGTATGACTCGAGGAACCAGAGTAGTTAGCCTTTAAGTGATGAGGGCGTTGCTCTGGCATATGTCTCTACAGTTCTAATCTTTGTTCTTGATAACTGTTTATGCATTTTGCATTAAACATTCACTGGCTAAAATTATATGAAACATGCAGGAAGAAGGGATTAGGAGCTCCTGACTTTCCTGAATTGCATCTTGAACAACTCATCTTGCAATTTGCATTAAGACATGTTTGTCTAGCCTATGTTCCAGATGCTTAAACTGCTCTCTTTATATTGCATGCTGCAGTACAGCAGGGTAATCAGATAATATGAATGAGAAATAGAGATTTGGACAGGAAAAGAATAACATGAGTATAATTAGACCAAAAGACTTGTGTCACTCATGCAGAAAGGTTTTAGATATGTATTGGCCATTATTATGTTGTCATACAGCTTCTTGGGCTTCAGTAAACCAGATGGCCTTAGTCCAGGTATTTTGCTGTATGACAGGTCTACCAGACACTAACTCTTCTGCTATGCTTTTATTTTTTCTGTTATTTACAGTACCAGTCTGGTTCATAGTACTTTGCTAATGATCCATTATTTCTGTAATGGTCTGCTGTAGCCTTTTAAACAAGAAAAAAATGCAATGGATTCATACCATTTTGCCATTCTTTTATTTAAAAGTCATGGTTATTCTCTTAGGCAGAAAGGTATACATTTAAATGCACATTGTAATAATATATTTGTGAGAACAGAATGCTATAAAAAAGCATTTTTTACTATGCTATGTGGAAGGGGGATGATAGAATCTTCCCGTAGATACTTTGATTAGAATAATCAAGAATTAAATTCTAAAAAATTGCAGTGTCATGAAATACATATTTGAAAGACTAAAGCAAGTCACAGACAGTATTATTTGAAAGGGTAGCTTTTTCTTTTCAGTAACTTGAATGTGGGAGTTTGATTTCTGTTTATGCGTTGATACTATTGCAGTTTCTCTCAGAATTCTGAAAAAATCATCTGTTGTACTTGGATGAAGTTCTGTCAGGGAAACTGTTTATTCCTCTCAGAGTATTTGGGGTTAATGAGTTACAAGTTACCTGTAAAGCATTATATTTCACTAAGTAGGAATTTTCTAACCTGTTGTGAGGTTATGGCTGTCACTTTGCATTAAAACTACTGTTCTCTTCCTTGGCCTTTTTCCACAGTTAAACTTGTTCTCATATTCCCACTCTTTCTCAAGAGTTATCCTTATTTTTAGACTAGCCACATGATGGTAGATTACTTCTGTGGCTGAAATACTTTGTTTTGCTTCTGAACTAACTTTTTCTGAAAGGAGAAAAAAGAAAGGACAATCTTTGTGTTGTGTGTAATTACCCACATGTTGCTTTTTTTCAGGTAGTATAGATCACAAAATAGAAGTCTTCCTTCTCGGTAATTCATTAATTTAGGTATTAGGACAGGCATCTCTGAAGACCATAGAAGGCAAGGTTCCTAACATTCCATTGATTGTTTTTAATTGATACACTTCAATTGATTCAGTTGTTTAGATAGCTATCTCAAGACTCTCTTCCACTATACTTGGGTGTCAAAGCTGTTCAAAACAAGGGGGGTAAAAGGAGCCAACTACTTGCCAAGTAATTTATATTCATTCTGGGCCAAATCCTGCAATACACTAGCATATCCTGATGTGGGTTTATTGAATAGTTTCACTGTGTGATTTTTTTTTTTTTTTTCATAATTTTGAAGAATCCCTCTATTGTGTTGAGTGTGTTTTTCCTGTACAAAAGTTACACAATTCATTATTAAAAACTTAATTTTGTTTACTGGGGAGAGTAAAGAAAAGAGCCTTCTAGAATCAATCATTTAGAAATACTACCTAAAAAAATTTTTTTGTTTAATACTTGATCTTTCTTATAAAGTAAAAGAGTAACTTTGGGTTGGACAGATATTATTTTTTTCTTGCTTCTGATAGAATTAAGATGATCAGAATTTTGGTGAATGCTGTAGGTCATTCATGTGTGTGACTTGGAACTGTCTGGGTTTATGCCTATATAAAGCTTTATAGATTGTTTCATTCTGGTATCCAAATTAGAACATAAAGAATGTAATAAAGTTAAGTAAAAGATATAAATAACTTTATGGAGAAAGAGAGTTAAATTTAAGTAGTAAAGCAGCTTTTTATTACCATTGACAGATTTTTAAAACTCTTATCAAATGCTTGAATTAAAATATTTTTTTTTTTTTTTAATTGACTTTCATGAAAGAGACCCTGGGCGGCATTCCTGCCTTGTGTCAGCAGTACTGATAAAGAATTTGGAAATAAATGTGAAGAGGTTACTAGTTTTGGAGGCATTGGTGTTTGACTGTTTTCTGTATCATGACTAAAGATTTTACTTTAATGATTATTTGTTTTGAAAAGTATACTGGGCTTCAAGGCTTTGCCTAATGGGGAAGATCTTTACACATTATGTTTCATCTCCATCAGTGCATCAAAGGAAGAAAGGTTTGCTAAAAAGTAAAACCAGAAGCTACTATTTTATGCAGCTGTCTGTATTGAAGGAGACAATAGAAATCATTCTCCTATTGACTCAAGTAGCTTGGTCACCTCTCCAGGGACGCTTTCTGTGGGTGATTCTGAATGCAGATGTCGTTCGATTTACAAGTGAGACTTTTGCTCAGCAGGCGAACAATATCAGCTTTTGTGTGACTGGGGCCTCTCTATGCTACTGGCTTTGTCTGCATCTATCTGTCCGAGTCACATAGTTCTCTAGGCTGATATCTTTTGGCTGTTAATTTAAGGAGTTCGTTACATTATTTTCACAGATGGAATTGTTAAGGTAAGTGTTGTTATATCTGCAAGTATATCTGGGATAGAAGTGTTATGAACTTTCTTAAAAGTTTTTACTTTTTATACCTTTTGCTGGCATAACACATTACACATGTACAGTTTTAACTAAATGAGATTAAATAAATTTTGGAGTAGCTGTATGTTTCAAATCTATATGTGTAGCTACTTCTTCCCTTTCGAGTTTAATTTATATTCACAGTGTATATATTCAAGGCATACTGATTTTTCAAAGGAATCTCACTTTTATGTCTGTTATCCTTTGCTGCTAATGGTAATGTTTTGAAGGAACATGCATCCATGCACACTTCAGAGTTCCCTTAGTATTTCTTTTGAACTCAGTCATCCAAACAGATTTGGTTCTGAAGTCCAGACTTTTAAGGAAACATATTTTCTCTTTTGCTAGAATGAATGTTGTTGGGACCTCAGTTTAGCCTCTTACATGGTTGGTTAAAGCTTTCTGCTGGATTTGTTTTGGTTTGTTCTGTTTACCCTCTCAATCTAGGACCTTGGCATGATAAATTCAAATGACTTATGTAAAAGTAGCAGTTATTCACCAGTGTCTAGCTGTGGCTGATAGTGGCTGATACTATAGTTCTCTGTTTAAAAATGTTTTAAACTCTTTATATATTTATGCCTGATTTGCTCTTTTCTGAGCAAAGTGTGTTAATTTAACAATTCTATTATATACTTTGGAAAAAAACAAAGCAAGAGACAATTTGATTTCTATTTCTGGGACACTTTAATTTCCTTCTTCCTTTCTTTTCTTTCAAATCATAAATAGACTGGTGGAATATCTATCATATGATATAGAAAAGAAAATAAAAACAGCAGCTGTGTATAAAAAGCTTAAATATTTTCATTAATTATCTAATTTTTCTATGTTTTGATTTGAATAAGAATAGCTTTCTACGTGGATCACATAGTATATGGTTCAAGTTTTTTGGATCAGCATTGGTCCTTAACCTCTTGAATACTGATTATGTTAAAACTAATAAGTAGAACATTTAGTGAAACATGAATGTGTTTCTTTTGCAAAAACAGATCAGAAAGTATATGTGTGTAAGATGTCTTGCTAACTCCCTCAGAATGTGTTGTGCTCATGTGAAATAATCCTTTCTCATTTTTAAAACACCTTGTTTTCCTATTTTTAATCATCCTTTAATTGATATGTTTGTAAGAAAAAAGCAAATGGAAAATATTTGTTAAAGAAACTATGTTGGCAGGAAAGCACCTTGCTATTTGGGGAATCAAATCTGGCTTTTATCCCAGTCCAGCAGAGGCAGCATGCTCAGTCCCAGGGAGTGGGAGGGACTGACTCTCATACTGCAATGGAAACTCATTACCCAAGTAATGTAGAAGGAACAATGACCAAGCCTTAGGGAGAGCTGTTTGAAGAATTCCTTCAGCAGGTGGGCTGGATCATCATCACCAGTGCAGTATGCTTTTTCTCTAAAAGGTAACTTCTCTGGAAGGCCATATTTGAAAGAACACTAAAAGCAGAGGCTATTCCAGAATTTCTTCTGCATTATTTCATAATCATTCTCTAAAATACCTTCCATTTTCAACTTCCTTTATATCTTTGAATGTAATTTTCTGTGTTCCTGGGATATGTAGATCACTGTGCTAGTCAGCATCATCTCATGATGATTCTTGTTCTTCCTGTTTCTGTGTCTTACAAATTTATATAGAGAATTTGTCTTATATTTAGTCTTCTAAGCAGAAACCAATTTTGTTCCATGTTTTTATAATATCTTTTATAATATGCCTGCATCTCTTAAACACAAGACTAATAAGAGCTAACAATAACTTTTATATTAAGATTAATTTTTGAGAAATTTATGTATCCATCACTTTCCAACAGTGCAAAATTCTGCATTGGATTCCATGACACTGTGATAGTTGCTTTGTTGCTCTTAACCTGTTTTCTTTCTAACTAATATTCTGTCATTTCTGAGTATTTATAAGCATAGTACTGATGTGGTGAATCATCAAGTAAAATTCAGCTTAATAAATTACGTACTTTAAATGAGAATTTACTATTTAGCCTATTCCTCTTGGCCTAATGTCATCTTCCCTGTGTCAATGGTGTGTCATTTTTAGTGTCTGTGCAAGTGTGTGTGTGTGTGTCTGTGTGCACCAACATATCTTACTCCAAAAGCATAAATCTGCAGACTTTTTTTAGTATGTGGAACTAAAAATTCCCTTGATTACAATGTATTTTTATGTTACTGGGCCATGATCTGTCAAAGAACACTAGAATTGTATTCCTGGTCCTTGGAGAACACTTAATTAATTTCATTGATACTGTTTTGAGGTGAAGAGGATCATTTTCATATTTTACTTTCTACATTTTCTTCATTTCTTTTTATAGTGAGTGTAGTTCAAGTTAGTTTTAGTTCCTTTTTAACCATAAGGGCTACCTGTTTGGGGGTTTATTCCTTATAAAACTTCAGATTCTCTGATTTATTATTTCTCCAGGAGCTTGAGACTTACTCTGAGAAACAACAAAAATAAAAAATGCTACAGCTCCTGGAATGCAGTCCACAAATCTCAAATAACTCTTCTGCTTTGTCGGCGCTAGGAGCTTTCTTGAAAATGATATTTCGGCCTACACTTAGTTTACATTAAAATACCCAAAAGTAATATAGTAACAGCTCAGTAAGCTATGCTTCTGTCTTTGAAGTCAGTCAGGTCTCACTGCCTTCTACTTCCAGTTATTCAAGTAGTTGGCTGGTACATGTTGACTGTTCTTTGTGCTAAAGAGCTCGCTGCAGTATATTTTTTTTCTCGGTATGTCATTACAGAAAATTTACATGGATAGATAGGGAGAAACAAAAATGGTTGTGCGTCCAATATTAGCATCTTCTAGTGGAAGATATGCTCGATGTCACAAAGTAGGTGAGAAGCTGTGTTTGCCAACCTCCTGTAATCATTGTGGATTTAACTAGTTTTATATGTTTTCTGTATACCCTGGAATGAGGTTCGTGGTCATTAGCATCCTTTTCTTCAAGATGGTGATCTAGTCCTGACGAGTTAATTGGGAATGAAGCCTATTTAGGCTTAACCTGAGTCAGTAGTTCCTGCTATAGGTCATCAGTTCATATTGGAAGTGGGAGAGAAAATGGGAGCAAAGGTTATTCTGTGGGGTATATCAAGGTGTTGTCCATGTAACATGACTCTTTTTATAGTCCTTCATGTGTTCATGGATTAGTTTTCCCTGGTGCTTATAGAATCATAGATTAATTTAGGTTGGAAAAGACCTTTAAGGTCATCGAGTCTGACTGTTAACCTAGCATTGCCAAGTCCACCATTAAACCAGGTCCCTAAATGCCATATATATAAGTCTTTTAAATACCTCCAAGGATGGTGACTCAACCCTGGACAGTCTGTTCCAATGCTTGACAACATTTTTGATGAAGAAATTTTTCCTGATATCCAATCTAAACTTCCCTGGCACAACTTGAGGCCATTTTCTCTTGTCCTTATCACTTGTTACCTGGGAGAAGAGACCAGCATGCACCTCGCTACAACCTCCTTTCAGGATGTTGTAGAGAGTGATAAGATCTCTCCTGAGCCCCCTTTCCTCCAGGCTAAACAACCCCAGTTCCCTCAGCTGCTCCTCATAAGACTTGTGATCCAGACGCTTCACCGGCTTTGTTGCCCTTCTTTGGACTCACTCACTCCAGCACCATAATGTCTTTTATGCTTACTTTTATCTGATCAGCTGCTTGGTGTTGTCTTTAAAAGGTGGTTGGTTTGCCTTGTTTTTGGTAAGATCAGCTTCAATTAGATATCTGATACAGCAACAAAAAAAAAAAGTAAGTGACTATATTATTGAAATAATGAGATTTTTGTGTTCATGAAATTACAAATATGTTAAAGTACCTTGTGAAATAACGATCTCAGTCCATGTCTTTCACAACAGTACTGCTGGTACATGCCAGATTGAGTGAGGTTCTTTTACTGGGACCATTGAATTTCATTTTGTTGATTTTTCTGACTGATGTGCTATCTTTCTTGGTACTGCTACATGCAAAGCATCTCTCATCCTAGTTTTAGTTCTTTCATCTTTCCAAAAGTTAGAACTTTTGCAATGTGAACAGAGAAAAATCTGGTTTATGATACAGGAATGGAGTTGAGACCCCCCCAAAAAAATGGCTGCAGAGACTTGTGGCAGAGAGTTCCTGAAATAAAAAAAGATTAGATGGCATACTGAAGTCATATTGTAGTGTATATGGAGGACTGAAGGGGTACCCTGGATATCTGCAGTCATCTTATGGCAGCAGAAATTGAAGAGTTCTCACCTCCTTTGTGGAGGTAGGAAAACATCTTAGTCTACTTATATCTAAATAATTTTTGTTTTGTCACTATGATTTTGAAGTGTAGCACATATTTATTTAAGATACTCAAAACCTGGTTTTGCTCCCCACACTTTCCAGTTTGAGAGAACATATGTATACCTATATGTATCACATATGATCTAGAATTTTGCTAAATTGAAACTTCTTCCTCTTTGGCAAGCTGTGTAAATGTACTGTCTGGCATATCTTTTAACATCTGCTATCACTTGTTGAGCACTGCGGCTTCTACACTCAATAGAATTTTCATGATGAGTATTAATGTGGGTTTTTCTTAATATATTAGACAAATTACTAGATTAGAGTATATATAATGAAATATTATATTGTCAGATACTGGAGTCTGGTTTCATTATACATGAATGAGGCATTTAGGGGCACCTGAAATTAAATAGAAGGAAATAATGTCTTGTGTGATTTGAGCAGTGATGTAACTGGTTATCAGTGCTTCTGTGACACAAATTTTTAAAAAAATTAAAAACCCTATTGGTAAGTACGAAGCAAATCAAGAGGCACAATTAAAAAGGACGGTTGTGGAAAAAAAACCCACACATACCCTGCAGTTTACGTTGTAAGAATATAGTCCTTTCCTCAGCTCTTTTACCTTCTGAAGTGTGAAGGCTTTTACTTTAGAGAGTGAGTGCATAGCACATGGTAGTTTCTGCTAAAAAGGAATATATTCTACAGTAGAACTGAAACTTGTTCATCGCATATGTATGCTGAAGGTAGAAAGTTAGACCCTTGCAAAGAAATAGAACATATAAGTCAGATATTTCTGAACATCTTGACACTTGACCATGTTGTCTGAACCAGTGTAAGCATAAGTGTGTCTTTGAATCTGCTTTTAACTATATCAGTTTAAAAAATAAAATTAGATCAAAGATTGCTTTAGAACAAACTGTGAAAATATTTAATGTTTTATGATGGTAAAAAAGTGTGCCATGTAATACACATAAATAGAAATAGTGCTTTTATCATTTTAAAAGCTAAAATTGCTGCTTGTCCAAACTAGCAGTGTAAGAAGTACAGTTTAAAAATGGTTACACCTACGTATGTAAGCACAGTGGATTTAGCAGATGAAGCTGCACAGATTTGTATAGTCTTGGTTTCAGATTGAACTGTGATTTCCCCACAGTTCATGACTGCCTGCAGTTTCACTACAGGATTGTAACCTATTGAATTTAAACTTTGATACATTTTCACTTTTCTTAAGTTTTGATCAAAAGATAGATACAACAGATACCCCAACATTAGCTACATAATAGAATGGAAAAATTTTTCAGTGCTCTATACCTTAGCCTTCTAGTTCCCCTGGTGTTTCCAAGCATACAAAATATGTCAATGCAAGATATAGATTATAAAATACTGAGTGGTAACTTACATAATGACACTTGGCATCTTTGCCTATTGCCAACACTGACAAAGGGTTGTATGCTTTCCTTCCAGCTGTCGTGTAACCTGCCAACAGACCCTGTAAAAGCAATGAGGAGGTTTTCTTTCTGGGTTCCTTTTTACCCCTTGGATTACTATGAAGGCAATGCATACATGGTCCTTTGCTGTGCACTTCTTACGGGGTGGGGGGATGTGTTTTCCTTCTGAAAGGAAGCCTACATTCATTTCAGGGTTTCACCTTAATAAAATAGATATTGTATCTGCCACCTTCTGACCTTTAATTTATATTCATCCTCCCTTGATTTGTGCTTTACTAAGCTGCTGTTCTGGCAACTCAGTAGGACCACATCTGACTGGCAGTGTTTGTTGTCATGTATAGCACACTGAAGGCTCAAGGAATTTTGTTCTAGCAGTTCTTGAAGTAGATCAGTTAATGTATTTCCTCCTCCTCCAGTAGTAAGACATTGACGACTAAGAAACATGTGGTGTCATCTGCATACATCAGAAATGTGGTCATTAACAACCTGTATTAAATATTTTCCGGCTGGCATTTAACTTCATTGGCATGTCAGTTTTGCGTGGTCAGAATTTCAGGTTTTGTCTATGCAATACAATGAAATCTGTCATTCTTTCTTTCTAGAAGACAATTGTTTGTCAGTTGTGTGCAGTGGGAACTGAACTAATATACAGAGAAAAATGTTTTACCCAGTTTGTTTGAGTTTCCTCTCCTTTCTTCTTCCCCTCAAAAGTTAAGTTCTTGATTTAAAATAAACAAGTGAAGAAGCCCAAATGTGGAATGGTCCCAAAAAAAGGAAGCAACTTGGAGTAAAAGTTCAAATTCAATAGGGTTGGTTGAGTTTACCCAGCAATATTTTTTCTTACCTGTTGTTGTAGGTAAAGGCAGAAGAAAATCTGGGTTTACGCGCATTTCTGACACAGGTAGCAGTTCTACAAGTAACACATTATGAATACGTAAGAATGCAGATGACTTTTAAAAACAAATTACAGTTGGCCTACATTTTGCAGATAAAAATTGAAAGAATAACGTGTATTTCAGTTCTATCACATAATAATCAAAATTGAAGTGAAATTCAGGGTTCTCTTTGCTACTATAAGAATTTTTTTACGTAAAAGATAATTTGAGTGTTGCCTGAATGTGAATATGTAGAAAGAAATTGAGTATTTCAAATCAACATAACCTCTGTCAGGATTACTGAAAGTCTGACTGCATCAAGTAACAAGCTGCATTAACGGCAGTTGTCAGTTCTGTGACATGACAGAAGCAAACACTTGTCTGTTCAGACAGAATTAACGTACTGCTTCAGACTGTCTTGTTCTGTGACTACTGTGTCAGGAAATCTTCATTTTAGCTGATAAACTACTTGAAACCTTCTATTGAAGTAGTTTTGTTCACTTTAATTGCACAGCATTTCACTTTAAGGAACTTGAATGCAAAAAAAAAAAATCAAAAACTGTACTCCTACAATAAGCGTATCACAGAAAAAAATTTGAAGCTGTGGAGGGCTGTAACCTGTAATGCTGTAGAGGTCACAAAGTAGAGTCTTAAATATGCTTCAGACTTTCATACAGGACAGAACTGTAACGTGTGCTGTAGAATTATGCTGGGAAATTACTGTTTGATCATTGATGCTAAAATGGTAACAGTGGACTTCAGGCACAGTCCTTAACAGTGAAAAACAGAGGGTTTAAAGGAACAAACTGTCTTTAAACAAAGTTGAACATAAAGCCCCTGCTGACTGTGACCTTGTTACTCATAGTGTTTTCCAGTAAGAATTGTTACCTTCAGGGATGTGTTTCCTTGAGAGTGTAGAATCCCAAGGAAAGAGGCACCCATGGGAAGGTTATAATATTTTGCGTGGAAAAGTTGCTGTGCAGCAGAACTGGCAGAAGAAAGAAGTGGTCTAGCAATTATTGAATTAGTTCCTTAATTTTATCACTTCTTTGATACTCCTGCTTGTGAATATTTTGTTCAATACGCCGTGGATTTCTTTCAGATTTGCAGCACATGAAACCTCTGGGGTAAATGGTGTACCATGATGGAGAGTTGTCAAAGGTTACAGAGCAACAAGCCTATTGTTAGTAAATATTGCTGTGCAAGGGGCAGCACCTCCACCTGAGAATTTTTAGATGGTACAAAAACCTAAAAGTGATGAAAGCCAGTCCTCTTAATATCACCGTGTTGCATATAGTTATATTGTTTAAAAGGTAGAAGTTGAATACATAAGATTATGTTTTAATGATTATTTTTTGATATTTCGATTTGGGGACTTAAGATTTGAGGTTGACAACCCAGTTTCCGTCTGCCTGAATTATAACTGAATCCTCAGAAAATGTGTATTTGTATTAAAAGATCATAGGGATTTATGGTCTAGCAGTTCGGTACCTCTTGTTTCAACAAAAGTTTCTCTTTGTATCACAGAAACTTCCAGATTTTGGATAGATAAAATACTGATTTCACTGTATGATATAACTTTGATTACATTTAAGATTAGACCAGGCAGTGAGGTTAAATTTCTCCGAGGTGTGACGTATCTAAATTTTTCAGTGTGACATTGAATGGAAGTTGTGTTTGAACACTATTCTGACTCCTCTTACAGGAAATGGTTAAAAAGATATTTCTGCACATGTGAAAAACTAGTCAGAGGGAGAAGAGTTTGTTGTTTTGTCTCGACTGCCTGATTGTAGATTAGGCTTTGGGCTGTCTGCTTTTAAACACCAGAAGAACCGAGTTCTCTTTATACAGGCAGAAGGCTTCTAGGAAAGCTGGTCAACTGATAGTGACGCTACTTGACTTGTGCGTATTCTCTTCATAGCATTTGTGTTCTAGCATGCATAATTTAAAGCAAAACTTGTCTTTTTAAGAAGTAAAATTCTCTTAATTAGCTATAATATCGATTTTTGTTTGTTACATCAAGTTTTATTAATATATCAGCTGTGATTGTTAAGCTTTTCTAGAGCAAGCTCTTAATTTTGATTTTCTGTGTAGCAAATACAGAAGAACTGGTGCTGAGGAGTGAGTCTGAGATGTAAAATCCTCAAAAGTCTAGAAATTCCAAAGGTTACAATTGTTGATGCATTTTGCAAGAATTATTTTTTCTCAATTGTTAGAAATTTTTAATTGTTGCATTTATGCTTACTGCTGAGTGAAATTGTTGGAGGTTGGCTACTGGGGTGAGGGGGCAGAGTTATTTGCTTGAAAACAGAGCGTACCAGCAAAAAGAAAGCCCATCATTAGGGCACATACAGGTTTTGACCTGCTGGAAGTCTGTTGGTATTACATAGAAAAGCATTTTGTTGAGGACAGTGAAGAATGAACCAGTTCATTCTGTTCCATGAGAAACCACCTTTGGTACGGTCCCTGAAGGACTTACTGTTGCATGGCTGCTGAAAGACAATAGCCTGTAAAGACTGGTTTTCTGTGATTAGAATTCTGTAGCTAACTACATGTAGTACTGTGTTCTGTACAGGAGTATATAAAGCCTGGCTGTAATTGTCATTAATGTTTACTTTAATATCTGATGTGTGCAAACAGATTTTATTCAGACTTTTCTTAAACGTTTTGTAAAACTTTCATATAAAGTTGTTTTGGATTCTTATATCCAAAGGAAAAAATGTTCTTCTTAATGTGTCTGAATGAAACCTCTAAATTCAGATGCTTTCAGAGACAAATTATGGAGCTATAAATTCCTTCTTCCAAATTGCTTCTGCTGTAGCTATTGTTTAAGTGCAAAAATATTTTAAAGGTACTGCCAAAGTTTTTTTCAAAGATTGCAAAGCTAGGACTGCTTCACCAGTTCTGGTGTATTAATGCACAGAATAAGCTTTGCTCCTCTTACCAGCTTTTGCTGTCTTCTGGCGGAAAGCTTCTAATCATCTTCTGTAACCAGTAAACACTAATTATTTTTAGAGTTAATGTGTTTTTTTAAATACGCTTAATAACAGAATGCTAAAAAGTTCTGTCCAGATTGAAGACACAATTACTAAAATTGGAAATGAGAGCTACAAAATAATATCCTGGATTCATCCTTTTGTTTATATGAGTACATACCAAACAAGAGACTTGTTTAGAACCAGATATTTTTTTTATGTCCAAAAAAATTCTGTGAAAGCATTGCTGGAATGGTATGTTGAAAACATAAAAATATAAAACAAGTACTAAGAGGTACTAATATTTCGTTTGTTTCTGGGTTTACTTATTATTACTTTGTATGTATTTAAACGTATCTATCTTGGCTGTATGTTCTTACTTTGCTTTGACTACATAAACAGTTAATGTAGAAATAGTACTTCTGATACAATCTTGTACATAGTACTGTTTTAATTTGTCCTAAAGATGCATTAGAAATACCTAAGGACATGTGAACCCAAACAAGATAAATGGTTCATGAGGTATTGCTGTGTATGTATTTATAGATTTGAAAACAGTATTGTCATTTTACTGTCTTCAGTGTGTAATAATTGCATTTGTCTTGTGTATGGTAATTTCTACTACTACTCTCCAAAATATTTTAGTGCTGTAATGCATTATAACAGAGACAAATTGCATGGCCTGAACAAAAGGTTTTTTCCAGATGAGATGTGAAAATAGACAGAGACAGTTTGGTAATAATACTGGTTGTTTCCACTAGGAAATTTTTCTGTTGCTATCCTCAAATGTCAATAATAAGTACAGCTCTTTTGTTGTTAAAAAGGGATTAAAAACCGTTTTAGATCAAGACAGTGTTCACCATTATTTCAAGAACCACAATTAAAACCTAAGAATTTGTAGCCCATCTATAAAAAAGATAAAAAAAACCATGACATGATAAAAGCCACGGTCAGCTCCTGTTTTAAAAATAATTCAGAGTACAGAGGTAGTAACAACTAGCTGAACATCTATAGTGTGCTTAAAAAAATATTGTGCAACAATTAACAAACTACATTTTGTTATTTGGACTTTTTTGTGTGGAAATCTTCTTTCACCATTGGTAACTTCACATACAAAAATAAATCTTTCACTACTGCTATTGGCTTCCTCTGGGATAATTCACAAAACACCAGTTTTATTAATACAGATATCATTTTCCAAGAAATAACAAATTATTTACACTGAAATTTTAATCTGTTGTTTGTGGAATATGTGGCTAGGAGAAGCAATTTTAATTATGTAGCCTGGTCCACTTGTAAGCTAAAATTTCCATGAACTAACTTGGAGTATACCATTTCAAAAATATCTGTTTCTGATTTTTTTAAAAATTCCCAAGGGAGGAAATCAATGATACCTATAATTTCATTTCAAGTTGCAGAGGTTCAAGTTTCTTTTCAGATTTATTGTGGGTTTTATTTGGCTCTTGCTTTTTAGAGTTAAAGTTGGACAGAACTTCAGAGAAAAACACATTCTACTCATTGTAAAAATGTAATGTGATGTAGGCTGTTTGCATTAGATCCTGGAATTAGTGCCTTCCACTGTAATGAGCTTTGAAGGCAGAGTACCCAAGAACGTTCTCTAGGAGAGATATGCTCATGCTAGTGAAGCTAGCAAAAATACATCCTTTCTCTAGTTGGGGCTGTCTTTTACCTCTAGAAACAATTAATAGATCCCATGGCTTGGGTAATATATAGGCTTTAAGCCTTAGTGCAAATATGAAGGTTTTTTTCCTTAAGTACTGTTAGAGTCCCTCCTAATGGTTTGATGCCTTGGAAGCAAATCTCCGTAAGTAGCAGTCCTGGAAAATGAAATTAAGTTTGCGAAGGTGCTATGGAAAAATAAATGCACCCTTGTTGAGTCTGAACTTTGCCTTGATTTTATATAAACATTCTTAGATGCACTTTGCTTCCTACATTGCTTTTTGCCTCTCCCATGATAGTGATAAAAAATTGTTTCTATAAACTGCTGGTTGTTTTGGATCACAGTAACATAGTGACTTGAATGAAGTAAGCAACTTCAGCAGCTTAGCTTTTAAACAATTACAAGAAATAACTAATAAAAATATTTTCATGCTAACTTTTCTGTAATTTCACTACTCTTAAACAGGATGTGTGTGTGACTTTCAGAAAAATACATTCAATAATATTCATGTTAGATATCATCCATTTTCAGTAGCTCCTACTGCTCTTTATTCATTACACAGTGCTTGATGCAGTTTCTTAACAGGAGTATAAATGTGATAATAATTTGGAGTTGCTGGAGTTTGGGTAGGTTTTCTTTACTTATTTAAGAAGAAGTAAAAACAAATAATTGTGTATACAACTAAAATACCTCCTAACCATAAGCTAGCAGAAAACTTTAATTTTAAAAACTTCAGCAGTGGTCAAGGCTGCTTAAACTACTCAGTACAGCAGTGTTTTGGCATCACAAGGTGAAGTTGCTGGATGTGGAAGAAGCTGATTTGACTTTTCTACTTTTTTTCCCCCAATATAGTGGTATAACTGTCCTGCAGACAGTGTTTTTTGAAAGTGACATTGTTCCCTTTTTTTGCATTTATTTGTCTATGAACTTGAAATGTTCAACATGTGAATTAGATTAAGGAATACAAGGAAAATGATTATGATATTGGATTTAATTTATTTCAATTTACATCTCTTCTAAAACTGAATGATATTTCATGTGAGAAAGAGGGCACTTCTGTAGCTTGACAAGATTGCCTTTTTCTAACATCCGAGGCCATCTTCAGCCAAACAGTGGAGCTGTAAGCTTCTCAGAGGAAGGTCCAGAGAACTCCTTGCTGAGAAGCCTAAATGGGGGGGTCCTTATCAACTCATCCTTTACAGTGTTAGGATTTGTTGAAGGTGTTAGAGTCCCTTGTGTATTTTCAATGTTTGTTTATATACACTATTTTGAATTTGAGTTGAATTTTGAGTATTTCCAAAGTTGACAGATTCCACAACTTCCCCGGGCAACTTGTTGCAATGTTTCAGCACCCTCACTGTGATAAAAATTTAATATCCTGAAAAAGTTATTTGTATCTTTTTTTCTGTCTTATATTTCAAAGAAGTAGTTTAACATAAATAGGAAATAATTACAGGGATTACCATATTTATATTGTTTGAAATGTAAGCCAAAAGTGGGTTTTTTTATTTGAAAATAGTACTTATTGCAGTGCCTGTTTATTCTTAAGTGTACATTTATTCCTTTAAAATATGCCCAGTCTGTTAGGTTTGTATGAAAGAAAGCCTGTAATATCTATCTCTAATTTCAAACTGAAGATAGAGCTTTCTCCTGTTGTGTTTGGCAGAGTTGAGGGAGTTTTTTAAGTTTGGGGTTTTTTTTAAATTAACCTGCAAGGTTTACGATTTCCTATTTAAACACATTGGCATTCTTCTGTACAGTACAAAATCCTAGTAGAATAAGTGTACTCTTTTTTCTGAGCACTCATTCTTGGCAAGGTTTGGTTTTCTCTTCTCCAAAGACTGGCTTTTGTAGTGCTCTATCTTCAATAGCATTTTTCCATATTCTGAGGTATATTTAAATTACTGTTTGGAATGTTTGATTACTTGATCTATTAAGAAAAGTGGGATATGCAGATTAATTTTACTTTTATAGCAGAATGTATGATTTACAGCATTTATTCAAGATTCATATGATCACTTCTAGTAGAAGAATATAGTTTCTGTAAAACTGTAGAAAAAGCAAAGGAGGTTTACAGAATCCCTTAACCTCTTGAACTTTCCCATGTCATCCTATGAACTCTGAATCTATGGCACTGTTCAAATCAGGAAATGTTTAAAAATGAAAAGTCAAAACCTTAATGTTAGATTTTGTATACAGAACATCCGTGGGTCTTGCAGTTTAACAATCATCTTAATCGTGGTAACATAAGCAGGCTATTGTTAGCACTCACCATTACTTTATGTAAAGTAGCATATGATTTCAGTAGTTTGTTTTCTTGTTATTTCAGCTTTATGACAAAATAAACACAAAATCTTCACCACAAATCAGGAATCCTCCAAGTGATGCTGTACAGAGAGCCAAAGAGGTAATGGCTTTAAATATATTTTTTTTACTTTGAAAGTTTGATTGTATTTAAAGGGGAACATATTTTTCTTCATTAAGATACTGATAAAGTATTCTGGCTCATAATCTGAATTATTTCTGGAATTCTACCATTGCTCACTTAAGTTACATAACAAGTTGCATAAACTTGCAGAATTTCATTATGTCTGTAAGGATTATATATATTACTCAGTTTCATCATTTAACCTTTGCTGCAACAATAGCAGTATTAAAAGAAATACTCCTCTTGGGTAAATGCAGTATTTTTCATGTTCAGTGTATTTATCTGCAGCAGATGTTTGATATTTATGACTTAGTCACATAAAAAGATATATTTCTAGGTATCAGCTTTTTAAATAGAAAAACTGAGTTTATCATGTATAAACTAAGAGCAGACCTAGAAATGCAATGATGGTGTCCCTTTAAGAACAAAGGTAAATAGACACAGATGTTCTTAATTCTTATACCTGAAAAATAGTATTTTTTTGTTTATTTATTGCAAGTAGTATTTAAAAAATAGTTGTGTTATATATTATGAGTAAAAATAAGTACAGTTGTTGGGTGTAATGTCATAGGAGAACACTGTTTATAGTGCTATTAAAATAGAAGAAACAGGAAGACATTTAAACACTATGTAATAACTGAAGTCACAATGATAGGCACCCTGAAGTCCTATTCAGCAAAATTTTCTGGCAGTTAATCCTGGAGGTGCTTCCAGAAGCAAAATACTCTTTCATTGTCCACGTAGCTGCATGTGAAAATGAAGGTGTGCATGTGCTGTGGGGTGCATGCTGAAGGGAAGGCATGCCATCCAGAGGGACCTTGACAGAATTAAGAGGTGGTGAGGACATGCAAACCTCATGAGTTTCAACAAGGCCAAGTGCAAGGTCCTGCACATGGCTTGGGGCAATCCCAAGCACAAATACAGGCTGGGTGATGAGTGGATTGAGAGCAGCCCTGCGGAGAAGGACTTGGGGGTATTAGTGGATGGAAAACTGACTATGAGCCAGCAATGTGCACTCGCAGCTCAGAAAGCCAGCTGTAGCCTGGGCTGCATCAGAAGTGTGGCCAGCAGGTCGAGGGAGGGGATTCTCCCCCTCTACTCTGCTCTTGTGAGACCCCCTCCCCCTGGAGTACTGTGTCTGGTATGAGAAGGGCAGAGACCTGTTGGAGCAGATCCAGAGGAGGCCACAAAGATGATCAGGGGGCTGGAACAGCTCTCCTATGAGGACAGGCTGAGAGAGTTGGGGTTGTTCAGTCTGGAGAAGAGAAGGCTCCGGGGAGACCTGATAGTGGCCTTCCAGTACTTAAAGGGGGCCTGCAGGAAAGATGGGGAGGGACTCGTTATCAGGGAGTGTAGGGATAGGACAAGGGGTAATTGTTTTAAACTGAAAGAGGGTAGATTTAGATTAGATGTAAGGAAGAAATTCTTTACTGTGAGAGTGGTGAGATGCTGGAACAGGTTTCCCAAAGAGGTTGTGGCTGCCCCCTCCCTGGCAGGGTTCAGGGCCAGGCTGGACAGGGCTTTGAGCAACCTGGTCTAGTGGAAGGTGTCCCTGCCCATGGCAGGGGGGGTGGAACTAGGTGATCTTTAAGGTTCCTTCCAACCCGAACCATTCTTTGATTCTGTGAAGTATACAGTTTCAGGCAAATAAGTTATTTACTCCCTCCTCCTCCCCCCAGTGATAAGCTGAAATATGGCTCTGATTTTATAAATTCTGGAGCTTGGAGGTGGGGTAGCAGATGGACCACCTACACTTGATGTCTTTAACAATTTAATTTGTGGAGAGAAGGTTTTATGAGTATTTTTAATTCTGCTTTTAAACTGATTGTTTAAATAAATTGAGACCATGTGTGAAAGTAGCAATTGGTGGTGGTGATGTGTGTCACCTATTAGCACTTCATTTCTGTCTCCATATATTTAGCTGTTGGAGGAATATTGTCAATTTAAAAAAGAGCAACTGTTTCCTTCAAATTTATGATTTAATCTCTCTCAGAAAGTAAGTTGAAATGAGGTGTTCTATCCTCTTGCGGGGAGAACATTCTCCTAAGACCTTTCCTGTCAAAAATATTTTGTGGAATCATTTGGAGATATTCTAACTGACCGGTGAGGGTTTTCATTTGTTTGATTAATAGCTTTCTTTAAAAAAAAGTTACTATTGGCAATTCTGCTTACTTTGCAGGTATTGGAAGAAATTTCATGTTACCCAGAGAACAATGATGCAAAGGAGCTAAAGCGTATTTTAACACAACCTCATTTCATGGTAAGCAAATTCTACTCTTGTTGGGTTAATTTTTTTTTTTAATATTCCTTATATTACAAGAAGCAATTTCCTTAAATTCTGTCTAAAATCTGCAAGTGATGAAACTATATACAATACAGTATACCTACTCACACATATTTCTGCTGGTGTGGCAAAATAGTTGCTATTCCTACTACTGTTGGTTCCCATTGCTGTGCTGAAAAATGTCAGCAGTTTGGAGTAATCCATGAAGTCTTTTGGGGGCACCTATGTTGCACCTAGAAAGAAGAATAAATCCTTTTGGATGTCCATAGGTAGAGCTAGAATCCTTTTTTTTCGCAAGGTCTTGTTATGATAAAGGTGTGTGAGTTCATTGAAAATAAGTGTTTGTTTAACATTATTTTACAATCAATAGATTGTACAGTCTAGTGAATTTGTGTTACATATCAACTCCTACTGTGTCTGTTTCACAAACCTGATTCGTGGGCAGTAATTGTCAGGGATGTGACTGCTTAATAACTTGGTTCAAGTTACTGAAGTCCAGTCTTTCAAAACTGCTTATAGGATTTTTTTTGTTTATGCTGTGGATGAAGTTCATAAATTCAGAAATAAAAGTGCTTTCTTAATCTGCTATACACTATTGTCAGTTTAAAATCATGAATTTGACTTTCCCTAATGCAAGGATTATATGCAGGGGGCTTTGTGGAATTTGCTCACCTGAAAGCTGAATTACTGTAAGTCTGAAGGATAAACCTAATTTCCAGGAAAGAGTGAGCTGAAACCAACCTCATACTCAGGTATAAGATGAAATCTGGATAGCTGCATGTCCCAGTGTGTTCTTTTGATGGCCACTGTAGCTTTGGGTGCATTTATTTTAGTACTTTAAATCAGATCAGGAGTGTGGTTTTGAAGTGAATCCCCTGATTGTGCCCTTACAATGCTTTGGCTTGTATCATGTAAGGGTCTCTGAGCATGCAAACTAGACTCCTTTCAGATAAAATTAAACTCGAAGATGTATGCCAGAAGCCAGTGTAATCCAGCAGCTAATGGGCATTCAGTCCACAGGGCAAGATGGAAGATGGTCAGATGGAAGCTGCAATGTGTTCAGTGTGTACATCGGATCCTCACTAACCCAGTTGTTTTACTTGTTGAGTCATTCCTATTTCATTGCACTAACTGCTAATACAGACATCGGCTTTTTATGTTGTACTCAGCAACACAATGGTATGTCTTTGCCTGGAGATGATACCTGTCCTGAAGTCTGTAACAAATCTGGGTCATCATTTTACAGGAATACTTGCTTGAAATAGAACATAAAACAGGGTGGAATAGTACCAGCCATATTGTGTAAGAAAGATTTATTTAAAAAAAAAAAGGGGGGGGGGGGACCCAAGAACAATACTCTCTGGTACTTAACTTCTTTATTTGGAAATCTGATAGGTTCATTTGATTTCCCTTTTTTGCATAATTACCACTGTATTGCAGAAACCTTAGGCACTGCAGAGAAAGAGCATTTTTTAAGACTAAATTATTTTCAGAGTAGGCATCAATAAAAATGATTGCAGCATATAAAAAAATCATGTATCAAATCAAGTGACAGAAGTGAGTTGGAAATCACCTTTTGTAAGTATATCTATTTCTGCCTGATATCCTCATAAATTTAAAACATCTGTCAGAATTCTTTTCCTGTAATTCTATAAAAAGTATTTTTTTATAAGGACTAAGCAGTAATTCCATAACAAGTATTCTTGATGAAGAGTAATTTCACAAAGTTAGTCTATGGCATCCCAAGCTAAACTGCTAGTTGATGGAGTCCCATTCCCTCGTCCCCTGTTTCATCCTCTCCCTTGCACTTATTTTGACATTATCTGACCCTGCACTTCGGTATTGCACTGTGCTAAACTAGTAGAAAACTTCCCCAACAAAACAGTGATCTGTTTAGCAAAAAGAATTAGGGACAACTGTAATACTGCTAGAGCAGAACGAGCAAGGGGACAGAAACACACAGTCCATTTTTAGGGAGGAATGGCACAAACATGTATAGCAGCAGTTAAATCAGCAGGAATCATACCTGTAGGGTGCAGATACCAGAGTCTCCAGATGACAAAGAGGCAATCCCATCCTCTCCCATCATTCACACTCCTGCTCCCACATACACCTTTTATAAGGTTGCAGACCTTACAAAATTATTCTTTTGTATGGGGCATTCTGCCAAACTTTCCTTCAGAGCCAAAGCCTTTAAAATAGATACTATTAGGAACAGAAATAATTGTATAAAGCGATATTGTCAACCTACACTCACGTGTTTACTAAGCATCGTACAGAGCAATACTCTGGTTAGTAAGTTGCTGAGCTTTGACACAGAGACTGAAGCAATAAGGTGTAGTAAGTAGGATGGTGTGTGTTAATACCTGTATGATAACACTATTTTACTATTATTTTTATTATTATCTAATGTATATACCTAATTGGAAGACAATGCTGTATAGTCTGTCTCATTTACTTAAACAGAGTATTAGTGGTTTAGACTAGGTATAGGCCTTTACAGAACCAAAGCCAATAAAGTATGCGTTTGTAAAGTACTCTTATTGGCACTGAGATCTTCAAGTTCAAAGTTTTTTGTCATTTTAGTTTGGTTTTACCCTTGTGTGCCTTATGGAGTAAGGAATTAATTATTAATTTAGTCTGTACATGCTTAACATTTTAATTTAAATAAATGTATGTAAATTTTGCATAAAGGTCTTTCAGCAGATAAATGATCTAAGAATTCTTTAAAAGATTGTCAAGTACCTCATTTGTTGTGTACAAATTTCAATGAGCTTTTATTCCATTACACAACTTTGAGTGGTTTTTCAAATGTTGCTGGTTCTATTATATGTTTACTGTGTGGCAGCAATTATAGTGTTTGATGTACAAGGAGACTTTTACTTAATTACATGTAGGTTTTACCCATCATCATGTGCCTTCCTACACTGTTCTTTGCAGACAATAATCCTGCAATATGGTAGGAAACAGTTTTCTCACTGAAATCATTTTCACCAGGATTATCTTGTTCTGCAAAAGAAAGGAAGAAAAAAATCAGAATTATCAAAATTAACACAAATGCATGAAAATATCCTTAAGCTAAGTCCAAGAGCAGCCTTTATATTGAATGTTTTCAATATTTAAATTGAGCTTGCTGTACTTCAATATCTGGTGTCTCTGAATCTCTGTTAATTTTTGTTAACACATTTAGAAGTCTTCTAGTATAATTATGAACCTTTAAAAACGTTCAAATCACCATATTTTAAGCTCCTACAAGATGTATATTATTGCTAAAAATATAGTATAAAGCAAAGCAAGTGGATGTAAGAGAATGTAAGGCCCTAAATTACATAAGCAATGTAATATTCAAGTGTGGAGAGTGTAACGGATCCTGGCAGGTGCATGAAGTTAAGTATAGGTAGATTGAGCTGAAGGAAGCACAGAATATCATCCTACTTTGTTAAAGAGTGCTTGCGCCCAAGGCCAAGTCCACACTCTCTCCTAGAATGGATGTTTTTTATAACAGCCAGAGCTAAAGCATGATTGTACGTGGCTGCTCTTGTCTTATTTGAGACAGTTGCAGTGTTCAAATACTATAATGAAAATTAGGCTAAATCCCTAAACCCATATAGGAGTATTCACAGATAAGTTTACACCCCATTAAATAAATAAAGAATTTATTTAATTAGAGTGGTTTAACTTACATATATGGTCCTGATTTCTAATATAAAATGTTGCTTCAGTAGTACAAACTAATGCAGAAGAGTTGTTGCAAGTTTGGTTGACAAAATAAGATGAAAAACAGAAAATGCAGATAAAGGTTAGTATTTAACTAAAAATAGTATTTGTGTAGGTGGGCTTGAAACACTGGAAAAACAGGAGGGAATGTGGGCAGGACATTGCTAGTTTAGCAAATTCCATTCCACCATTATAATGCTGAATTCCCAACTATAGTTTGAAACTAATTTAAGGAAAGGGAACTTAAACTGTTTATGAAGTTATCTTCTATAAAATGGTACACTTAAGAAGTGCTACCTTGGGAACAAATTTAGGATTTTGTAAAGGCCATGAAAATCCCATTTCTGCCTTGAATTCCACTTGAGAAATACATCTTGTAGGGATGGTTTTTATCACTTTTTTTCAGTTAATTTCCGCTTAAACATTTTAATTGAAGACTAAGACATTGCAGAGTCAGATTTCTCTGCCAAAACAAGTTCTAGATGATCAATCTCAAGCCTTGCAAGAGTGATGGGTTTTGCAAGTTAAGAGTTATGAGCATTTAAATTAAAATTAACAATGTGTTAGCTATAATATAGTTTGACCTATCTGCAGTGGTGGCTGATATCTCTGCTATTATAGAGATATTGTAAGAACTAGGCTTGATTTATCAATCCTTATCTGAGAAGCCAGTCCATTTGGGTATAGAGGCAGGACCTCTCTCTGATCCCTGATGAGTTAGTATAGGAGTAGAACTAACATGTTAACATATAAATCGTATTTCGTATTTGGACAGAAGCAAGCTAGCTATGATATACTCATCATTAAGAGTTGAATGCAAATGTGGAATGGATGCGATATGGGGCTTTTAAAGATATCCTGGAGAACAGAGGAATGTCATACCCTAAAAAAGCCTGGTACTATTGAATAATGCTTCGCAAATGTTTATGCTTTGTCCAACTTTTATTTCATGGTACTGTGTTACGCTTTTTACAGTTATACAGGCTTTATGTCTTTGCCCTAGCCTAGAATTCTTACACAGTCAGCTGTTCTGCTTATCAAAGATATTTAAATACATTTAATCAATTTTGTGTTGTACCATTCTTTGCATCAAGAATTAGAGTAAAACTAGTACGGTAGTATTTGAGCAGTTTGTTGGTTGATTGTAATTTTCATCAGTCATTTTGAATTCACTGTGGTTGTGCTGGGTCTCTGCTCTAGGGAAGAGGGAGGATATGGAAGTGATTATGCTAGAAAACAACAAAAAACAGTATTTAATTCTTTCAGTCAATATTGATCCACAGTCTGTCTTTATTAGGATGAAATACCACGGGATCTGAATACCTTTCCATTTTACTAGGGTAATTATTATAGAATAGGTAGCTTCCTAATTCTGTGTCTAGGCACGTAAATATTGATAGCTTAATTCTGACACCTTGAAGGTGTCAAGAAGATGGGGAGAGGGAAGCAGCATCATTCTCACTGAGACATCTACAGTAGCAAATCAGATTTACTCATGCAGATTTCAAAGGCTAGGTATGATATGTGTGTGTGCATTTGCAGTCTGCTGAAGTTTATCTTAGACTCCTTTAAAGGAAAAGTTCCTATATAGAAAGTGAGGCACAAATATTTCTGAAAATTTTCAAAACTACTTATAAGTGGAGGGTATCAGAGATGATAGAAGTCTCATGTTTTGTTGCTGTAATCTCCTCTAGGCCTTACTTCAAACTCATGATGTAGTGGCACATGAAGTTTACAGTGATGAAGCGCTGAGAGTTACACCTCCTCCCACCTCTCCATACTTAAACGGAGATTCTCCAGAAAGCGCCAACGGCGACATGGATATGGAGAACGTAACACGAGTTCGACTGGTGCAGTTCCAGAAGAACACAGATGAACCAATGGTATGGAGAGAACCTCAGTATTTTTCTTGACTCTGTACTAGTAAAGACCAGTATTATAATGATTTTAATGACGGTTTCTGCACTTTGAAGTAGAGATGCCAGTATAATTGGAATAGTTCAGCAGCCATTGTAGATGCTTATCCTCCTGTGTATATCCTTAACTTAAAATGCTATGTGTACATTCATACTACTGCTGTACCACCAGAGGTGGTTTTGTTTAAAAACAACCTTGTAGTAGTTATAGCAGATAAAGCTTTAAACCAAACTGGACACTTTGCACCTCAAAGTGCAAAATCACATTTTTAACAAACCAAAATCTTATATGCTTATATATTAAAGTATTGCATCTTCTCTTATAAATAATATCTGGTTTTATTGCTCATACTTAAGCGATGGCCAAGTTTTTATTTTAACCTTAAAATTTATACCCTGCCTTCAAGCTTTTAGAATAAGTGACTGTTCTTAACCACTTAAGTATCACACTGCTTATTCTTTTATTTTAAAGTTGTAAACATTTCTTTTTTGTAGGGAATCACTTTAAAAATGAATGAGCTGAACCATTGCATTGTGGCAAGAATTATGCACGGAGGAATGATTCACCGGCAAGGTAATCATGCGTCATGAATAGTTTGGTCTTCAAACACAATTACTTTGATGATTTTATACAAACTGTGTAATAGTACATACTCCTCATTTTGATTGCTGCTATTCCATAGTCCTCTGTATCTGGATGGAGTCCTGTTAACTGCCTTTATTACCTTCCAGTTGCAGATGTCTGCCAGTGTTGGGATGAGCACCCACTATGTTTCACTTAGGCCTTAATTAGGATAGTGGGGGTATAGCTCAGTAAGAGATTGACGTGTCAATAACTTCTGGAGCTGTACTTATTTAATCCTCTGTTTAAAAAAAAAAAAAAAAAACACTTGCAAAAACAAAAGATCTTTGTTCAACAAAAAATTTAAATTTATACATGTATATTCTTGAGGATCTTTGTACTTTTGATGTTGAGGCTCATAAAAATGGTTTTTGAAATATTTCTTGTGCCTAGAACTTGAATCTTTATTTTCGGTTTTCACTGCTATAGCAAACCCTGCAAACATGCATCTTTTTTCATCTCCAGTCTACTCCTTTTCCATTTTGTGTGTCCAGATCAGGTGTCAAAAATAGCTGGGCTTTGTCCTAGTTAAAACAGATTAACTTCCCTGCTAGGTTGTTAGCTGCAAGTTTGGATTGCACCCTTAAAAAGTTTACTTTAGTTTTTACAATTTGCCATCTTTTGCTGAATACAAAAATTTTCATCATTTGTCAGACCAAAGGTCCTTCTAGCCTACTGTTCTATTTCAAAGGAAGCTAGGAACAGGTAATTACAAAGACAAAACATAAAACAGGAAAAGGGTACAGTGATCCTTTCCCTGATATATTCACTTTGTCTCTCTGATGTGATCAAACTCGTCAGGAAGCAGGAAAGATAAAACTTCTCATACAAGCAAAGGTGCAATTCATATATATTTATATATTCCTTTAGAGGACCCTCTGAATTTAAATTTATTTGGCTTCTAAAAGTGAATTTTAGGAGGAGATTAAGATTCACGGAAGAAAATTTTCTTCCAACTGTTCTTAGGTAGGGGTGATCCTCTGCAGAGTATTGTTTCACGTGACTGTGTTCCATAACGGGGGTAATAAAACCTTTAAAACCTGTGAAAACTGGGTAAAAAATCTAACTATGTCCATTAAAAGTCTGTTCTTTTATTTTTTAATTGTATAGTGTATTTTATTTCTAAAGATTTGGGAAATTTAACCTATTCTATATGTGCTTCATCTAAGGTAGCTCTTCTGCACATGGATTTAGTTCAAAAAGGACCTATACTTCAGTGTTTCTGTATTATTGTCATTTTTTAAAAAAATGTTTCTAATTTTGTTAGTGTCCTAGATGCCTCTTAACTTCACAGCTTCATTCAACATACCTATATTTAGAATATTTTTACTGAATAGAACAACACAAATGTAAGTTCACACAGATCTCAAGCACAACACTTCTTTGAATCCTATTGACAGGGTCTGTAGCTTTTACTTGTTTTGGAATTTTTTTATGTTGTTGTTTCTGCTGTCCCTCCTGCTGTATGGAAAACTGCCAGGCAATAACAGCAAGGCCCAGATAATAGATCTACTGGGAGAGTTACAGGAACTGTATCATTTCAGATCTAGCAATATTAAGTACAAACTGCACAATTCCCAATTATGAAATAGTAGCTGCTCTGAAGTCTGCCTTCTGTCTCTATGCCAGCTGTATCTAGTACTGATGATTAATAGCTGTCAGTATTCAAAAGGTGGGAGAGTTGAAGGGGGAAGATAGGCTTGTAAAGATGCTATCTACCTGCACCTTCCAGAGAATTCAGCTCAATGAAAATGAAACACCAGTCATTAAAAAAATCAGTCTTTTTGTTGACCTGTCTGCTTTTTTAGGATGAGTAAATGAATTTTATCTTAGATCTCAGGCTTTTAATTATTTATTGGCTTTCACCTTTGTGACTGTACCTTAATTTAGCTCAGTTGCCCACTCACTTTTTACCTGTGGATACTGATTGGACTACTCATACTGTAAATGTTATTTGCAGGGGGTCTGCATATAGCCTGAGTACTCAGCAGCTGTCAGTATCTTAGCCCATGGGGATTTTGCTGCCGACTGGTTTTGGGGCATACGTGCTTACATGTGAATTCTTTCTTAAAATGCATTTAAGAAGAGGTCCCAATATGGCATTTTAAAAGATTTCCAAAGAACAAAGAGGACTTAATAGCTGCCCATGTAACCTTCACCAGAAAAACATCAGTTCTACATTGTCTATGCTACATTCTCGAAGTGATTTACTGTAAAACTCACATCAATTTTTAAAACACTGATACCCTTAATAAGTTTTATTCAATTTTAACAAAATGTGTGTGATGACTTGGCAAAAATATTATTATATGTTCACAACCTTTCACTTTCCAAGCTACAGAATTTTCTTTTGGCTACAAAATACATTTCTGAATAGGAACTTAGAGAATTTGTTCTCTCTTCCTAATAGGGTCGGATTTCTCATAGTTCTGTGCAGAGCAAGAGCACACACTTCCTGAAACTGTCTTCGTTCTGGCTTGCAAAAACAAGGAAATAATTTACTCCAGAAATACATCCATTCTTAGTTATTACAGATGTGTTATAGACCAATAAGTCATTAATAGCTTAAGTTCTAAATAAACATTGCAATGTCAATAGAAAAGGAACCAAGAGCAACCAAAATTCAAAGGTTAAGCACAGGTATCATGGGAGCTTCAAATAGTACAGAAGACTTGTTATTCAAAGATGTCAAGAATACTCTTTTCTAACAAGAATATTTATAAAGAGTAAAAAGTTTCTGCAAATAATAGAAGCTTCTTCTCTCAGATTGCAGATGTCTTCCTGTGGTTTATCAGTGCATCCACTCCCAAAACCAGGATGACAATCTGCTGCTAAATGTCCATGCTTTATTCCCAGCTTTTATGTATACTGCTCTATTCCAGGCATGAACAGAACAATATTCACTTCTGTCAGAGTAACAGAAATGGGAAGTGGTCCAGGAGAGAGGATTTTATTCAAGTGCACTATTGAAATTATTTGATACAGGGATATTATTGAGTCTGATTCTCGTTCCAGTATTTCATTCCATCAGATTTATGTTTTGAATAATGCCAAAGAATCTTTATAATATTCCAGGGCATATGCTCTTTCCGCTTCAGTATTATTGTTTAATAACAATTACACTTACTTCAAACACAGTTTAATTTTGGCATAATATAGTCAACATAGAGCCTGGAATAATTTTTTAAGAATAGAGCCATGGAGTAATTTTTTAAGAATTGGATATTGAATGCCTTTCTGAGAAAGTCTGCCAAAACTCAACTTTCAAGGAGTTTCACTAGAAATTTGGTCATTAATATTCTAGATGTGAATTAGAGCAATTTGAAATTCAGATGCAGGACTGTTGCATTCCCATTCAGTAAACTATTAATTGTGATAATTTTTCCACTGAAGAGTGGAAGAAGAATTGTGATGAGTCCTTTTTTATAATTTCCCTATCAGCAGAACAGCTCCTGTAGAATTGTTTGGATCATTTAATGTGGCTGAAGGATTTACTCTTGAGAGTACTGAAAGTTTTTGTAAACTTTGGGCTCTCTCCTGTAGCACTGCCAAGTGAGCTTTTGTTTTGAAGAGAGCCCAAAGGGAATCATAGCAACAGAGCTTTTCAAGATTCTTCTCCATGGTTCAGGCTGTCCTTGTGTTTAGCAGGCACATGGTTTGATTTTCATGCATTTGTTCACCTGGAAGTTTTGCTTGCGTGGTATTCTTTGGGAAAAAAAAATGACTATTTTGTTTCAGGAAAGGAATTTTAAGGGGGTTTTGGGATTCTAGTTGATTGACCTTTTTCAGCTAATTTTCCAAATTAGGAAATGTTTGGCAGTTGCTAGTTTTCCAAATAAGGGTAATTATATTAGATACAGCAATTGTATTAGGTACAGTATTTAGAAAAGGATACTTGCACAAATTACTTAAATCATGCAGCAGAAATGAACATATGTGAAGTTAATGATCTTGTTGTATTTCATTATATATTAAAAACATCTTCTGGATAATAATAAACCATGGAAGGTTTTTTAGAGAACTGCTAGAGAATTAGGTGTGCTTGAGCTACTCAAATCAGAAATTATCATCCAAGAAGAGCATCCCAGGTTGCTCCTAATCCCGAAGATAGTTATTTCATTTGCTGCCTCCTCTCTTTTGAGCTTCTGTAGTGTCTTAGAGCCATGTTGTAGCATGCCGTTACCATCCCAGCTTTAGCAGGTCAGTTTATGACTTGCCTAAGCTGGGTAGATGTTTGTTTCATCATCTGGCATTGTAGGTAGTCACACCAATCATTACATTCAAGGTGAAGTCAAGTATACGTACAGAAAATGTATACTGCAACTATGGCAAATCAAAATCAGAGAAGTGAAAAGAATACAGTGGTCTGATAGATAAAATTAAGACTACGTCCAGAAACCAAACTGCATTAAGTAATCATCTGATAAAACACTGCTTGAATCTCTCTGTTGAATGTTTCCAGCTAGCTAGTCGCAGGTGACTTTATTTTCAGTGTTTGGGCTTTTGCAGTGTCCTTGTAAGGAATTGATGTTTCCCTCATGTACTTCATAGGGTGCCTGGGCATCTCATGCTGGTGTATTGGCTGCACTCTGAAAGACAGATTTGTAATCTTTGGTTGCTAATGCATAGCTATCAAAGTCCTTTTCTGAATCTAGCCAAAAAAACTTATTTTGATGTTGTTTCATATTTATGCTTTTGTATGAATACTAGTACTGTTAAAATTATCTCAATTTGTCAAAACAAGTTTGAGGTGATTGTATGCTTTGCTAACTCCACAGGTACGCTACATGTAGGGGATGAAATCCGAGAAATAAATGGAATCAGTGTGGCAAATCAAACTGTAGAACAACTACAAAAAATGCTTGTAAGTGCCTGAAATCTTTCTCATGTTCTTTATAAAAGTGCCTGGTTTATTTTGACAAAACTTTTATGTAATTGCACTGTGACTTCCCCTTTTTTCTTCTATTCTTGATAGCCTGCATATGCATGTATCACAAAGTCTTCCTGTGTTCAGCTGATAAAGCATTCTATGGGCTCTCCCCTGTTTTTTAGTAGTGGCTTTTTGCACCTTATACCCAGGAATAGTAGAAGGCACCTCCAGGTGTCATTTTATTTATTCCATTTAGTCCCACAGAAAAGATCACTGACACCAGTCACAGGTGACAGATGTATTTCTGAACAGCTCTTTAAAAAAAATTGAGTAAGGGATGTTCCCCAAACTCCAGACACTTGACTTTAGCGTATAAGTCTTCTACGTTTTACAGAGTTTTTTTCTAATGTCCGAGTGTCCTTTGTTGAAATGCAGGAGTTTATTCTTTTGTCTCTAGTGAACATAACAGAAAATACTACTTTCCTCCCATTACTCATCCCAAGTTAGTCTATAAAAATCATGCCCTTCTTTTAAATCAGTCTACACCAAGTACAGTCACTGAGTGTACTGTGAGAGAAAAGAAACTTTTCTTGACTGTTGATAAATTGCTACACAAATACAAAGACAATAAATCATAGAACCATTCAGGTTGGAAGTAACCTCAGGAGTTCTCCAGTCCATTTTCTTGCACAAAGCAGGATCAACATTGTGTGCAGCCCAGGTTGCTTGGGGCTTTGTCTGGTTAAGCCTTGAAAATACCCAAGGACAGGGATTTGACAGGACAGGTGCCTCTTTGGGCAACCTGTTCCAATACTTAATTATCATCGTAGGAAATTCTTACATGTAGCTGGAACATCCCTTCTTACAATTTATAATTATTTTGGCTCATAGTTATTGATGCTACAAAGAAAGTAAAAATTATTTTGAGCTCAGACAGTTTGGCTTTTTGCAGGGAAACTCCATCTTTTGGCCTTGCTGTTAGTGTCAGTTTGATATTCTATAACACTTGCAAATTTTTCTGCACGCTACCTTGAGATCTTGGATGCTGTCACTAAACCTTTTGTTGTGTCCAGAACCATATAGACAAGGTTAAGTGAGTCCAGGCAAATATGCGGGTTTTTTGCTCACAATAAGCCAATCAAAGAAAGAAAGGGGAAAAACTCCAAGAACACTTGTAGTGATCTGCTGACCTTTCTGCCCAGATCGACTTCTACATTGTCTGCCATGCAATGGCACTTATATTTAAACTGTCATTTAAGAAAATGTGACTGAGCAAATATGCTGCCACAATCTGCTGCTATTCTGCAGTTACTACTTATTATGAATATTCTTATACTACAGTAAATGCAAACTAGCAGACCCCATGTTCTGTTTTGATGAGTATTTCTTACATTGCTACCTTCAGTACAGTAACATGTAGCTTTCCAGAAACTGTGAATATGTTTTTGCTATTTAATAGGTATGATGAAAGGGAAGAAGATGTCACTTTAGTTAGCAAAGACTCTGTGGATCACAAGAATATAGCTCCAAAGAAAAGATTGACATGAAAGAAATATACACATCTCTGAATGTCTCAACTTAAAATACAGCTGTAAGTTCTAGGCATTTGAAAACTGGTCAGGCAAACAAGCTAATAATGTATGTTTATCTTTTAGATTGAGAGACAATTTAAATGTTTATAAGTGAAATAACAGATTAGCTATAGCATTTTTGCTTTTCTGAATACTTTAGGAGAACATACTGCTGCTCACGAGCTATGATGCTTTCCTTTCAAGCATTAGTGATTTGGAGATTTTATCTTTGGTGCCTTAGTCTTTTAAGAAGTGCTTTTCTTTTTGCAGAGGGAAATGCGTGGAAGTATTACCTTTAAGATTGTGCCAAGTTATCGCACGCAATCTTCATCCTGTGAGGTAATGAATTTAATGAACCATCCTATTTCTTCCTCAGTCCTGTAACTAACTGCCTGCTGATGGCTGAATGTTACTGCTTTCTGGGAAATTGTTTCTGCCTGTCCTGTTAGATCACGCACACCAATTTTACAACAAAGATAACGGAACATGAGTAGGTCCCACCTACCTACTCAGCCCTGCCTTCATATTCATCTCATCAGCACCTTAACTAACTCTTTACAGCCTATTAAATAAAAAAAATAGTAAAGGGCATCCTTAACTGATGCATTTAGGAAGCCCCTTCAAAAAAATTACAATTTAAACTAATTCTCCAGGAAGTCTGTTATAAAGTTCCTAACCTGAGGAACAATCCTCCTCTTTTTAGGTATTAAACATTATTTTACTGGTTTGGGCTGTTAAGGGTTAATTGAAGAATCTGTTTCTGTATAACCCTGTTGAGGTAAATTTGTGATGGTTGTCTGTAACAGTTACATGTGGCTTAATATTATGTTTCCATGAAAAAAAGTTATATTTTCATTACAGAAGAAAAACAGGTTTGGAGTTAGTTGTTGTTGAACCAGGAACTTGGTATTATGGTTTTTGCACAGTAACATTTAATACCCTTCTGCTCACAAAGTTGTGTTCCAGATTGCAACTGAAGGGAATTAAATTCTAGAAAATGGCTACTTGACAGAGATACTGTTCCAATTTAAGCATACAGATGGCATATGCACTGTGTAGATGATGCCAGTCTTTCTGTGCCACATGCTTAACTGCACAAACAGTTCCCAAATTAGAATTCCAAGAGTGAAATCACAATCCCTGTTGAAGTCAAGCACCCTTGGAGCTGTGATTTCACCCTAATTGTGTTTGTGTCTCAACAGATGCTAGAACACACAGAAACTGCTATTGTGATTGTCAGAACAATCTATTGCAAGAAAAAAATTACTGCTTTTTGGTTGCCTTCTATACTTCTAATAGAAGTCAACAAGAACTAAAAGATTTTAGAGGTAGAAGGTTTGACAAATTTTCACCTGTGAGGTTGATTTTCTTAAAATCATTAATATGAAAGCAGAATTTTTTTCATGAAATGCAAAGACTTAAAAAAAAAAAAAAACCTCAAATAGAAATTCTAGAGCATGCTGATGAATTCATGTGTTCACTTCTGTGCTGTAAATAGCAGTGATAATAAAAGATATCTCACTTCCCAATATTAAAATACAGAAACTGGTGAAACTATAGACCTGCTGGGAAGATTATTATTTGGAAAAAATAACTCATCATACACCTTTAAATTAATACCATCAGTATCATTTTAGTAGTAACAGGTCATCTCTTTTCCTTAGCTTTCTGTCCTTAGGTTCTTCATGACTATTTCACAGGAGAGAGGAAAATGGACTCTTACCTTCCTTTGAGAAAAAACAGCAAAACTAAAAGTGTATGATCAGAGACAGAGGGGAAAAAAAACAAGCATGTAAAATTATAACACTTTGTGACATTTAGCATTCATTTGATCAGAGGTGGCTGAGTCTGTTCCACCAGCTTGGCCACACTATGAATTTGGCTAGATTTTCAGCTGTCACAAGTGTACACAAAAAGTCAACGTTTTTAAATCATCTTACTGAAGCATCACCAGTCCTTTGTTACAGAGAGAATTTTTTTCACTGAATTTTTCAGGATTATGATTCAGATGATGAATCAAATCCTTAACCATTGATAAAGGCTAAAAATAAATGTTGAATGACATTGTAAGTCACAGAAAACTTGCTTCTCGTGCTTACAAGATAAATTCAGAGATACTGGGACTTCACTAGTTTAATCTTATTAGTTAAAGTATTTTTTGGCAATATTTCAGTATAAATTTATATTTGGTTCCCCCTTCCCTTCCATCATGGACTGGTGCTACCTTAGTGTAGTTTTACTAGAAGAGGAATATAAAATGGAATCAATAACTGGGGTTTTTTTGAGGCTCCTACCATGATCACATAATTGGATTGCAAAACATCTTGTCAATCTTGAATAAGAAAAACTAAATGTGAGTAGAATCAGAGGTGATCTGCTGTTTCTATAGAATCTGTGTATGCCTTTATATACAGGGGGGTATGGGATGTTAATTTTTATAAATAACGGAGATTTGCATTTTAAATAAATGAGACTTGCATTTCACTTGCTATATTTTTCTTTTTTTGTAAGCATTGAAGGGTTATAGTGGTCTTTTCTAAGTATTAAACCACTTTTGCCTATTTAGGGAAGACTTGTCCCTATGGTATGTAGTAGTAACATAGTAAGTAGTAGTACCAAAGTGTCACTAGGCAATTTCCAAAATCTCAACTGAATGACTTCAAGTTCCTTAGGGATTTGAGGCTTTGCCTGCTGACGTGCCTTCCATTCAATTACCAGGCCTTCTATTTCATGGCGTAGACTTTGCTTAAAAACATAATACTTATGAATACTTGCATAAAATTTTGATCATACTGTGCGATGACCCATTTAGTCATTGGTGTGGCAAATGGCCTGAGTTACTCAGACGTCTAGATAACACAGTGGCCAGGATGTTGTGTTTTCTGCTTCAGATACCCAGGAAATTACAGACTTACACATATATGAACTTAAGTAATTATTGCAACGCATTCTTCTTATGGCTGATGACTGCATATGCTATTTATACATTTCAGCTTTATCCAACTGAGTAAGCATTTTGCTCTAGTTATATTTGCATTCTTACTTTGTACTGACAAAACAGCCTGAGTAACTTTTTATAGTGTCAGATATTTGAGAATGGTGAGGCGAATGCTTTTTTTTAAAAACAAAAAAACTTTCCTTATAATCATTTATGTTTCAGATTGTCTTTGTGAAAGCCTTAAGTTGTTTCATTGAGAAGAAAAGCCTTTATATATATCAGATTTTTAAAAATCTGGTGGTAATCACCATGGATTTTTTCCCCTTATTCTTGCAATGTTTCCATTAGTGCTCAGACTGTAAGACTTTTTATAGACATTTTTGCATCTGTATTAATAATACAAGACTTTTTATAAGACTTTTTTTGCATCTGTATTAAAAATACCACCAGAAGGGTTCCTTGAGCAGGACTGAAATTGAGATGTATTTTCAGGTTTTTGGAAAGTCTCTTTTTTTTGTGGATATGGCAACTGTATAATTAATCTAGCTGTTCTTGTCAGTGTCTAATTTGATCAGGCTATATCTAGTAGACGTAATTGATTTCTGCTATAAGATTGCATCTCAAATGCATTGATTTATCATTCATAATCCACACCTAAGAACAAGGAATCATCAGGAGACTAGTTTTGTGATTGTTTCCTCGAAGGCTTCTGCTGTGATGCTTCAACTGTAGAGCAAGTATTCAAAAGACTGCTGTTTTGTTATTTGGCTTGGGGCTAGACAAGGTTGGGAAGTCTAGATAGTCATGTTATACTGAAATATGCTGATAACACTTCTATACTACTCAGAATTGCTGTATCCTCCAAGTGTTTTTCTGCTTTTATCCCAGAGAAAATAAAACTAGGAGAAGAGAACTAGGGCTTTTTCTGATTTACTGGAGAAACAAACTCAGAACCAAAGGCGAAGTTTTTCCAGTTCAATTCTAAACAGTCCTGGCATTCCGCAAGGATCTCTTTATTCAGTGATTTGTCTCCTTACACTGCGCAAAATACAATTTTTCTCTTAACTTTAGAGTCTGATATTTTTGGAAAGAAAGACCAGGTCCCTAGGAAATTAATAATCTAAATACCTTTAAAATTGTGGCTGAACTCCCTAATTATTTAAAAATTGTATATATGTCTTCTGACTAGCTTGATAGATTAATTTCTTACAGTTAGTACTGAAATCATCAGTAGCACTGAAAATGTGTATTTTCCTTAGTATGTTGTGATGAAGTTTGCTTTGAGTAATATGCTGTCTTCTGTTGAGAACTGTTGGAGGGATACAAATCAAAACATTCTCAAACCAAGAAAATTTCCTTCAAAAGGCGAAGCCTTCAAGGGAGTCTGGAAATAGTGGCATTCTCCAAGATACTCTAAATTTGTTTTCCTCCAAATGGCTTGGGTGCTTGCATCACTTTCCAAAACTTTCCCTTGCTAAACCATCACTTTACTATGATAGCAGATCATAACAAACTAGGTTTACAAAAAAAAGAAAAAAAAAAGTTAAAATTAATTTTTCACCTTTTTGAAAGTGAGAAAATGGCAGAGACAGAATTGCAGAGCAAGCAGAACATTTCTTTATAAAAGAAAGAAGTCACTGCTTTTTTGGAAAAATTATCTCCTAGCTGCTATTTGATAAAGGTGGTGCTGATAATCCCATATACAAAAAAAAATAAAAGAAAAAAACAGAAAAGAATAACAGTTCCTTCAGGCTTTTCTTTTTTATTTCTTCTTTTTTGAGTAATGGATAGCTTATTTGGCCTCATTTGAACATTTTAAATTTGTTATGCTGGAGTGATTTTGTAAATAGAATTAAAGCTGACTTCCCTCAGTCCATTGCACGTTGCCAGTAGTTGTGGGAGCCAAGTGAGCATTTTGTTCTTATGCATGTAACAGAAGTACGCAGACTTGCACACTTTGATGCACAATGATTTTACAGCCATAATATTGTCAGATGTGTCTTCAACGGTGTTAAAATCAAAGCAAGCATCTAGATAGCTACATATGGAACTTTCTGTGAAATCATATCTAATGAGTCCACAAAATGCAGAATTTCTACATGAGTTTGTTGCACACCAAGTGTACAGGCAGCAAGAGGGATAAAGTATTGCCTGTCACTTTAACTTTTCTCGGTGCTTTAAAGTAGCTATGAGTACTGTCGCATAATTAGTATAAATTCAAGAATATTAGTAGAGGACTTTTACTTGATTAATGTTGCATGAAAATTTAGCTTCAATTCTGGTTTTATATTTGTTCACAGAGGGCACTTGTATTGATAAAATGTGACGGGGATAATTTTGTTTTCTTCAAAAACTGTTTTAGCTCTTTTTTTTCTCCAATCCTTGACAATATGCAAAATTAGAATCATAGAATACCAGCTTGGAAGGGACCTCAAGGATCATCTGGTCCAACCTGTCTTGGCAAAATAGATTATGTTCCGAATTTCCTTTGGGGATTTTTTTTTTTCACCGTGTATTTTAGTGAATTATTTTATTTCCTGAAGGAGGTGTCTCAATTATCTGATCTTATGGAATTAAGTATTATGCAATCAAAATGGCATGTGGAAAAGATTGCTCTATAAGTGACTTTCTTGCCTTTGCAAAATCCAGTCAGAAATTCCTGTTATCCTTTGTGTAGAATTTCCCAGTATGCACTCTGCATCTGCGGTCTCCTCACTGAAGTGTAGGACCACATTGGTAGTCTGAGTCAAGAGAGGGGGCCTTTTTAAAGTGATATATTTTGGTACGGTTTAATAATTTTAAACCCACAAGAATGCTGGAGGAAAAAAACCTCAGTGTGATGTAAAATGAATGAAGAAAGAGAAGAGTATCCAACTTCATTCTCAGGTGTTAACTTCAGCGTCTTTGAGGCACTGCAGAGATATGCATCTCAGAGTAGAAACTGATCAACAGTGATCTCCACCACATAGCTGAAAAAAGATTTATAAACATATTTAAAATGGAATGGAATATGTACCTCATTTCAGGTAATTACCTAAGACACTGACTAATGGCCTTTAGCATTGTCAGCCACATGAGATCTAAGAGGTCCCAGATACTGAGACATTAAAAAGCTATTTGATTGCTAAGGCAATGTCAAAATATTTATTACCTAGGATACATCAAAATGTCAAACCTTAATCTCAAACCATGGAAAAACTTTCCAGATTTATGGAGTTTTTAGTGTGAAAACTTTCACAGATGAAGCAGCTAAGCAAATGGTTGTAAGGCTGTGGATGTAACTGTTCTTTTAAATATATCTGTGTTCCTGTGATAGTGTTGTGTTGTTAATGAACCTTGTGTCTTATTTCAGAGAGATTCCCCCTCTACATCCAGACAGTCCCCAGCTAATGGTCATAGCAGCACTAACAATTCTGTTTCGGTAAGATTTCCAGTTCCACACAGAGCAAGTGTGAAAGTTTTGTTGGTGCTCATCTGCCATTACTGTTATACTTATTGTGTGGTCAGTGGAAAATTCTGTCCTGCTAGAACCAAGGTTATTACATATGTAACTCCCCGTTTTCTTTTTTTTAAGGGTTTTTTCCAACATATTCTCATTAAAAGCCATGTAGTGAATTAAATGTTAGTAACTGTAATGTGACAGTCCAGTCATCCTTAAATCATTGTTAGCAGTTTCCTCAAAACTAAGCAAAGGTTTAAAGTGAAAGTTTTGTTTCCATCCTGAAGTTTGGAAGCAGTGTTTGAAGAAGGAATAACTGTGCAGTTGGTATTTCAAGACATTTTAGGCTCTTTTAAGTTTTGTGTTTTAAGAGACCTCTGGAACATGTACTGGTTTCCGCTATCTGAGTTAATGAATTGGTGTGCCCTCTGCTGTTGTGGTACGTGCACATACTTTGTGAAATATGAGCCTTGCCTGGATATGAAAAGCAAAAGGAAGTGGCTTTAAACTGCACTACAAACCAAGCTATTATCATCACATCTTTAACACAAAGTACTTCTGTTTCATATATATTCAGGTAGAAAGGTGCTGTTGATCTCCTGTTTTTTCTAAAGCATATTAATGTTAAAATTTGTGTTGTTTATCATTTGTCATCGTTTGGACCAATGTAGTAACTGTACATGCAAGTTTCTTCAGTAAGAGTGCTGTCAATATCATGAGTTCATGCGGCTAGCTAAAAAGAAAACAAAACTGAGTAACTGCTCCTTTAACTATTGAAAAAATTACAACTCTGAAATTATTTGCCACAAGGTTAAGTGCTTATTAATTAATACAATGAAAAATAATTGTGTGGATAAAAAATTTAAGACATTTTTTTGAATTAAATTGAATTTGTAACATGATTAGTAGTTATAATCTTATTCCTCGGCACAATTAATCACATTATATATTTTTAATTATCTTTTTAATATTTATAATAGCCAACCTTCTCTTAAAAACAAGACTAAGTATTAAGTGGAAAAGGCATTCACATAAAGAGCCTCTTTCACTTGACGGTGCTTTTGTGTTGAAGATGATGAATTAATTATTAAAAAGCACATTCTCTATCTGCTTTAACTTTTTACCTGCTTTCTTCAGCTTGCTGCTAAACAGCCTGGGTTTGATTTTTTCTTTAAGAAAAAAATATTTCTAAACATGGGTCAACGCTTTATACTTTTGTCTGACTTACCATTTTACTGTGATGTAGTATGAATCACTAACAAATGGTGTTGTATACCCTTAAAAAGTAAAATGAAAATTTCTTCTCCTGGGTTGACTTTATTCTGCAGGACTTGCCTTCGACAACACAACCAAAAGGACGACAGGTGAATAGATATCCTCCATGGGAATTTTTGTAAACTTAGCTGCTAATGAACATCCCTGCTTATCTTTTTCCCCCTCATATTCTGTATGTGCTGGACTAAAACATTTAAGCTTGGAAAATTTGTTCCATTTTTTCATTTTTCTTTTTAACTCATTTGTTTGTGACTAATTCAAAATAGCATTTTTTTCATGTGTCTATATGTGTGAGAGTTGCAAAGTCATTGTAAATTTAACTGGAGATGTTGTTTTAGTTCAGAATGCATTAATAGATTTACTGTTATGCACTGACCTGTGCATCTTTTCATATTGGACGAAAGCTCAAATTTGTATTTCAGTTGAAATGGAAACTAGTAGGGCAAGAGTGTAATACTTTACTCTAAAACACTGTACTGACAAAGATTCTAAAGCTTGAGTTTGTCTATAACTAATAATTAACATTAGCAAAGCTCTTCAAAGAAAAACATTAAGGACAGTCTCTATTAATGCTTAGTAAGTCTGAAGATAGCCTCTTAAATTTTCAGTCCTAAGGCCCAGAATCAGTAACCTCCCTTACCTGTGTTACCTTGACCTGATGGTAGTACATGTCATCAGGGACCAAAGAAAGATCTTCCCTCTCCAGTGAATCCCAAGAAATGCCTTAAGGGCTTTGCAAAGGATTCTCTATGATTTTGCAATTTTAAGAGTTTTGGGGGTTTTTTGCTGCAGCCTCCAAATCAACACATACCATCAAGTGATTTGTGATTTACCTTCAGTATCTGCTCCATTTATATACAGCCCTTCCAGAATCTGCCTCTGAATCTTTAACCGTGGACTCAACCTCTTTCTCTACCAACTCTTGCAATTCCATTCAAGAGTCAATTAACTCCATGATCTGTTGTCTTTTATACTACTGTCTGGTTAAGTTGGATGGAATATCTGTTATAAGAATGTATTGCTCTCACTTAGTTTTCCATTTTTAAAGCTTACAGCTTTATAGTTCTTTCAGCTTTCTGTTGTCTTCTGAAGTTTCCAGCTGCCTGAATGTAATTCTGGAAGGGCTCCATGAAAGACCTTCCAAACTGTTGTGTTAGGTTTTTGTTTGCCTCTCATATGGTGTTTTTCCCAGCATATTTTTCTGGTAGCTTGCCATCCTTGAAGACAGTAAGGGCTTGGATAACAAATACTTTGCTATCTGTAAGGAAGTCGGTAGCATTCCATGCACTGCCAATATATGGTGGATAATGGCTCAAACTGGAGCAGGGGCTTGAAAAGCAAAGATGTTTCTAGATGGTAAAAATACTGCTTACGTTTCTAGACCTTTAGATGAGGTTGAGGACAAATAAGGGATTGGTTCAATACTGATTACTTCATAGAAAGCCAATTACTAAATGAACCTAGTTGGTTGCAAAATATCCTATTTTCCAGGTGATTAAAAGAAATTGGATTGCTCGTCTAAACTCACACACTCAATGTACAGCAGAACAAGGGTCAGATTTAGTAGATTAAAAGTTGAGTTCTATATTGATACTATCTTCTCATGCTCTCACTGTAAACAGATAAAAATGCATCAGGTACATGATAGTAGTGATTAGCCATTTTAAGTTCATTTATTCATATGTTGGGTTGCAGATTGGAACTTTTTAAAGTGCCATGATTAGTGCTAACACTGCATAGTTACAGCTATTTATGGAGCCAGATTTGAGCAAAGTTGAAAATTGTTACTGTTTAAATGAAGGATATTACTTTGCAATGTAATTTTTTTAAAAAAGCTAGTTAATTTTTAGTAAGAAAATCAGCAGTAAAATATACATGGCTGTCTGAGATGCTATAGGGTGGTGTTTGAAGTTCATAATCTGTAGAAATTGCTCATCTTGGACATGACATTTAATTCTAATTTTAAGATCCTTGGATGCATCAGGGCTGTAATTAGCAACCCAACCTGGAGATCACTTTTATTTTTATTTTCTAGGGTTGAGACCTCACTAACATGCAAAGCAGGGATTGGTATTGTGAAGTCAGAATATGAATACTTTCTGTTAATGTTCCTTAGAGAATAACTCTCAAATCTTTAGTTTTCATTTATACGGGAGTAGGCTTTTACTGAAAAACCCATGCAGAGAATTCCCAGATACCTCCCAAGTAACTGTATGTGATAGGTGCAACACAAGAATTCCTATTTAATCTTTTAAAAAGGTACTAAAATTTCAGTCTTAAATACTAAAGATCAGTAATGTAGCCTAAGTCTTTTATACTGTCCAGTAAAATTTCCTGTCATACAAATTTTTAAAACATCATGGGACTTCAGTTAGAAGGTACGGTACCATTCAAGTTGTAAGCTGCTGCCTTGTAGTCTGTAATGATTCATGCTAGTTAATATTGATTTGAGGGACTATCAGTTTATTACATGTGTTCATTTTTATGTTCAAGTTTTGCAGTATATAGATGACATGAGCTTTCAAAATATTAACATCATATGTATCCATTGTTTGCTGGTGGGGTGGGGTTCTGTTTCATTTTCAGCTATCACTTATGCTTTTTCCATTCTATTTCCTCCTTTGCTTGTTGCAAACAGTATGTGTAGCTACATGCACAGATCATATTTTTACCTGTTACTCTTAATACTGTACCAGTAATAATATCGCAGTGTCTCTTATAAACTCTTTTTTATAGATATATGTAAGAGCACAATTTGAATATGATCCCGCAAAGGATGACCTCATTCCTTGCAAAGAAGCTGGCATCAGATTCCGAGTTGGTGATATTATCCAAATCATTAGCAAAGATGATCACAACTGGTGGCAGGGTAAACTCGAAAACTCTAAAAATGGCACTGCAGGTCTTATTCCTTCTCCTGAACTTCAAGAATGGTATGATTTAAGTTTTCTATAAACATGAATTTAGCTTTGCTTTTATTTCCATCTTTCAGACTTTTCATTGTTGTATAAATAGGTTTTGTATTCTTTTTTCCTTTTTAAAAAAAAGGTCTATATGTTGCCTCAGTTTGACATTGATTTTTATTTTCTTGTATATGCATGGCAGTAAGGGTTGCATGCAATATCGTATGTGTGGTTACGTTAGAAAAATAAACACCTGTGTTAGTAAACATTGTGCTTTCTGATACACTATAGGAAACTAGGATTGAAGACTACATACAGTTTATGTAAAAGGGTCAAATTAATTTCTCTTCCAGGTTCTAAAAAATGTTTCTAAACTATCACATGCAAGTGCTGCAGGAATAATGTGTTAGCAAGACATCAAGCACAAAGGTCATTGAGGAAGTTCTGGGGTTTTCTCTTTTCATTCTTCATGTGAAAGCCAAAAAGTAGAAAGAAACCACACTGCAAAGATTCCTGAATGACAGATTCAGTGAACCACAATGGCACTGAGTACCACAAAAGCAGTGCAGAACATCATGCAGAAGCTGTTCAGTAAATATTTTAAATATATCAGCACAAACTCTGGCAAGCAAGTCCTGGGCCATGAAGTTATGCCCATAACTCCAGAAAGTTTATCCATATGGATAATCTAGCCTAAAATATTACATACAAGGTTTGCTACATAAAAGAATTAGAGTGCTGTCAAGGGTTTAACAGCACCTGTGCCACCTGGACTAGCTAAGGAAGATTTTGCTAGAAGAGAAACAGAGGTAGACAAGACATTTTATTCCATCTCAGGAGCTCCCTTGCAAGCCCTGACATGAGCGAGACGCTGGTATACGTTGCAACAGGAACACTTGCAATACTTTATCCTGAATATCAGCATCAAAACAGTTCTACAACACAACTTGCTCTGAAGTAATTTAGACCATAGTGGTCTTTACAGACCTCATGCTGTTCCAGTCTAATCTGCTGCAAAGTGGACTACTGCTATTTTAGTAGCTACCCTTCCTCCCACGCTCACTTGATCTGTGAAGTTTAATGATCTACCAGTAAGAAGATATTCTTTATATCAAAATACCTCTGTATCTAAGGGCTTTTAAGTCATTAAAAAAAAAAAAAAAAAAAAAAAAAAAAGGTTTACTGTTCTCTTGTACTATTAAAAAGTCGTATTTTTCTAATTCATTCTTTGTGGCTTTTTAAAAATACTTTGATTACAACAAAAAAATTTTTGTCTCCTCCATATGCCAGGCGGGTAGCTTGTATTGCCATGGAGAAGACCAAACAGGAGCAACAAGCCAGCTGTACTTGGTTTGGAAAGAAAAAAAAGCAGTACAAAGACAAATATTTGGCAAAGCACAATGCAGGTATGAAAAAAAAAAAAGCAGCAAGTATCTTTAACAGGTTAACGTTTTTACGGTCTTAACCTTGCCATTAATTCTTCAGCTGGCACTGTTATATAAACCTAATGAGTTACTTATGAAAATAGAAGTACAATTCTAATTATTCTAACATTACTCTGCTTGTTCTTTGCTATTTAAACATACAGCTTAATCAGTGAGAGGAAAGCTACAGCAAAATAAATGCATCATAATATATCCTAATATAGACTTACATTGTTTCAGTTTTTATATTTAATGGAGCACTGGAAACCAACAGGATGTGAATTTTGCAATCTATATAACTGTACTGTGCTCTACAGAAGACTTTTCAGTAGCATCCTTGTTAATCTGTGTTTATAGATTATATATGTGAAAACATCGTGGAAGGGCATTTTTCTTGAACCGATACAGCTGAAAGTGGAATAAGAGCCATTGCACAGACAGTGTGTTGTAATTACAGTTACTAAATAGAACAAACTGTGGAAGTTTATCCTCCTTGTAGTGTTTTTTGCATGAATCCTAAGTTCTAGTTTTCTATTTAGACTGATGAAAAATTGAATTGTTTTAGAAAATTTTGAAAGGAGAATTGTAGAGTAAGAGATCCTTGCTGAGCACAATTCATTAGTTTTAGTAGTAAAGAAAGAAGACCCTTCGTTCATGAGCGGAATTTAGTTATTTTCTTCTTTTAACATAAAAGACTCAATGTGTGGAAACTCTATCACTGTTTCTATCGCTTTTGCATTGATATCACGTACTGTGATGATAAGTATGTTGTTGTGGTCTCTTGTGAGACTCGCAGAGATTTTTATTAGAATTAGAAGATATATGTGTCCAAACAGTGTAATGGAAGTATTTTATATATTGCATTAATTCCTGAGTTTTTTTCAGTTGCATTCTTGAACACACCAATTAAACAACATAAATCTGTATTTTCACGTTTCTCCTTACCTGTACAGTCTGTGTGCAGTATGAGAGCTCGTCATATCAGTACTACAGAATTTATGTTTACTTAAAAGTCATTTGAAAATAAAATCTAAGAAAAGTCAAAGAACGGTAATTGTCATTTATACTCCTTAGTTCACTGTCACATTCAAGATGTTGACAGTTAAATGTATAATTACTCGTTACCCTGAAAACTCTTACAAGTAGAGACTGAAAGCTAACTTGTTTGCTTCCTTTTGCTGGTTTAACATTCTGGTTGTTTTAATGTTTCCACTCCATTACAGTAACACTAAACCATGTTTTACTAATTATGACCTTAACAAAAACTGTTGAGAATAAACTGCATTTGATGACCTAAGGTCTTTGACAATACTGGTTTTAAAGTATTATCAATTGCTCCTAGTATACATTCCCACAGCATTGCTACTCCCTTCAGTTGTGGCACTGTAACTTTGCTGTTAACTCGCTTAACTGAAGAACAACCCAAGAAAAAACACTGGTTCTTTTTCTTTAGGGCAGATACATTTCTTAATACAGTTCACAGTGCAGCTACATAGTTAATAGCGTGTCTAAGCACAGCATGCTCCAAAGGAGTAAGCAAAGGAAAGAGAAATGGCCAAAGAAGGAGAAGGAGCAAGCAATACTTTAGCAGCAAAACTAGCTCGAAGACTTTGTATCAATTAAATCCCTGAAAGGAAGGTAATACAGACTTTTCCTATCTTGGTGCAAGAGGGACATTTTGGAGAAGGTTGACAGCACTTTGAGTTCCACAGTTTGCCTGCCTTAGTGCTTACCACCATCAGTGCTGTTGTCACTTTACATCAGACCGGTGTTTGCCAAAAATTAGAAACATGAACATTAAAAATTATCATAACGACCTTAAAAGAAACTGGTCTTTCAGAATACCATCTGACACTTCGCCTTCCCTTTAAGAAGTCAAAAAGTTAATGAAAGCAGATTGGAATAAAGATTTCTCTTAGAAATGTTTATTGATCTTGGTGTCCTTGAGGTATTAAAGGTGTTGCCAGTAATATTCCAGGGAATTATGCCAAATGTAAGATATAAAGAGGTTCACTGAAATGCTACACTGCTCACATGAGTTTAACTAAGGTGGTACTGAATTTACCTCCTCTGAACTCTATCACATCTGGTGTTGTTAGTCAGATATACGGCAACACTATCTTTTGAAAGCTTTTCAGTGCATCTGTTTCAGAATAAAAACGAGATCTTCTGTTGGATCCAAAATAAGTATAATTAAGCAAAACTGAGAAGTCTAATCCAGATGTCAAAATGTTGCTCTTATAAGAAAGTAGAATTTATTTCTCTTATATCTAAGTATAAAATTCCATGAATCATTCAGCACTAGGTAATCTATTTGGACTTCCATGTTATTTTTGTCTTAGGGATAAGACTGAACTGGGGTGCTGAGAAATGACCTAATAAAGTACTGCATAGTCAACTAAGATTATTGTGGCTAGCTAATGATTTGAGAGCTAAGATTTTGGTGTGATATATTGGAATGTTGCTGGAACTAGAAATTAAATTATTCTGCAAATCACACAGTTTATGAAGTAAATATGAGGATATTTCCATTATATTTTATAATTAAAAGCAAATATATTCTCCTTAACAAGAAAAATATCATCCTGTTTTTCTTTCCTCTGTAGCTTTATATTATTGTGTCCTTCAAGAGGCAATTCCACGGTCATACTTCTTATTATTGTAAAGACAGTTTTTAAACCAAAGCCCACAGAAAAAATCAAATATTTTTCATTATTAGGTTCACTGACACTTTTATAAAGGCTCTGGAGATATACTGCTGTGATATAGAGATATATTTTTTTTACTTAATTTACTGAAATGTTATTGCAGGACTTCATAAAAGAACACTCTTTAGAACATACTAGAACTATGCTTCATATTATGCATAATGTAGAAGATTGCCAAGCTTTTATAAAATATGTTTATCATTTCTTAATGTGATTTATTTGCCTTTTGTTTAGACTATTGCATGGTAAAGTTTATTTTGTGCATATACTTTTTATTTTACTAATATATTACAAGCCATATCTCAATGACCCCTGTACATTTTTCATGCTGTCTTACTCCCAATGGCCTCTGTGCATGTAAGTAACCTGTCAAGTGACAATGCCTCTTTATTTGCTTCTTACTGTTTCCTTTCAAGAAGTCCTTTTCTTTATTAGCTAGTAACACAGAAGCATTAAAGTTCAGTCTTTAAATGTGCCCTGTATTCCTCATATCTTGTGTATATTAAAAAATTAATCATTTTTCTTTTGCATTTGAAAACCCTACAATCATTAGTTAAATCCATGTAGATTAAAACACATCTCCATGCTGCTAGTTTGTGATGAAGGCATTAATATGTATCATTTCTGTTGTTTGTTCCTGTTGTTTGTATCTAACATAATGTGGTTTTGTTCAAGAAGAAAATTAAGGATTGAGTTTTTCTTATTATTTTTAAATGGTAGAAGATACTTACAGGCCTAGATGGTTAGAATGGTAAAACTGTTTAACATGTTACAAATCTTTAACCCTCTCTAACATGAAATTAATTATTAATTAGTTTAAATAGCGTGAAGTTGCAAAAAGGACAGTAGTAAGAATTCCGTGTTCGTGGAATGGAAGAAAAACATTACTAAATTCTTGCTTGTAATATTTGGGGAAAGGTTGAAAGAGATTCTTTATGATGAAATTCAAAATACTTCAAATGGACTAGGAAGTTTTCATATCTGTATCTTTCCAAGGTCTTTAAGAGCTGAGTGTGTCGGTTGACTAATTTGTAGTTTGACTAAATTGAAGTAGTTGTACTTCTTCTCTAGGATGAAAAGACTGCTGTTGAATTGAAAAATTTCCCCTATAAAAAAAAATACATTAAGTTAAATCCTTTGCTGCTTTAACTGGGAGTTTAGTACAAGGAACATGTGCTTTCTGGTAGGCTCCACAGTCTTAATGCTGATCCTGGTGGCTGGAGGCTTCTGGAGCAAGCAAACTAAAGCTTCCCCCCACTGCCTACTTTCCTAAGGGGTTTTGGATAGGGGGAGAGGGATATATCTTTACTTATCCTAAGAGATGGATGGGATATCATAGTTGAGGCGAATACACCAGTTTAGAACTTGGAAACACTCAAAGATCCCATACTTTAGATGCAGTCTCTCCTCCCTTATTTTTATAGTGTGAATAAATACAGAACTGAAAACTCTTGTTCGTTATTCTGCTCACAATTGCTGATTGCTGTAATTTTTATAAATGTAATTAACTGCCTCCTGGCTTCTTTTTCCATTAGAATTCTGTAAGAATTACCAGCGATGATGTGCTGTTGGGCACAGGAGGACTAAGCTGTTTTTAATGAACAAAACTTGATTTGTCAATCATTATATACCTTGGCAATTGACAATAGATTGATAGGCATGATTCATCCAATTTCAACTGCAGTTGAAATTATTTCTGATATAATACTTTTACAATTTTTCCCTAAATATGGTGGAGGTTCTTTTATGTAATGCCATCACTTTTCATTAGAATTCTTCATTCTCTCACAAGTTTTAAAAGCATGTCAATTTAACTAGCACGTGTGTTTAAAGAGAACTCTAATTACAGTTAATATGGTGGTAGTTTTGAAGAATAAATACCACAAAGTATTAATACTCTCTATACATTTCTCATAGATCTCAAAACATGTTTATGAAAGTATTCCTATCTTTAGTGTAAATAGATGTTCTCATATTGTATTCATGTTGCTCACTGTCTACAGATTTTTCTTTAGTATTGCTATTTCTTAGGAATGCAAATGTGAATGGCATGCCATTTTAGCTAATTTTTGTGGTCTGCTGAATACTGCATGAAAGGACATGCAAACTTTCCTGAGCATTTCAGTAGCTTTGTTACTGCTTTTTAACAGTTTTTTAAATGAACACTTCTTTTAAAATTGCATAATGAAATGGTTTTATTTTCCATAACATATTACTTTGTATTGTAAATCTAAAACTTGCTAAAATTATAATTTGTAGCACAATTAATTATCACCCTCCGTATGTCTTTTTTTCTTATCCCTGTGGGGGTTTCTTTTGTGTTTTAGTGTTTGATCAATTAGATCTCGTCACATATGAAGAAGTAGTAAAACTGCCAGCATTCAAAAGGAAAACACTGGTCTTACTAGGTAATTTTGAGTTATTATTCTGAACATAACAGCATAGTTTTGAGCTGCTTTTGGTGGAAAATTTATAATTCATTTTTGTGTTGTGGATTAGGTGCACATGGTGTTGGAAGAAGACACATAAAAAACACACTCATCACAAAACACCCAGACAGATTTGCTTACCCCATTCCTCGTAAGTAGCAATGTTCAATGTACTGCAAAACTGTTTGTATCATCCTTGACAACACACCCGTTGTACTATTACATGTGTTCAGTTCTGCTGAGACAAATCCTGTCTTAAAGGTGGGAACTGTGATAGGACTAGGTATATTTCTTCCTTTGTTTTTTCAGAGGGGAGGGGTAGTAAACAGCACCACTTTTACATTGAATGTTTCTTAGGATTCACAAAACTTCTTATTAGAATGAAGGCTAAAACATTTTTTGTTTTTCTGTGCCAATTTTACATGTACAGTTTAGGTAATATTGGAACAGCCTTGATGTTTAAAACTGTGTATAGTTTCCGTGAGAAGAAGTGTAAACTGGATTTAGAGGAAACCTTTAATGTGTACCTATCTGAATGTTTTAAATTACTTTTCACAGCCTAGCCTTGAGGACTGGTCTTATACTAAAATAACTTCAAGTTCTCGGAGATAACAATAAGAAAAAGAAAACGCGATTAACATCACCGCTTAAAAGTGGGTTGTAAGAAAAGCACAGGAATGTTTTTTCTCTTCCAAACAATTGCTTATCAATACCAAGGCAGGAATTGCATACATGATCTCTTGGAGGTGCAGCCTTTTTTCACAAGCTAGGCATTCTGAAACAAGAGCATCCAGCAGCTAACTCTGTCCACTCTATTTCAGGCTAACTTCACAAACGCCATACATGGCTCAGAAGTGACACTGATGACTATTATGCATTAATTTAATTTTCTTTATACCTTCTTAGTGCTTTACTTTAAAAATTCACTTTGGTGTTTTTCTACCTGTAAGGATTTTATTGCTGCTGAAAAGTATTATTTTTAAGAACTTATCTATAAACCTATTTGGAAGGGGAAAAGTATTAGTTGGCTGCTGATTGAAGTTCCTCAGGTTTGCTCACTAAGGACTTAGACAAAGACCAGTGCCAGCAGAAGGAAAACAAAGACCTAGTCCTTTTGAAAGCACGAGCCATTAAATCACCCCAGCAGCAATGTGAAACTGCACTGTTTGTCACATTGCTGTTTATATCTAGATGCTAAAATCCTGGATTAGACGTGTTCATAGTGCAGTGCCAGGAGTATGTGATGCACATTGTACCTATGTTATTCAATACAGACAAGGTTATATGGGGGGAAGGGAGTAATAACCCTGCAAAGATGTTCTCCATTACAGAGAACTAAAAGAGTAATAAATGTTTTACAGTATGCTTTTCACCCTGTCTCTCTCAAGTACTAACTGTGTTGCTGTGGGGAGGTAGAAGGTGGACTAGTTATTTTACCTTCAAATACCTGTTAAAATGGTCTCACCTATACCATGACAACCATGCCTTAGATTGCCTGCATTAGATTCCTGCTCTGTGGAAGCACTGAAATTGCTTCACTGATTCTATAAGACAACTAAAATAAAAAGACTAGACTGCAAATCAGGATGAAATTCAGGTCTTTAAGCATCAGTATGCTGTTTAGATGCCTGTTTTAGGTGTTGCCTGACCTCCAGCCCCACTCCAGAAGAGCAATGGTTTCCTTTAATTCCTGTGTTATAACTAATAGTCTTATATGGATGTTTCAGATTTAAGGCATTTAGGGCATTTAAAATAGAACTTTGTGCTGGTGTTGAGAGACCCAAATTACTTCCTTATGTTAGTAATATAAATATATCATATAAAATGTATCACGTACACTTTAAGTATTATGGGAACCTGATCTGTCTTTCAGACTCTAGGTAATTGAATTTATTCTCTCCAACTCCTAGCAATGGATTTTACTGCATTTTCTGCATTCTTTTACAAAACCATAGTACGAGTAGGTAGATTTTGAGATAGGCCTTAAGTTGGGTGCGGAGTTTTGGGTAATGTTTATTATCTACTGAAAACCTGATCATAAAGGTGATGTCACACACATTGGTAGTTAATTAAAATGATTAGTAGGCCATACATCTCTTACCACACAGGTCTGAAGAAGCAATATATTCTAAAAGTATGTTATTTCTAAGTACCTTTCATCTTGTTGACCACAAGTAATCAGGCCCTCACCTGCTTTTTAGACTTACACTTTTGCACTCAGAAGAAGAAAACCTCATAAGAATGTAAGTTAAAAAAGAAAAATAAAAAAATGTTTTTACGAAAGAAGAGGATTTGGAAGAAATATGAGTGTGTAAGTTCAGTAGACCTAGAGCAGCAGTGAGTAGTATAGTGACTATTATGTGGTTTATACAATCCATTGGTTTTTAATTCCTTAAAATAATAGCTGTGATCTATAATATTTCTATAGAATTTTTCATCTCTGAACTATGCTATAAGTAATCTTCAGAACACTGCTAATTAATCCTCAGAACAGTAATAGGTATAATTAAAAATGGAAGATGAGTTCAATTTTTTTATACTTTATTTGAAATTATGATAGGGTTGTTGGAAACTGTGGGATTAGATTGGGAAGAGATATGGTGTTTCAGATATGTCACCAACATAAATATGTTAGGGGAAAATATATGAGAGTACATCAGTTTGTGAGAGAATATTAAAAGAAAGAAACAAGTGGATATCAGCATGCCTGTGAGGAAGAGAGGAACAGATGGCCTACAGAATTACAGAATGGTTGAAATCCCTACTTCTGGAGATCATCTGGTTCAACTCTATGCTCAAGCAGGGCCACCTAGAGCCAGTTGCTCAGGACCACGTCCAGGTGGCTTTTGAATATCTCCAAGGATGGAGACTCCACCACCTGTCTGGGCAATCTGTGCCAGTGCTCAGTCACCCTCACAGCGAAAAAGTGTTTCCTTACATTCAGACAGAAGCTTCCATGTTTTAGTGTGTGCCCATTACCTCTTGTCCTGCCATTGAGCACCACTGAGAAGAGATGGCTCCATCTTCTTTACACACCTTCTCTTTAGATACTTGTACTCATTGATGAGATCTCCCCTGAGCCTTGTCTTCTCCAGGCTGAACAGTCCCAGCTCTCTTAGCCCTTCCTCATATTAATATCACCTTTGTACTAAAAATATTTTGTATTTTCTATTTTCAGACACAACCCGACCTCCAAAGAAAGATGAAGAAAATGGGAAAAATTACTACTTTGTATCACATGACCAAATGATGCAGGATATATCAAACAATGAATATTTGGAATATGGCAGCCATGAGGATGCAATGTATGGGACAAAACTGGAAACAATACGAAAGATCCATGAGCAGGGACTAATTGCAATACTTGATGTAGAACCTCAGGTAATTAATTAGAAGTATATGAAAATCATCACAAATCCTTCAACTTTATTTTAGTGAGATATATTTATTTTTATTAATTGCACACTAGATAAGTAATGCGTACAGTGATGTGGAACAGAAGTCCCTGAAACACCAAGGTGTGTGTGTATATATATATATATATATATATATATAACAATCCATAAAGTAGAATTCCAGTAACCCTCTGGTTAGAAGAACATACAGCAGAAACAAATTCATAGTTTAGCTTGATATACAACCACTGTAGCTTGAAAATCCACTTACTGTGTAACTTCTTACTATATTAGACTCATGTCCAGTGAAATGTATCAAAACAAATAATTGTCATTGCCTGCCTGGAGTAATGTTTAGATATTTTCAAAATTTTCCTTTGATGCTGTGTTAGAGGGTAATCTTGTTCCTAACTGACTCTTGGCTCATATCACTATTGAACATTGTCAGAAACATTTATGGAAAATCATGGGAATTGATCCTGTTTGCACAATGACCAGATCAGTGTTGTTACTTTATAAACTCCTTTCTGTATTGTGTCATACCTTTCAGAATTGTGCAGGAAGGAAAATCAAGATATCAAGAAACACTAATAGTTTTTTTCACACAATATATAAAATCTCTAGTGGAAAATTCTAATACGTTTCCTTTGAAACATCCATGTAGTCATTACTTTCGATTCATGGGGATGTATTTATATGTTTTCTTAAGCGGAACAACATTAATATGGACAAACTTTATATTATTCTAGCAGATTGAAGGAAATGGGAGGAAAGACAAATTAAATTGTGAGCAGTGTTATCTACTTAGAATTGCTGCCTTCTTTCTTTTTTGTGAATGGATTCAGGCAGTTCAAATTCTTTAAGAATTTCATAACAGAAATAAGATACCTGACTAAATTATTTAGGACAGTTCACATAGTATGCTGATATGCTGCTATTCTGAAAAATAAAATCCCATATTTAAGACTTTTCAGGGAGAGCAGCATTTATAATTCTTTCAAATGGAGCAGCCGTTAAAAGCAAACTCTCTTGATAAACCTTTTCAACTTGCATTATTCAGAAGCCAATGAATTACAGTTCACAGAAGCCACTTTAATCTTTGTTAGAACGTATTTACATTTGGTAGTAGCCACCTTTGCTTCACTTCCTCCAGCATGTGTCCAGCAAGCCTCTTTCTTAACCAGCTTCCTCATACATCCATCTCAGCCCATTAAGTCCAGCCTATTTGTGGACTTATTCCTAGTTATACCACTTGCCTGTTTTCCCTTGGGTACTCTTAGTTATGTGAGTTTTCTTGATTTTCACATATGGGGTTTATCTCTTGTTTAGAGGAGGTTGGCATAGATGGAGATAGATGGAGAGAGAGGGGGGCGTGGGGGTGTCAAACAGGAGAGACAAAAATCTCCTTGGCTTGGGAAAAGGATGGATTGTGGGGTTTTGTTTGGGGTTTTTTTTAAAAAACAGAAAAATTCTGGAGAAGACAGGAAGTGGAAGGAGCAAAACAAACCTGACCATTAGTAGTCCTAGTTTCATCTTGTCTATCCATTTGAGTTCAGCTGAGGTATGTTTACTTGCTGTCCTGCACTTCAGTCTACTTTGGATCTGTACCAGAGTTTTGTGTATGGCAGCTCTGTGTGTCACTCAGTAAATTATGACTAAGTCAACCTTTTAATGAAAACTTTTTTCTTTTGCATAGATTTTGTTCAGAGGACTGGTGCTGCATTTACTGCATTGGTGCTATGCTCACTTTTTAAAAACTTCACTATGCTTACTTTTTAAAAATTCCAAACCTCTCATATCACATTTTCATTTTATTGAGACAATAATAAAAAAGTGTTGGTAGGTAGAAAAAAGATGAAAAATGAAATACTAATCAATATTTATTCTAAAGTAAAGTTGGCTCTTTTCCCTATTTATGGCATGGCTGAATTTTTTTACCTGGTGTTAATCATTTAGTTTAAATGCAAATAGAATTCTGCACTCTTTGAGACTGTATGGGAAGAGCCTCTCTGAAAATACTAAAGCTTTCATTATATCTTTTGTTTCTGTGACTAAACTTATTTCATGTTGATTGCTGGGGGATTCTTCTAAAGTATCTGATTTTTTTTTTTTTTTTTCACCTAGGCATTGAAGGTCCTGAGAACTGCAGAGTTTGCTCCTTTTGTTGTTTTTATTGCTGCACCTACGATTACCCCAGGCATTAATGAGGTATGGCGTGTTGCAATCTAATGTCCTATCAGAGACAGAATTAAGGATGAGATTCAAGTATGCAGATAAGACTCTAATTATTTCCTTGTCTGTAAATGGAGAGGCAGAAAGACCATTGTATGGCAGCATTATTAAATTGATTGAGATGGTTTTATAGTTCATTAACTTGTTTTTCTAATTCTAAATATGAACTTCAAGTTGAAGGATCCACATGATGTACTCTAAAAATACATATTCTTTTCTTTTATTCTCTGTCCTAGCTCAAAGATCCATTTCCAAATCCTTGACAAATCATTAGCACAAATTACTCAATTCTGAGTTGCAGTGCTAGCACTAGATTACAGATGGCCTGAACTGAAGAAATGGGTATGCATGACTGCTGTCATCCCACCTTTATATTTTAGTATTTCTTCTATACAGCAAATATGTATCAGAAATAGACTTATCAATTTCAAAGACTGTTCTCTGAGAGTTGGAGTTTTGACCAAAGGGGTAATTGCTTATGGAATAACGTTAAGTATTCATGGAGGTCACAAGCTGAATTTCCTGCTTAGCTTTTATTGAGTATCCGCTCTGTAGAATGCTACTGATTTAAAAAATGATATCAAGCAATTCTGGATTTAGCTCACAACAGGGCATATGGTACTTATATGAACACTATCTGCTCAGCCTTTTTTAAACCATGGTATGGATTTGACCATGAACCTGTTCCAGATCACCTAGATGTCTCCTTGATCACACACAAATAAAGAAGCCCTGTCTCTACAGCCTCTTTCTATAGAACTGTAATTACAATATCATATGAAACTATGACATCACTGCAGAGGCTTGCAGGAAAATAAGGAACAAGACAAACATATTTAAATGCAAATACCCTGAATGATTATTAATATAGCAAGTAGAGAGTGAAAAATATTAACCTCGAGCTGCAATTTTACTAGCAACTGAGACGTTCTACTCGTATACTGTTGCTGAAGGGAGTGATTCTTTCTAACTTGCTTCTAGGACATATACTGCCAGTCTGTGCTGGCCAAGGCACTTACCAGATCCTTTAGTGAGCTACTTTAGCACAAAATTGGAGATTTTTGTCAGTTTTCAAGCAGCTCACAAAGGCTTTCACAAGCACCAATGCCAGAACAAGCAATGAAAGCATATAGACAGGAAGAGAGATGGGAGGGGGAAGAAGGATCTTTTAACTTTCACAGCAGTAAGTTATGTCATTTCACTGTGTCTTACGGACCCATACCCTAACTGGTAAATGTCAAGAGTGTGCAGATGAAGATCTCTCAGAACATCACAATTTTCAATGTTAGTGAAGTGACAGTTCGTCTAACTGCTGGTGTTGGTATATGCTGTAAATCAGTCCAGTCTTGAGAAAATAATAAAATTTTGTATTCTACACTGAATTTGCCTTTGTGCAAGCAAATGGCATATGGCATCACTAAAAAATAGAATCGTTCTTAGGATGTGTCAGGCAAGCATTGTACTTACAGCAGCACTCAGGCAGCCAGGTGCCCTGCGGAATTATGTAATTGCTTGGGTTTGTTGCCTCCATACCTGTTTCTCAGTTCCCAAATAGTCTAACTTGGCCTCACTCATCTGCCAGTGGTACTTAACTTTTAATCTTCCATAGGATATAATACAGAGACATTTGGGACGGTTCATATGAGGGAGAGAATGTTTTCCGTGGTACACTGGGAAGAGGACAGAAATGTGCCTTGTATAGTAGTGATGGGGAAATATTTGTTCATGTCAAAGAAATATTAGTAGAAGGATTATGTTCTCAATATTTGCATTACAAGCTCTTGTGACTAAAGTCTCTGTGCACGCAGGGTTTCACTCAGACACATGAACTGCTGAACTGAGGCCACACTTACAAAGCATGCTAATTTATCAGTCAATTAAACCTAAGGAAAGGGAGGGTCAGGAAATGGTAATGGCAACAGACCTTACCCAAATAACAGGATCCTATTTTCCACGGTGAAGGGTGATATGTAAATTGTATCTGTGTGTCTGCAAGGCAGCAAACAAGGGTGTTGAGAGTGTGTGTTTCATATTTCCCATTCATGCTTCCTTTTCAAAAGGTTCATTTGCATAATGAGCATCCCTTTCTGTTTATCCTCTTATCCTGCTTTGTTTATTTTACTTACGCTTTTTGAGAACACTTCTGTAAATGACTGTCCTTTTTTTCCCCCTTGCGTTTTCTTAAATTTCATCTTTGCTTTTCTTCTCATTTTCCCGGACTCGTATTAACTGTACATAGCTGCCAAAGTGGTGCAGAAAATTGCCTGTAAGTACCAGCTAGGGGCTGACAAGGTAGTCCTGGTTATTTCTGTAGTTTTAGAATGTAGATATGCTCGTTCCCATTCAACATTACTTTCACCACTGGAATAAAAATTTAATGTAATAATGATTTCAGATGTCTGCACTAAAGTTATCTGCTAGTCAAACTAGAGAGTAGAATCTCTACTCTTACAGCTGTACATGTGACCTTTGTGGTAAAATCAGTGCAGAGGCCTGATCTTAAAAGTATCTCTCTTGAGACACTTTAGCCTATCATAGACCACACAAAATACCTCAGTACTCAAGGACCACACAGCAAGAACTAAGAGACAAAATTTCCAACTAAATATAGCACTGCACTATGAGCAATTCCGCAAAGCAACTTATTTAAATCATATAGGAAATCTCCCAGAGTGTACTCACCTGTCTAATCACAAAGAAAACTTAAATCAGGTTATTGCTGTGCTGAAACAGAGAGGAGAGAGCATATCCGGAAACACTGGAGTAGTTCCTCTTTCCTCCAGCTGTTTTCTATATCCCATTGCCCAGACAGCAGCAAAGAGAGTTGACAGGGTCCACTTTTTTGATCTAATGCTTTATTGAACCAAATTCTTCCGAATTTTAGCTATGCTTTCCTCCCTTTCTACAGCCAAAGAATAAAAGAAATTTTTCTTAAGAAGTTTTCAGTCTACCAGCTGTTTAAATTGAGGAGAATTTCTTTCTGTTGCAGCAAAATCAGCAAAGGCCTGATGGTGTGTTTATACATTGTTGACAGCCTTAGAAGGAAATATTAGTAATTTCTTAGGCTGTGCTTTGACTGTCACAAGTGGCAGCTATTGTCCTATGTACTTTAAGGCCAGAACAAAACAGCCCTCAGAGACTGAAGATATCACCGGTGGCCATTATGCACATGGGAAAGATTTCGTGGATAAAAGCCATGCTTCACTCCTTTCTGTCCTAGCTGTGGTGAAGGAGAGAAGATTAAGAAAGTGAACCAAATTCTAGTGATGGGAAAGAAAAGTCTTCCAGTACTGGACACACTGCAACTAGACCCACATAAAATCCCTGTTGCATTAGAGCTGGAGAAAGAAGAAAAAACAGATGTTCTTCTCCCAAATGTAAAACTACTGAAGCTGTGGCCATTCATTTGTCTGTCTGCAGCTAGCTGAACATTTTGATAAATATCTTCTTTCTTGAGACTATTGAGAACACAACTGCTGGAGAATATTCTTCTTGAAGAATGGTCTGGGATGTTCACTATTCAAAATTCAATTATGAAATTTTAGAGAAATTGAGAGGAACTTACTACAGAAAAAATTTTGAGGAAATGTTAGCTTTGAAGATGAATTTTGGTATTTAAGACTTACAGACACAGAGGAAACACTTAGCCAAGTCTCCTGTTGTTTTGAATGTACAAATAGATACTCTATCACAGAGTTGAAATTTGGTTCCAGAATAAAGCAAAAAGCAAGAACTGTAATCTCTTTTCTTTTTGCAAAACTTGAGAAAGCTATTTGAAAACTGCTGCAATGGCCTATCCCGAACTTACTACTGCCTTTATATGAAAGGAGTAATGTTTTATATTTCTAACAGGCTAGGAAGTTCAGATATTCCAAAATGCAACCCACTTTGATCCCAGTAAAGTTGGATCTAGGAGAAGCAAAGTCAGAAAAGTATTAAATTTAATGAATTTTTGAAAACTATTTTTGTGGCATCTATGTGTGCAAGGTAAATATTAGAATTGATTCTTCTCTCCCTATCAGTTCTGGGTTTTAAGATTAGATAAAGTTGTTCAGATTTTATATTGTCAGTCATGGTAAGATAGATGCTTTAGTGAGAAAATTTAATTCTCATATTTGTAGGTAAAGATGACACTGATGGGAAATTCAAATAGAAGTTAAAAAGCCATGTGTTCTAAGGCTTCGTGGGGGTTTTTCAGGTACCATTAGCCTTGTGCCATGAGATTAAAACTCTTTTAAAGGTGTGATATGATTTTGCTAAGAATGGCTTTAAATATAACATTAATCTTAGCTAGATATGTTTAAAGCACTGAAAATATTCTGCTTGGCAAGTACAATTTTTTTTTCCTTTGTAGATTAATTTAAGTGGAAAGGTTTAGATCATCTGCTGGTAAAAATTGATGTCTTTTTTGGAATCTATAAGAAGTTGGCAGTTTACCTAACTAGGTTTTTGGCTTAAAGACACTGGGCCATACGAAATGTTCCACAAAAACAATAATATTAGTATTGATACTTATTGTCTAATTTATTAATAGCATAAACTAAATTTGCATGCACTGGTATTTTCTACAGAAGTTCCAGGCATCACTGGCAATGCATAATGGTCCATACAAGGAGTATCCCTTGTACAGAAGCACATGTGAGGAATATTTTTCTGACTTTGAATGAAGTTTGTAGTGATTGTCAGGTGAAGGTGACATCTCCCCCTCATTTGAGGCTGCAGCTTCAGGAGAGAAGCAGAACTGTACCTTTGGTACAGAACTTCTCCTCAAGAAGTGGCTGGTTTCATAGCTATAGGGAAGGAGAACTGTCTCTTGTTCCCTTCAGACCCGAGAGCGGCTGTTCCACAGCTACATGTCACTGTAACTACAAATTAAAAGTTAAAAACAAAATTAAAACAGAAAAAAAGGAGGGGGGGGGGAGTCTCTTATTAGCTGGATAAAATTCCGTTCCCGGTATAATTTCCTGTGAAAACAGCTATAGGCGCTGTGTCTGTACTTCCTGCAGCCTAAAACTCTGTTAGAATAAAGTGTATCCCGATTGACTGATGGAGTAGGGTGACCCTGTAGATACTACAGAGCACAGGAAGTCTGTACGGTTCATTTTGATCTATATCCACCCCAGACCTGTGGGGTGAGAAGGACTTTGTTACTTTCCTGTGACTGTTTCAAGGTTCCTGAAAGCAGCAAATTATTTTTCTTTTTTTAAATTTCTAAGGGAATTTGCAGGAAGATAATTCAAACTTATAATTGCTGCAGCGTCCTAGAGAGAAGCCTTTTGCAATCCAGCTCTCTCAGAAAGGCAGACCTCACTGACAAAGCTGTAGCATTGCTGGCTGCAGAGTCCAGTAGCACACCCAGAAAGTAGGATGCACTTGTTTCTGTAAGGACACTGACACAAACCCCTATAGAGCACCAGTCTGCTGTCACTGGCCCTTCCTGAGCATGGGCTGCATGGTTCATCTTCAGGATCCCACACAAAGAGATGCTTGAAATGGCATGCACTGAAATAGGAACCACAGAGTGAAGTGGAGTGAGAACTTCCTTATCAATAAATTATTATTAAAGGAAGTAGGCCCAGAAGACTGATGCTGAACAGAAAGCATTACCAAAATTGGGAACAGCTGATACCTGACAATATACCCTGTCCTGTTTCTCATGTTCTTCCCTGGACATAAGCCCAATAGCTCATATTTGTGCACTTTGTATGTTTTATTCATATATGGTCTCCGTTGCTCATGTCTTTGCTGCTTTTTTAAGCTTCCATCCTCTGCCTTGCCTTTGTTAACTCGACTTGTGTTTTGTCACAAGTAACGTCAATAACTGAGTTCTGTTTGAATGTCCACCATTTCTCCCATGTGATTTCCATAGATTTAGGTGGGGGAATCTAAGCCACCTAGGCCTCCCTAAGGCCTTTTTGACCATTTCCTTCTCTGTAAGCAACAGTTAGAAAGCTGTTGGAGAAGAGTACAAAAGGATCCAACTTGTCTCTCTCCCATTTTCTTTTCTGACTGCCAAACAGGATGAATCTCTTCAGCGCCTGCAGAAGGAGTCTGAAATCTTACAGAGAACATATGCACACTACTTTGACCTAACAATTATCAACAATGAAATTGATGAAACTATCAGGCACCTGGAGGAAGCCATCGAGCTTGTGTGTACAGCCTCACAGTGGGTCCCGGTCTCCTGGGTCTACTAGAACGGTCACGACAGAATCGAAAAAAAAAAAAAATCTGTCATTACTGGGAACCACCTCATACATGGAAAACCTCTTTGTTATTGACCTTGTGTCAACAGGTCTTGGCCCCTAGAGACTACCTAGATGTAGTGTGACCTAAAATATAATTATTGTCATGTCCGAATAGATAGGAGGAGGGGGAAAAAAAAATAAACACTAATTTAAAGAGACAGTATCTTTTTTTTTAATCATTTCTCCTAAACTTTAATAAAACGTATCTTTAAATATATGTATTATTCAGTCCTTTGGAATGTTATATTTTTGGAAATCATAGCTTTTTATTTCAAGGGCCCCTAAAAACTGCACAAAATAGATGCTGCTTTCTATAATCTATTTTAATAGTAATAATAATATGATTCTGTTACTTTAACTTGGGGGTGGAACACTACATTCTTTTTAGAGTCTGATTTTATGGATTGGAAGACTTTCCTTTATTTATTTGAAGTAATTAGTCTAGTGATTATGAAACAAATTCTTAAATTTTAAAGGCCTTTTTTTGCTTTTTTTTTCCCTAGGATAGTATTTTTAAGTACTTTTGTGTAACATCCAGATAATGTGATACTGTCTCTTTGAAGAACTCTGTAAAACTTTTAGAAATTCGAAATTGGGTCTTGACTCTTAATGCATGTGGACAGTCGCAAGCGTTCATGCCGTTGGTGTATCTGTGTTGATAAAACCTGTAATCTACAGCAAAGTACATTCCGTTTATGGGAACACGTACCCAAGGGAATAAAGTAAAATATTATTCTGACTAAGTTGTAAACCTATGCACATCCCTTGCATTTTGGGCAACTTTATAAAAAAAAAAAAAAAAAAACACAACAAACTGATTTTTATTAATAATAATCATGTAGTGAAATGTGTTTGTAATTTTGTCTCAATTTAATTTGTTGTAAGGTGGGAGGGGGCAAATACTGGTTTCACCATTTCAGATCTGTGTTGTCTGAGAGTATTAACGTTTTAATTAAGTTTAAGCAAAGAAATGCTGATTTTTAATATGTATGTAATTGTTTAAAAATGCACACATTTTAAAAGAAAATACTGTGCAATGAAGAAACCAGTTTAGGCATTGCGATAAACTGACTATTCCAAAAGACTCATCTACAACAGCCCTGTAAATTCCTTTAAAAATGATAATTGACTCTACAGTCTGACCAATTTTTTTTATTTTAAATATACTTCCTTTTATGTGTTCAACAATTAAATGCTTTTGGGTCCTTCATTTCATCGCAGGGAGTTTCAAGAACAAATCAGTGACTCATACAGTGAGAAAAGGTTTCTTAAAGTCTGTTAAGGAAAGGCCCTTGTTAGAGGCACAGCCTGTAGTCTGTTCCAGGGGCTCTGCTCTGCCTGTACAAGCACAAGTTCAACAAATTTAGAATTAGAGCAAAGCCAGGTAAGCAAATATAACCACATGCTGACCTGCTGGTTTGTTTCCCTTCTTATGCTCTCACTGGTCCAGATGTTTTGCATTTTTTTCTGAAAATGGTTAACAGAAGCAAGCATTGCCACCTCTTTTTAGGTGTCAGAAATACAGTGTTCCTTAAAATGATTTATCTTCAAAGCTTGGTTGGCTGTGTGCTGTTGTATGAAGTTTAGTGTTTATATTCAAATGATACAGTGTTTTTAAAGGATTTATCCTCGAAACTGAACTATCAGCTGTAATTGATGTGTGGGCTGTTCCAGTTGTTTGGGACCACTGCACATGTAATCAGGAAAGGTTCTCGTGGTTGAACCTTTATCATAGGGGTGCTTGCCATAAAGTGCATAGGTTACTCATTTTCTCCTGCCTACTCTACTGCAGGTCAGGTGGTGAAATCTCTATTCTTGTAAAATCCTTAGGTGAAATCTAGGTCCATGTGGGCATCCCATCCAGCCAGGTCAGGGAAGGGGTTTATTTTGTGCCGCCTGCAGCACAGAAGGGAATTTGATCTGTCACTTTACCCCACCTGCTGAACCCACTGACATCACTGGTATGGCTGGAATCACAGTTCTGTGGCTGCATCCCAAAACAAGTACCGTAACAGAGACCCTTGAGCTTGTAGTTTGTGGAGTGCTGGAAACTAACTGATGAGAAACTACCTGTGTGGGCCTTGCATAAGTAAGCCAGTGAGTAAGAGGGAACCTATCAGAGTAATAGTAGCTGCTTATCTGTTCTGAATTTAGCCCCTGTAAAAGGGGATAGGTGCAAACTGTGAACTATTTAGTGATTAAGAGGTAATTTTTCAAGTAGTTGTGCTGTGTCATTTTAGTCCTGGCTGAACCTTAGCAGGTGTTCTTGTAGATCAGCTGTTGCAATGGTAGCATTACATGCTAGCTGAGCTCATCGAAGTGACAGGTTCATTCACTCTCAAAACTACCTCTTTTCCCAGTAAAGCACAAAGATGGGAAGACCTACTGAAAATCAAGCAGTGGAGTGTTTCTGAGTGTTAGAAATACAAATTACTTCTTTGGTGAGCATTGGTATCTGACGTCAGTGACACATTCTTCACCTCAAATGTTTATGGCATTAAACAGGTAAAGTAATTTTGATAATTTGGGTATAGTCCACCATAAATGTTTTGACTACACACTTTTAACTCTGTTAATGTGAATTTCTTGGAGCTTCTGTGTATCCAGCCTGTAAGGAAAGAAAACTCATAAGGCCCCTGAAGGGTGTGCTTCTGCCTTATATAGATGACAAGAAGTAGTGATTTAATGTAATTAACGTGCTTTTCTTCTCTTAAGTGGAGCTACCATTCAGTTAATATTACACAGTAGGAGGACTAACTTGGAGAGCTTAGTTTCTTTTATTCTCACTCTATAGCCTTTATCAAGAGACAAAAACTGTAAAGCACATCAGTTAGCATACTGTCCTGCCTCCTCTTTACCAGACTGTTTTCCTTGTAGGAACCTTCAGTAGCAAAAGATTAACTTGGAACACCCCAAGCCTTTAAGTACAGCTGAACCACACAGCCCAGTGAGCTCCATGAACCAGTTTCAGCACAGTCCCTGTCCCAGGAAGCGCAGAGGAAGCCCAGGACTCCTCAGTCTGCCCAATCCATGCCTCCCCTGCTTCCTGCCCTGCCCAAACCCTTCTGATGCGTCTCTGTTTTGTGTGGTACATAGAGGGCAAAAGGCTGCCGTAAATTCAGCTGTAAGCTTCACTTGCATAGGGAAGCCTCATGCAAGTGCAGAGCTAATGTTATGATTTTTTTTTTTTTCCAGTCCAACTGGAGAAGAGTCCTCCTATACTGTAAATATCACCGCATAATTTAGAGTGCCTCTTGGGCTTCTCTAAATTTATGCTGAATGTGACCTCAAAAGCAGGCCTGGGATTGGGAAGAAACAAATATTTCTGTTTGCCCCTTTTATACTTTATTTTTATACAGGGGCTCATAGATTTGTAAAGAAAACTTGATCTATCAGTATGCTGCCTCTTAGTCTGACTGATGCCTGTGATTTCAAGGTGTTAAGTTGGTCCAATGAATGTTCATTAATCTCTGCTTCCATTTACTTAATAAAAGTACACTAGGTTACTCAACGTCTCAGAGTGGTAAGATTATTGCATGGAAATAGTAACCTAGTTTAGACAATTCTGGCCACTGTCATGCAAACCACAGCATCCAACTATTTAAAATCAGAGGAACATTTTTAAATCTTATCCCCAAAAATTAATTCTTTCCTATGTTTTAGCATTGGTTTTCTTTTTATTTAATTTTGGTCAAGAAGGATGCTGTGCCACTAGCCTCTAAGTGAAAATATCACTACCTACTTCAGAAACTTCATTAGCTATTTTGCTTAGTTGTGTTTGAAAGGACACCGTAGAAGATGAGGCGTTACAGCCTGATCAGTGTTGAACTAGAGTGTATACTCTAAGAACTGGATACTAGAGCCATTAGGAAAAGTTAATGCACAGACTAGCTTCCATATTTGTTCAATTTGTATTCTTTAAGGAAATTATTTCAGAGTGCTATTATTTAAACAAATACTTGGGAGACAGTGCCAAAACTCAAATTTTTTTGCAAATCTAGATTGAATTGTTAAAAGTTAGTTCTGGTCCCATTCTATTCCACTGCAATTAGTCTTCAACATCTTTAGTGAAGGCATTTAGAAGTCAATTTCAGGCTTTAAAGTACTTGGTAGAAGAGGATTTGTGAAAACTACAGGAAAAATACATTTCTTGACTGACTTGGAGTAGGAGTCATCTGGTTTTAAAAGCTAATTGACAGAGTATGAGCTAAAGCTGACAAAAAGTCTACTTTCTGTATGTAAAGCATACTCTTTTTCTTAATAAGCCTGTCTCTCAGACTCGTTTCTTTACTGCTTTTAATGAGCTAAGAGATACCCATTTTGCACACTATGTCAAAAATATCTGCACAACAGGAAATACAGACATGCATTGTGTGCATCCCATGAGGATGAGTGCACAAGCTTAAATTAGAGTGTATTTTTTCTAATGCCACACAAAAATTACAAAGCCAGTCCCAAGAGTTAAATGTTTGTCATGGGTTTTTTTCACTTGCTGATACACACAGTGCACCTACAGTAATTTTTACTTTAGCGGTAATTTTTATTTTTACTTTATTTTTAACAGTCTTCTGTACCAATACTGCAAAAGCTGGACTGAAGCAAGTACAGAAGTTTTTTAACTTCTTATGATTTAGCCTCAGAGTTAAAGGCTTTCGAAGCCTCTTTCCCAACCTGTACATTACAAAAATAATTAATTCTTGCCTCAGCAATATGTTTCACATAGCTGTAATCTCAGTTAAGATTTTAGACAGAAAGTTGATTGCTTTTCATGTAGCCTTAACCTTTCTAAGAAAAAATAAAGGGGTATGTGTATGTTTATGTATTCTGCCATATCTCTTAGCATCTGCCATGGGAAGATCAGTAACTAGCAAATTAAATCTGGCCACATCTCTACCATATGTTCTTACGATTAATATGTAACTGGAGCCTGGTTTTGTGTTGTGGAAGATAACTGAACTAGTAGCACATTCCACACTGTATCCTTGACAGAGTTCATGTTGAGTATTAGCAAGGTAATTGCAAATTTTCCTTTATCAGTAGCCATAGCTAATTTTTCTGTCTGCGTAATGGGAAGAATGCCCAAGGGGAAGGGTGGAATTTGCTTGGTTTTAAGTGTAACTCATCTGGAAACTGAAACATGAGTCTGTTTTTCTCCATTGCCAGCCATCCAGATGGAGTCTTCACCTTCACTGTTTTTCACAAAGTGGTTATGGTGGTGGAGCAAGTCCTGAAAGCAGTAGGGAGAGCATGTGGATTGTGCTGAATGTCACAGTTAAAAAAACAAGGGAACATACCAAAATCATGACCAGGCTTTTAAAAGAGAGATGCAGCAGAGTAGGGAGAACTTCATGGCATCACCCCATGCCCTGATCTGCTATGGGACTAATTGAAGGTATGAAAAGAAATTTAAATAGATGTGAAATAGCAGAATTGTCTTATACTTGGGTCTATCTTTGTGTAACTGGGGGTGTGGGGGGCATGGGGTTGGCATCACACTCAGAAACTTGATTTTAAGTTGTGTTTTCCTGGCAGTTGCCAAACATGCCTTACCCCTCTGTATTACTTAGCATCCTTATTACAAAAGGTCTTTGAAGATTCATCTCCATATTAACTAGAGGGAGATGCGGAGGAAGGAGAGATTGATGTATATCGATCATTTTGTATTTTATCTTAATCAACGGTAAATATTACAGGTTACAGTAATGTTAACAGCACATAATAGTGAATGTTGAAGAATTCATCCCAGGCTCACAAAGAAATGAAGTTTTTTAAACTCAGTCCTTTTTCACCAAATTCAACAATTTAGATGTCTAACTATCTCCTTAGACTGCCTTACAGCCATTTCTGTTTACTAGGATGGATATAACAAAAGCAACAGCTCTGTGTCAAAACTATAACACTTAAAGATTATTGTTTAATAAATCAGTAAAGATTTATGAAGTTACCCAATAGGTGAAAGAAAATAAATTCCACGGGGTTATTTTCTGTTTATTATGAAAACTTCTAAAACTTTTTTTTTTTTTTAATTTTATGTTAGGGGAAAAAAATACATACAAATAAACTCTGTAATGCATAAAAAGCAGATTGGTCTCAAAAACTCACAAGTTGGTTAATCATGATGTCTCTCCTAAAGTAAAATATTCTGGTTTTTCACTTATCAAAATAAGCATTTCAGTAAAACCTTTGGGGTATTTCCTGAGTGTTAGGAAAGGAAGAGGAGAGAGATCCTGCCTCCAAGAAAATACCCTGTTGATTTTAGCAGCTTCAACAGCTGCCCCTGCCAGGGTCTGCCTTGGAGGTGGTTTAGTGCCAGCAGTTTGAGAGTTCCAGCCTGCCAACATTGTCTTGTTACAATTTGTATTTTTAAATTAGCATGACTTCGGATAGAAAAGAAAAGGCTTTCTTGTCTGTATGTGTTGCTGGGCTCAATGTTTTCCCTCTGGCTATAATTTGGAGTATTCCTTCAGTATGGTATTAATCCATTGAAGGCAATGGAAAGACTGCCAATAATTTCAAGCTTTGACTTTTGGTCTAGCCATGTATTTCATTAATATGTTTTTAAGCCATTTATCTGTATTGATTGTTAAAACAATTAGCTTAAAAGTGAGAGGTCATTGAGGGTGTTGCTATTTAAGGTTGGTAAATTACCGAATTCAGTCCTCAGAGCAAGGCAGTCTAAACTCTGACTTTAATTACCAGGTTTTTTTCCTCTTGTCATTTGGAACCTCACTTAAGTGATCCACATGCTCTCTTCAAGAGTTCATGTCCAACCCTATTTAGATTTATAAGGTACCTGTCAATAGAAATTAAACAGTAGGATTGAATGTACAAAGAGAAAGGTAAGTTGCCTACAGAGAAAATAAATAAAGGCTCAGAAACAGAGCAACAGGTTTGGGAATGAGAGCTGTGCTTGACTCCAGGACTCATCTGCTGTGCAAGACAGGATAAGTCATTTCACCTCTCCCTGCATGTTCTCTCCTGCACTGTCACTTGCAATCTGTTTAGGTTGTAAGCCTTGTGGATAAGGACCTGACACTCACCGTGTCTTTTAGAGTGTCAAGCATAGGTAAGGCTGCAGTGTGATACCAGAATATACAGGTATTAAGCACAGAACCATAGAATGGTTCGGGTTGGAAGGGACCTTAAAGATCATCTAGTTCCAACTCCCCTGCCACAGACAGGAACACCTTCTACTAGACCAGGTTGCTCAAAGCCCCGTCCAACCTGGCCTTGAACACTGCCAGGGAGGGGACAGCCACAGCTTCTCTGGGCAACCTGTGCCAGTGTCTCATCACCCTCACAGCAAATAATTTCTTCCTTTAATCTAAAACTACCCTCTCAGTTTAAAGCCTTTACCCCTTCTCCTATCCCTAATCACTCTCTGATAATGAGTCCCTCCCCATCTTTCCTATAGGCCCCTTTAAGTACTGGAAGGCTGCTATCAGGTCTCCCTGGGGCCTTCTCCACACTGAACAACCCCAACTCTCTCAGCCTGTCCTTATAGGAGAGCTGTTCCAGCCCCCTGATCATCTTCGTAGCCTCCTCTGGACTCGCTCAAGCAAGTCCATGTCTGTCTTATGTTGGGGACTCTGTAGCTGTAGACACAGCACTGCAGGTGGAGTCTCACAAGAGCAGAGCAGAGGGGGATAATCCCCTCCCTCAACCTGCTGGTCACGATTCTCTTGATGCAGCCCAGGATACAGTTGGCTTTCTGGGCTGCGAGTGCACATTGCTGGCTCATGTTGAGGTTCTTGTCAACCAGCATCCCCGAGTCCTTCTCCGCAGGGCTGCTCTCAGTCTACTCATTGCCCAGCCTGTATTTGTGCATGGATTACCCCAACCCATGTGCAGGACCTTGCACTTGGCCTTGTTGAACTTCATTGAGGTTTTCAGGGGCCCGCCTCTTAAGTCTGTCAAGGTCCCCCTGGATGGCATCTCCCTTCCCTCCAGCTTGGTGTCATCAGCAAACTTGCTGAGGGTGAACTCAGTCTCACTGTCCATGTCATCAACAGAGATGTTAAACAGCACTGGTTCTGACATCGACCCCTGAAGAATGCCACTTAGTCACTGGTCTCCACTCAGACATCGAGCCACTGACCACAACTCTTTGAGTGTGACCATCTAGCCAATTTCTTATCCACTGAGTTGTCCATCTGTCAATGTCATGTCTCTCCAATATAGAGACAAGGATGTCATGTGGGACAGTGTCAAATGCTTTGTACAAGCCCAGGTCGATTTAACAACAGCTCTAGTGCTTAAAGCTGACGGTGAGGCTGAATGGTCCCCAGCCCCTGAGCAGTGATTGCAGGTATAAAGTAACCTGAGGTTTCATCAGAGGTTTTTCCCACATCATGGTAACATTTGGTGCTCAAATCTGGATTTCAGTAGGTGCTGTAGATACAGGTGCATCACCCACTGTTCTGCCCAAAAGACAGACAGTTTCCACCATGAGATGTAAGTCCTTAAATCAGAGGTATTAAACACTAACTAGCCCTTTTAATACTAAGCTGCATGGGCAGCATCTTGTGTAAGATCTTCCATTGACAGAAGCCTGAGAGATGGGAAATTTCCGAGGCTGAAAGAAGGGAGGAGGGTTTTCTTGGCTCAGGGCAGACGCTCACCAGGAAAGCCTTGTGCCAAGGAAGCTACTCACAGAGTTTAAAATTCAGGACCTCGCAGTCTGTGGGCTGTAGGTAACTTTATACCTGTTGCTTGTAGCAGTATGCGTATTAGCCTGGAGCACATGTCTTATGAAGAGCAGCAGAGGGAATTGGGGTTGTTCAGTCTGGAGAAGAGGAGGCTGAGGGCAGACCTCATCACCCTCTACAACTACCTGAAAGGAGGGTACAGAGAGCTGGGGATGAGCCTCTTTAACCAAGTAATAAGCGATAGGACAAGAGGGAATGGCCTCAAGTTGTGCCAGGGAAAGTTTAGACTAGATATTAGGAAGTATTTCTTTACAGAACGGGTTGTCGGGCGTTGGAATGGGCTGCTCAGGGAGGTGGTGGAGTCCCCATCCCTGGAGATGTTTAAGAGTCGGGTCGACACAGCGCTGAGGGACCTGGTGTAAATGGGAACTGTCAGTGTGAGGTTAATGGTTGGACTGGATGATCTTCAAGGTCTTTTCCAACCTAGATGATTCTGTGATTCTATTTCCAGTTTGAGGGTTTGGGGCATCTGTCTTGTCTTCTCCATCATGACACCAGTTGCAACTCTCCTTCTCCTGCTGTTTTCTGAACTGTTTCTGACAACAAGTTTGTACCATTTCTTGATTTAACAAAAAAAAAAAAATCCTCTAAAAAAGGTTGGTTCCATATATGATATACTTGAAGGTAAGGTCGTGGTGGTTATTGGTTGATGTTGCCATAAATGCCAAACTATTGAAACTTTACATCTTGAGTTTAAGTCCAAAGTTTTAATTATTTAAGTCTTGATTTTAAAGCTTGAGGGCCTCTTACTGGACTGTAGCATAGAAGCATATGAAGTCACATACAAATTATGGTTTTATGCTATAAGACTTAACAAATTTAACATAATCCAACATCAGTTTGGAAACATTATGTCTAGCCCAGAGTATTTGCTGTGTTGGTGGCTACTAGTCCATTCCAATAGCAATTATTTTTTAAAGGCCAACCTAAGAAGTCCACATCCCCTTTTCTAAGCATCACTTCCAACTTCAACTTGCTCAAGCTGCAGCATCACCACTAACATAATCTTCTATTATAGTTTTTATTATTAAAAATATTTTATATTAAATTTATGGTTTTAAAATAATCTACAGTCAATAATGAATTTTATAATAAATTGTTGTTAGAATTATATTGTTACAATACAAGAATACAGTTGCTTTGCTGCATTTAGTCAGGAGCCAATAAGGAGGGGACAGCTGAGGGAAAGGAGTAAGTCTTTTAGAAAGAGAAGGTGAGGTGTCTGAGTGAATTGATATTAAAGAAAATGATCAAACAACCACCTGCACTAAATAAAATAAGAGAATATTAGAATGAAAACAGAGTGCTTGGAAATCCACAAAGGTAGGTTTCATTTTCATTAAAAAAAAAAACAAACATATATGCAGATCATTATCCTGTGAATTGGTTGTATAAGGTGATATTCATTCCTGTGCCAGCAGCCAGTACAAGGTCTGTGCACCAGGCATTGTATACAAAGCTTTGGCAGATGTGGGGAGAGCTCAGATTAAGGCTAACCATCTCTACAAGAAGGAATTTGGGGGCCAGCGGGAACTCTGGAAACAAAATTTCAGCCAGAGCTGCTGATCTTCTGCTGAATTCCTCCTGAAGGGGATTTTTTAAGCTGTTATGAGAGCAGCACGTAGACCACTAGGAAGTTGTCCCTGCTCTTCTGGCACATTGCTTCCCACTCAAAGGGCACTCTTAGAGGTCCAGTTTCTTTAAATGGAGCTGCTGCAAAGTTAGTTTATTTCTGTTTGAAATCTGCATTCCTGACACAATTTCAGCTGTTGCATTGATGGGCAAGCCAACTTGTTCATACCAGTGTAGTAAAAGTAGACATTTCACGTTGTTACCTGACTAAAAACAGTGGTCTGTTACACCTGTTTACTTTCTCAGGGAGGATTGAGCAATATTAGCCTATTAAATTAGATCTAGGTACATCAGTAGGATTAGACTGGCAAATATAGTTGTGATGGACAAGGAGTTGACACTGGCCCTTGGAAGTAGAATTGCCCCTGTGCTCTGCTAACCTTGGGCCAGATGTGTCCTGAGCTGGACCTCGGGTGTCACAGAGTCCACAGTTGAGACTCAGTTATAATGGTTGTCAGCAGCTGCTGGAGGACCCACCACAGGCAAGGTCTGACCCAAGAACAGGGAAACCTGTGGGAGAGCTGAGCACGCACACGACCAATGTGATCAAGCAATGCCCATTTATTACAACTAAGAAAGCCCTTTTATAATGTTCTCGCACACACGTGAGTAACATGCAGTACAAGTCCTCAAGATTGGACAATTAACTTATCCTGCGCTTTAAACCTTCTTATGATTGGATACAAAGTGCCACATCAGCCTTGCCAGGCTTCCTGCCTGGTGTAAACTTCCTCTTCCATCCCAACCCCTTCCAGGGGTTGTTTGTCTCGTCGAGTTTCTCCCCTCTCATTCAGGGTCACATCCTTATCGCATTCTTGCTCGGCTGAGGCTCTTATCAGTCTTGTTCTCATGCAGGATTGCTCACATGTCCATTCTCTCGCAAAAAGTCCTCTTGAATCCCAACAGAAACCCAGCTCCACTCTTAAAAGTAACAACTAGGAGGAAGAAAGTAGAAAAGCCCCATGAATCAAAGATTAACCTCCACGTTCCCAGGGGCTCCTCTGGTGAAGATCATTGTGCCCTGTGGCACAGAGCAGAGATGCCTCACTCATCTCTAGAATTTGTGATCATTTGTGTTCCACACTGCCCATGACCTGTGCGGTTAACTGGCTTGCTCACAGACACTCAAAGGAGACAAAGGGATCTTCATAGCTGCCACAAGACTTACCACTTTCTAGGTCTCTCCATCCAAACAAGACTTACCAACTTCTAGGTCTCTCCTTCTAAACAAAGCCAGTCTTTTCAGTCCTGAATGAGAAATCTTACTTCCATGATTCACCCCATTCTCTTCTGCCACCAAACTTTATTTCTGCTACATCTCTTCTGAGGTGGCAAGACATAAACTGAACATATACCAGATCAGGCCATAGCACTAAAAGGCACAATAGACTACTACATTCTTGTTTGCTATTTTTTCTGTCCCAGTCTTTGTTACTCACAGCATTTTGTTTGGTTTATGTCAGTTGATCTATAGACCAGCAGTTCTCAGGTCTTTTCTTTCCCCAAGAGCCCACCCAGCCATGCCTGTGAGCAGTTCAGGTTGTGTCTTCCAATATGTATTACCTTACAAACATCAACATCTACTTTATCTATCACATTGCTCCAAATTACCTGGCTTTCAAGTCATTTGGAATTCATCAAAACCTACTTTAAGCTTTACTGGCCTAAAAAATTCTGCATCTGCAAATTTCAGTGCTACTTTTTGCCTATTAAAATAATCAATCACTTGTTTCAGCACAGATATTTACAACAAGCTTTGTCTGACTGCAAATTTATCATTTATTTCTATACTTTGTCTTCTGACTCTTTGCCAGTCTCATACATCAAGAAAGTGCCTGTCCACATAGTGTCTGATATATATCTTATTGTCACAGCACATTGAAAAATAATCATTCAGCATAGTGAGGAATTGCTACTGCCAACTCCATCCCAATTTATATGCACACTGCTAGTTGTCCTTTGTTACTGATTTATCACATTTGCCCATTTGCCTACTCCTCACACTGTGCACTCATCTTTGTTTTCATCATCAAAAGCCCAGAAGCAAAACCCCACTGAGCTACATGTATTTTTACACCTGCCTGCATGACAGTTTGCTGTGAGTCCAGCAGATCCTCACCCCACCAGGCTAGTCCTCTTGTCTGCACTTGCAAAGCCCAAGTCACCCTAGACCTCTCCTCCCTACTCCCCAGTATCCCTGTGCCCATGAGTCAGCCCTCTGTCTAAGCAAAATAGAAACAAAAATACAAAACCATTATTCAAAAATGAATGCCCACGGCCCATGTCCTCTCAGCTACAGACATGTCCTTCAGAGTTCCCAGCGTAATCTCATCTCACCCATTCAGAGCTGGAGCAAACACCTGGCAGACTCAGACCTCGCTGCCTGTAGTTTGCTGCCTGTCCTCTGCTGCTCTGCCTGCCACCCAACTGCTGCCTGGGACAGCCAGGAGGGTTGTGAGGAGCAGAGGTTGCAGGGAAGGTGAGGCAGCTCCGCAGGCAGGGTACAGGAGCCAGCTTGCGGAGCAGTGCAGAGGGGAGCCCGGACTGCTGTGCTCTGCCTCAGCCTGGCTCCTGCCACCCCCCCAGTTTGCTTCCTTCAGAGCTCACCCCTCTCCGGGGGTTAACAGACCCCTGGTGCAGCCCTCACCACAGTGCTCAGAGACAAGATTCTTAGAGCTGTGAGGTTTGTGTCCATGTGGCTGCTGAAATCCATGCTATGCTATGGATCCATACTCTCCATGGAGTTATACTTCCCATGGATCTATACTATCCATCCCTGTTGCTACTAATGGGAACAGCCCCTTCCCCATGTTCTCATTCTCTAAGAGCCAGTTCAGGAAACCAGTTCCATCCAAAGCTGACCCAGGGACAGCAGTTCCTAATCCAGCTGTCACACAACCATGCAAATGCTTGCACTGGCCCAGGAGAGAGGGTGAACAGGACCACAACCTGAGACTGCCACCTCATTTGGGCTACGTTGCAGGTCAGGACTGTGGTGGATTGAATCTCCCTGAAGATCCCTCACAACCACAGCTCTGTGTCCTTGCGCAGAATTGCACTCCTCCTTTCTTGTTAGACCAAGGCACATCTTGACCCTGTTCCAGCTGAAGTCAGGTAACTCCTAGCAGTCATTTTCATAGAACACGGTCAGATCTGATCAGTTCTTAGATATTTAGTTGTTGCTCATCATTTTAATTAAAGCACATAACTAACCAACTGGAAGGCTGCTCATGTATTGTTTCAGGGGAGATGTGGGAGGAGGTAGACAACCTGCAGTCTTGTCATCTTCAAAAAAAGCTGTTTGCCCTAAGCAATGACAAGAGTTAATGACAAAATTCCTGGAAGAAGAAAATTTTTACAGTGTGTCTTAAACTACAGTGTGGGCCTATTTTGCTGAAGTGTTTCTTAAATTCAATTGTTAATTTATTTGGGTCCTGAAAAGGTCACCTCTCCCTGTACCTTCACACCAGGTTCATGCTGATATGAGTAAATCATGTGGTGCGAGCCATCAATTGAACATGATCTTTCCAATTTAGCTTGACCCCCTTTCCAATATAGCAATTACATTTTCTTCTTACAGTCTCCAGTTTAACCCACTTATGCCCAACCTGACTCATAAAATTTTAGGGGAAATAGCTGGGCTCCTAACTATCAAAAAGAGGGAGGGGGCAGGTACTGTTTTTAACTGGGACATTTCAGTGATCCAGTTTCCAGCACAGCCAGCCTGGCTCCAGCAGCATGATGAGGGCAAGGGCAAGTTTTGGCGTGGCAAAGGAACAAGCAGTTGCAACCAGGGAAAGAAGATTGGGGGAAACAAGGTGGGGGGTGCAGAAGAAGGACACCTTAGGCTTGTCTCGTTGCAAGCCTCCTACAGCCACATCAAGAAGCTCCTGTCACAGGCCAAAACCCCCATCTTAGGTGCTGAACAAGCATGAAGTGAAATTAGCTGTAAATCAAAAAAAAACCCAAATAGGATATACACATAAAGTAAACCATGAGACAGGTGAGTATAGTAAGGCCAATGAAGTTTTACGTCTTTTTAAAATGCCTTGGGATTCTTCATAGAAAATATAAGATTTATGCTGCACAAGTTAAGAATTAACTCTAAATAAGTCCTTAAAAGAGAAAGAGGTAAAGAGGGAAGTACAATAAAAAACAAAGGATGTGGTGAAGGTCAAAGGTGAGAAAAACTGCAGAAGTAATGAACTTTTTCACATTCAAGGCTAAAACTAACCACAGAGTAGCCAGATCAGACTGGTTCAACTAACCACGGGGTCAACAAAATCAGGCAAGTCCTACTCTGTCCAGAAATACCTATTTGCCATATTTGTATTTACCTTTCTAGTAGCTTAAAAGACCCCAAGACAAAGAGACCTTTTGGTGTTGATCTTGTGTGTGTTTAGGTTTTGACCTACAGGTGCTTCTTCATGCTGCTTCATCATGTGAAATCTAAAGCTTGTCCAACAGCTGGCCACTTGATTGTGTCCCTTGACAGAGTTGTTGCTTAGACCTGATGCATATTCAGTATTAAAATTATTCTGCTATGATTAAAAAAATTAACTACATGTTTTTCTTTAAAGTAATGCTTGTGATGTTGGGGGTGGGGTGGTCTTTATTCCATGGTTAACATTTTCCATAAAGCTCTTTTAAAATTGTTTTGGAGGTCACTGCAGCAGATTCTTCAAACTTCACAGGTCTCTGTCAGATTCAGGTCAGGGGAAAGGAAGGACGGGTATTATTAGTGTTTGTGCAACAAACCCATACCTTGGCCCTAAAAAAGCAGGCATTTAGAAAGGTATGCTTCATGTACGTACAAAGCATTTTTTCCTTAACCAAAGTAGTCCTGTCTTCTGAAGCTCACACTGGGGCAGCAATGATCATTACAGGCTATTTTCTTGCAAGGCTTCATATACTGCAAAGGAGGAACAGCAGTTTTCTGGAACAAACTTTAACTCAGTTTATTTGGTTCCTCTTGAATTTGGCAAATTCAAGACAGAAATTATCAGGGGAAAACTCAACAAATCACAATTTAATTTTTGTATGAGCTAGCAGCCAGATGTCATAAAGACAGGAATTAGCTAAAATACATAACAACCCACTTTAAAATTGGTAATGAAAACATTCCCAGGGCTCAGCTGGACAGCATCTGCCACCTTTCTAGCAAGAGTTATCTTTATCACTTTTCAAGCAATTCCTCTTGCCTTGGACTTCATGTTTCTTTCAAAAGCAGAAAAACAGTGTAAGAATCCACAAGATAAACTAAATAGCTGATAGCTACATTTCACAGGAGGTTACTGGCAGTAGCTGTAAATTTAAACAACAAAAAAAGGGCATAACAACGTTCATGTTAAACACTTTGACACCTAAGAATGCAGCACAGGGGCAGAATTCTGAGACCAAGAGATGATAACCAAAAATAGATAATTTCTTTTTTCTATTTACTTTGACCGCTTCCTCCTTCCAATTTAACAGCAACTGTTGTAAAGCATAAAAAACAGTTACATCAGTGAAGCCCTGGGTTAACAGGTACCATACATTAAAACAAATTGCCTTCTCCCGGGACATCAGATGCTTCAGTCTGGGAACACCAGCTCTCTGAATAAACTTCAGTCAGGAGGTATATCCTTACACCAGGCAACTCATGACCATCCCTCCTCACTGCTTCAAGTACCTCACACTGAGGGCAGGATTGGAGAGCACCCACATCACCCTCACAGATGGGTCTTTGCTGAAAATGTTTGCAGTTAGCCCAAACAGACACTGGTTTGGCAGAAGTTTTCAGCCATTGTCTCTGCCTTCCAGATTACAGCAGTCAATGCAATCAAAACCAACCAATCAGTCCAAAAAAAAAAAAAAATTTATTTGAAGGTTTCCTACCACCTCCTACCTCAGCATCTGTCTGACCTGGGACAGGGATGCACAGTCTGTGCAGGGCAATGATTTTGTAGCCTGGGACCCTACTGAGAGGATATTATGGGTGATGGCTAGAACAATGTCCTCCCCCGTGCACAGAATCACATCGCTTCAACTGAAAGACATCTACATGAATACCAACAAAACACTCATCCCATCACTGCCAGGCCATTAGGGGTTTGCCTTCACCATTGCACGGAGTGTAAGACAGCGTAAATTGAGACTGGCATCTCAGTTGGGTTTGTATTTGTATTTGCTCGTATTTGACTACAGGGCACATTTAAATCATCGGTGCCCAACGTCACTGGCCCTGTTGTCACACAGTGAAGTATGATATACAGTTCCCTTGTCCATCATCTGACACTGCGCTCTCTGCTAAACCTACATTTTAAGATGCTTCACATTCAGAGCTGCCATTCTTGCAGATAAAACAGATGCATCTTTGAAGCACTAATTAACTTGAATGTCATACTCAACAATTGCACAGTAAGACAATCTTCAACTTAATGTATTTCAGCACAGAAAATGAAAATGTGGGTTATAAAAACAATTCACTCATGAGGCATCCATACTTACAGGAAGTGAAATACATCCAGTTGTGCCCAATGTCCTACCATCTGTGCCAAGCCTATTGACAAACCTTCCCTGACAGGATGAAATACTGCTCCTGTAGAGGCAGCCTTAACATAATATGCCTCTACAGCACTGGGCTGGACTAGGTTTGAAAAACAGCCTTTTATAATACACAGATGAATTTAGCACTTAAGAAGATTAATGGATTCATAAATAGCCTGAAAATCCAAACTTATTGAATTTAGTTCACAGAACAGGTCAAATAGGCATTTATCAAACCATCTGGCATCTTTCTTTCCTGGGGAAAATACTGTGGTCGAGCTACAGATAGCTGAGGAGCCATCACACCAGAGAAGGTTGGGTTTTCCCTGTACTTAGCTTTCTTCTAGAAATCGCTGGTACTAACTGGAAAGCAGTCTTCTCGGACAGAGTGCTGCAGCCCAAAGCAGACCGCCCCAAGGCATGTGTCCTGAAGCTGCTGGAGATGCCACCTTTTTCCTGGCAAAAATGTGCAAGCAAAAAAGCAGCTTCCCTGTCTCACATGGCAGCTGCTCCTGGAGTTCGTTTTGCCATTTTGTGCATGAGCTGATGTTGGCTTTCAACAGAGCTGTTTGCCCTCTGGGCTGTGGGATCATCCCTGGGGTTGGTCACAGAGGCACTGGGGTGCCAGGGCTGCTTGAGGCCAAGGGCAGTCACTCTCACTCCAGGCTGACCTGGCCTGGCCGGTGTGAACAGACCTGACCCAATGTCCTGCTTTCGACCAGGATGGAGTTAACTTTCATTGGAGTATTTCGTACCATGTGAGGTCATGCCCAGGGATATAGGGGGGCTGGCTCGCTTGGGTGGGAGCGGGGTTTTCAGTCTGGTCCGGGTGTGTGTTGCGTGGGGGGTGGGGGGTGTCACCGCGCTCGGTAAGCCACTGCTGCATTTTACCCGTTTTCTTTTTGGACTCACTATTGTTACTGTTGTTCTCTTGTTATATTTAGTAAATTATTTTTATTCAACCTACTAATTCTTTTTGTCCCTCCCCTCTATCACCGGGGAGGGGGAGGTGAACAGCCAGCCATGTGGCATCTGGCTGCAGGCTGAGTTCAAACCTCAGCACCTAAGGCACCTTTGCTGAAGCATTGAGCCCTTTCTGAAAAAGTTTATTTATCTCCCCAGTTCTCTCAGACTATCACAGATGTAAGAGGGCACAGGATCTGCTAAGAAAAGGTCTTTGTGTGTTGAATTTGTACATTACCCGCCCTTTTTCAGTCGTTCAGTGCCTGAAGTCCATCTTCAGCTGGCCTGTCCTTTTGCATACGTTTTTGGGTACTCACCAATGTGTGACTGGGGGAAGGGCCAGAGGCACCAACAGTTACCCTCAGTTGCTTTTAACCAATGTATTGTCCATACTGAACCACCACCTTAGGAAAGCGTGAGCCAGGGGCAGTTCACCCTCTGCCACTGGAAAATGTTTGAAAGGGTTTTTTTAAAGTCATTTCAATTTTTATTCCTATTTCATGATGTTTTAGCAGTAATGAAAGATTGTATATGTTGTATCATTTCATATGAACATGTACACCATAGTATGATAACCCATGTATAATGAATTAATATAATTAAAATATCACAGAACTGTATTTCTATATAATCACACTTTTTTAAAAGCATTGCTACTTAATACAAATGTAAGCACAGTCGTGTTCTAAGTAAAAGTGTCTATTCTTTATGCTGCAATAAATAGCTTGCCATTCGCTCTAGACCATAAAAAGGACATTCATGTGTACCCATTTGAGTAGCCTACAAAAAAAAGCAGCCAAGTAATTCAAGGATCTCAAGAAAAATTGGGTTTTGAGCAGTTAATTTATTTTTGAGAGCATAATATCAAATTATTTTATTAATGTACTCTTATAGAGAAAACACAATCATTCTCTCTGGTCACAGTAGCAGCTTTCACTGAAGATTTCAAAGATAAAACATGTAAGATATCATATAAAAGAAAATGACAGCATAGTTGGTTAGTACAGCATAATATGACACACTATGTAGTACACATTAATGGTGGAAATACAAAATATGTAGTTGAGCCTGATTGCATTTGCCATCATAATGTTCTGCTCCTGCTGTCATGCCATGAAATAACCTACAAATAAAGACAATATATTCCTTGAAACAATATATTAATTGAAAAATAAAACCACATTTGAAACAGATGTTAGGAAGTAAGCTGTTACACTGAAACAGCTTTTCCTCCAAGAGAATGTTTTGACAAACGTGGGTCCATCTGGTTCTCCTGCACCTGTGCCAGGGTAGCAGGGGGAGAAAAGATCAAAATCCTGTCTGTAGTCATGGCCAAAACACTGTGCCTGTCCCAGACCCACCTGGGGCAGGTGCCCTCCCCAGATGCTGTTCTCCTGTTTATGAGGGCTAGTGCTGCAACCCTGGATGCTGCCCAGGACAGCCCTGTTCCCCCCACACACACTGGTGGAAATCAGGAATAGCTCACCAGCCTTCAGCAGCACCCACCATGGCTGTGGGTGTCTGTCAGGATATGAAGAGGCGTTCTGGTTTTGCTGCCTTGTCTTGCTCTCATACAGTCAATGGTTGGGTCAACCAGATTTGGCCCAACGGAATAAATGGCACTGCACTGCCACCCATACAGACCCCTATTCTCGCTGCTCTCAGCAAGGGACATCTCATGTTTCCAACCAAACCTCAACCCTACTGCCATACTTTCATTGCTCATATTCCACACAGCTCTGCCGGTGTCCAGGAGGCCCTGAAACCCCACTGGGCGGGTTTCTCACCCGGAGTGGGACCCAGTCTTGAACCAGATCCCACCAGCTCCCACGGGAATCTGGAGCCAGATCCAACCAACCCAACCTGAGAGAGTTTGGAGCCAGATATGTATGCTAGTCCCACAATACAAACTTTTCCCTAAAGACTAGGTAGGTACAGGGACTAAACGCTTAAGCAGGACCCATGCACCAGGCAGCCCTTGGACTATTTGCGCTGCAAAATAATCACTGTAAAAAGTGCTGGGAGGTAAAAAAAAAAGACAGCCTCAATATTGTCCTTCCCCACCCCAGAAGAAACCCCATCCATCAGTCCATCCAGCTGCGTGGCATTACTGTAGACTTCAGTGGTGTTTGTCACCTCTTCGGGAAGGCCCATCTGGAGCAAGAGTTTGGAGATAAGGCTGTTGAACTTGCTCTCTGTGGTAGACCAAGGCTCTTCACTTGGGGTCGGACCTTCGGACGTGACGTTTAGCTCCACCGGGTCAAGACAGTAACCTTCTGGTGATCTCTCATAAAACACATCCATCAGGTCAATCCCGGCTACTGAGGAGGGGGAGGCACAGGGAATATCCCTGACGAGCTTGTAGTTCTCCATCCACTCCTTCAGCCACTGGATGCGGCAGTCGCATTCCCAGGGGTTGCGGAAGAGGTACAGCCGCCCAAGGAAGTACACTGGCTGGAAGACAGAAAAGGGCAGCGTCGTCAGGTTGTTGCTGTTCAAGTGTAATGCAACCAGGCTGGTGAGGTTTTCAAAAGCCCCTTCCTCAATGTAGCTGATCCTGTTGCGGTCCAGGTAGAGGACCTCCAGCTCCCCTAGGTCCCTGAACCAGGTGTTGGAAACGTTCCTGAGGAAATTTCCCCCCAAGTTGAGCATCTTCAGGCACCTCAGGCCATCAAAGGAGTTTTCTGGAAGCTCGCTGATCAAATTGTCATTCAGGTATAGATACTCCATCTTCTGGCAGCCCTGAAAAGCTCGTTCATGAATGACATTTATCCTGTTGTCCTGCAGATTCAGGTACTTCAGCTTGGTCAGGCCCTGCAGGGAGTTATAGGCTACTGCTTCAATCCTGTTTCTCTCCAGGTAAACGCGGGTCAGGTTCTCCATGCCCCTGATGGCACCTGGGATCCTCCGGAAGTTGTTCTGGAAGCAGAAGAGCTCCTGCAGAGCAGGCAGCTCAATAAAGATCCTGTCCGGGATATTGAAAAGATTGCAGTCCGCCAGGTCCAGCTTGACCAGCCGTCTGAGGGCGGTGAAAGTCCGTGTGTGGAGATAGCGAATGTACTCGTTGTGGGCCATCTTCAGCTCGGTCAAGCTGGGCAGTCCCTTGAAAGCCCCCGGGGTGATAAAGGAGATATTGTTGTGGTTGAGCGACAGGGATTTGAGGGAAGGCAAGGTCCCAAAGGCCCTCTCGGAGAGGAACTTGATACTGTTTTTGTCCAGGTTGATATACGAGGCCTCACAAGGGAACTCGCTAGGGATCTGCCCCAGACCAGCGTGATTGCAGAGGACAGAGCAGCTCCGCTCCTGAGTGCACACGCAGTTCGCAGGGCAGGACCGCACACAGGCCCACACCGCCTGGACGTGGGGGACCCAGAGGATCACTGTCAGAAGGAACACGCCATCCCCACGGAGGTGTGGGAGGAAAGAATCAGGATGCATCATTAACAAATTTAGTCATCACAACAGGAAAAATAACATATGCTGTCATCGCCTCCCTTCTAGCCAGGCTAATTGCTACATACTAATTGTACAATAGTGCTGACCAAGGAGCTCATGTGAACAATTCCTAAAAATCTTCTACTGGCGTTTTTAAACCCTCTGAGAATATCATCTGGAACATCACCTCTGATTAATTTCTCTCCCCGAGAGGGGGACTCACCTAGACTTTAATTAGCAGTGTCTCTGTGTCTGGTCTCTCTGCAAGCTGATGGGACATGGTTTGGCCAGGGAGCAGGCAGAGATCTTTTGAAGGCCAGCAGCTGTGGATGGGTTGCAGTATTTTTGGGTCAGGAAGAGGGAAGGGCAGTGTATTCTAGTCCAGCAGTGGGCAGGGGAGATCAGTTAGTTGCCTGGGGCACATCAAATTCATGCGTTTTGTTTCTTTCTTTTCTTTGTTCATTCAGCATAATATTTCTCTGCTGGAGCCATGAGCTGGTGCAGCACCACAAGTGGAAATATCAGGTCTTAAGGATGCAGTATAGTGTTTAAGAACATTGCTGCTGTGTACTGGTGGAACAGCATGAGGAAGAACAAATTAAGGGATATTGGTCAACTGCTTTCTTCATGATCTCATCATAGATGAGATACTCTGCACCTCCAGCACAGTTTTTACTCTTTTGCCAATTCTCAAGACAGTCACCACAGTGTGTTATGCTTGATGAGAGCAGTCACTTTGTCCTTTTATCAGCCTGACATGGGAGGTGCGGCTCTTGTGGTTTCTTTCACATTAGACCCACAAGGTACGTGTACAACAAGGAGGAGAAGGAAAAAGCTCTTGGAGACAAATCAGAGAAGAATGAATGGAACAAGAGACATCAGCCTCCATGGACAGGCATTTTTGCGGGGAAAAAACATCCAGTCAACCAGAAGTCTGCAAAATAGACTAATTAGAGAGGAAGAACTGAAGGCAGAGTTCATTTTGTAAGTGGTCTCAAAGGCACATCCTACCTGCTGCTCAACAAAATGAGAAGCCACACCAGCGAACTCTCCATGTAGTCACTAGCAGGAAACGGTGGTATTGCTACTGACAGTTTTTAATGCTGCAGTTTACTGGCTCCTACACAAGCACAATCCGTTTATATGGTTTTCAACAAGACATGCAATACTGTCTTTACCAACAGCCACCTTCATTACAGCACTGCAGGGAATCACACTGCTGCTGCTGCATGCCTGGTAGCCCCAAGGGCTGAGAGACGAGGAACAGGCTTTCTCCCATGCTCCTGCTGGCTGTCTGGAGGCAGAAGTTCCGAGCAGCTGAGCTGCCTCTCCCTGCCAGTTTGCAGCACAGCGACTGCCCACTACAGCTGTATTCCCAATGGACATTTTATCAAGACAGGCTTGTGAGGTGATATGCCAGGAGCATCAGCTGCAGCAAGGGTCAAGCTTTTATTTTTGCATCCCCTAAGGCTTTAATGTACAAATCAAACCATATGATCGAACTTCAAACTGCAATTGCTCTGCCCTTTCTCCATCCTTTTAAAAGGCAACATGCACAGTAGTGTATTTATGAGTTTATGCTGCCTGTGGCTTCTTCAAGCAGGAGACTTGCAAAACCAGTTGCTGGCCAGGTCCCCACTGACAGGACATCAACCCAGGAGCTGCCCAGCCTGGTTCTGTTCAAACCAACCTGGTCACTGCATGTAGAAGACGGATTTAGATATGTGGAGAAAGCATCCCCGAATTACTTCAGCTGAATTTATCAAAATTCAGGTGCCATCAAGCCTGGCCACACTATTGTGCCCAGAGAATTAGCAAACCAGCATCACTTCAAGGATAAATGATAGTGAAAGATTCCAAGAGGTGGAAAAGATTTTAAACAGTTTGTAATTTGTTTGTTTGTATGCTCTTCTCCTTTTCCCTGGGCCCTTACCTAACATCCTCAGCTAAAAGTAAGTAAGAAAGTCCCCTTCGGTCAAGGCCCTGGGTAGATGACAGGTGAGGAGCCCAAGGACAAGAGCGGGGACAACACGCCAGTCTTGGATTGCTCTTTGCCTGCCCAGGGGCTTCTCTCGCTTGCCACCCTTTGCACCAATCCACGCTGCTGTTTGCCAGCAGGGGCATATGTTGTTTTTGCTGCACGGTTACATAAACCAAAGGCCAGACAGATTAAGGATTTGCCTGTTCCCAAATGTCTGACCGCAGGCGGCTGTCTGGGAACAGCCGATGCAAGTGTTGCTGCTGGAACAAAAGCCTTGCATGGGCGCAGGGTGACATCCAGAGGGGCATATGTGCATAGGCTGTCCTAGATGTGAGACTGTCCCAAGCAAGTTCAAAGCTTACCCACAGCTACCCCAAGCTCAGACACATCCCTGGCCTTCAGAGCAAACCTCCCCCAGCAGCTGTGTACACAGTGTGCAGTGTAGGAATGAGCATGATGATGATAACCAAATCCCATCCTTCCCCTCCCTGCTTGTTCTCTAATCACTTGATAAAGGAAACGTCTGTAGTCAAGTCATATCCAGCCTGTTCTCCTTATACACAAGGGGTTTTCAGTGCCAAATCTGGGTCTTTTGCTAGTGGCATTTCACAGCATACTCCCAAGATCTCTATTTACAAGTGTATCTCTTTGCATTCTGCAGTACATGGAAAACAAACTCGGACCATCCAACTAGAACACAATCTCCTGGCAATAGTTCAGAGGAGCCCCTCAGCACTGCAATCTTTGTGACAATTCTTCCCTCTTTCTCTTGCAAAGGAAGTCAGAAAAAGTCCTCCACCTGAAGTCCACCAAACCCTTGGCAGAGCTGCTGCCCAAGAGAGCGCAGGAGATCAGATCTCCGCTGGTGGCCAGATCTCCTGTGACCAACATTGCATGAAGCATTTCCACCTCTCCTTCCTTATTCCTTCCCCTTCCCCAAAAAGGACACTCTTTGCTTTTTACGCTGTGCCAGCAGACAGGACAGCAGCTGGAAGATGCCTCATTAACACAAAGGGTGCTCAAATGACGTGTGTGTTTAAGAAAAAGGATGAAATACAGCAAAAAGGTCAAAAATATTTGTGAGATTAAGGAATAAACAAAATTCCGCCCCAGGGATGATGTATTTTGCTCTTTTAAATACTATGGTAATTAAATATTTGAAAGGAAGAGTGAGAGACAAAAAAAATGTTGGCAGAGTTTTCGGAAGGGTAAAGAGAAAATGATCGCAATAACTGAGTATTTAACCTACACCTTTCCAAACGATCTGTCTAATCCACTACTGGGTAATGCAGAATAAGAGTATACTCACCATTTAAAATGATGGCAAACATTACCTTGATTATTCACTAGTGGCATTTCAGGTCTGGCAAGTGAACTTGAGGGATCTAAAAGCACACAGGAAGACCAGAGACAGGTTTCATCCTCTGTCATTTCTCTACATCATTTTCCCAAAATAAGATCTATGTTTAGAAAAGAAGAGCAAGGCAAAAGTTCCACTCCCACATGCTTTCAAACTGAAGAAGTCCCCAGCACCTTCCTGGTATCTTTCTTCGACCACTGACCTTCTCAGGAAATCCTGCAGCTTTGTGCTACACCTTTTCACAAGCTCATCCACATTCTTCACCCCAGCCATGTAAAGGGTAGGTTCCTATCATCTGAGGTGGGAAAAGATCACCAACAGTAAGAGACTGGCCAGCTCCCCAGGAAATATGTGCTGGTACAGAGGAACGTAACCAGCTTAGCATCGAACAGTCAAAACTAAAATTCCCAACAGAAATAATCTTAGATACATTGCTTACCTAGCCAGGCAGTGGCTGTGTCCTCCCTCCTGCACATGAGGCTGCCATTAGCCCTACAAGTCAGTCTCTGAAAAGTTGGCATTTTTTTCTCACAAGCTATCATTTAATGGCAGGAAAATCCTCTGTATCAGAGGAGGATTAGCGGAGATGGAAAAAATGTGTCTGTCCTCTAAAGCTCCTAAAGCAAAACAGGGATTGCAGACAAACCAAACTGCCACTTTCTCCCCTCTGCCAACCTACTCTCCCCCCAGCCACTAAAAGAAAAAAGAAAAAAGAAAAAATTAAAAAAAAAAAAAAAAAGATACAGTCCAGAATTCAACCTCTACCATTCAAACAGCATTGCTGAAAGATATTACTCGACTTCCCATTATATAATGGCAGAGAAGGTGGGAGTGAAGGGTGCAGCCTAAATGGGATTATATTTGGGGGAAGTGCAGGCTTATGGTTTCCCTTCACTGAGCTCTCCAAACAGACACAGGCTGGGGCTCTCTTTCCCCATGCACGCTTTCCCAGGCCCAGCATGGCTCACACGCTGCTAACAGGATGCCAGTGTGCTTTGCTTTGCTTTGCTGGGAATTGCTCCTGAAGGACAAGGAGATGCCAACAGCACTGGGAGAAGAGTCAGCAAACACAGGAGCTTGCATAGTGTATATGGCTTTGATAATAATGAACTCTGCCCTGTCTATCAGTGTGTTTTGCTTGTGATACTGCAGCTGGTGCATGGAAATTACAAGGAGGGGTTCTTGTGGCAATGTTTTAGCGTTCAGGATGTGAATTGGTTTTTAAAGCCTTTTTTGACAGAATTATGGTTTCTTTGGAGAGTAGGGACTGAATAAGTAAGTTATCTCAGCCTTCCATGCCTTAGGTAATTGCATTCACCATGTCAGAGGGAAAAATAGCTCTACTCTTTATTTCTAAAAGTGAATTGTTCTGCTTTTTTTTCCCAGGAAATGGAATACCTGATGAATTTATGCTTGATACAGCAGGAAAGGTTCAGCTGAGAACCAGCCTGCTGCTGCTCTTCTTGCAAATGAAAGCACCTAGCTACATCAGGTTTATTTTGTTTTGGCTTTCCCTCAGTCTTAAGGCATCTGGCTGGCAGCTCAGGAAATCTGCATCTGTCTAAACAGTGTGTAAGCAGGCTGGTGCTGGGGGGCAGGCTGGAGATAAGGGACTGACCCATATAGCACTGATTTTATCTGAAGCATACCTTTCCCCACCACCCTGTTATACGAACCCCCCCCCCCCAGCTTTGCACTTCTGAACTTTGCACCGCGCTACTTTGCACAGGAGGAAAGAGGTTTGCAAAGCTGCACACGTTGCAGCTTCTGCCATGGAGCTGAAGCTGCTGGAGACGTTGTAGGAACCAAAGTGGCACCAGCTGAGCGCTCACAAGCGCTGGGGCAACTGGTGTTTCCTCTGAGTGTCCTGATCTCCATAGGAATACCAGGAAGACACAATCTGTCTGATCGCAAAAAGCAGATCACTCGCCTTTCAGCCATGAAGAAAACTGGTGGGGAGGAGGGCATGAGAACTATTCCCAGCTCCTTTTCCCCCAACGCTTACCAGAGCCCTAAAGGTGATACCAGAAATCTTGCCTCTCCCCAGGCACACACATGCTGTAGACAAGGGGTGAAGGCAGTGGGCAAGGAGGGTATGTGGGACTCCGTGACAATTTGGCATGTGATCAGTTGGCAGCTCCCCAGGGACTAGACCTGCTGCTCGGTTGGCACAGCAAATCTAAATCTGCTCATCAGAAACGAGAGGGGGCTGATCTGCACCAAGGCACCAGATTTCTGCCAAGACTTTGGGGCTCACCTGTGCACAGTAAGGGACCAGTGAGGATGGGACATGAAGGATCACTGAGTCCCAGAAAGTGCTTTTGTGATCTCCAGAGCCACCTCCCCCAGAGCAGCAGTTTGGGTGATCTGGCAAAACACATCCCCGAAGGAGGGCACTGGGAACCTCTGTACAGTGAATGGGTGGGAGCTGGTAGGTTGGGCACTGGGGGGGGGGGGGCTTGTCAAACTGGGAGCTGTATGCACCTCAGCGGTCACTGTTGGAGGTGGGGGGATGGTGGTAGTAGGTATCTATTGCAAAATCAGCAGCCATGATGTTGTTAGCAATGATGCCAAGTCAGGCTCCAGCACAAGTTGGAGGAAGGCTGGCAGAGAGTAACTCTCAGAGAACTACTGCAACAGGCAGCCTCGCCGTAGACCAGCGCAGATATTATTAGCTCCTGCAGGAGCTTCTGACAGCAGCTCTCCCATCAGCATCCCACACACATACATAGCTCGGTAGCTGCAGCTGGCCTGGCAATTGAGCCCAGCCCCACTCTGGCCTTTTCTACTGCTGCTGGAGGTAGGAACGGCAGAAACAGCCTGTGTCCTGCCCCATCATGAGTCCTCCTGCCCACAGCATCACCAGCCAGCCTGTGCCAGCACACTGGAGCTCCTGCGTGGCCAGCAGCAGCAGCTCCAAGGAAGGCTTACAACAGTATGTTTCTGTGCATTATCTCTGGGCAGGAGCCTCTCGCACCTCCAGACAGCACAGAGAAGATAAAAACATCTCAGCGTATGCACAGGGGGAGGCTGGGGGTGAGAGACTCACTGAGGTCGCAGTTTCTGAGAAAGCTTCCCGCTGCATGCGGCCAGCTGCTCAGGGAGCATCACCCTGTGAGCAGCTGCAGTAGTGCCCTGCAGGAGCACCAAGCTTGCCACCCAGTGCCTCCCATGAACTTCTGCCAGCTCTTGCAACTCTTGATTCGTCTCCTGATAACCCTTGGACCTGAAAGGGCATGACAGCATGAGAAAGAGGCCTGATAAAGAGAAGTTTAAAGTCATCTTGGATAGAAAACCTTAAACACCAGAGGGTACATAAAGGAGACCAACATTTATTCTTAAAAGAAACAAACTTGGGCTTTAAACCAAACCTCAACATTTTTCAGAGCGTGACTCACAGCTGGTTAATGCTGAGGGTTGAGCACACTGCAAATGCTCAGTGCTGGGAAGATGCTGGGGCTGCTGGGCTGGAAGTAGACTCAGAAGCTACAGACCTTGCTACTGCAGATCTGTGCTGTTAGTATTTTTGCCACCAAGGGCTCTTCCTCATGACCTGTCCTGCCCTTTTTAATCTCTGTGAACTCAAAGAAGCTGGAGGTCAACATAGCAGTGGAGTGGAGCTGAGCCCAGAAAGTAGCAGAGTTATGCTGCCACTGAAAAAAAAAAAAAAATATATATATATATATATATATTTATATCTGATCTTCCACCAAAAGAACTTGGAGAATTCAGCCAGTTCTCCAGAGGACCCTGCTCTGCTCCGGTGGTGTGGTGTGCTGAAGATGTAAGCCTTGGCACAGCCTCAGAAGTTGGCAGTGAGGACAAGCCTGCCTTGCAGGGCAAGCCTGCGCAGACTCAATGCAAGATTGCTTCTAACAACCCATTTCTTCATGGCCAGGGGCATTTCATGTGACAGTGGGTTAAGGATCTGATTGTAGCTTCTATCTCTGTTACACATTGATATGATTTAAAACGATCACTAGGGACTACTTCTCACAGTATTTCAGCTGCAGGTTAAAATACTCCCTTTATGTTCAAAGGCTGGTTAAAAGCAGCTGGTGGGACTCACCTCACCTCACTGAAGGTGAGAGGTCTTGTCTCACCTACTTTAGCTGCCTACCTGTGGGCATCATCATGGGCCTCAGCAGGGCTCATTTTCACCAGCGGAGGATGACAAGACAGCTGAGGGTGTGCAGCTTTAGGGACACCTCCATGCCATTAGACACCAGCGCTGGGTTAGCTGGATCCCAGGCATTGCATGTCCAGATGCTTCCAGCCAAGCACTGCCCTCCTCAGAGCAGCGAAGAGGCAGACCTGCTTGCCTGACTCCGGTGGCCAAACGTCTTCGCTTCCCCGTTTTTTAATCTCTAAGAGCCGCTTGCATTCGTGTGACTAGTGCGGGGGGCGTGAGGTCCCTGCACCGCAGAGCACCCAAGCCCCTCCACCCACCCCAGGCTTTGGTTTCCTGCTCGTCTGTAAGAGCGGCCGCAGCTCAGTGCATACTTCCCCTCTTCTCACAGCAGCAGCTGTGTCACACATCTGAGCCTCTCCTGTGCCAGTAATTGTTGGGGTGACCTTTGAAGTAGCTGCCTCAGCGTTTCTTAGTGTTTCTCCTGTTGTCAGCTCTGCCTCATGGGACCCGGGCTGCATGCAGGGAGGGTCACCCAGAGGGCCGTAACCCTGCGCACAGAGCTCTGGACGGCTTAGCTTTGGGATGGAGAGGAGAAGTCCCCTACAGGAGGGACTGCTGTGCTTCGAGAGGACAGGACGGGCAAGAATCACCATGCTGGGATTTGCAACTTCAGCACAGCCCACGTCACCATCAGAAATAGTGCTCAGTGCATGCTTAGAGGAGATGCAGAAGCAGCTGAGGAGACAACCAGGACTTCAAGAGCAAGGAGTTAAGAACCTTACCCTGACTCAGAAGAGAAGACAGCTTTTCTTCTGCAGGCATGGGTTTCATTTTTGTCTGGACTGAGGCCCCTGGACTTTGCTCAGGCATTGAACTCCAGGGCCCTGAGGGCACTTCTCCCCCAGGGCCTCCCCCCACCCTTGCCCAAAGGCTTGGGGATCCCATTTTATTGCAGCCCAGGGCCACTGGTCCCTGCCCAGCCTGGGTGCTGCAGGCTGCACATTGTCTCTGTGCCTCTGCCCGGTGTTGCAGCCCCCTCACAGCCTGCCCAGCCCCCTCAGGTTGCTGTGCTGTGCATCAGACTGCCTTCTGCTGGTCCCACCCCAGCCAGAGAATATCCATGTCACCTTAAGAAACGCCTTGGAAAGGAGACTTGCTCTGGTGCCCCCCCACAACGTCCACCCCACGTACCCTCAGCAAGGAGGGCTGCCACCAGTGACGGTGCCTCTAGGCTGTCAAAATGGCTCTCACCCTTCAGAAATAAACCCATCTCACCCCAAAGACCAATTGCGGCCCTTAATCCCCCTCAACAGCCTCTGCTGAGTATCTGGGTTTGATCTGCTGGGTATACAGCCCCACTCTGCCTCCCATCCCGAGCCGTGTCCCCGCAGCAGGCATGCACGCACACCACCCAGCAGTGGGCTGCCATCGCAGAGTTGGTCTGAGTGGACACAGTTTCCTGACAGACACCTGCCCAGGGGCTGAGAGCACAGACAGTGCTGGGCATGTCGCCATGCCCAAACCCAGCCGGAGGGTTAGGCAGTCCTGCAGGCGCCTCATGGCAGGGCTCGGGTGGCTGCTGGCTCCGTGCAGGAGTAACTCTGGGGGACTCCTCAGTGCCTGGTCCATGGCAGGAGGAAGCAGGGATGAGACAAGGCACCAGCAGCAGTGCTTGGCCAGAAACAGCCACCAAAAAGCTGCTTACCCACGGGGAGTGTAAGGAAGCAAAGCCAGTGAAGCAGCAGAAAGAGGAGAGGGTCAAGGTGGGCACCAGATTTGAAGCCCCAGGCCAGGTGCTGCATGATGGCCAAGCCCGGCAGCAGGAGCAGAGGCCCCAGAGCCTGCAGCTGCAGCAGGGAGCGTCTTCTGAAAGGGAACAGCACACTCTAGGGTAGAGAGACTGAAGCAAATGCAGTGCAAAGAAAACCACAGGCCAGTGTATTCATCTGTCAGCCCAAACCTCCGACAACGGCCCAGTTGGACATCAGGCAAACCTCATGGAAAAGGGACAAGGAGCCCAGGGGATGGAGAGTAGCTCCATCAAGATCAAATCTTCCCACTGCCTACTGCGAGGGCAGGACCGAGACCCTCTCCAAGACTGTCTAGGCCACTGGCTTTTACACCAGCTCACAAGGTCCCTCCCGGCCCATCCTGCGGATGTGGTTTTATGTATCAGTCATGCTAATCAAACATTTCCAGCAAGAAAGGAACAGTGGGCTGCTCCGCAGTGAGGGGCTGGGCACTCACCCAAGAAGCAAGTTCCCGCTTCCTATTGCAGTACACGTGTATGGATGCTGTGCTGAAACAGAACCATCATTGGGGTTATCATCTGACGGCCCACAATACCCAGAGCAGCCCTGGAGAGGGAGAGGGAAGTTGTTCTCAGATCTGTATTAACTAAAGCTGAAGAGGAACTTGAATCTACATCTGCCACATCTGCGCTGTGACTCTTGGCCTCTATTACAATTATTTTTTTTTCTAAAACTGGCCGGCCACACTCAGACATCTCATTTCAGGGATGAACTGCTGCTGCTGAAGCCTGAAGAGGGGCTGCATCACAGGGTGTGGGGAGCCCTGCCCTCACTTCTGCCTTGCAGCAGCCCGCAGCTCAGCATGCTGTGCTGCGTCGCAACTTTCTCCCAGTGTGCAGCCGAGCAGGCAGCGGCTCTCGCATGTCCCACTAGCAGACTGCGAAAGGCAACACCAGTGGTGCCCGTACCAGCCAACCTGCCCTCCCTGCTGAAGCAGGTCCAAGGGTGCCAGTGGTGTGGGCATGCACAGCCGGTGAGCCCCGAGAGGGTTTGAGCTCAGGCGCTTTTACTAGCAGCTGAGCAGCTGCCCTGCCCCAGCCTTTTGACATTTGCAGGGTCATTTCTATCCTGCGTTAATAAACAGGGAGCTGCTTGTCTCCTGCCTAACTCCTCATGCCACGCTTTCAGCAGGCTGCCGCCCAAGGCCGTGACTACTTGCAGTTCCTTGTTATCTAACGGGAAGGCTGCACAGTACACGCATGAAGGCAAGGACACATTGTAGTGAGCTCCGCTTAATTCCCCCCTTAGTGGCTAGTGAGTCCATTAATCTTAATAAAACTGCCTCCACAGCCACATATGGACAATGCACAGTGAACTTAAAACACAGCACTGCAAACACCTTTTGAAACAGCCATAAAGCACTGCAGTAAACACACAGCAGGCAATACGTTATCAACAAGAGCCCTCCCAGGCCTCAGCAGTTTATTTACCTCCTGGTGATTCATCTCTCCCACCTACGTGACAGGATCAGTGCCACCTTCTCCCTGCCATACCAGTGTGAACATATGGGGCAGGTTCATTGCTTACCTGTCTCCGCTTAACTCGGGCACTTCTGTCAGGAGCCCTGCTTTGTAGCCAGGTCAGATACTCGAAGAGAATGAACTAGAAGCCCTGGACTCTTGGATTGAAAATTCCGGGGGCCCATGACTGTGCTGCACAGTGATTCTTGTTCTACCCATCATGGTACTTTCCCCCACCTGACTAACGCTTCCAAATGCCAAGTAACAAGGAGCACTCCATTGTGCCAAGCAGCCATAATTACCTGGTAATAGATCTAAGAGGATAATTCTGTTGCCTGTCAAAGATGCTGGCAGATAGGAAAGGAGCCAATCATCATATCAGGAATAAATTTCAATAGCATAATAACCAGTACATTAAACAAGAGGTTAGAGCAGTATACACTTAGAGATGATCTGAAAGATTTGTTAACTATCTTCCTCAGCATGTAATGGTAATGATAATGCATTCAGTGCATAATCAAGCCCAGGCCAGTTAAAATACTGGGCTGAAAACACAGCAAGAGAAATTTCTAAAAACTGTTCGTTATGGCCAAGTCCTCCTTCCAGCTGATGTTACAGTACAGTCACATGCACACCTTTCACCCATGCCCCCTCCTAGCAAAGAAAAGGGGCATAAGAAAGTCTCCAGTGCTCCTCCCGGCAGCTGTGTGAGTAAAAGTTTCCCCACATGTACAGCGCATCTGAACAGCGTGTGTGTTGGACCACAAAGAAAGGATGTGTCATGGGTAAAGGACAAAGAAACTGAGGGACCCCAAACATGGGGTGCATGAAACTCTGGTTAGAAACCAAGCATCGCTCCAAGGCGCACTGAAGGGCAAAGGGAGCAGCGGCTGGGCCCAGGAGCTGCCCTGGGAGCAGCCATCTGCCACGCTGCTTTCTCCAAGCCTCAACTGAGTTTATCTGCAAGGGGGTTAGATTCTCCAGCTACAGTCATGCAGCTACTCAAACATCCACCACCTGACGTATGCACAGTTTTTACACGGGTCTAAGATGATCAAAGCTAGAAGAGCTTGGGGGTGGGAGGGGAACAGCCACTGTGGCAGCTAAGCACACATTTACACCCACATTCTGCTTCCCACTGGTTCCCTGCCTGTGATTTTATGGGCTGGTGACACCTCCTCCTCCATGCCAACCCTGGGCGTCACCAAAAAAGCCCCCGTGGCTGTTACATGCGAACACAGCGAATCCCCCACACTGGAGTGTATTTATGGATCACAGAAGTACATCTGCTCACGCAAAAGGCTGTTTCCTGCCAGCTGCAGAAGACCACAGTACCTGAGGGAGAAGGGGCGTAACAGCTTTTTTGAGACATCAGATCGACAGTGACAGAGGAAAAATAGCTCCTCTGCAGCAGGGTGAATACTACGTGCCTGGATAGGATCAGTGTTGAGTCCCAAGCCTAGCAACTGGATATGTGAAGAGAAAGCTCTATACCTGCTAACTCGATAGCAGCAAAACTGCAGTCTGCTAATCCTTTAACCATTTGTAGGGATGCTGTGCAGGTTACATTGAGTTTGCGGGGGCCTGCAGATGGGTGGGTAAACCTCTTTTGCTCTTGTCAGAAAAGCTGAGCTACAACAGCTGTGCTTTAGCATCAAGTGTGTGTTGCAACAAGTTGTTTGAGCTACCATACCCGATCTGAGTTATTACAGAGAGTAGAGAATGACTGCTCTCCTTGTATGGTGGGAAATAGAAAATAAACGAGGACGTAAACACCATGGGGGGGGGGGGGGGGGAACGGACACACGATACATGCTGCAGAAACGCATTGATCAAGCTGAACTGTGGGAAATGTGAAGGAGGGCTAGACGTTCAGCTTTAAAAATAAATCACACCAAGGCTCTGCAAGACACCGCAGCCCTCAAAAAAAGTCTTCTACCCAGAATTTCTCACTATGGTTATCATTTCCCTTTGATTTAGGCAGCACTTTCACACTTCTCATCTGAGACTTACCGGATTGTGCGGGGGGGCCCACATTTGGCACATGAGAGGGTGGGGTGGGGAAGGGGCAGCATGCCTGGCCATGCAGGGCTGTGCCTCCCTTCACCCTCCAGCAGCACCTCCTGGGCATCCAAAACACATCCTCTCCCTTGTCACTCACTGAGCATTTACAGCAGCAGCAGCTCAGGTGCAGTCAGTGACAGCCCATCCAACAGTCTCTCCTACCAGAGCAATGGGCTCATCAGTGTATCAGAAATGCTTGCCTTGCCCTTAAACAGGATAGGGAAACTTTGCTGCTTGAGGCTGCTGCTATGATTTTTAGTGGTGCAATTTAAAAATTTGAAAAACAAAGAGCAGACTGTGGAGGTGATGAATGAAAGCACCAAGCCAGGACACCCTCAGTCTGTTATTGTGGGTAGGTGCCTTTGACAGAGCATCCCACTGGGTCTGAGGGACCCTACCAGTGCCACAAGTTGGCTGTGTATTGCCTGACAGTCTCCAGCTGAAGGGCTACAGCATTGGCCTCATCGCAGGGTGCAGAAAAGAGGAGTATACACAGGTCTCTCCCAGCTTGAGGGGCAGTACTATCTGCAGGGGAACAGGATGGGCAGTCAGGTCAGTGAGGTTGGCTTGTACCAGCAAAGACCATATCTGAACACAACTTGTCTGAGACACCCCCCCCGCAGTTTTGGGGGTGTGCCAGGCAGTAGCACCTGTGTTTAGGCGGCTCTGTTCAGACATGAGAGACCTAAAAAGGATTAGGTGTTAGCCAGGGGATGTCAGCAGCACAGATGCTGAAACACCCTTGAGGCTCTGGGCCTGAATGTTTGATTCACCTGGAAACAGAAGTGTTTTGCGAGACTTGAGGCTCAGGCAGCAATTGAGGGAGATCTAAACGTTGTATTTTTTCAAGCGTCAGACATGTGTACCTTTCCACAAAAAAGTCTGCTGCATGTTTGCCTTTCCTCCATCGTGGCTGTGCATGACCAATCAGCCCAGTCCAAATACACTCCGCCAGGTGTCGATGGGTCATTGCTCAGAGACCTTGCACTCCTCTACCTTATTTTGGGTACGCAGCCCAGCCCCGCAGCCGCTTGTGAGGAGGGCAGCCTCTCTGGCAAGCCCTCTGACCTCCATCCCAGGTGAGACTGAAGAAAGCATTTGCTACCACTCCCCTGAGAGCGTGCAGGGACACACTGTGCTCCACGGTGCTCTGTGGCACGCAGCAATAGTGAACACCAACAACAGCACCCAGCATTTGTACAACCAGCAGGTTTTTTAACGCTTGCCTGACAAACAGCAGCCCCAAGTTCTCTGCTTTCCACCATATGGGGAGAGCCAAACGCACAGCACCTTAAAGAACTGCCCTACCAGCAGATGGGATGGGCCAGCATGGATCAAAAGGGGACTATCCCCCCCTCCTGTTGAAACCATGACACTGTGCAGCAAAATTAATAAATAATGCCAGCAGGCTTCTGTCTGGCAGAAACATACTGAAAGAGGAGACCGGGATTTGCAAAACACATCGGGGGGGGGGGGGGGGGGGGGGGGGAGTGGAGGGGAAGCATTGCCTTCTGTTTCCTGGACAGCTTCTGCATTTTGCATTGAACCAATCTGTAGATAAAAATGCAGAAGCAGTCTCAGCAGCCAAGACCAGACCCCAAGAAAATTCTCCCATCCCCTGCAAAAGCCCTCACAGGCAGCCCTCGCTGCTGCAACCCCTCTCTCGAGGACACTATACCCCTGGCCCCATGCCCAACAAACATACAGATTAAAAAATACAAGGCCCAAAGACTTTGGGCACCTGCAGAGCAGAAGCTGCAAAGGTCAGAGTTTTGCGCTGTAATTAATTTTGAGGTGGGGTTTTTTTTTTTTTGTCTTTCATCTCTCCCAGGCACATGGGAAGTCCACAGCAGAGATGGGGCAGGAACCACCTCTCCAGGAGGCGCCTTTCTGGCACTATCAGAGCCCTGCCTTCACTACGAGGCAGCCTGTCTTCCTGGATGTAAAATGAGAAATGGCAAGATTAACAGAAACTCAAAAAACTCAAGTGTCTGCTTTTGAACAAATCTGACATAAGGCAAGAAAGCTTAACCAGGGCCTAGAAGAGCACTAATTATCAAATGGAAAATTAACAGGTAATTTGTCTCTAATGTGAGCTAATCTTTTCTAGAGAAGGACTTAATTAAATAGGGGAATTAAATCACCAAGAATTTGCAGAGTGACCAGTTCTGATGGGATTCAGTTAATGAGCTATCTGATAATTGTGTCGTCTTCATTTTCTTCTCCTTTGGACACAAAGAGGAGAGACAGGGGACAGGAGATTAGTGCAGTGCCTCCCCCTCCCATTCTGCAGCCTGAGATGACTGCACCTTACTCAGCCTCAGCCTTTCTTCTTGACAAAACTTGAGCAAAAGAAAAGCAAAAGCCAGAAGTAGACCACTGGCAAAATGCAGTTGTTAAAAAAAGATTTTAAAAAAATTAGTAGGTGAAAGAGAAGGAAGTTTCCTTTACATAAACAGCTCACAGGGTCATGACGCACCCTCCTGCCTGAGCTGAGTGCCAAACAACGCAGTGAACTAGAGTCGAAGTCCACTGCCAGCATTCTCCAGCAAAGAAGGGGGGGGGGGTAAAAGGTGAACGTCCCTCCCTCTGACACATTTGAGGCACTTGGAACAAGAGAAAAATAATTTTGCTTGGGATTTCAGTAACAATCCGAGCTGTTACTCGGTCCTGAGCAACGGATGGGAGGTTCAGGCCCTTCCACGGCTGTTAATAAAACCCAACCCGCATGGTGTCACCAACATGCTCCAGGCTGGGTGCAGGCACGCAACCTCATTTCTGTCTAATTAGCCAGAGCAGTGTTTATGTCAGTGTCATACTTGTACAACAGCTCCGTGCCAGCTGCAGGAAGAGAAATGAACTCCAGCCTTGTAGGAACACAGAGCTGCATGGGCAGACACCACCTGATCTTTCATAAAGCCTGCCAGCACAAAAATAACTTCTCAGAAACACTTGAACACGTCTGAACAAGCAGAGTGAGCCAATATTGGATCAGCACTTCGCATCACAGGGCTGCAGCATTTACAATCCAGCCTTCAAAGCCCTAAATTTGGATTTGCTTGGATTTGCTGCATCTTCAAATCAATGCCTGAGCTCACCTGCTTTCAGTTCTGCTACCTCCTTACAGCATTATGTGCCAAATTCTCTAACAACCCTCCTAGATGGAAAAACACAAGCATTTACACTTCAGGGCAGTGACTAATTTGTGGCACCTGTAATGGGTGAGGCTCAGCAAGTGAAATAATATGGTCAGATCCAGGTGGACCTGAGGGGGGCAGTTACGTTATCTGCTTCATACACAGGTTGTGTTTTTCCACATGTGAACAGAGGCTGAAGAAGGCAAACTAAAAGCTTACAGTTCTCTCAAGAAATGAAACTCACTGTTGTTGATGTGTAAAAAGATTCTCCAAGTGTTAGGATTTTCCCTGATACTGCATGTACTTGCTGTGGTAACACAACCTGATAGCTCTGATACATTTTGCAGTCTATCCCTGAATGACAATAATAACAATAAAGCAAAACATGAAAACTGACAGTGTCTGTTAGTGAGTTCACATTACAGAACAAAATATTCTCTCCTGGAACATGCTGGGTCTTATGCAGATTCAACTTCTCTGGGTGACGCAAATGCTGTAAAAACAACTCTGAGTCATAGAATAAAATCACGTAATTCCCCAAAGCCAAATAAGGACAGAACTAAGCCCACGCAGCTCTGACCTCCCACTTTCTTGGTAGTAACAATTTTGCTTATCTTCCCTTCTAAATGATTCCGTTTGCCTTGCTCTCACTGCAGATCTTGCATTTCCTATCACTCAAGCCCATAGTCGGTGCAAATACTGGTATTGTAAAATACATTCATGTCCCAGCATCTGCAAAGTCTAGCATAAAGCCTGCTACATGCTCTCTGGGACTAGCTTTGCTAATTGCTATGAGATCTTTATGAGGAACCCGAAAGGCATTCTCCCAGGCTGTCTACAGTTTTATTTTAATGTATTTTTCACCAAGAGTTCATTTATAGCCTATTAGAGCCAGGCCTGGCTATTTTGTGAATGTTATACAGCAATACTTAAAGAGCACTTAATGCCTTAAGTCTTTAGAACACTTTAATTTCATAATGCAAGTAAATTGTTTTACCGCCATATCTCCCATGCACCAAATTGGGCAAACCCTTGTGCAAACAGCCTTGCAGCATGTAAATAAAGCCTTCAGACTTGATCTGTGGGTGGTGTAAATTATCATCACTCTGCCACTGTCATTTTGCATCAGCAACTGCTGAGCTTTCCACTCTGAAACCTTAAGGACATTTTTTAATAGGGTGGGAGGAGTTGCATAAGAAGAGTTGGATGTAATAAACATGATGTGATGTAATTGCGGTACATGTAAGCATATTGTTTTATTTATTTTCAGCATCGTTGATTTTCCTTGTCCCTGGCTTGACAGCATTTATGCATGAGAGCTGAGTGACTGTGCTAGAAATACAGGTTGGCATGTTTGCATGGTAATCCACAGTAAGTTTGGTCTAACTGTAAAGCAAATAAAAGCAATTTGTGCCCTTAGTAGTTATAATTCTCTCTAGGATCAAGTTTGGAAGATGCAGTGACATACCCCTGGCTTTACATTTTGCAGAGAAAAGCCTCTTCAAGGGAGTGAGAATGTAGCAGTGTGTTTTCCATATTGTTGCTGCCTGATGATTGACATAGACAATATACTGGTGTCTGATAAAAATACGCACACACTCCTGGGTACTGAAGCCATTAACACAGCAAAGACATACTCGAGGTGTGGGATTCATAAATCAGAAAGAACAAACTGTGCTGTGACCTACCAGAGCTTTAACTCATCCCTCAGCTGCTGCGCTACAGCTTCAGCCAGCCAACGCACGCTTGCACAGCTGCACCCCCTTGTCAGGCTGCTGTTTAGCTATCCCTCCTTCTCTTCCTCACACTTAAGCGTCTTCCAAGTTACCACTAGTAACTGAATATATTTACTGAATATAACCAAGGTCTCCAAGAATAGAGGAGACCTCATGCACATCTGACATTTTTGTGTTTAATGGTAACATTTATGTATTTGAGGCATGTTTTTCCACTGCTGTTTTTTAAACACAGTAAGTTCAGTCTGGTTTTAATGCTGTTTTTTTCCTGAAAGGTCTAGCAGATCTCTAACAGAGGCTATATCACCAGCATGTTACTTGAAGAAAAGCAAAAGTGATTTATTCAGACTCTTTAAAACTCCTGTATCATTAAATCCAACACAGCGCAAATGTTTGAGAACTGCTGAGAAGAAAATATGTCTCTATTAAAGCTCCAAGGCTCTTGTCCTTTTGATTAAGGAAAAGCAATTTTATACTTTTGAGATCTCCCACACCATATTCTTAAGAGAGGAAAGGCAGGAAATAGTCTGTCTGACATTCTCCATTTGGGGAGGAAAAGAAATATTTCAGTGTTCCTTTATTCAGTTCCTTTATATATCGCAAGTTAGCTCTAAAGAAGTGACTGGGGTTTTGACCCACTTGCCAGCTTTAATCCACTGATAAGCCTGGAAAACTCAAGTGCTTTCACCTGGGACTTACATGTTCACATGAAATGATAAGTGAAAGTTGCAGGTAAGCATCTCTACAGAAGAGAAGAGGTATCGTTAGTACCCAGCCATCCTGGCACAATATCTCTACTGCTGTATATCAGCTTAGACTGGGGGCACAGCAGTGATTTCCACTTGGACAAATGATACATGTAATTCTACGGTGGTACCATCTACAGTAACCACCAAGAAGCTTACAGAAATTTCCTCCAAATACTGGTATTCATCTGTCTAACTTGTACTGTCATAAATGCAGTATCATGGGGTTTGTTGTAAGTGCTGGCCTTCCTTTTCCATCAAAAGTAATGTCTTACATTAAGATTTATACAAATGGGCTGCACAGCAAATTGGTAACAAGCCTTTGCAGCCCAAATACTTGATTCTTTACCTGTAAATAGACACCACGATCAAATCTGAAGTTTACAGCCTAGGAAGGTCACTGGAGCACTATGCCCCTTTAAAGCTACACATAGACATACCCTCTTTCAGCCTCGTACACAGAAGACTGCGATGCAAACACCAATGTATTCCCAGGCTGCCAGTGCATTTTATGACCTTTGCTTTTTGTCTTGCATCTCTCACTTCTGTTAACTCATGGCAAAAGCTGCACCTCCATCTCAGCTACGAAAGATGGGGGGTGATGTGTTCACAAACCAACAAGGCTGGAGCTGTCAGCGTTGACTGTGTCATTCTGCAGAGGGCACTTCTTACTCCTGTGGTCAGTCACCAGACCATGGTGTGCACATTTTCACAGCTGTCATGCTGAATATTTTAAATGACTGTTTTTTTGCCAAGTCAGAACACATTCACAAACCAAGAGATCATCTCAGGACAAAGCCTGTCCAGGAAAAAGCCTGTTTCTATTTTGGCCCTGCAGCTTGGAGCAAGAGGGTACAGATCCCAGGGCTGTCACAGCTGGAGTCTGTTTATGGAGGAGATTTAAAACACAGACTTAGCTAATCTCTGAATTTCCTAAAGCAAAACATACAACACTGCTTGTTTATTTCCCCCAGACAGGAATTTCATCAGATGAGGTCTGTAACATCTGACTACAGTTTGCCAACCACACTCTCACAGCCCACAGGTGATACTTCAGGGAGATCAGGAGAAAAGCAGACCTAAGAGACTGCTATGAAGCATCCTCCCTAAGAAGCTCTTGTTAGCATCAACGAATTACATAGTTAATCCTCCCTCCTCTCATGAGTAATCCTATGCATTTGCACAGCAATTCAGATAAGATGCTACTCTGCCAGTTGCTATACAAACATGGAACAAAAGGCTACAGGACATCATAGGTGAGATCTGTGTTCCCACACAGATTTCCTGTTATTCCACGAGTCCATTGCTAGAGGTGACTGGCACATACATGCGCTGCCACACCATGACACCTTCTGGCAGGATGACTCCATTTGGGTAAAGGAAATAACTAACAGAAAGCAAGCAGACATATCCCATCAACTGACGAGGTGGGATAAGGTGTAAAAAGATGCTCCAGAAAGAGTTTAGGCAGGAGTCCTGTGGCGTTAAAATCAAAGTACTTGGGAAGAAGGTAAGCGAGGGATGATGGTACAGATGGAAGAAGTTTGCAGCCTGGGACCTGTGCAGTCCTCTGCCTTACACCTCTGTGTGCTCAGGGGCCTCAATTTTCCTTTGAACTTGCTTTGGTCCATCAAAATACACAGGAACACATGAGCAGCTGTAATACACATGACACATGACTATACACCAAAACATAAAAGCTGGAACAGAAGAGCGAAAGGTTGTACTTGAACGTGCAAAATCCTTGTCCAAGGCAAACTGAATTACCACCAGTTAAAAAGGAAAGACTCCTACACTGTTTAAGTGCCCAGTTCCAAAACTAATAGCACATGCACTCTCCCATCTGCAAGTCATCAAGATCGAACAGGCTCAGCTCTCCAAGCAGCGGGCTGAACAGAAATACCTGAGGGTTGTCTGCAGCCCCGGGCCATGGCAGGGGGCTCTGCAGAGGAGTTTTCCTGTGGCCGGCAGCAGGTGCTGCCCAGGGGACCCGACTGCACAGGGAAGCCAAGTGCCTAAAAGGGAGGGTGGGTAAACGTTTCCCAACACTCCCACACACATGCCCTGCCTTTAAAAGGAAGGGCTGCTTACAGAAAATATCTTTACTAGCAGACGTGTTCATGCAAATAAGCACAGGTCTATATCTGGGATTGCTATGCTGGATTGCAGGGTGGGGGGTTACAGCTCTTGAAGAACAGCATCTTTGATCAAAACAGCACAGATACTGAGCATGTCTAGATGACGCATTGAGCTAAGTTAATGTTAGAACTTGAAGCATAAATTAATCTCACTATTGGCTATACTGGGTTAGAAACTGAATTAATTTCTCATCACATGAAAGGGGTTTGAGCACGATCTCTGGGATTTTTTTAGTGTTTCCCACTAGAGCACAGTAGTTTTACATTATTTAAGTCAGCTAGGAAAAGCCTGGCTCCTCTCTAGCCTGGTTTACTGGCACTTCACAATTCAAACCTGTATCCCTTACCAGTTGGGCTGTGGTGACTTGAAGCAACATGGGATGAAAATGTTCTGACAACTGATGTGCTCTGCTCCTAATGACTCTTGCCAATCAGCAATCACCCTGCTAAGACCTGACAGCCTTCTCTACTGCACTGAAATCACTATTTCCTTACTCCCTATCTGCTTCTTTCCAGTTTGATCTGAAAGAAAACTGGACATTTTTCCTTCCTGCCTGCTCCTTTATTAATATTAGTAGTATTATCCTATAGGCAAGCTGCCCAACATACCTGAAAATGGGCTCTGAAAGTCACTGATGACACAGTGTACAAGAAGAACAGAAATCAAACCCATCAACACCTTCATTTTAGCTGCTGCTTTGCTTGCTCTCCCATGCCCAGTGCTATTCCAGGCCAGCACTCCAAGGACCTGTCAGTGATCCCAGCGGAACAGTGACATGGTGGGAACTTTCTGCTGGGAGAAAGGGAAAAGAGCACAGCCTGCTCCAGACCTGTTTCTGAGGGCAGCACCACAAAATAAATCAAGCTGGGTGGGAAGTTCACCCCACAGCCACAAGCCTTCCCTTGCCTCCCAACGTGAGGGAACACTGATATTCGGGAGGCACAACAGGAATGAAGGGTAACACCAGCCACCCACAAGTTAAATGGCTAAACAACTCCTGTATTGGGAAGGAAACAGAGACGTTTCTGTAGCGAGAAAGGATCAATTCAGTGATGTATGAAAATGTTTAAAGGAAAAAATGTGGTGTGTAGCTTGTGAGCAGGAGGGACTCTGGGAAGCTCTGTATGGAAGCCCAGGAAAGACTCACATCCACTGCTTCAGTCTCACAGTATTTTTCTCACTTTGGCTCTTGCCAGCACTAACTAATCTAGGACGTTTTCTCTACCCACAAAGCTGATCAAGCATATCCTCCTGCCAGCCTGCGAGCGTCAGCAGTCAGTTTGCACCAGCGCCAACATGCACAGCTGCCATCTCTCCTACCTCCCCCACAAGCCAGTGTCTCCGCCGTTCCCAGCCTAGTCCCCCACAGCACACAGCCTCACAGATTGGGATGCAGACTGTGATCTGTTATACTCTTCCCACATCTTTAAAGCATGAAGATCCAAAGCTTTGATCCCATTCCCACTTTGCCATTGACGTCAGAGAGCTTACTGCAGCAAGGCTGAGTCGCCCTGTTTTTCAGTCAGTAAAGCATAGTTCCCCGAACTGGTGGCAGACCCACAAAAAGCCTCATTTACGGTAGCAAAAAACAATATTACTACTAACCACCTGCTCTACCTTCAAGGCCTAAAAAAGACCTGTCCTTCAACTAAGCCCCATGAAGCAGTGGAGGAAGGACTGCCCTCAACTGCCCAACAGGAACACCAAATCAGAAGAAGGGAGAGCTGCTGAACTAACTTTCTTCCCACTTAGCATCAGCAAGGAAGCCCCTTTCAAGAAAACAGCAGTAAAGTACACCAAGAGCCAGGATGCTTTGGATATACTGCCTCGACTGTCTACTCCAAGCTTGGAAAAGTACTTTGGAAGAGTACGATCGAGATGAAGTAACTCTAGCATAGGCCTCAGCAGAATCAGCCCTGTATAGTACACAAAAGGAGACAAATGAACCTGGAGTTTAAAGGTCCACTTCTGTTTTCAAAAATCCAATAGACATTTTCTCTACAGCATTCTGAGAGCAGGATGGACCTATAAATCAGATATACTCTACAATCCATATACTCAACCCGTAAGCTACCAAGGCTGTGCTTTCATAAATTGGTGCTAAATTTGTAAAATGAACACACAAAATAATACAGTGAATAACAAGGCAAAAATGCCGGCAGCCCAGGTGCCCCTGCTGCTTGCTGGAGCAAAGCAGCTTACCCCCAGGTTTTTATTGTCTGATGGCACCCACGCACGAGCCCCGAACCTACAGCACCCAAGGCTGCATTGGTGACACAAGGTACAAATTAGTGTCATGCTGTGTCAAAGAAAATGGTGTCACACACTGATACGAAATGACAATAGAGCCAGTCACGAACTCTTAGCGACACTGTCCTGTGGCTGTTAGAAAATGCTGATACTTCAAAAAAACATATGTAAGGTGGGGCCATTGTGACAAGTGGTTCAGAATTGTCAAAATGTCTATCTTGGGAATTCTCTTAAAAAGTGCATTTTTAGAATTGTATTTAGAAACTAAAGCCACTTAATGTTATTTTTAATAAAGACAGCAGTACACCAAATAGCCTGAAGTTATCAAAGAACCCAGAGTTAATGTTACATCAAAGACACTGCTGGTTTGATCCTATTTTCTGTATTGGCAGGGAGGAAAAGAAGTTGAAAGATTCCATGGAAAAGGAAAAATCATCCCATCCGGATCTGATTTTAATAATCCAACATGCTCTAGTAAACAAAATTAAACATAGCATGTAAATATAAACTAGCTTCTTCCTCATTTTAGAGGTTAATCAGACCCTGCAATCTGGTATTTTTATACCAGTGACACAACAATAGTAAAAAAACCAAACCCTTATCAACATACAGCTATATCTTCTCCTGACCTGATGAGAATTCAGATACCAAGTAACTCATAAAGCAGTTTCTAAGGACTACATGCAAATTTGACAGGCATATCCATTTACAGTTCTGCCAGCTGCTGCTCTGGGTTAAAGTAATTCAGTGACCTGGAAGAGCGATGTTTAAATAACCTACAGTAATAGTTCTACTGAGAAGAACCTTGAACAGCCATCTTCCTGCAGCTCAGACAAGGACCTATTACTTATGAGGTTCTGTCTGAGCAGTCCTGCAAATGCTTCATCTGGAAGCACGGATTTGCCACCCTGAACGGCACTGGAGCTGTAATCACACCCACCCCTAAAAGGAGACCTTCAGACTGTGAAGAGTCTACTCGAGGCAAAATGTTGTACAGTAGAAATAGGCCTCTGGGAGCAGGAACATCAAGGGAAATAACAGTAGGAGATGTCTGACTTTTGAGAAAGCAGGTGGATCTCTGAAAGTACCCAAACCAAGTAGCGGCTGCAGATGGTGGCTGAAGAGCTTGGGAAAGAAGGAAGGGTTACCTGGTTCAGAAGGATGAGGGCAGATCTTTGGGACTGAGGAAAGTATAGGTTTCTGGGCTTAATAGAAAGAGTCAGAAAAGACAGAAGGAAAACAAAATGGTTTTAAGCCAGCGGGACAAATGGCACAAACACATGACAATAAATAGCTGCTGGTCCCCAACTTCATGGCTGGCAATTTAATACCCTGCCTAAACGCTGGTGGACACAGTCCACAGTGTCATCTCTAATCACAGAGCATCTGGTGATTGCAGAATGAAAACCACTCAACAGCCAGGGTAACTAAGAAACTATGCACCACCAAAACCACATGCATTTCCCATTGTGGAAACTCCTTCCTTGTCCCTAAGGATGAGCTATGATATTCGTGCAATTCTTGACAAGTCTTTATCTAATCTGCTGTTAAAGGTTTCCATTGCTGCAAGTTCCACCTCTGACCCAATGCCTTCAGCTGGAGAACTGAAAGCGAGGTAAAGCTGAACCTGTACATGGTGTCTACAGCCTGTCCATGCAGGCTTGAATTAAGAAAGATGGTCAGATTTCTAAACCAAAGCTATACCCTTATAAATATTAGAAGAATTGGTCAAAGCAGCATGATCCTTTCCTTACATGGAAGTAAGATTCTGAACTAAAAAGTGTGAAGCGTGCATCCTAGAGAGAGTTTCCACCAAGTTAGCAAAAGTCCTAGAAAAGTGACTGGTAGCATGGTTATCAGGCAGACATTTTTTGAGCACACTTGCTCAAGCAGACACCAACAAGGACCCAGAGATGTCCTGATGCTTCCATCTTGTTCAGACGTTCATAACCCTCTGGCACAGCCCATGCCAGAAAATTCAGCAGTGCACTGCAGGGTTCAACTCTTTATTTACTATACTAGTTATGGGAATGCTGTCTTGTACTGCAGTATACCCTGAAACCTGCCTCCATTTCATGAGTGGCTCCTGTCAAGTGTATTTCAATGTCGTGATTAACTCCTTTAAAAATACCTCAGTTTTACAGCGAGGGAAGCCCTGGTACATCACCTCTGGAGATCAGATCAGCAGTAGTAGAAAACACCTCCTAAAAGCCTGATGACCACTGTAAGACTTCTCTTGCATGGGGAACTTTGATTCCCAGGGAGCCACTACTAAAGGAGTAACGACTTCCAAGGCACATGCAACGGCTGCAGTCTGTTAGTTCCCATGCTAAGACAGAGCGCCTCACGCTGCCCCCAGCTCCCCAGGTTATCGTGAAAGGAAGCTGATGTTTGCACTACAAGAGCAACATAGGGTCACCCTCTTAGAGGAGAGCTGGGCTTCTGGATTCTAACTCGGTCACTGGCCTCTTGCTTGACTGCTTTGTGTTTCCTGGCAAGGCTGACCTCCTTCTTAAAGTGTGCTGAGACTTACTCGTGAGAAGTACTGCAGAAGCACTAGTGGTTGCAGTGGGCCTACCATTTTAATTTATCCATATAACATAGGCAAGTATTTGAGTCCCTGTGGGAATGAATCCATTTTGTCCCTAAAGTACATTGTGATTTGACAGTGGTCTAATTATCAGATTCCCTAGCTGCTTAAGGAACAGTGAGGAGAGGATGTGTCCTTCTCTGGGCCAGCTGGTATGGTTAGAAAACTCAGGCAAGCTTTCAAGTACACGATCCCATTATATTCTTAGACTCATACAAATAACATAATTAAGTACATATAGCGTCTTATCACCCAGAGAGTCCCTAGCATATCTTCCCCACACACAAGTTGAAGAGGAGAGAGCTGGAAAAGATCGAGGTACTGTTTCCATAAGCCAGTCCTCAGCTTTCAAGTGTTTTCACATTTCTTGAGAGAACACTTCCCAGAACGTGAATCTTATCTCTGACTAAGCTCAGCGTACAAGTAGTATTTAACAAACAGCTTCAATTATGACTCCCAGTCCACTTAATTTTCTGGCCATTCCTTCTTTTTAAATAGCTTTAAGTATCTGTTTCCCTTGCTTCACAAAAAATGCTTTTCATCTCATGAACCTCTGAGGTCACAAGCACCACAAGAAGCAATGTTTGTTTTGACTGTAGAAGAAACAAGTGTTTACCAAAAAAAAGAGATAGAAAACAAAGTAAACAATGAAACTTGTATTAGAAAGAACAACTGAAGTAATTATTTGAGAAATGCAATCAGGTAAATGCAATCTCATTTATCTGTCTCATTATAGTAGAATAATCAAGGAATATGCTAAGGTGTCCCATGCTCTTATTAGACAGTGATTTTTAATATGTATCTACCTTCAAGCTGTTGTTTTTAAGTAAAAACTAGAAGTCCCAAGTGAGACGACAGATGAGATGGGATAGGGCACAGCAGCCCTTACTTGAAAAAGTTGATGTCTTTAACACAATGAACAAGAGACAAGAACAGTTGGAGCATGATGATGATGACTGGCCCCACGTAACCCAGATCAGCAGCACAGCTGTGAACAGATGCTTTGTGTCTTTGCCTAACCCTTTATTCTGTTTCCTCTTCAAATTTATCGCTACTACTTCATTCCCACTGAGTCATCAACTGAAGGAGATTAGATAAACTCCTTAGCCACTGAAAAAACTCTGGTACTCAAGTCCCACCTTGAAGCAACACTGTTGTGTTTTCTGCACTGATCCAAGTACATAATGCCAACAGATGTCTATCAATTTACTCCAGACTGTACTTCAGGCTTCCCTGCAAAGCCTATAGTCCTAGCCTATCAGAGTATGCCCCTTGATGATAAACACTTCACCCGAGAAATCTAATTTGTATAAAACATCAATGGGAACAAAGTTTTCATCACACCAAATACGTAATTTGACGCTGTCACCGTACTGAAACCTGTACAGATCATTAATCAGATTCAGAACTATGTAAGCTGTGCTCTGAACACATGGAACACCTATTTGAACAATGTAATTCCTTTAGCAGCAACATTTTTTGCTAACAAATCAGATGATACACATGGTAAATTTTCCCTTAAGTGGCAGGACTGAGAGTGAACCTATTTTTGATAAAATGCAGTTTAGAGCAGGTTTTCAATCGCTCACAAAAACTCTCTGCAGAGATGCAGTGCCCCTAATGACTAAATATACAAGAGAATTTCCTTCCACCCTTACCTTAAATGGACAGCCAAGACTTAAGAGATCCATTGCACCGTCAGCCTTTCCAGACCTGCCCTAAATAATGCCAAGAACAAACTAAGGGTAGCAGCTGAGGACCACACCAGAAAAAGGCCCTACCACCACTTATGCTTCTCCTAGTCTTGGTTCTGGTCCACGCCTGCTTTGTTAACCATCGTCAAGTTGGTTAACAGCTTGGTAAGTAGGATTGCTGTGACCAGGGGATAATTAAACAGGTCACTGTCTGGGGACTACTTATGTGACATATGAGCAATGCTATGCCCAATTCAGTGAAGCAACCAACCAACTAGGAGGCCAGGAGAACCACACATAGAATCTGTACAGGTATGTTTTCTGATGCAAAGGTGGTAACCAAGGGAGCTTCATGCATTATTTTCTGTCATCTCTATAGCCTTGGCAATCTTCTTCCCCTCAGAAATAATCCAGTTACGACTTTCCTGTGAGGCTGGCTTGTATGCTAGTGCAACAGATCTAGCCAGATTCACTAGAAGAGCTCACAACAAAGTAGGAGAGAAACTACAGACTTCTCCTCTGCTCCCCTCCTCCAAAGAATGAGATCAAATGCTTAAGATTTGTAAGTCAATGTAGACTGCAATAACTAACTGCAGGTTATTTTCATGAACACATTGATCAATATGAGCAACAGTGAACACTGCACTTGATGAGGATTCACAAACTCAAGGCAGCTACAGACACACAGTTTTAATGAGGTGTACAATGCAACTTTTGTTTGCCACAGTGAAAGCCTCAGCAGCATCCTGCTTGCACAAGCCATCTTTCCTGTATTCAATCATTGCCTACATTTCATGCTTGCACCTAACAAAAACAGTAACCAAATTCCTCTAGTGACCCCACTGTTCTCTCAAACTTTATGAAAATCCCCAACCTAAATCCCTCCCATGCCTCCTCACTGGAGTCAAATGGATGCTGTTTCAAGACCACTACTTATCTGCACAGGTCACAGCAATCTCACTGGCAGAAACGGGAGTAGGTTTTACTACAACCTTTTTACTGCAACCTCTGCTACTACTGGCATACGCAGCCAGTTGTTGCGTAAGGACTGACTGCGCATTTTGAAGGCCTGATACAACGCAGCTTCAGAAAATCAGTAGTCATTTTCACTATTTAACTTCACAGCGCTTTTCTTCTACCTTACAATTTAGGATGTTTTTTCTGCCCATTTCCAAGTCTTTTCCTATTTATCGTAGGAAAAGTTATGCTGCCTAGTATGCCAAGAACTACCAAAGTACAAACTCCCACCTGTAGGAACATGCTCTGTGCTCCTCTCACCACAGTACCTTAAGCATCCCAACACTCCTTATACCTGCAATTTCCCCAGTAGCCTAGTTCCAACCACATACCACCAGAGGTAAATTGTTTGCTCCAGCCTCAGTGAAACAATCTTCCTGAGCATTTCTGTCACACTTTAGCATCAGACTTCCTCCATTCAAGTTTTCACTCACTTTGTACTCAAAAGCTCTGCTTGCTTTAAACTCAACTATTCTACTACCTTCACAACCCCTGGCCCCGAGAGCACTGCTCACAGGTCTGGCCAAGAGCTGCTTCACTGTGCTCCTACGGTTTCAGCTGCCCGACTCCTGCCATGCCTGCACTTTTCTGCAACAGCCTTTGCCAGGAACAAATCTCACCATCGGGCATTGAGCACAAACCTTCACACACGAAGCTCAACTTCCAGATCCCACAGGCAACCTCCAGAGCACACACCACTTCCCCCAGTGTGTCTCCTAACTGTGGTTCTGTATTTCTCTGACTTTAGCTGTATGATATACAAGGGAAGGAAAACTGCCAGGTTAGAGCCGTTGGGAGATACTAAAGTGCATATTGCACATCCAGGGACATAGCATGACAACACAAAGCCCTGAACAATGAGGTTGATAATTAGTGCAAGTCTAAAGCAAGTAAATTTAGTGTGGTCCACAGTCGGTGTGCTCAAAGCAGATCCTCCAGCAAGCTCTCCTAGTAAGCACGCTGATTACCTTGCCACAGTTCTTCAGTGCCCAGGGTCATTACTGAATGGTGGTGTGCTAAGTAGGGAGGCTTCCATGTGCACATGTGCACTAGCAATCCAGGACTGCAAGTCCACATCACACCTTTACTGACCCTCAACCCTTAGCAACATCAGTACTAAAGAGCTCCCAGACATTACTTTCTCCCTTACTGACCAGGAATTCACAAGTCTTGTCATACCAGCACAGAACTTTAAATCCAGGTTCTTGCTAAATCATATTCTAAAAGACTTTTGTCTAGCTTCATAGACTGGAAACATCTGGACCTCTTCCTTCCACTGTACCCCCTTGGATAATTCCAGTGCTTCACCTCTTTCAAGGTCAAGGCCCAAGCTTTTAGAAAATTAATTTTCTAACTGCAGTGTGAATATACATCTGCTAAGGGGGGGGAAGGGGGCAAACTTTTTTTGGCAGAAGAGGGGAAGAGGGTACTGTACTGCACTGTTCCCACAGAACTGCACATGCTTGTTTTTAACAAGGTTGCCTAGCAACAATCAACATGTAAGATTTCAAAATTAAAGCTGTCTACTACAAGGCACCTTTGCCAAGTGCAGAGGCACAACTTTGAGATGAAGTCCTTAACATTACATGACTGAGAAATCAAGTCTGAGTGTGAGTTCAGCACATTTTAATTGTTACAGCCAAACTTGGTAACCCTAAGAAAGGAAGAAAAAAGGACAAGGTTGTCTCCTTCTCTGTCCCCAAACTGCTTTGCCAGCATCTCTAGAAAACTTGCACAAGTATCCAATCTGCAGGACAACAGGCTTTGAGGTTGCTAGAGCTACAGCCCTAAGTGTAGCTGCCATTTGTAAGCACACTGATGTGCACCACACTAGATTCACCTGCTTCCAGAGTTGCACGTGAATGAGACTACTTGGGCTACAGATCTTGTAAACCAGAAGAGTGACGCTTCACAAATGAGTAGACTGTGCAGTTCAACTTTTTTATTTTAATAAAATCAAGAATATGCACAGCACATGCAGTGCTAGCATCTAAACTAATACAATAAGCAATTCTAAACCTACAGTGACTTGAAATTCAATTTTCACATTCAGCAAGTTTAAATCCATTCTTGCATATTGTTTTGAATCCTTGTATCTGAACTGAAAATATTGCTGGCTGATAAAACTTGCTAAAATGCACAAGTCACTGATCATGCCAATACAACAAAGATAACCACATGTTTGAGGATTGCAATGTGCCAGACATTCACTGAAAAAAAAACACACAACTAAACAAAACTCACGCAACAAACATCTGAGAATCTGGACACTTCACATCAGTGTTTAGAAGTGTTTCATTAATATCTTAAGACAAGTGTATCAAAACCTTGGCATGTTTAATTTTAAGTTGCCAATTTTTGTTTTACTATCAGAAAGTTATGGCTACACTGCCAATGCCGGGTCTGCTTAATTTGACTTAAGAGTTTAATATGACTTAAACATTAAAAGCTCACACTACCCCGAAATATATAATTTCACGCATACGGTGACATTCAACATTCAAGTGCCAGTGTTTTTGTACTGTCTTTTGGTCAAGTTTCTTTAAACTTTCAAAGAATCACTTTTAGGCTTACAAAAATAAATATTTGTCAAAAATGTTCAATAAATATTACACAAAACTAGCAGCAAAAAGTATCTAGAAATCTGTCGTGTGCAAATAGTTTTCTTCCCAGCTATCATTCCCATGGTCCCAAATAAGTTTTAGAATCTATTTCCTTCTCCTTAAACAAGCTGCGTTCAATCTCCAAGAGACAAAATAAGATTGGAAGTTAAGGACACGCACACAAGACATATATAAAATTCTCTGAATGTGCAATAAAAGAAGTATTTTGTAAAAAGTTATGGGCAAAATGTACAAGGGCCTAAACCTAGACTTGAAATAGCACCATAACAAATGACCTCAATACTGTCAAGTGCACCTACTTAATAAAAGTTTTAGAACAAGGCACAATACACTTGAAAAAATCTATTGCACTTTAGGAGATTTTTGCCATTTTCCTATGCCACTGTAGATTAGTTGTTAACTGCTCTGGCCACAGAGTTAGCACAGAAATTCCAAGTGGCAGAGGCATTTTTCTGGTGGACAATACTTATCTTTGGCCAGATTTAGCATAAACAGACTATAAATACAATGGAAACCTATGCAACTAAAACTGACTAAAACTGCACTTTAATAGCAGAATTGAAACCTTGTGCAGTTTATGTACATTTCCAACCTCTGTGATCTCAGGTTTGTTTGTTACTCTTCTGGAGCCATTTTACAAAGTCTACAGTAAGCCAGTTTAACATCTCCACGCAGCTTGAACAGAGTAATGTGAATCTGCATTAAAATAAAGCCTGCTGCATAATTCTTCCTGTTCATACCCTCTTGACCAAAAAACATCAACACTAGCATGCGTTATTAGACCAAAAATTCAGTCAGGCCCTTGAGAAGGGCCCATCACTGCCATGGTCAGCCATTCTACCATTTCAATTTCATATGGCAGGCATTTTTAAAAAGTCTAAATAGATGAATTCTCCTAAAAACTATTTCAAGTTATCAGACCTTTAAACGTTCCCTGTAATGTTCTGCCCACATTTGGCTAGCTCACATTAATGATCTGCCTAAATATTGAAAAAGGAATTGCTGTATTTACTTGCATTAACTTCAAAAACAGTGCTTTTAATGTATGCATGTATCCATACATCATCTCATCATGACTGGAATGGCTTATTAAAGGCTATCAGGTTCTAAGTACCTATCCAGGATAGAGTGAGCAAATCAGAACTTTAACTTAGTACAGTTTTGCCACATTAGAAACTAATTGCATTGATATGCTTCAAGATGTTTTATTTTTCAAATCTGCAGATACCAAAAGCCCTAATGCAGGCTACCGCATAAGTTTTTCTTTGTAATATTATGGATGAATCAGTGATTCCTGTTTAAGTTGTATCACACCTGTGTGCCAAGGTTTGATTTTAGCCCAAGTTCAGTAATTTTTATTTTGTCAAAACAATTGATATCTTGAGCATTACTGAGCCAACAGGACATCAAAATAAAAGTTGTCTAAAGTTAAAGGCACAGTACATTAACAAACAAATGATCCTCAGTCACAAAATTATAAATGCAGTTTCTGGGTGGGGATGGGTGGGAGGGGAGTTAATCCTGACTACAGCAATAGAGTCTTCAAAACCACCTTCAAGATAGGGCTACTTGTTCCTTTGTTTCCATCTTGTGACCTTGAGCTCCCTTAAAAAAAATTTCAGTGGAGAATCACAGCTGGTAATGTACTGCGAGTTCTTGAAGCTACACAAGGTATAGTCTGGCTAAGTTACATGTGGTTTCCATATTAGCTTGTTTGGTAGGATATCTGCTGCAAGCAGATTCAGTTGCCCCACCAGTCAACCCCCTGGGAGTTATAGTTTCCTCCATATCCATCACTGTTGTAGAAGCCTCCATAACCACCACCTATGAAAGGCAAGAGAAAGTGATGCTTAATTAACCCGCTGAAGACTTGCACCTTCACAACAACAAAACAGCCCAGGGTGCAGACAAGATATGTCTACTATCTATTAAAGGAAACCCACCCAGAAGTGCTATCAAGCAGACGCATTAAATGAAAATACTGGAAAGACAGGTAGCATTGAGCTGATCAAAGACAGGTAATTTACACCAGCCTAGATCCAAGAGGGATGCTGAGACTCTGCAACTTTCCATAACAAACACCAGCTGACTTCATATTTAAAACACTACCTCCAGCAGTTCTACTACAGCAAGCATTTTAGATTTGGGCTTATATTTGCCAGCACTGCCTGCCCAGTTTTTCTTACCTCCAAATCCTCTGCTGCCACTTCCTCCACTGCGGCTGCTGGTTGAACGACTGCTACTAAAGCTACTGCTGCCAGAACCACTACTTGTTCGATAGTCTCTGGCACCAAATCCTCCACTGAACCTACTGCTGTATAAAGGAAGAAAACAAACACTTGAGTAAAGTCAGGGGTATTTTAAGCACTGCAGACATTGAGATTCAAGTTCTAAAATTTCTCCAATTCTGGCTACCAACTAGAGCCAGCTAACAACTAGTACAACTGTTGAGTTCAGTAGGTGTTACAAGCATCTCTGTGGTATCTGGAAAGGGCATTCAAGATGGCAAAAGAAAATTTACCATTTAAGCAGGGTCACGTTGAACTTGTTACACTAAGAATTACTTTCTTTGGTCCTGGTAAGGCATTATTCAGTGCAACCTCTGCTCCACAGAACTTCCAAACCTATCTTTGTGTTTAAGTGATGCACTTATTGTAGAAAAGGACAACCATTTAACAAGCATACTTACGAAGAAAAACCAACCACCAGTTAGAATTTGTGTGGTCATATCACATCACCTACATTAAGATGCAGGGGTGTTTCTCCTCCCCCTCCATTAAACTATTAGACATGGCTTTGTACTACCAACTTAAAGCATTTTAGGTTTCCATAGCAAAGCTATTTACAAATGGCCTCATACCTTTTGTGGTTTATGTCAGGAGGGATGAATTACCTTCTCTCTAAACATCAAGTAGCTGCTCAAGTTACATCTGACACATGCAGGTATACATTTAAGTGTTTTGTGACTCCTTTCAGAGTTGTAAAGCCATCTTTTTGCTAGATGTTGCTGTACCTCAGCTGTATCTAGTTGTCTGCTTAAGATGACAAAAGTCTTAAGATATTGCCTTATAAGATAGAACAAAACCAGACATCAAGCTATCACTTTCTGATGCACATAACTCAGTTTATACTGCACTGCTTTGCTGACCTCTAACTGTGTTTGTAGAGTGAGAACAAGTCACAGAAGCGCCTCTCACAATGGATGAAGCACGCCTTTAGCCATAGTTGTGACCATTACCTTTTAGATCGCCCACGGCTACCACCTCCTTTGTGATGCTGTTCGTAAGCCATGTTCTCCAGCCAAGATGGTACTTCTTGCTTAGCCTCAACAAGAAGATCAAGCAAGTCCTTGGTGATGTTTATGTTCCTCTCATTGAAGAATGAGGTGGCAAGACCTACAGTAAATGTTCAGTTTTAGCCCCATGCAAAGCAAGTACACTACAGCACTCAAACCCATTCCACAGTCCACCTGCAGCTATGATAGACTCCTTATAGACAAGCTGGGTAACACCAGAATTACCCAAAGAGAAAGCCCTTTAAGACCATTCCTCTACCAGAGCTAGTCAGAAAAACCCAGGTTTAGTGACAAATGTAAGAGACCAAGCTTACATGTGGTGTAAGAGTTTTTAAAGAGCAAAAAAGTGCTAAAGGAATTGGTTACTTTCCACACTGGCTAGACAGCAATGAAGGTCACACAAGGCAGCACATGGGTTTCTTTCGAGTAGCTAGTTGCTATTTGCTACTTAATCAATACTACTACAACCATCACCTTGGATATAAAGTGCTGTCTACAAAAATCCTAGGTCATACTTACCAAGGTTTCCTACTCGGCCTGTACGACCAATACGATGTACATACTCTTCAATGTCACTTGGTAAGTCAAAGTTTATGACATGCTTTACATTTGAGATATCCAGCCCTCTTGCTGCTACCTAGTGGTTAAAGGATCAAATCAAGTCTTAGTTAAAATTCCATAGGCCAAGTAATATGTTTACTGACTCAAACTTCACAGATTTCACTTACTGCTGTGGCAACAAGAATTGGGCTCTTGCCCGAACGGAACTGGTGCAGCGCTTCCTCTCTGTCTCTTTGAGAGCGATCTCCATGTATACTTGTACAGGCATATCCCTCATGGTACAAGAAGTCCTCAAGAGCATCTGCACCCTTTTTAGTTTCCACGAACACCAGAGTCAAGGAATCCTTGCCTAACAATAATTAAAAGCATAGGTTAGCACAAGAAAAACTGCACAGAAAATACTTGGCTCCACCACCTGGTAAAAGGCAATTTCAGTTCTCTGCTCTTGCTTATTCTGTTTATTCAAGACAGCGGAGACTTCCCTCCCTGTTTTGTATTACCAGAAGAGCTTAACTCAAAACTGACATTTAGCCAGTGCAATACATCCACTGCATGTTAAGGAAATACTCTTCCATTCATCTACTCAATAAAACCTCTTGAGTAATTAGATTCACCTCATCTGAATTTTGCCTTATTTGCTTATCTGAAACAGGTCTTTACCTGTGGCATTTAGCAGGTCAAGCAGAAATGATCGTTTGTCTGATTCTTCCACCCATACTACTTTCTGTGTAATATTCTCAGATGTAGAACCCACTCTGCCAACCGCCAGAAAGATATATTCATCAAGGAAGTCACGAGCAAGCATCTAAAAGAGGGAAGAAAAAACAAAATCAGTGTGTTCTCCCCCCTCCAGAGATGAAGTTCGGTCCTATGAGCCATTAAAATACTTGAACTTTTTTCTAAAGTACCTGGATTTCCTTGGGGAAAGTAGCACTGAACATCATGGTGTGACGAACCCCCTTTGGTGGCATAGTATCTTGTTCAACAATTCGACGAATTTGAGGTTCAAACCCCATATCAAGCATTCTGTCAGCTTCATCAAGCACTAGGTACCTAAATAGTAACAAAGAAAGATTATTCTTCAGAGCTTTTTTCTTTAAACTAACCCAGCACAGACACTGGACCACAAGAGTTCTCAGCTAAATGTTTACACAGGCCAAAAGCTAGAACTTAAGTGTCATTAACTCTAGATTTAAAGGGGTACAATTTCCAATTGTGAAGTCATTCACATACAGACAAGAACACTTTACTTACTTGCAGAAATCCAGTCCAATCTTTCCCCTCTCCATCATATCAACCAGTCGTCCTGGAGTTGCCACAAGCAAGTGACATCCACGTTCCAAGTCACGTATCTGCTGACCAATGTCTGCACCACCGTACACAACACAGGGACGAACTCTGGAACGGTATGCAAACTATAAAACAAAGTAAATTAGCTCCAAGAAAAACTATACTTAAGCTATTTTATAATGGTCAACTCCTGGATATACCTTTCTGGCTTCCTCATAGATCTGCACAGCCAATTCTCTAGTGGGAGCCAAGACCAGTGAGATTGGATATTGCTTACGGCGCCCATATCTTCCATTTTCCTGAAAAAAAAGTAATTGGAATGAGTACCCCAAATATGAGGGTAATTAAAACAGCTACTATAGGCAATACTGATGACAGATCAACCAAGTTTGCTTTAACAAGAGAAGGAATGGCTACATGCCAACTTGTTTTAAGCACTGCATCTGAAGACTGCCCTACTATAGTACCCAGGATTCAGCTGATGGTTGTTTACAGCAACACAGCCTGATCTCCCCAGCCTGCACTGTGATCCGTAACTTCAGCAGCAGAGAAATAACAGCCATAAAACCCGTTACATCCTATCCAGAAGTATCTACAGACATGTGTGACCAAGTAGCTTCTCTGTAGCTAGGGAAGCATTTTTAAAGCTTATGCAGCAATAAAAACAGTCATGAACAATCTTTTCTCTAGACAGTTACACATACCAACTCTTTAGATAGGAAAAAAGTGTTCCACAGCCTGTATTTTTCAAGGGAAATAGCTGAAGTCTTCTAGAAGTTGAGATACTTGCCTATCATACCCAAAATAATGATGAAATTTAAGCCCAAGCATTGTGTTCAGTAGCAGTCATCAGTATATGGGACAAAAATACTTATTGGTCACAGCTTTTCCAGGACTGGGTATTTAAATACTTGCCTTCATAGCTCTCAAGGCATCACCAGGGCCATCTGCATAGATCTGACTCAATATTGGTAGAAGAAATGCAGCTGTTTTCCCAGACCCTATTAGGAGAGAATTTAGTATTATTACTATTTTTCAAAGCTACTGCACTGTCAGCAACAGCAGTAATCCTGTATCACTAGCATATTCCCAGTAACATCTGCACTAGTACACAGATACTACCTACGCTACTGGAGTGCACTCTTTAGGCAGCAGAGGTTATCTACAAAAGACTTGCCACTCAGCACCACAAAACCCTGAAGTGAATGTGATTTAAGCCACAAATATTTCTCTCAGTAAATCCAGTCGAGCCACACCTAAAGCAGCTGCATGACTAAAGCTCATTAATTTCCAACGTTGCAAGTATTTCAGTATACTCTGAACAGTGGTACTCGTCAAGCTGCACCCATAACATAGCACAAGACCCCACTCCTATCGAAAGGGACTAAGCAGTAACAAGTTACCAAACTTACCTGTCTGAGCACAGGCCATCAAGTCTCTCTTTTCTTTAATAATAGGTATTGCATGTTTCTGGACTGGAGTAGGACGGGTGTAGCGTGTGAGCTCAATGTTTCCCATAATAATTTCTCCCATGTCAACATCACTGAACTGCAATATATTTAAAAGGAGTAAGATGGGGATCCTTCCCTTCAGCCACCATGGAGCACATGATTTAGTCTAAGAATTCATTTGTAAAGTAGTTTTTGTTTCAGTTCTTCCAATAAAACTTGCCTATTACACTTACAGATACTCAGGAGCTAGTATCTACTTAAGATACTAGTCACAAGTGATTTTTAAAAAGCCAGCCAAGCCTGCAGTGAAGACTACACTAGCATATTACACTTAGCACAACATAATGCCTATGCTTAAGCAGTTGCTCTAACAAGCCCACAACTCCAAGCGCTTCCACAAGTCACAGTTACAAGTGAGCTACAAGCTGTTAACTGAACATGCCTAACTTTACACAACTTCTCCCATGTCTTCGCTCACCATATGCAACCCTCATCTGCAAAACAGCTTAACTGTAGAAGGCAAGACAGTGTTTTCTTTCCTCCCTGAACTTAGATAGCATGACATCATTTCATGTGCAAAACAGTCACTATTAGATGTAAGAGCAAACAAGATTTTAAAAAAACACTTACACTTTCAATATGTGGAGGACAGTTGCTGCCTGTTGCTTCAACAGGAATGTCATCATATTTCTCAAAGTTAATGCCAGTATTGCTTCCTGAAAAGAGCTCTCTAAGGACAGAAGAGAAAGTGTTTTATTTGCTAGATATACCAACTGACCCCATCTTGAGAATTTGCAGTGTTCCATTACTTACTGTTCCAGGCGTTCACTTGGGGGAAGAGGCTTTGACCAGTCATCTTCATCTGATTTGTCAGACCAGCGGCTATTCCCACCACGGTCAAATCTGCCAAAGCCACTCCTATCATAGTCGCCACCTCTCCCACGCTCTTCATATCTAAATGAGTATCAGGCAAGAGTATCAGGCCACTATTCCTGGGCAACAGGATTTTTGGACATGCAAATTTAAAGCTGTAGTAATCTAGTAGTATATGCTCTGTGTATTACATCTACAACTGTAGAACAATTCAAAGTCATCAGATAATCTGTACTTTCTTCTTGACCTATAAACTGAAATGAATTTAGTCCCAGCCATCAGACTAGGTCATGTTATTGTCAAGACAGGGGAGTTTGAACAATTTCACAGCTCAGCTGAGTTCAACACACTTAACCAAATAAAAATTTTTCTAACAAGGTTAAGTCACATTCAGTCACATGCCAGTAGAGCTGCAATTCAAGTTGCTCAGTCTTTGTAGGTTTCTGTAGGGAGCTCCACTTAATCTCAGGAGACACTGTTCAGTACCATGCCTCATTTTACATAGGTCTCCCACATCCCTCAAGTGCTGTAATCTATTCCTTTATTCCCCCACCACACGTGATCGAACTGAATACCTCAATTATATCTCACAATATTATTTTATAAAGAGGGAGCTCACCTGTATTACTGACTTGGAAAGAAGGTGGAAAAAGTCCTTACCTCAACTGCTTAGTTTTTGGCTTGGTAAATCATGTTTGAGAAAAGTCTGGATACAGGACTAGTGTCAGCTTTACTAGTCGATAAAGGTCACTCTCACCACACTTGTGCATACAACGCATGATGTGTTTAAGACTGATCAAGTAAGGTAGAGAACCTGCAAGAGTCTCACTCAGTTTTATTAACTACACTTTTTAAACAAGGAAAAAGAAATTTAAAAATAAAAATCCATTTTGATGTATTTTATGTGCTCCCAACAGCTCTTCATGATTTTTCTGGAAGTAGCCACCCATCTAGCGCTTTTTGTGAAATTGTTAAGTCAGCAAGTCATTACAGCTGCAGTGAGTGGCTGGTGATAAGACTACAGGGCACATTTTTCAAGACATGCAAGTTCCCCCATCCTTGAACTCATCTAGCTTTAAAATCAAGGTTCTCTTGCTCTCTCCTCCCCTCCCAGGTTCTTCCTACCTTATCCTGTTATTCACACCTAGAACTATCAAGATTACAGGTACACTACTAGAACCAAGACAGACTTTGTATGCACCACCCAGACAAATAAGTACTTGCCTTCCTCCTCTTGATCCATTGCCACGGTCAAAGAAGCTTGATTTTGCTCCACGGTCAGACCGTGCACCAAAGCTGCTGTATGCATCCTTGTCTCTGCTAGAACTCCAGCCACCACTATCAAAACCTAGTAGAGAAAGGTATTTTAGCCATACAGTACATGGTCTAGGCTTTTAGAAGAAAAAAAAAAGTTCTGCCCAGTAAGTCTTCACATCTACAGGATTTAAATGCAGGCAGTCCTTCAAGAATGGGAGATGTACAAATGTTAAGGCTTACTCAAATAGAGACTAAGCATTTCTCATCGCCTACTAGAACTTGCTGAAATCCCTCCACTTATGTACAAGCATCTTTTTTTGTAACACTGCAGTTGCCTTAGTGCTATTTAAGTTGCCTACTCTGGAAAAACAGGTGTCAAAAGCAGCATTAAGACACTAAGTCCTCCCAAGCCTTATCTACATTATCTCTATAAATCCAACACAAATCCTTGACAATGCATCTTATTTTTGTTAACAAGGCCTCTGGTGGAGATCAGTAAATGGTTATTAGCCCTTGCATTAGAAAACCATATGGAAGTTGGAATGTTTTGACATACTGCAAGTACACAGAGCAATTTGATCTATACAGATGAAGACAAATTAACAGCACCATACAAAAATAAGGAATATGGAGTTCTTCACAATGAATTACCACAATTAAGTTTTCCACAGCACTTTTACACGTACAGTCAGTGCTTACTTAGGAGGTAAATGACCAAGTAGAATAGCAAGCATATCAGCTTGCCAGCACCATGAAGTAAGAAGTCTTGGGTTTGTTTTCTGCAGAAAAGTAGAGCATTAAACAGTGCTCTGGTACTACACTGCTTTGGTACTAGGCTGAACTCACAAATTCTGATTCAAAGTTGCAACCTTCACAAGTTTGAAAACATGACCCCAACCAGAGTCTCAGCTATGGGATTCTGGCAGAGAATAAGTGAAATAATTAAACACATAAACAAGTAATGTCACTCCTATTAGTGAGCATGCTTTTGCCACCTCCACAGCACAAAGTAAAGACTTACGCAGTAGACAATAAAGCAAACACAAAAACCCAAAATTACTCCAAAGAAAGGGATCGTTCTAGACCCTATCTCTCTGAAAAATCTTTGCTATAACAATTACCTTATTACATGTTCTCTGGAGAGTGTCATTATCCTTCCCCCGTTCTTTTAGTAGTATTTAGTAGAAGCAATTCTACTCCCCAGAATCCAAACATGCACTAGTAACAAGGGAACTTTGAAAGCATAACTGTAACTCATTTGGTCTAACTGAAGCAGACAGCAAAAATAATCCATGCATGAAGTTTATTAGCACACAAGATCATGGAATGCTTCAAGACCTCTGAAGTGCTTTAAGTAACTCTAGTCCTTAAGGATAAATGCACTTCACACAGACTGCTGACAGAAGATCACAAATACCCTAAATCACTTCATTAATGCATGAGAAATTTGTAGCTTGTTTAGAAGGCATCTAAATCCAGATTTTAGTAGGAGTAACTTCCAAATCACACTAAAAATACTGGGGTATGTCATTCTGCTGAGAGATCCAACAGCAGTGGTACTGTTAGAGCAATCCTCAGGAAGATATAGATGTAGTTTCTCATTAGTGAAAAAAATAGGCTGACTCTGTACTACATTAAGATCTTTAACAAATCTGAGAAGTTCCAGAAAGGGGTCAAAATTTTGTACTCCAAACAGCATACAAGTAAGCTTACTTATCTAGCCACTTACTGCATTGGTTTCTGAAGCTGGTACTTTGTCATACTTTTAAGGTAGTGCAACAACTTCTAGCAAAGTCTAGATCAAGTTAATACATACATATATATATATTATACACACACCCTGCTTAACAATTAGGGCTATTAAATCCATTTTCCATTTGGTATTCCTGGTTTGATTTTATTTCTGCATTAGCACAAAACAACAGAGACCCAGGCCATACAAGTCAATTCTAAGTAACTAAACAGCAGAAGATAGCACAGTGATTTAGAAAAACACATGGCAAATTAAAAGCAAAAGCAAATGCACTGAGACAATCCGTAACAGACCATATATTGACTTCTCTAAAGTGAGGAGAATGATTATGAGAATATAGAAGAATTATTGGGAAATACCTTAATATCAATGGATTGGGTTTTTTTGTTTTAAATAAAAAGGTATAGATCCTATCCGGCACATATTTCTCTCAAATGGGCTAAGACTGGAGTTTCAGTTAAGTAAAAAAAAGTAATGAGAAGTTTTGTACTTCCTGCACCTATGAGGAATGGTAGAATTGTCAATGCTTCTCATCAATCAGCATTTTAATTCACATTTTCTGATGCTTTAACACCAATCACTAGCAGCTTACTTGAAAAGCTGCCACACACAGCAATCAGCTTCTTAAAGATGGGAAAAACAGATTCATAGAATCCTTCAGGTTGGAAAACACCTTTAAAAGAAGTTGAACATCTACTCCTTGATCTATGGAGGTCATTATACTTTACATATCCAAGAGGAGCTTCCAAGAATTTTAACAAGAAAATTTAACATGACAACAAGCTTTAGCATTACTACATGAAGCTCATGGAATGAAGACACTTTAGACCAAGCCACCCTGCATACTGAACTCAATACACTGGAACTTCAACAGCTGAAAAACAGAACTGCCATTAAGTAACCTAAGGATGTATTTTTATGTATGCTCCAACTCCCTGCAGTTCATGTACAAAGCTAACAGATTATTACAATAGGGACCAATCTGCAGGTGTATGGGAGAGTAAGCTGAAGAAGGCATTACAGGAGTTTTAAACAAATACTCTGGATCCCTTAGCATACTTCCCCTATCAAACCTACTAAATCATGATGTTGCTCAGGTCTTCATGAACACAAAGAACAGCTCTTTTTAAAAAGAAACTATTAAGTCCACTGCCTTAAGCAATTTCTTACTTAGCGCAAGTAAGCCCATTGTGCAACTTTAATAGCATCTATGAATTACTACACTGTCATCAACTACAGAGCAAAGCAAGAACCTCAAGCTAGGATCTCTACACCATCTGTTTCTAGAGCATGTCTAGGGGAACAACACACAAGAGAAACAAGTCACTTTTCAAGTTTTTGAATGCAGTAATAGTTAACACTTTCACAGAAGTCTGTAAGGTCATGCCATGCAAGCAAGACAATTCTACCAAGTAGTTTAACTGATTTTTACATCAATAAATATTTTAACAACTTTCTACACTTTAAGGCTGCACCAAGAACTTTGTTACATTGTCAAAGATCACTATTATCCAAGGTCTCTTCTGCCTGTTGCTTGTTAATGTCTACACCTCAAGAAATCTGTTGCTGAAGATTCAAACGGACAATATATGGAACACCTTCAACACAAAGCAGCAATTGCTAATTTAGTTGTAAATAACAGAAGCAAACATTACATAGTTGTACTTTCATGAAAGTAACAGACTTCAAATCACCCTATAAAATAGCTCAGCTCTACATCCCTGTACTGATATCCGCTTTGCTTCTCAGTAGGGGGCCTGAACTGGTATCATAGCTTTTCCATTTAGCCATCACAAACCTTGTCACAGGGAGCCATGAGGAGTTGTGATATAGTACTCACAGGTTTATTAAAAGCAGTTTTCAAACATCAGATTTACCAAAGAAAACTGGCAATTTATGTTTTATTAATTAAACAAGCCATGTGTCAAACTTAAGTTTAATGAGGTTTTTGCGAAGTGGAGCTTGAAGCCCCCAGAAAAGCCACACAATCACATGTACATTGCAATGTTTAAGTTCCAGTCTTGCACAGAAAAGAGTATGTGAACATAATGTTAAGATTGGAGTATCCCTCCATATCCGGTAACTCCAAAAATTAAACTGAAGGTTGGTATAGGAAAAGGAAATCTATGAACAGCAAATCTCCACAAGCCAGTAAGTTCTGTCCTGCTCTTGAAAAACCTGCCCATTCCTCAGGTTTAGGTAGTTCATTTCTTGAAAGGCTGCTCACATTTGATGTTGAAGTTCCCAATCCCAAAGAGCACTGAGTTGCCAATGAGTCCCCTCTACTTTCCCTAAAACATTTGGCTCTGGTAACAGGCGGTTCAGCATTTGCTGCTTTAGGCCATGCTTCTTTTAGGTGGTAAAAAAAACACTAGCTTGGACACATGCAAAGGCAAGACAAAACCCCATACTGATCTGTTTCTTCAAATGGCATAAGCCTGGAATGAAGCATTTGTCATCTAGTCAAATTTAAAACTATGTAACTCCAGAAGTACTATGAGATATTTCAATATTCTCTTCCCACACACTAATGGAAGCAATCCTTCTGCAGTACTGAAAAAAGAATCTGTGAAAGTCCACTGCTTCAGAACAGATGAGATCCAAGTCCTTCCAAGCTATGTAGCTTCCATTACTGAAGTTGTAGCCTAGCAGAAAGTATTTTAGCTCTTCGATTCCAGTATTTCAATAGGTATTACAGGAAATGTTTCTTTTCTATCTACACAAGTCATTACACATGATAAGGCATGCTGCAGCATTTGCTATCTATCTTACAACTAAAGATCATAGTTTACTTCATCGAAGCTCTTCCACAAGTATTTCTTAGGTTTTGTTCAGGAAAACTCAAATGCAACATATAAAGGCCGTTTCTCAGCACAAGCACCCACATATGACCAACATCGGTCATGTACTTCATGTTTTGTTCACCAGCATTCTGCATTTCCTTATGGAAGTCCCCAAGAGTACTTGCAGAAAAACTGCAAGAAGCTAAACAAGGACAAAATCTGTTTTGTTTCTCATGCTCCCCAGTTAAGAGCAAGTTGTGTAAAACATCCATTTAAAAGGAAACGGTGCTAGTTGTTCATATTAAACAACTGGTGACTACAAGTTCCACATCAGTCACTAGCAAAAAAATGGTACTCCCAAAATTCATTAAAATTGATACTCAAGATGACAGAGGGACTGAAGATGGGAGACCCTATCTTGCACCAGTCACACTTAATTGCTTAACAAGATATGGAAGACATTTTGCCAGTTAGATACTGAACTGGAGCTTGAGTGTAACTTGATGAAGAAACCAAGAACTGCACACTAAAAGCAGACAATTAAGTTGCAGTGTTTTGCACAGAATAGTCAAGCAGTCTGCATAGTCACCTCTAAGAGTACTGTCAAAGCCTTTAACAGTCTGTTCCTAGAGACTGAGAAGGCTGAGAACCAGTAACAACTGTTGCCACTGTATTTCTGATACATACCCTGTTTTGAAGCTTCCCTGTTCCGCAAGTGAGGAGGAATGTATCGGCCTTCTAAAGGACAAAAGAAAAAGTGTTACAAGACTGCAGCGTTAGCAATTTTTGAGATAGTCTAACAGCAGGTTTTTGCTCAGAAGAAAGTTCTGTCTCTCAAACTTTAAGGCCTCTTACAGCATCTTTAAGCGACAGTCCTTTAATACAGTGCTTTATCTCCTTCTGAGGACCAAAGACAGTGGAAATATTCGTTTAGGTAGCTCCTTGTATTGGGTGTTTTTTTAATGCATAGATGTCTTACAAATATTTCTTTGACCAAGTCAGTCATATGTGCCCTTTACAGATGTTGCAGTATCTATGATGAAAGCCTGTCTTCCAAGAGCTCATTAAAGCTTAACCTGATGCCAGATATTTGAGCTGCTTAAGATTTTAACTCTGTCACTCAAGTACTAGCACTCACAGTATTATTACTATCAGTATTTTTCCTTCCCCTTAAATTCAACTATCCCCATCAGTTCAGCTCAGATTAAACCAGAAGCCACACGATTGCCTCTGAACAGCACTCTTCGTTTACAATCCAGAAGCATCTGTCTGCTAAGCAACATGAATCAGAATGTACCAGGCACAAGCTGAATGTGAATTCCTGGAAGATTCCCCCCTCTTAACATACTTAAGCCTTGCATGGCAGAGAATGCAGTTTCTAGTCAATGAATTAAGAGTAATTCAGTTAACTACTAGAAGTCTTACCTTCAAACATCCCAACTCTAGCAGGATGTTTTGAGAAGACAGACCACCACACTACTAAAACAACTGAGGCCACTGATTATTAAAACAGAGGCAACAAAATATCTGGACAACAATGGAACACTAAGTTCTCTCAAGCACTTAAGAAATTTACACATGCTGTACCACTCCTAAATTAAGTGCTCCTATCTAAACTGTAATGTTTAGCATTTTCAAAGCAGGCCTAACTAGTAACCACCTCAATTTCTCTACTAGCCTGTAAATCTTGGCTTCAAAAACTACTTTCCAGAGCTACAAACCTCTTATTTCTAGAACTGTGTGTTTGTAAGCTTGAAAACTTGCATGTACTTACTGCTTGAAGAGCTTCCTTCACTCTGAGAGTCTGAGGAATTCAAGTCTAGACCAGAAAACTAGAAGAAATAAAACATGTATCAACATGTTGTATTATTTACTCCAACATACAAAACCTCTTTTTACTTATCAAGAGCAAGCAGTTTTCCGACAAGTTATTACTGCAAAGAAACTTGTTTACAGTATCAATTACATCTCCTATAAAGGACAAAACCCAAAACAATAGTTAGCACTCAAGGTTTTACCATCCTCAGTGTCCTCACATCCACCAATAAACATGCACGACACAGGCAACAAGTATCTTACACCCACCAGATATTTTTTTAGGCCTAAGAGACTACAGTCCAAATACTACCAGTTAACTTGTGCACTTCACTTGCAGAGTGAAGAAACAGCTGAGTCTCTGCATCAACACCACTAAAACATTATAGTTTTAGCCATGTTTGAGGCAGCTACTGTTCACAAAACATCAGGTAACTTTTTCCTACAATAACTTGAGAAAATATTTTTTATTTGCGTTCCTAAAACTTCATTCGCAGCACTCAGTCTTACAGTAAAGTCTACCAAGAGGTATTTCAGTTCAGACACGACTGCATGCTGCCATTTAAGACATTCAGATTCTTGAAAAATCCTCACACGGCAGGCCTGGTATCATTCTCTGTAAGCTACTACTTAATCTTGTCTCTTCAGTTGATCCAAGCATCCACGTAAAGCTAAAAAATGAATCTTATTTGAAGAGTAAACAAAAACAAAGACCCTCTACTAGGTAAAAGAGGATCTCTCCAGGGGCAGTCAACAGAAGTGATCCATAAACCTACTCGCACTGGACCCCCACCGTCTGCACCGAGGGGGCAACACTTGCCAAAATCTGATCTCGGAGATGGCGCAGCGACGAAGGCCGGCGCGGCCGCCATCTCAGTGCGGCGGTGCAGCCGGCACTGCGGGTTGGGATTTTCGGCGCAGGAGGGAGCAGCCGCAGCCGCCCAGCTAATCCGGCAGCCGGCACCCGTCACGTGCTACCTCAGGGGGGGATGGGGTGCTGGGGGGGGGGGGGGGGGGAGAGAAACAGGGCGGGGGGGCCCGGCTCCCTGACCTACTTCGCCGAAGACTCCAGAGCAGCGGCCGCCCGAAGCCTACATACCGCCGAGGACTAGCGCTGCCGTGCCACGCCAGCTGCCCGCCCCGGGTCTCGCTACAACACGGAGGCCTCTTCCCGCCGCCGCCCCCCCCTCCCCCTTCTCGAGGGATTAGATAACCATCTATCCCCTCTACATTGGACAAGGGCCTGCGCCTGGCTCCGCCCAGCACAGGCGCGTGGAGGGGGGGCAGGGGGTGGGAAGTTGAAGACGTAGGAAGCAGGAGGAAAGGGATTTAAAAAAAAAAAAAAAAAAAAAAAGGAAAAAGAACAACATCGCGGGCCCGGGAGCCGCCCGGACACATGTGGGCTGAGGCGCTCCTAGTCCAGGCCCAACTGCGTCACCGGGGCCCACCGGCACCGGAGGGAAAAGCGGGAACGGCTGCTGCCGGGCTTTGCTGACGCAGCTCGAACAAAGGCACCGCCAGCGCCTCCTCCACCAGCCCCTTCCCCGGGGAAGGGGGCGCCAGCACAAAGCACCGTCCTCCCCCACCCCCCGCCTCGCCCCGTCAAGAGGCACAATGGCCGCCATTTATCGTGTCTTTCTCCCTGCCCCCCCCCGGCTCCCTCCTCCTCCCCCACCCCCCCCGCGCGCGGGGCCGTTCCCCGCCGCCACCGCCAGGGGTCCCGGCCGCCAGCGGTACCATGGTCGCTCGTCGCCACACAAAAGCCGGGCCTGGAGCGTGGCGAGGAGGCCGCGGGGGCAGGCGCAGATCCCGGCCCGGCACGGCCGGCAGCGGGGGCCCGTTCTTCCCGCGCCGCTCCCCGCCCCAGCCCGCTCCACGCCGCGGCGATGGCGCGTCCTCGCGGGGGGAGACCCGGCGCGGAGCCGCTGCACGACGGAAACTGCGCAACAACCGACTACGCCACAAACGGGCCGCGCTGACGGGAGCGGGGGGCGCGGGGGATGGGTGGGGCTGCCGGCAGAAAAAAAAAACGCGGGCGGGGGAGAAGGGGGGAAATCACGACGCAACCGTTGGCGACCAAGAACCAAAGCAAGTCCCGCGCTTGGAATATCGGCCGTGCCTCCCGCCATCCCTGTCCCGCGCACTCGGAGCCTGCCCCGCGCCTCTCCTCCCGCCTCGTCCGCCGTCGCACTCCGGTTAACGGAGCGGCCCGCCCGCCCGCCCCCCCCCCCCCCCCGCATTCCGGGGCCTGTCCCTCACCTGCTGGTCTAGACTGAGGGCATTTTCCACCGCCACATGACTCATAACGAGAGATCGTCTCGGGGTGTCCCGCTCCGCCTCGAGAAATTCAGATTCGCCGGGCCGGGACCTCGCCGCTGCTGCCGCTCGCTCACCACGAATCGCTTTCCTCACTGAGCCCCCCCCGCCTCGGCCCCGGCCTTTATATAGTCCCCGCCCCCCGCCTGCCCGGCGGCGCGCGCTGACTTCAGCACGCGCGGTACCGCCCCTCCCGAGCGCTCCCTTCCCCCCCACCCGCGCTATCGCGAGAGAAGCCGCCGGGGCGGGGCGGGGCTGGGCTATCGCGAGACCTGCGCTGGCCTCCGCCGCGCACGGCGCTCGGTGAAGGGCGCCCCGCAGGTGTCGCGAGATTTCGGGCGCGCCGGGCCCGCGCGGCAGCCGCTGGGTCTCCCGGGCCCCGCTGCCGACACCGCGAGGTTTCCCCCGGCGGCCCCGCGGGGAGCGGCCACGAGGTCTCGCGAGATGACGCCTCCCCCCCGGCCCGTCTCTCCTTTTGTTCGGGGTGCTCGCGAGACCGCCCCGCGGCGCCGCTGAGATGTCTCTAGAAGGAGTCGGATGCTAGGTCACGTGGGCGGTCCGGCCAGTGCCCGCCGCCATCTTGTGCGCTTCCCCAGCCCAGTGGCGTAGGTCCTGATGGAGGCGCGGCGAGCCCGCGGCGCCGGGCTGGAGCGCGGCGAGACAAGGAGGAGGGCGCTAGTAGCGGCACGCTGGGGATCCTACCCGGCTGCTGTGTCACCTAAAGCAGGACCTGGGACTGTGGGCAGCGCGCTACCTCACCCACAAATACACTGGCCTCCTGCTGCAGCTCCCCCCCCTTTCCGCACAGAGGTGCTCACACAGTGCCTTTACAGGGCAGGAACTCGAGCTCGTTGCTTTTACAGGCCCCACCGTGCAGCCTGGTGTTATTTGTTGCATGCTTCCTGAGATGTTCTGTCACCACACCCTTGTCCAGGCAGCCCCTCTCACCTGCTCTGGGCCATCCCAGCTCAGCTGCCCTTCACAGGGACACAGAGCCATTAACATGGGGTCCGGGCATGCCTACAGGGCAACAAAGTGATCCACTGTGCCGACTGCCCAGTGGCACATCACCGAGCCTCTCACCGCAACACATTGATGGCAGTCATCAATGCTAGTTATTAGATACTCATCTTTTTCCCAAAGCTGCCTTTAACCATCGGATCTATTGAGATGCCAAAGGTCACCCCTATTTTCCCTGTAGTAATGGTTTAACCAAGCTATCCACAAAAAGCTCCACCTTAGATTCATTAGGATTTGTATTTACTGTTAGCCTGTAAAATGCCAGTCAAATAGTAAGCATGAAGCTACCTGTCGCTTGTCAAAAAGGAGAAACACCCCCATACCCTTCCATCACATCACAGCCTGCTGACATAGAAAATACTAGAGCCATTTCCTTGAATTTGGGTCAGTAAAAGTACTGACAAACTGCTTACAGAGTCAGGATACCTCTGAGGCTACTAAGTCACAAGAGAAAAGCCATGGCTTTTGGTTGTCCTTGATCCACACAGAGCAATTATTTCTCTGTTTCCCTCCTCCTCGGGCTCCTGCTTTTTCCAACAAGAAGTTACAAGGAAGATTTATACTCCCCTTTGGGATTTAGAAGGAAAATAAAACTCTTCCACAGTACTCACACATATCTACCTAGTTTTTTTCTGAATACAGAATTCTTTCACATAACTGCCCTCAAAGTTGGGGCCCTAGAGCCAAAGTCCTTCCATTCCAAAAAATAAGCTCTACAGGTTTTAAACACCCACAAACAAATCCTTAAACAAGCAACACATATGCCTTCTTACAGGCAAATCAGCCAGTTCTGTACAGGGCAGGAGCCCTCCTTAAACAAAACATTTACCATTCCCCTTCTTCGGTCTTCCATGATGCTTCTTTAGCCAACTACTACTCCAGAGTTAAAGGCTTATATTTGTATTTCTTCCCCAGGTGCACCTGTTTATATCATTTAGATGCTTGCAGGTGTGTTCACCAAGGCTGCTTGACAAAGAAAAAAGGATTCCGTATTTTTTTAAAAAGCTGTTATTGGACTTAGGCCCAAATTTTGATCTTCTGAAGGCAAATTTAAAATCTTTTAATTCCTTTTCTTCTTACAACTTTGTGGATGATTCTAAATTCAAAACAATTCTACAATGTTTAAATCCCTACAATGTCTTCAGTGGTTTTGTAAACAAGAGCATTCATTTTTTGATATAATTTGTATGCACTAGAAAATTACATTAATTAATCCTCCTTCACTATACATGTTTTAAAAGTATCACAGTAATTGAACTCCTGGTCCTGCAGTCAGGAAAGCAGGTGGGCCCACTTGCCTCTGTGGCAGGTTAGTAGAGGGACCTCTCTGTGTCATATGGTGTCACGCTTGCAGCGTGCTTCCACACAGTCCACCCAAGGCAGAGCGAATTAAAAAGTTGGAGTTTTCTGCTGCAGGCATGCAAGTGTTCCCATTACTTAGGGAAGTCGGTTTTCCCTTTGTTATTAACTTACCATCTGTATTCGGCAGGACTGTGTATTCTCGGTTTCACTTTTTATTCTCCTGCAGCTGACTCAACGTTTGCTGGAGGAAGTTGAGCAGCTAATGAGTACTTGAGTCAAGCATTAAGCTAACACTGAAGTCCTCACAAATCCTGCTCACTGCTAAACTTGGTGGTAAGTTTTTGCTGATGACTCAAACAAAACCTGACACTGCTGGGTGCTTGGATGCTCAGTTCTTAAATCCTAGCAGGATTCCCAAATTTGCTATTCCTTCACCTGCAGAGCCTCATCTCTAGGGGTTCTAAAAGGCTACACTGTTAGCCTCAAAATAGCTAGAGATACAGCTTTCTGAGTATTGAGGAGATCGTTGCTGTGCGTTAGGAAAGCAGTATCTCCAATTGCCACTAGTCAGTGTTGTAAAAAGCAGACATTGTTAATCAAATCTTAGAGACTGTGTAACCATGGTTGGGCAACCATAGCTGCAAGTCTTAAGAACTGTAAAATCATGGCTGAACAATCATGGCAATAGGTATTGTTTCCAACCACGAACATCCTGTAATGTAAACAGACGTAACCTTTTAAGGCATTCATTGGAACAAGGCAGACTGTGCATGAGCCAGAAGAGGGGTCAGGAGCCGATCGTAAGAGGAAGACGTCGGCCTTCATCCCCACAACCTCCAGAAGGCAGAAAAGATCCCCTAGCAACAAGACAACGCATGCGCAGAGTACAACAGGGGGTGACACGTGTACTGGAAAAGAGACTGTACAAAATCCGCTCCGAGCTTAAAGAAAGTTGCGAGCTGTTGGTGGAGCAGAGACTCCCCGGCCGCCCAGCGCTGTTCTGCTCATTCATCGCTTGCTAAATAAACAACCTTATAAGTCAATTGGACTGGCTTATTGATTTACTTAAGGCCCTCTATAACAATTTTGGTGCCGTGACTCAGATCCAGGCTCACTTGGTACAGGATACCCAGAATAGGGAGGCACCCCATCTTCGGATGGCCCTGATCTGGGATATCCCTCTATCAAGACCTGTAGTTCCGAACCCCTCCCAAATTGATGAGTGAGCAGAAGAATCTGCAGAACCCCATAATTTTTGTGCACGAAGAACCGGATGAAGACTCTGTACTGAGTAAGTACTTATAGGTGATCCGTTCGGTCGGGGTTGGGTTTCCCAGAGTGTGAACGAACGAGAGGTCTCCTGGAGACTAAGCGAGTGTGGACCCTCCAGTAGTGCAGTTCTCATAGCCCGTGAGGGCATGAGTCATGTCCGAGGGGAGCGTGTATGTGCACAAATCAAGGCACTCCAGAAGATGGGACAGAAGAGCAAGCCTTCTGATCCCATGGGTGGCCCTGGGGATAGGCTACCCGACATTCCCCCAGATAGTCCTCTGGGATTAATGATTAAATTATGGAATGATTCCCCCCATAGGAAAGAAAAGAGTAAGGAAAAAATGGTATATTATTGCATGAAAGTATGGGGAGGGAAACCCCCATATCATTTGGCCCATTTTTGGGTCCTTTGAAAACTGGGTCTGTGTGGAATTGAATTTATGGGCTAATAGTAAAGAGGCAGTTAACCCAGAAGAGAGCAAATACGCTTGCCTTTGGATATCACATCCATCTGATATGGTACCTCTGTATACCCTCCAAGAAAAAAGGTCTAAGAAATCTGAACCTGAGGAGGACCCTTTAGATTGGTCACCTCCGTATGCTCCCCATAATCAGGAGCTGCAACCTGATGCTGCACCCGTGGCACCCTCTGTGGGGGCAGGGCATCATGATCCGAGTGTAGAGTCTGAGGATTCCCCTTCTCCACCACCTAGAAGGGTCACTAGAAGTAAAACTCGGGACGAAGACCAGGAAGGAAAATTATTCCCTTTATGGGAAGTCCCCATCCCAGGACAGGGTAATCAACCTGGAGTAGGATATGTGTCAGTGCCACTCAACACAGGGGATGTGAGGGACTTTAAAAAAGAAATGGGCAGCCTTCTAGAAGACCCTCTGGGGGTTGCTGAAAGATTGGATCAGGTTTTGGGCCCCAGTCTATATACCTGGGATGAGTTACAAGCAATATTAGGGATTTCATTTCCTGCAGAAGAGAGAGATGTGATCAGAAGAGCAGGGATGAGAATTTGGGACTAGCAACATCAGGCCGGGCCGGCCGCCAATCAAAAATGGCCCCTGGCAAGGCCCAACTGGAATAACCAAAATGCAGAGCACAGGGCTAATATGTCAGACCTCCAGGCCATAATTACACAAGGCATAAGAGAATCCGTCCCTCGGGGACAGAATATTAATAAAGCATTTAATGAACAACAAAAGAAAGATGAGACTCCAACAGAATGGCTTGAGAGGCTTTGTCGGAGTCTCCAGTTGTATTCAGGGGGGGACCCCGCTACCCTGTTGGGACAAGCTCTGTTAAAAACACAGCTTGTGACAAAGTCCTGGGTGGACATTAGAAAGAAACTAGAAAAGATAGAAGATTGGCAGGAGCGAGGATTAGACGAATTATTGAGGGAAGCACAGCAGGTATACGTGAGAAGAGGAGGCCCAGAGGAAGCAGACTAGGATTCTAGTAGCCACAGTTCAGGGAAGGTCAGAAGGGAGCAATAGCGGCAGTACGGTCCCGGGGGAAAGGAGACAATGGGACCAGAAGACTACCACCACCGCAGGGGAGGAAGGAATTAAAGACAATGGAGTGTTTTTACTGTAAGAAGAAGGGACACATGAAGAAAGATTGTAGGAAGAGGATACAGGATGAGCAGATGTTCAGTGAAGATTAGCGGGGTCAGGGGCTCTATGTGCTGAGGACCCCGAAAGGAACAGAGCCCTTGATAAAATTAAAATTGGGTCCTCAGCATCAAGTAGTGGTGTTTCTGGTAGACGCCGGGACTGAAAGATCAACAGTCCAACAGTTGCCCTGAGGATGTGATATTTCCTCGGAGAAAGTCCAAGTTGCCGGAGCAAAAGGAGAACCTTTCAAGGCACCAGTCATAAAGAATGTACAGGTGGAATCAGAATATAAATATGGTTTAGGATCTTTTTGTTAGTTCCAGAAGCCGATTACAATTTATTAGGAAGAGATTTAATAGTGAAACTGGAAATAAACCTAGAGGAAGTAAATAAGGAACTGACAGTCAGGTTATGCCCCCTAACGGTAGAAGATGAGGCAAAAATTAATCCTGAAGTTTGGTACACTCCAGAGACCGTAGGGAGACTTGACATTGAACCTTTTGAAGTGACTCTCCAAAATCCAGGAATTCATATAAGGGTAAAACAGTATCCCATATCTCAAGAAGGAAGACAAGGACTAAAACCAGAGAAAGAGAGACTCATTTCTAAAGGATTATTGGAGCCCTGTATGTCTCCATTTAACACCCCTATCTTACCAGTCAAGAAATCAGATGGAACTTATAGACTGGTGCATGACCTTAGAGAAATAAACAAAAGAACCGTTACTAGGTTTCCAGTAGTAGCAAATTCTCACACACTATTAAGCCAATTGAACCCTGAGCATCAATGGTATAGTGTCATCGACCTAAAAGATGCATTTTGGGCCTGCTCTCTAAAAGAGGAATGCAGAGATTATTTTGCCTTTGAATGGGAGGACCCTGACACTCATAGGAAACAACAGTTGAGGTGGACAGTATTACCCCAAGTATTTACAGAGTCCCCTAATCTATTTGGACAAGCTCTGGAACAAATCCTGAGAAACGATGAATTAGGTGGGGAGGTGACATTAGTCCAATATGTAGATGACCTGTTGTTAGCTGGTAAAAATAAAAATGCTGTAAGACAGGAAAGTATTAAACTACTTAATTTTTTGAGTTTGCAAGGGCTCAAGGTGTCAAAGTCTAAGTTACAATTTACAGAGGAGGAGGTAAAATACTTGGGACATTGGATCGTGAAGGGAAGTAAGAAATTAGGCCCAGATCAAGTTAATGGTATTTTGTCCCTACAAGCTCCTAAGAGTAAAATACAGGTCAGACAATTACTGGGCCTATTGGGGTATTGTAGACAGTGGATTGAGAATTTTAGCAAAAAGGTAATATTTTTGTATTCTAAGTTAACCAAGGATGGATTACTCAGATGGACGGAGGAAGATGAAAAGAATCTGGAAGCCTTAAAAACCAACTTAATAAGTGCACCTGTTTTAAGCTTGCCAGATATTAAAAGACCTTTTTATTTATTTGTAAACACGGAAGAATGCACAGCTTTTGGGGTACTCACACAGGAATGGGCGGGGAAAAAGAAACCAGTAGGCTACATTTCTAAATTATTAGACCCCGTGAGCAGGGGATGGCCCACGTGCTTACAGGCAATAGTAGCAGTGGCCCAATTAGTAGAAGAAGCAAATAAGATCACATTTGGAGGGGAACTGAAGGTGTTAACCCCTCACAATATTAGAGGAGTATTACAACAGAAAGCAGAGAAGTGGATCACTGATGCAAGGCTTTTGAAGTATGAAGATATTTTAATCCACTCCCCCAAATTAGAAATAGAAACCACCACACTGCAAAACCCAGCCCAATTCTTATATGGGGAGCCTAGTGGGGAACTAACACACGATTGCATTAAATGTATAGAAAGCCAGTCAAAAATTAGGGAAGATTTAGAAGAGGAAGAGCTGCCAGAAGGGGAAAAATTATTTGTGGATGGGTCATCCCGAGTGGTAGAAGGAAAACGGAGATCTGGATATGCAGCGATAAATGGGAAAGATTTGGAAGTGGTTGAGTCAGGCCCGCTAGACAAAACTTGGTCTGCTCAAGCATGCAAGCTGTATGCGATATTGAGAGCCCTGAAACTGCTGAAAGGAAGATCAGGAACAATTTATACGGACTCTAAGTATGCGTTTGGAGTGGTTCACACTTTTGGAAAAAATTGGGAGGAAAGGGGCCTCATTAATTCACAAGGAGAAGGGTTAGTACATGAATCATTAATAAAACAAATGATGGAAGCCTTAAGAGGCCCAGCCCAAGTAGCAGTAGTACATGTCAAAGGCCACCAAAAAGGAACCACCAGTAAAATAAGAGGAAACAACTTAGCAGATGAGGAAGCAAAACGGGCAGCTTTACTATCAATAAAAGTGATTCCAAGTGAGAATAAGGATAAGTAAGTATGAGGACAGAGACAAAAAGGGGTTGAAGTTCACTAACCAAGAAAAGGAAAAATTGAGACAAATGGGAATATACAAGAGAGAAGGAAAGTGGGAAATCCCTGATGGCAGAGAAGTGCTCCCGAAATTGATGGCCTGGAGAATTATGAAGAACTTCCATTGTAAGACCCACTGGGGAGTACAGGCACTAGTAGACCAATTTTCTACTAAATATATGTGTATAGGAGTATACAACATAGCCAAAAGAATTTTAGGAGACTGTTTAACATGCCAAAAGGTCAATAAACAGCAACTGAGGGAAAGAACTTTGGGAGGACGAGAGTTAGCTTCCAGGCCCTTTTCAAAGATCCAAATTGATTTCACTGAATTACCAAAGGTAGGAAGGTATAAGTATTTGCTAGTAATAGTGGACCATTTAACCCATTATGTGGAAGCCTTCCCCACCGCTTGAGCAACAGCATCGAGTGTAGTTAAGACCTTACTAGAGAACATTGTTCCTAGATATGGGAACTTTGAAACTATAGATTCTGATCGGGGTCCACACTTTGTGTCCAAGACCGTGAAGGAAACATTATCCCCGATGGGAAATAAGCCCAAATGGGAATGCCATACTCCGTGGCACCCCCAAAGCTCTGGAAGAGTTGAAAGGATGAATGGGGAAATAAAGAAGCAGTTAACCAAGTTAATGATAGAAACTAAGATGTCCTGGGTTAAATGTTTACCTCTGGCCCTACTAAATGGCAGAACCCAGCCTAGAACAGATACTGGAATATCTCCCTTTGAAATGTTGTATGGAATGCCCTATGACCTAGAGGTCCCCTTAGACCATCCTAAACTGGAAGATGGATATTTACAGCAGTATATTATTACTATAATGACTCGCCGCAATGAGTTAAGGAAGGACGGACTGGTAGTGCAGAGACCACCACTAGATGTCACCATACACTCAATCCCGGGAATAAAGTCCTGATTAGGACCTGGAAGGAATCATCTTTGACCCCTCGGTGGGAAGGACCCTTTCTTGTCTTATTCACGACAGAAACGGCAGTTCGAACAGCGGGTGGCCTCATGCAAGCCGAGTGAAAGGACCGATCCCCGAGGAACTGTGGGAGACTACAGGGACCCCGGGGGACCTACGGCTCAAATTGCACAGAAAGAGACTAGATGAGTAAAACTCTGTTTTGTAATACCCCACATTGTATTTGTTACCCGCTTGTATGTTTTAAATGCAAACTATGTAAAGAAAATTGGTGGGTTCATTGTAGAAACGGCTATCCCCCTAGGGATTGCTGTGACCAGTGCTACGAGGCAGAGAGAGCTTTAACTGAACAAGCTCTAAGGATAGGAGTAGCCACTGGAAAAATAATAGAAGACTCCACAGTCTGGTGGAAAATATTTGCAGAAGGAATAAATCTGGAAAACGGGTGTGTACATGCTAATGAACCCCGAAACTTTACCCCGGAAATTTTGAGAGTAGTTTGCAGAAAGCAGCTACCTCAAACACCTTGCGGGGCACCTCAGGTGAAAGCAAAGCACTGGGAGGCCTATAAAATAAGGAGAGGGATAGGTGGGACCCCCGAAGAATACGACTGCTGCCGTGAAGATGAAACACCTCGCTGCTCTTGGCAAAAGAGTAGGCGAAGGAGGCAGAGGCGTAATGATGTGGGGCTGTAACTCCCAATCTCTCTATATTGACCAGGCCTCTCCAGGTCAACAAGAGGGGACTTCACCTCAGAGGGACCAAAGGCATGACACCAAAGGTACTAAAGGGATAACACCCAGAGAAGGAGAAATAAGACTTTTAAACCATACCAGGAACCCACCAATTATCTTAAGACTATGGATAGCGTTGTGGATAATTGCTTGGCTCATTTTCTCCGTGAATGCTGAAATGGGTAGGAATAACCCTCATGAGCCCTATAAATGGTCCTTGATACGATGGCAGGATCAACGGGTAATCCAGACACAGGTAACCGCAGGCTCACCGAGCTTTACCGCTCAATTGTGTCAGCTTGTACCAATAGAACCTTGCTTAAATTTAAAGGGATTTTATTTTTGTCCCAGTTCCAACCCTGGGAAAGGATATTGCAACAGGCCAGGTCACTACTTCTGTGCATATTGGGGATGTGAGACAATTGCCCCAGATTGGATAAGTGGAGGTGGTAATGACAAATTCCTGAAAGTAGGATGGGGACCCATGGGATGCAAACTGCCCCAAAGAGATCGGAGTGGAGGGATACTCCACCCGTACGGGGATTGTAAACATATATTCCTAAATATATCCCAGCCAGAAGACCAGGGCTGGATAGTTGGAAAAACCTGGGGAATGAGGTACTGGGAACCAGGAACAGATAGAGGAGGACTCATTTATATAAAAAAGGAAAAAGCAGAGCAAACAACCCACTCAATAGGACCAAATTCAGTGATACCTGAGAGAGTAATAGAACAGAACACCACTGAAACTGAAATCTTTAATGTTTCTACAGGAACAAGTAAGCCTAAGTATATTAAGCATATAGAGCCCAAGGAACCTGAGAACCCCCTCTGGAAATAAGTGCAAGCTAGCTACATAGCCCTGAACTCCGTCAGTCCAAATGTAACAGAGCATTGTTGGTTGTGCTATGACGTCAGACCCCCTTTTTATGAAGCTATAGATGTACCAACTGCAGCACGAGCGGCTAACGGTACCAATCCAAGTCAATGTTTATGGGAAAGGAGGGAGCGAAAACAAGGGATTACTCTACAACAGGTTACTGGTAAAGGAGTGTGTATAGGGAATATTCTCCCGTCAAAGAATTCCTTATGTAATAACATCACGTTCCCTCACCAAACACCTAGCGAATGGTTAATACCTGCTAACGGTACCATGTGGGTATGTTCTAGGACTGGAGTTACACCTTGCCTATCCCTAAAGGTGTTTAATGCTTCTCAAGATTACTGCATCCAGGTTGCTATAATTCCTAGAATTTCCTATCACCCGGGGGAATTTTTATTCAACCACTGAAGCTCAGAACTACAAGTGAGTAAGAGAGAGCCCGTTACAGCCTTGACAGTAGCCACCCTTATAGCAATAGGGACCATGGGGGCTGGAACAGTAATAACATCTTTAGTACAACAAAATCAAAAATTCCAAGCTCTCCGGGTAGCAGTAGATGAGGACTTAATTAGGATTGAAAAATCAATTTCTGATTTAGAAATATCTCTCAGGTCATTATCTGAAGTAGCATTACAAAATCGGAGAGGTCTAGATTTACTGTTCTTCCAGCAAGGAGGATTATGTGCTGCCCTGGGCGAAGAATGCTGTTTTTATGCAGATCATACTGGAGTAGTTAGGGATACTATGGCCGAATTGAGAGAGGGACTAGAGAAACGAAGAAGGGAAAGAGAGCAGCAGCAGAGCTGGTATGAGTCATGGTTCAGTCATTCCCCATGGCTAACACCACTGTTATCAACCATAGCTGGACCCCTAATTTTAGTAATTTTGGTATTCACATTTGGACCTTGTATTTTGAATAAAGTAGTAGCAGTAGTAAACAATAGATTAGAAGCAGCCCACTTAATGCTTGTAAGGAGACAATATGAACAAATTGGGAAAGACAAAGACAGGACGAGTGAAACCCTTATTTTGGAAATGGCAAGAGATGTTGTAAAAAGATTTGATGAACAAAATGGTGAAAAGAAAAAGGGGGGATTGTAAAAAGCAGACATTGTTTGTTAATCAAATCTTAGAGACTGTGTAACCATGGTTGGGCAACCATAGCTGCAAGTCTTAAGAATTGTGAAATCATGGTTGAACAACCATGGCAATAGGTATTGTTTCCAGCCGTGAACATCCTGTAATGTAAACAGACGTAACCTTTTAAGGCATTCATTGGAACAAGGAAGACTGCATGAGCCAGAAGAGGGGTCGGGAGCCGATCGTAAGAGGAAGACGTCGGCCTTCATCCCCACGACCACCAGAAGGCAGAAAAAGATCCCCTAGCAACAAGAAAACACACGCGCAGAGTACAACAGGGGGTGACACGTGTACTGGAAAAGAGACTGTATAAAATCCACTCCGAGCTTAAGGAAAGTTACGAGCCGTTGGTGGAGCGGAGACTCCCCGGGCGCCCAGCGCTGTTCTGCTCATTCGTCGCTTGCTAAATAAACGACCTTATAAGTCAATTGGACTGGCTTATTGATTTACTTAAGGCCCTCTATAACAAGTGTGGGTTGTAAAGTCAACAGTGTTTATGAAGTTGTTGCTGCTGTTTAGAATATTTTTACCCAAAGTTGATAGATGTTGGCCTTGCATACTCGAGTTTCCTTATCTGTTTTGAAACTATCAACTGGTAGTATAACAAGCAAATTTCCCATCTTACAGGACTATGGGCTTACTTCTATAGGAAAGAGGTATTTTACTGATGGTAAGTCAACTCAAACTTAGGCCCTGAAATCCAGAGTGTGATAACAAGTAAATCCTACTATGGATGTAATTCTCAGGTTACAGTACTGAAAATTTGTTCTACAGGGCTAGCGATGATACTGAGACCACATACCATATTTTTGTGAGTCATATTGCAAGATGGCAGGACAATGAACAATATAATGTTAATGTCCAGACACAAATTAGCAAAGGGACTGAGAAACAGTCTTAGTCAACAGTGTCTATCTCTCAGTAATATCAGAGATCTCTCTTTAACAACATAAATTTTAAGTGCTGCATCTGATCAGTTCCCAGATTTCTGGGGGCGTTTTTAGGCATCAAAAGGCAGAGTCTTACTGATTTGGAAGAAAAACATGAAAAAAAGGACCACATGCAACCATTGATACGCTGTTAGTGAAGCCTTCACTATAAAGTCTGCATTTCCCTATAGCAATAGCTACAAATCTCTTTGGACCAATGGGTAAATTTTAAAATAATGTATGTAAAAGTAATTTATGTGGCAAAATAAAATGAAAAAGCATTTTTAAAGCTGTCATCCTTCCTCTAACTTCAAAACAAAACCAGATCTGTTGCATTGGATGGCCACCTCAGGTTCCTCACATTTGGGAGGCTGTCGTTCTTCAGGCATTTCTTTCAGCAGCAGTCCTGGTGTAGGCAGTTCCCAGCACTTGCTATTTGTCCCTGTCCTCAAACTGTCCTCTCGGCTGTCCCAGTATAGCTGTTAGGGATGCCAGTCTGTACAGTAAATGAAGAAACTGATACGAGTTTAAAATAACTCTTGTCTGTTTGTATGGGTAGAAAAAAACCCTGCCTAAGTCAACCTGCTGCCCAGAGAAAGGCCTGTGGGATGTTGGTTCATAGTCAATGAGTTTCTTCAATTTTGTGAATATTTCCCACCATGCATGCCTTAACTCTGTGCAGGGCAAAGCCAGTGCACTTAAGCCAGACATTTATTTCACTGGCATTGCCAGCTTACCTAGTCCCTACCTCACTCTGCACCCCCAGCTCATTTCAGCCTCTCAAATAAACTGATGGCGAGAGGGTGTTATTTTTCACCTGGGTCAGTCCCTCAGTCTGGTTGGTGTGGCCACAGAAAAGCCCATGCCAGTCCAACAAGAGCGGGAGGGGTGGCCCCAGGCAGGGAAGACAGGGGCCCAGAACTGCTGCAGCCAGCACTGCTGCTGAAGATGCCTGTGCAGAGCCGCAGCCTCCGTCTCTGGGTAGGCAGGGCCACAACAGGAGAGCACAGGATGCACACCCACGTTTTCTCAGGGAAGGAATGCACTGGAGTGCTCATTACACAAACCATGGGACTCAGTGGGGAATCTCAGGAAAATCTGGGCTGAGTTTTCTGTTGCCTGTTGTAGAATTACGTTAGGTATTTTAGCCAAAATGCGCACAGTTGGTTTTCTGATTTGGGTCCTTTTGTCTCTGTTTTGATATAAAATCTTACTCTAAGGAATAAAGGAAGTTGCTAGTCATAAAAATAAGATTATTAAACTTTGCCTGGACAGCATTTGACAGAATATTTTCAAAATTTTCCACTATGTTGCAACACTCTGTTCTATCATTGCCTATGCTTGAGGACACCTCTATCTTAAGTCTTAAGAGAGGACATTATGCCTTTAATTTACATGAAGAATTAAAAGGCAATCTGATTAAGAGCTCCTCTGTTCTTTGGCTAGTGTATTGCCAATGAAGCCTTGTTGGCTCCCCTTCCCTTGTCTCTCCACGCTCCCAGACTGGTAGAGGCTGATAGAATGTATATAACTGACTGGGGAGACCTTGATGAAAAGCAGATTCATAGTAATTCTCTGAAAAGATGCCTGGAGTGTGTTTGAAAACTTTAGACGTTCACATCTTGTCCTGAAAAGCCACAAAAGACTGTTTACAGAACACAGAGACACTTTACAGAAAAGAGAGACAGAATCAGAAAGTTTTATAAGCTATGACTCTAGAACAGGGATATATATTGAAAGGATTTGCACATTTCAAACATACGCTAGTCCTTATCTGAGGCAGCACTCAAGGCTTCTCTCTTTTTTTTTTTTTTTTTTCTTTAATGAAGTCCTCTTTCTTTTCTGTAATGGTTAAGAGACAAGATTAAGTAGTACAGGCTTTTGTGGGAAGCAAGGAATCACGAGCATAGTTTTGTCCTTATTTCTTCTGTTACACTGGGATCACACAGGGAAGAATGAGTCTATGAATTTCACACAGAAGATGCTTCATGAGCTGAGGTCAGGGCCTAGGAGCTGGTGACCTGAGTGCTGCCTAAGGTTGGCACTTGAATGGCAGCAGAGGGAAACGAGAGTATGGGCAAAGGGATGGGAGACAAGACAAGAACTAGTTAGTTTTAGCTCTCTGCTGTAGGTGAAGAGTTCCAAATGGCACTCTTTCCTATCTGTCTCTTGCTTGGATCTTGAAGTAAGTCCCCTTTCGAGGCAAGAGTAAGCAGACTAGCAAAGATACACCCATGCAGCTTGCAGTGAGCCTACAGTGTTACCTGCCTGACTCAAAAAAGGACAGACCTGGTGTCTTACCGGGTGGCGGCCTCACTTGCCTGGGTCCAGAGGGACACTCAGCACTGCAGCAGGAGAGGCTTGCCTCACTCGCCCTTCTTTCCTCCCTGAGGCCTGGTGTGCACAGCCAACGGGCTGCTGAAGTCACTGCCCTGTGGTCTGAAGAGAGCTGTGCTTAGCTCAGCCTAGCCAGGATTGCAGCTACTAGCTGATACCCAGATCAGAGCCTGATGGTTTCATCATCCAGCCCCTCATTCCCAGCCTCTGGCCCCTGTCCCAGCTAAATATCCCTGCTCTGCCAGTGAGTCCCTCACTCTGCCATGCACCTCTCCTGGCTGTGGAGGATTTTCCCTGGCCACGCTGCACGTAAGGAATGGGGCAGATATGTTTTGAGGTTTCAAGGACAAGCCTTGCCAGTGCTCTCCCCTCTTGTGTGAAGGTGCTTGACTCCTGCTGCCAGGTGTAAACGCCTGGTAAGCTTTGAGCTTTGCAGATGGTGGTTGTGCAACATGGTGCAGCTGCCAGGAGTGTTTGAATTAGGCAGCAGTGGTCTCAGCTATCTGAGGAATGCCCATGGCTGGTAGTACTCCTTATTAAGTGAGAGGGAGATTTTGAAGTATTAGATACTGAGAGGAAGCACCAACTGAATGCTTCAGCTTGTGCACTGTCAGAACCGTGTTGGGCTTTTTCTGTGGCTCAGAGTTGTAGGGGATGGAAGGGAGAGTGACTAAAATGGCAAGGGCTGTTGTCTTGAGTGAAAGAACCAATGGAAAGAAGATGGCAGTTCTATGAACACTGAAAAGTTCTGAGTTGGGCTCTATTTTTTGTATCCCTAAATTCCTTGCTAGCTTGGATTTTAAAAACCTCATCAACTTTTATTTCTCTGCATTCAGATGTCTCCATTGTCCCCACTGGACTCCAAATTACCTTGCCTCCCTCTCTCACTCCCCAAGTGAGACACACTGCTTTGTCTTCCCAAATGCTGTTTTCCATGTTTCAATTAGAATAAGGGCTTGCCTGCACAAGAAAGTTGTGCACGTTGCATTAATTTGCAGTTTGCTTTAAGAAATTATACTAAACCTGGGCAAAAGGCCATGTGGATACCCTGGTATTCCTTTGCAGGAATACAAATGGCTTATTTCAGGTTAGATCAGGTCAATTAGGAACAGGAAAAACTTGCAAAGCAATACATTTTCCTACACCAGAACGAAGAGAGTCCAGCAGCTTCTCCTGCAGATTGTGTCCTCCAGATGGGAAGAAAGGCTGGGGGCATGGTCTTGACATCAGCAGGAGCCACAGTCTGCTGGAGGGAGGTAACATACCACCACTCAGCTAGTCCCACCACAGCAGCAGCCTCTGCTGCCATTAAATTCTGGCATATGTTGTGAAGGAGACTGTTTCACACTTCAGCAACTGCCTTTTGCCTACTCAAGGGAGGCTGGTCCGCAGCACTTAACAGAGCAGGAGCAGGGACTGCTGCCTCTGTGAAAGGTATTGGCATCCACTGCGTTACTACAGGTATTAAAAATATAGTCCTTTGTCAAAAATAATTCAGAATGATCTTGCTCAATAGGAAAAAGTCATGTGTGTCCGTCTACTGCTCCTCTCTGAACACTGCATAAATGCTTGGAGTTAACTGTATTGGTTTACAAGCAGATTGTAATTTTATGAGTGTGAATTTCTCTTGTAGGCAAGCTCAGAGTAGCAGAAGGTGAAGACAAAAGAAGAGAGACTTACCGCAGCAAGAAGAAATGAAAGAGGCACATCAGTAAATCTTGGATGCTGTGCATTCTCATTGTGAACTGGTTTGAACTGGTAAGCTAGTAATTGCCTAAATCCAAATAGGCACCTAGTCAAGATGGCTCCTATATTAAGCAGCATTAGTATTATACTTTGAAGAAGACACTAATGCTTCTCACTTTGGTTTCTGTAAACCTCTTCTCTTCCAATTACCATTTCTAAATACCAAATGTAACTTTCATGTCATATTAGTGTCTTATTTGAAAAACCTCTAGAGGGTAACTGACCAAATACTAGGGTGATGACAGCTCAAAAATGCCTATGGGATTGTCGGGGTCCTGAGGGCACCACCAGACCTGACTGTCCCTTGGCGACCCCCCAGAGCTCCCCCCACCTGCCTACGGCCCAGGACCCCGTGTCACCCACCTGGGGCCATCAGCCTCTGCCCCAGTGATGCTGCAGCCAGGCTGGTCTCCAACTCCACACAGCCCTGCCCTGCCCGGCCATGGCCCCCTCTGAGCTGGCCCCACCCCTGGGCCCACGACCTGGCCCAGCCTTGGCTGTCCCTGAGCAGTGGAGGAGCCCAGTGCTTGGGGCTGAGGCTACCCTGGTGCCCCCAGCTGCTCCTGGCTGGGGGTGGGACGGCCCCCAGTTGCCAGGCCCTGCTCTGATGCCCTGGAGAACCCCTGCAGTCCCAACCCCCAGCCCCAGGGCAGCTGCTGCCCTTGCTGTGCCTTGCCAGAAACTAAAAGACCAACATCATGAAGCCTGAGGGACAAATGAACCAAATCAAATACTGGTCTTGGAAGAGAAAGGGGGAAGAAGGTCCACCTTCCTAGTTCCCTCACTGTTGCTGTTGAGTATTGATTAGGTCTGTCTCTTGGCCAGTGAAGGATCTCCAGCCACTGCAGGGGAATGGAAGCAGTGTGGAGACATAATACAAAGGTTCATATAGGTGTGAACAGAGCAGTAGTGGGAAGGCCTGGATGTGGAGGCACCAGCAGGAGCACTCAGCAGGGTAAGGGCTCTCTGAATGGCCTGCATTAATGACATCCAGATTAGCAGGTCATCAAGACCACAGGGCATCTACTTGCTGTTTCACAAGACACTCAGATCTGGAGACAAAGGGATTAGACCTGATGACTGCCACAATCAAGACAGGATGGAGCTACTGCCAGTTCCAAAACAGATGCGGAAAGATATCTAAACCCAGTGCATGGTCACCAACCCGAGAATAACCCAGGAGACAGGAGGAGGACTTGATAACTGTCGTCCCTAGTTCTCCATGACTTCACAACAGATCCTAGACCTGTTATCTGTATGTTCTCATGTTGCCTGGATTTTGGATGGATGGCTTCAACATGCTGACCTTGTGCCTGGTGGCTGTGCTTTTGAGTGAGAGACTGTGAATATGGTGGAGTGAAACCTGTTTTGTTTCAGTTTTTATTTTAAATAAAATCACTTTCTCCCCCTCCCTCTGCCCCGAGATGTTTTCTACATTGTCGATACAGTGTTGGAACGGTATTTCCTACAGAGGAACAAGGAGTAGTGAATAGGAGGACCCAGCTGCATAAGCTTTCAGTCATATCTCTTGTGATGGCAGCATAGAAAGAACCATAAAAAAATTTGTCTGGAGAAAAGAGTCTTTTTTTCTGAATGGATTCTTCAAAGACTACTCTATCCTTTTTGCTGGCTTTGGTCAGCAGTGCAGGTCACGCGGCTGGAGCTCTGCTCCACTCCATTGTAAGAGGGTTAGCTCAGGCTTCAGTTTGCACATTGCAACATTTCCACTTATAAAATCATGTAAGGTAAAGGAGTTTTGAGACATCTAGTCCATCACTGCCTTAAGACTAAATATATCTATCCACTCTGGATGGATACTCATCAAACTGCATCTCCAGAACACCAACTGCATCCCCAAACTGGGAGAGGGGTCCCAACCCTTGTAGCAACTGGCCTCTCTCTCCTAAGAGGCAGGGCAACAGTCTGCCCTCATGTCACCACAGCCACCGCTCCTCAGCTGTGAGGCAGGAACCCCTGCTTCATGCCGAGACTGGAGAGCCGCTTAGAGAGCCAAGGGCTCGCAGCTCCTTTCAGACACCCCCCTTTCAGAGGCAGCCGGCCCAGTGCCTGCAGGGAAACGGGAGCTGCTGCTGCCTCCCAGTGAGACAGCAGCTCTTGTTGACTTCCCCCTTGGCAAAAAAATGGCACAATGCTGCTGTTCAGCTCCAAGAAGTGGCTGCATGGCTTGTTGCATGCCACCTCTCTTTGGAATAACTTAAGTCTGCTTATACTATGAGCTCATTGCTTTTTAGCCCGTTCATAGTAAACAGGAAGAGTAGTTTATTTCCTTCCTCTTTGCAGTTACTTTTTATGTATTTGTGTACTGCTGTTTTGCCTCTCCTCAGACTTCACTTCTTGAGACTAAATTGTTTTTCATTGTGCCTTACAGTTCATAACTTCTGAGCTTCCAGTAGAGCAGCAGTTTAACATTTAAATGAATATAGTGTTTATGAAATGATCTGGACTAACAAGCGTGGAAATGGAGACTTCTGTCTTCACAGATTAGATGCCACAGCGGTAGGAGCAGTGAGAACTTCATACCTAACTAGTGATCTGGAACATCTCTAGAGGCAAGAAGATAACGTAGTGATGAAATTTATCTAAGTGGTTCAGATTTCCTCTTTAATCAGTAGCCTCTAGGCTGTTTCAGCCTGCTAGGATTCATATGCGCCAGATGTGGTAGTGTTTTTGTGATACAGACAAAACATTGCAATAGCAATGAACAGTGTTAACCAACTCATTTCACATAAATTACCAGTCTTGTGGAGGCAGAGCATTCAGGCAGAGTTCATCTAATCAGCTGTAGATAACTACATGGAAGGCTCTCCAGCCAGGCTAGTCACCTCAGGTCCCTCTTACTGCCGCAGCAGAGGAAAAGACACTCTGAGGTCATGAATCATCTCATCCTAAGGCAGATATTTAAAATAGATCAGATAAGACAAACCTTTAAAGTGCTTGTGGGGCAACAGGCTCAGAGGTAGACACTGTAGACATCTAAAATTATGTGAGCTGAATCTCACCTGTGGAGTCCATCAAACTGGTGACGCACAGGTCAAAAGCCCCACTTCCTGTGGTGAATTCTCAGAGCACACCTTCTGCCTTTTTTAATTTACACCTGCCTCCAAACATCCCGATGTAATGGCTGCTGAGACACGTATGAGGGTCTTCCACCAAATGGCTACATCTTCTTACTGATTTTCAAAATTTAAAAACAATTTTTTTTTTCCCTGGTTTAGTATTTAAATAATAATTTTTAAGAACAGGAATAGTTGCTTTTTCACTTCTGCTTATGCCAGCATGTGGAGTTGGAAAAACAAAATCTTGGATTAGGAAGCACTGTTGTTCATCATGGCTAAAATAATTATATTCTGCAGAGGAGTGGGTTTATGTTGTGTCATCTGATACAGTTGAACTGTACAGATTTCTCTTGCAGAATCTTTGGAAAATACGTACTTAAAATCAATCTTTTTTACTACCATAGAATTTTCTCCCCCACCTCATTTTTATTCGTTAGTTAATAGTTTGTAATTAAGGAAAAGTGTTCTTTTTGATACCATAGCACATCTCCTGACCCACTTCAGTGCAAATGCATACACAACCACTTGTTTGTTTGCACTCCTACAGGTGTTGGTGCTGTGCAGATATGGGCTGTGGTTAAAGTTTCATAATGGAAAATCTGACTGGCAGTTAACTAATCCGTGAGTCATATGTCGGAATAGCCTAAAGGTCTCTGATGTTCGACCTTCATTTGATACCCTTGCCATCAGGGAGTTATACATAACCCCTCGGAAGAACATTCTTTATATAGATGACTGCACGCTGCCCTTTTATACCTGCAAGAATGGGCATTGCACTTACTGAACCAAGGAAGTCTTCTGTCTCCCTTTCCACCCCTCTCTGTGAGTCTCTTTGCAGGGCTGTGGAGGTGCACTGCAGGAAACTCACCTGATGAATGAGAACAGTGGAAGTCTCTCTGCTTATAAGTCCTCTTTAGGGCCTAGCTGAAAGCTAAGGAGAGGGATGGGGAGCTGGTTTTGGACTCCATTCACCCTAACCCTTCTGAAGGGATTTCTGATTGTTACATCTCCAGTAATAAAGGTAGCAGTGGAACTACCAGTACTAACAGAGCTCTGCTGATTTCATCTGTGCATGGCTCACTTCTCTTAAGGCAGGCCAGACAGATACAGAACAAGACATCCTTTTGTCAGACCATCACAAACAGGAATCTCACTGTTGCTGACATCAGAGGAGTTGAGCTAGCATTAGCAGGGCCAGGGTGCTTATAGGAAGACTTAATGTGTGGAGAGGGCTCGTCTAGAGAATCTTCCCCTTTATTTTCTAGTCAAAGGGTGAAAAAGCAACGTTGCTTATTAGGATACCACAACCTTGTTTTCTTTTGGGAATTCTCAAGTCCTCCCTCAAAGGCAGCAAAGGATGTTGGCATTGCTGCTGTTCCCAAAGCAATAAGGCAGACAAGTAACTTCAGTAATTGCATGTGAAGTTTACATACTATGACTCATTGTCATAAAGAAACCTAAACAAAATCCCAGTGTGTCATTAACACTGGAATATGTTTTCCATAGTAAATTCTTTTAGGTTTGATTTGGCTTCTTTTTTACAGCTGTAGAATAGTAGAATATCCTAGGGATATTAACTCTTTGCCATTGCAGGATAGAAAGTTCTGGTCTTCATGAACAGACCCAGCATAAAACACAACAGAAGGTTATGTTATTTTTTGAAACACTCTGGCACAACAACCTTTACAGCAGTGCCAAATGCTAGACGACAATGAGACTAGCTGAGAAGACAAATGGAAAGAAGAAACCAGAGAAGAGTTGTGTCCAAAGCTTTAACTTAGGCTGTCTTTTAAGAAACTCTGCTATTTTCAAATAACTATTTTATAATTGTGTCTTAAGACATCGGCAGACGCCACGAGTGATGTACACATAGCATGTGAGTTGCCTGCATATATGCAAAACTGCACAGTGAGGGTCTGGCACAGTGGGAGGGGGAACATGCCCAGCCTGACTGTAGGCACCAGTGAGTCATCCTGCTGAGTCAACTGGAGACGCAGGCACCTCCAAAGGGTGCTTCTGCCTACTTGTTGTCTAAAGTTACGTGGTATGAGCGTATAATGATAGGCTCATAAGCATGCTCATTTGTGCATGAAATTCATCTTGCATGGATGATCTGGATTACCAGATCCAAACCTCTTCATCTGGAGTAAACTTGGTGTTGCACTGGGCAGGGGCTTGCAGTGGCTGTTTTTTAGGGCTCTCCTTACAGCCCTTCTCAAGCAAATGCAGGAGGTGAGAAAAGGACAAATGAAGGTCCTTTAGAATTCATGTTGGTGCACATCTAGCAATCAGAATCAGGGCAGCAGTGATTGAATTCTGACAAAGAAGTTGCTAAAAAGGGGCTGGGAGAAGGGAAAGGACTACACAGCAGATGTACCTGCCCCTCTGTCGGCAGCTCTATCTCTTCACCCACCTCTGCCTTCCACTCACATGGGAACTGGGTGATGTTTTAATGGTGTGAATTCCCACTTATCAGGACATGGTAATAGCTAATGTTCCTTATTTACACAAGTCTACCTGTACAAGTTGCTGTCTAGTCAGTCACAAATTTCCAGGCATCTAGACTCTGTTCCAAGAAACAGGAAGAGTTAGTTTTTTTCCATCTTCACAGATAACTTTCCAGGAAGTCATCACCAGATAAATGCACAGTTATCCTTGTTGCACTCCAGGCAAAATGACAATATAGCTAGAATCAGAAAGGCAGAGTTTGTTTTATGATGTGGTACTAGTTATATGAATAGTATTGAGATAAACCTGGCAGAAGCAGTGTAGTTTAAACTCTAGCAGCTTTAGCTTTAGAGGACTTTCTATCCTATTCAACTGCTACCTTGTTCCACCATTTCAGGCCACAACCTTGTACTGTCATCCTTACTGAAAGATTTTTGTTGCTATCATTTCAAATCCCTTCAAGAATAAAGGTCCAACTACACAATCCCTACTGGCAGGATAGGGCTGCTGAAACAGATGTGACATAATAAAATGCACTGCAGAATTGTGCAACTCTTGTCTGATGATCTGAAGAACTCATCTCCCTGTTTGGCCCGCAGTACCCACTGAAGTCAGTGTAACTATCTCCAGCAACTCATCCTGGCATTGGATCACAATATTCATAACAAACTTTTGTTTTAAAGTGCCAAGACGGAGGAACTGTATGTCTGTTCCAGAACATGCTGCACTCTTGCTTTAGCTGAATATTTGTATTATTAAAAATATTTTTCCTTTTTTAAAGTCATCTTAATATCAGAAGAGAATTTTCATTTGGTCCATCTTTCCTCTTTTTATTGCAGTATTGTCTTTAATTAAACGTTAAAGTAAGGGATATCATTACCTGACATTCTTCTCTCTTTTCCAAACAATCCCTGGAACTGAAAATTAATAAAAGAAGATATAACTTTTCATTTCTTCTTTTAGTTCCCTTGACTTATTTTCAGCTTTGACAGTGCTTTTCAGGCTCTCAGTTTCACTGCTTCCTCCCTATTTTTCTGGTTTCCTGAACTTGTGTGGAGCCTTTGATGCTGCAACAGAGCAAGGTAAAGCACTTAAAAAAAAAAAAAAAAAAAAAGTACTCTGACAAAAGGACAAGAATCACCCCAGGGATTCATGTGATGAAACATCTTTAAAATTCTGAAAAACTGACTAGTTGGGAGTTGACAGTATCATTTTCAGAACAGTTTATGTTAAGAAATCCTGGTTAGTTTTATGAGCAAGTTTTGGCTGAGCACAAGTGCTAATGACTTTTTTGAAGCAAAAAACATTTCTAAAGACAAAAATAGCTAGTACTGAAATCTCTCACAGTCATTATTTACAAGTTCTGTGTGATCCCTTGTCCAGAATTGTAATGATTGCTTGCCATGCCAGCAGAACTTACAACTTTGTGGGTTTGTCTTTAATGCTGTAATTAAAACCAGGATGATTTTCGTGGGCCCAGAATAATTTGTAAATCTTTTGAGAGCTCTGTCTTTTAAGTGGCTTTACATAAGATATAGTCTTCATTGACCTAAGCATGCAGACATATTTTTTATACTCACTGACGTTTTCATCAAGGAATCATATACCTTTGGGTATATGATTCAACCTGATATGTTTAGGTAGAAGGTTAAAGTACCATTTTCCCAGCCTTTCTCAAGATTTTATAATGTATTTAAGCTATTATTAAGTAAAATCTTCCTTTTCTTCTGCCAGTATGCCTCCAAATAGCTTGTCTCTGTTAGTCCTTCTATAAGAGTTAAAGACTTATCATTTAACAGTCCTTTTATACTGTCTTTCCTCCAGCATGACACTTCCCATTTTACTGTCCACCCTTTCACAACACAGGCTGGGGACCCTGCAGTGACTCCCTAGCATTTCCAGAGCTGAGTAGTCTAAAGACCAAAACCTTCTTGTTCTTCTTAAATATGGGAACATTATGTAGTGTAACCCCCAAAATCTGATCTCCTACTAGTTCTCCCTATTTGTTGGAGGAGTGGATGTCCCTTATACAACAAAAAGACCATTCTGGCATCACTCACACACTCCACAGGGCATACAATATATAATATTATAGCAGTAGTCAGTGAGGGGTAGTTATACAGGGAAGGGTGGAGAGTTAAGTCCTCAAACGCAAATTTCTTCTTGTTGGAAAACGCAGCTATTTCTAAGGTCTAAAGTTTCATTAACATGGTTCCTCTATGGAAAAATGTCTGCAGTGCAGAAACATTTAACTTGTCCTTAAACTTTTTGTTCTGGGAATATTTCATATAAGGTGTTTGATTCTTGAACCTGCTTCTGCCTGGTAGTATTAATAACCTGGGGCAGAGAATGTTTATATAGTAGTGAGCACGATGACAGCACTTGGTAAATAATGAAAAAAATCACAGGCTTTGTTTCTGTTTAAATACTGTGTTTGCCCTCTGTGGATACAGAACTTCTGGATCCTTCTCAACAACCTCATTTGGGTGAAACTGGATATTACGCCAGTTTTATTCCAGCTTCTTTAATATATGGCACCAGTACAGACAATGCGCTGGATAACAAGGAACTCGGAGTCACCCATCTAAAACCTTAAAAAAAAGCCACAGTCCCTGGAACCTGCACTAAAAATATCTGCCAGGATTCTTAATTTTTATACAAATACCAATTAAGGTAGAAAAGGAAAGAAGCGAATATGTCCAAATCAACAATTAGAGCATGCAGGAACAATTAGAGCATGCAGGAACAATTAGGGTCCAAATTCACTGCCCCATTCCAGACTGCTAGATGAGTGCTGAAAATACCAGGGCTGGAAAGTTATCTGGCTGCTATGGAGGTGATGCCCAAGCATATGAGACCCAACATAGAATTAGCGATGTGAAGAAAACCCACGCTAGTTAACTGGTTTAAAGCACCGAGCAGAGAGAAATTGGGAAGACAGAAGTTATTGCATTCTATGAACTTGGCCTTCCAGACCTGCATGCCGGTTCAGAAGCTGGGGGGGACATGTGCTGTGGAGAGAAGCTGTGTGTTTCCCTTCAGAACAGCCTGAAAGCTTCTCAGGAATCTCAGCACTTAAGATATGTCTCAGAGAAATCATATTGTGGTTGGCTGTGCCTAGCTCGCATATGTTTTCAATAGAAACATTGAAAATCGTTTCAAGACTGAGGCTTATACACATTAAACTTCAAGGATAAACTGAAGAACAAATAGAACTATGCTAAACTGGTTTCTGGTACAGCCTGACGAAATACTCAAGGTGCTACCTATTCCCAAGTGATCCCATAAAACCCACTGGTATCTATGTAATCTCCTACCACCATGTCTTAAATTTGTAGGTGAGGTTACTACATTTTGAGTCTGGTTTAATCTCTTTTCCATCAAGAATTGGCAAAGCTGAGAAATACTTTATGGCTAAACTCAGCATATTTTATGTGTTTGTGATATTTGTACTTTTCTATTTTTAATATAAAATATAAGTAAAGGTAATCCCTATAAATATGTAAAGTGATAACGCATTCATGATGGAATAATAATATTTATATTAATCAAAAGATTTGTAACATTTGATGATAACTTCATTACGACAGAGTGAGCTGCAGAAAGGGGCCTTGAGCAGGTCCAGAAGACAAGAAAGGACAAAATTCAGCTCCCAACGTCCAGCAAATGAGGAGTTAAGGTATTACAGACTGAAGCCTGTGCAAAACCGGACGAAAATGCAGAGTTAAAAGCCTCTGCCAATTCTGGAACAGAAACTAAAGTCTGCTTCTACCACCAGGAAGCTATAGCAGCCAGGGGAAAATGGGAAGGGATCAAGAAACAGTAGGGTGAGAGACAAAAGCTAAAAGACCGTCAGGATGAAAGGAGGTTTTTTTTGCCATTATCGGCATCATCAAATGAATGCTGCAAGCCCTGTGAGTCTTGATAGTCCATCATAAGGTATTAGGTCCAGCAGAGGTTTTCTTGGTCAGAGTTATGCAGGAGGCCAAACTAGACAATCTGGATGGTTTAGGATGTGCAGTTGGAGTTTCAGCACTGTCTGCTGCTTGCTTTATGACAGTAGTTGTAGCAGTATTGAATGGTAAATGGGTGAGTGGCAGCATGCTGGCAGTGCTGCACTTGCAGTAGGAAGAGGGGTACACGTGTATCTTGATGGTTCAGACATGCCCCACATCAGCAGTGAATTCTTCAGTTTGTGTTAATAGTAGGAGCAACAGAAGTGTGGTTGCCATGGGGGTGGCCAGCAGTCAGGCAGCCTACATGAATGGTTGTTGTGGGGGCACAGAAACGAGGTGCTGAACGTACTGTCTGAAAAGAAATCTCCGTGGAAAGGTAGAAGGGAGATACCGTTCTGCATGTCTGGGCTAGTGTGAATTCATCAGGCTCCGTGTTTGAATGGGAGCCAGGTATAGCGTACAAGTAACTCCTGTTTGCTGTGCCTGACCTAAATCCAAGCGTTGCTTTGTCAGGTTTTGCCCGACACGTGTTCTGTTTCCCTACTGTGTTGTAACACTGCTGGAGACTGGGTGTTAGCATTGGAAACCTGATGATTCAAACACAAAAGTATGAATGCTGTATTGTGGCAACAGGGAGGAAGTGGGGACATGTAACCTTACCATGTATTTGATGGTGGTCAGAGGTTTCACTTTGTGTTAAAAGAATTCTTATTTGGGAATTTCAAAGGATTAAATATAGACCATCTTCACATGATAGATGGCAGTGAGGCTCTGCAAGCAATCTGCTTCTCTACTAACAATGCTTGTGGGGATGTAATGTCTTGTTTGTTTATTAAATAGTCATTTTTCAGGATCGACATATATCAGAGCCCATCTGCGCAACTCCACTGCCTCCCATTCCTTGGCAGCAGCCCTCCCGGCAAGAATGCACAGCCAGCACAAATCCTCGAGCTGTCCCTGAATCCTTCCTCATCTTCAGTCTCACCTCAGGTTTTGAGGAAGACAGGAGTATTACACAAGAGGTCCTAGGGTGGTAAGATAAGCCTCTGCTGTTTGAGTCTCTGCCTTAAACTACCACATTGCCATGAATGAGTAAGTTTCCAGTAGCAAGAAGCCAGGAATTATATTCAATAGGAAAACTGCCAGCTCTTCTGTGATACCCACCTCTGGCTGGGGCATGAGAGAAGTCCCGCTGGTAGGATATCTTTGTGAACACTGAATCCCCCTCACTGCTTATACTGATGACAAGGTTGAACAGAGCAAATGCACTCTATCCACAGATGATGCCAAGGTCCTTTTCTCAGTAGAAGAACAGCAGGTAAGCTTGGTGTTGAAGGCAGAGAGGGCGATGGTATCATCAGTGAGAAATGAGAAGACAAGATGCAATTGAGATTGTTGCAGTGTAAGTCCACTAGAGCGCCAACCCTGGGAGCTGAGATCTTTCCAGGCAGTGAAGGCATTAAGTATCTTCTTACAATTTCAAAGATCCACGTTTAAAGCAAAAACAAAGAAACAATTACATTAAAAAAAAGAAGTCATGAAATGGAAAAGAAAATCCACAAGCCAGAAAAGGGGTGCCAACAGGTATCAGGGACGGGAGAAAAACAACTTTTGGTCTAATTAGATGACATGCATTACGTTACTAAGAAGCAGTGGTTTTGCTGCAGCAAGAAGCTCCATCTCAAGTCAAGAAGTAGTGGGGGTGAACTGCAATGAACTCAGTGCATATTCCCTCCTATGCTCTTAGCACCAAGCATGGGGTACAGTTAGCCAAGCTCACACACCTGGAGCGCACATGTCACCGCAGTGCAATGGTTACAAATGTTGTCATTCGAATGACCTTTTTGGAGGAAGAAGGATGGGAGGAGGAGGAGGAGGAGGAGGAGGAGGAGGAGGAGGTGGTTGTAACTTGACAACCCCAGCTCAAATGACCTACTGTTTGGACTATTAACATTACTCTATTCCCTCGCTTACGGGAGATTTCAAGACAACATGACAGATGTGAATTTATGAGAACGTAGAATAGACAGTCTTCAGCTTTAACTAGGACAGTACTAATGTCCTGCTGTGGGGTCATCAGGGTCCTGAGTGCGCTAATAGCCCTACACTGCCCTAAGGAGCCCAACCTGGGACCCCCACCCTGCTGCCCACTGGCCCAGGAGCAGCATGCCTGGTGAGGGCACTGCCTGCCCTGGGGCTACCCGGGGCTCCCAGCTCACCCCACCATGTGCAGCACCCTGCTCCTGCTGCTCCCTGAAATTTATCTGAAAGAATAAAACCAAAACCACCTCAAAAGCAGAGACTCTATTTATGAATGCTGTCACACTTGCAAAACAAAATTAAAATTAGTGCTATTGCAGGATGATAGACATGGAATAATAAGCCAAAACCGAATCTTAAAAGCCTACAGTACCTGAATCAAGATCTCAGTGTACAATGTTATAGGCAGAGAGGCTGTACAAAATCTTTAGATATTTAACCACTTGTGTGTGTTCCGGTGTGAAGGCAAATGATGGATTACTTTTCCTGTGGAGGATTCGTTAGTATTCTGTCATTGGTGAGTCAGTATTTTTAGCTTAGTGAGCTCAGGATGTATTGTGGTTTAGCCTCAGAAGTTACCGACTCTTGGTAACAAAAGAACAAAATGGAGTGCATTAGGAACTGTAGAGTGATTTTCCGAGATCTTTTATGAACCATCCTCCCTTGCTTGCTGGTTAGCAGTAAGTGCCTATTAACTCCATTTCAGGAAGGTGGTGATTAAACTGGGTCAAATGGAAGTGATTAGGTTGGATTATCCCTCTAATGGAAAAATTTACTGGAAGATCTAAGAGGGAGGAAATTACCACACAGGTCCCAGCAAGTTCTGCTGGAAGGTAATATGAATTTGCTTTTCTCCCTGCCAAAGAGCTTTGGCCCACCCAGGATCCATCTAGATGCCTGAGACTAGCTTTGAATTGAATTGTTTTCGTCTTGGAAGGTCCTCAAGACTCGTAGGGAAAACAGTTGCCCCAGCATCACTCCCACTTTTGTGGCTCACCTAGGTCTACCTGGACTGTATTTTGGAAGCGTCCCTAAAGACACCAAAGCTACCTTTGATCTGAGGAAAGCAAAAAAAACACAAAGGAGGGCTAGCCCTCAGGCAATGTTAACTAGATAACATTCTTACAGAAAACAGGATAGATAGTAAACTAATCCCTGTCTTTGAGACAAAGGGGGAGACATACCAGCTAAAGGACTTACTTTCTGGGACATCTTAACAGACACAAAAGTTCCAATTAACAAAACAAACAGGTAAAAGGCTGACTCTACAACCTGGAGAGGAACCAAAGGGCCAGATAGCATGAGCAGGAAGCAAAGTTGAAAAATTCATGAAGAGGAAGGAGACATCTGGACTTTGCTTAACAGCGGGACACTGCGAAGAGGACCACATACTTCTCCCCTTGAATAATTCTAACAATCACACCTATTCCCCAAACTAATTGTGATAACCCAGCCCTTCCAAACGAATATGTATGTTTTGTTGCAATAAATATCAGGCTACTTGCCAGAGACGGTGTGCAAGCTTTGTGGAGAAATCCCCTTGCACCCGGGCCGGAATAAACATGCCTGCTTTATAACTCTTTCTGAGTTGTAGAGTTTGTTTCCGTGCCTCACCTTTCCTCAGGGTCCTTTAATCAAAAAAACTCTCTTTTCATTTCTGGTGCTAAAAATCACCGCAGAAATGTTCAGGTGGACAAGGAAAAGTAATACCATGCCTGCTGGGAGAGAAAACTGTGGAAGGCCAGTGAGAGGGCCCAAAGTGGAGAAAACAAATCTTGTCCTTGAGTCTGGGTTGAGTTGCTGTGGGTGCACAAGAGCACATCTGCAGCACCTGCAGTGTTTTGGGTTTGCCCAACGCAGAGAGCAACCTCTCTCCCATAGGCCGTGAGATAAGTCTGTGTGTAGCTCGTGCAGCGAGGCCACATTCAGCAGCATGACCCTCAAATTTGCTGTGTGCTAGCAACAGGTTCCTGGGAGCCCAGGCCAAGTGGGTGGCACTGGAGCCCCAGATACTGTCCTTGAAATCAGTCCCATACAAGCATCTCACCTACAGAGGCAACCTATGCATGATTTGTGCAGCAATCCTGAGCTCTGGAAGTAGAACTCGGAGTAGACACATACCCTGGCAAGTCTCTCTCTCAGCACAGCCCCAATTTAAGGCCACCGCCCATTATGTGATCCTGCGACAGAGAAGCAAATATTTTGGGACTCTCATGATTAATAAGAAATAAGTAGTATTTTATTGAGAGGACTGGTACAGTTTCCTGTTGGCCAGCAGCCGAGGGGTTGATTCCTCCTGGTGACATCTCTGACTGCTCTCTCCATGCTTGGCTCCACTACTCTATTTCGTTGAGATTTTCAGCAGACACCACGTCACTGACCCCTCTGTCATAACCCTTCACCTCTCATGCTGTCAGACAACTGCCCTGGGGATACGGGGCCGAGATGTGTGTATGTGTATGAGCATGTGTATGTGTGTGCGCCTGTGCACACAGCTGTGTTTATTTTATTGTAATAATTTATTGTAACTAATTTGCTAAGTTAAGCAGGGTGGGTGTTGTAATAAAAACTATTGTAACTAATCTGCTGGGCTGGGCAAGGCGGGTATGGTACACTTGAACGACCTGTAAATGTTAGACAATTAAATGTAAAATGGGCCATTCAGATTGGAACAATGTAACCGTGTCTCCGAAACCCCACCTAACATTAGATGGGAACAATGTAACTATGCCTTAAAAAAAACTCCACCAAGAACTGATAAGTAATTTCTGTTTGAGAGAAAAAAAAAAAAAAAAAAAAAAAAGCCCGCCAAAAGGATGAGATCATGAGGCTTTAAAAAAAAAAAAAAAATCCAATAGGAGAAAAGCGCGCCAAGAGACCAAGGTTTCGAAACTTTCAAAAGACCCAATAGGAGGAGGACATGCACCCCAGCAACCCAAATGATCCAATGAAAAAGAGCAGGACAATCATCTGATGAGAAAGACTGGTTAAAGACGATGACACAAGAGTATAAGAACGCGGGGTTTTTTGAAATTCGGGGTGCGTGTGGCAGAGTTGCGGCTCTCCATGCACCCAGCGCTGCTTTGCCTATTGCCTCTCACCCAAAATTGATTGAACCCAAATAAAATTATATATTTTTATGAAAATTGGCTTCGTCTGATTATAACAATATGTTGCATATAGAAGAAAAGAGGATTATTTATGTTCTAATCATGATGTGCTCCCCAAGCAAAATATTTCTGCTCTGATTTATTGCTCTCTTTAGGCCTGCCCTCAGGCATTGTTCTTATATTTGGAGCCAGTCACATTTTTTCCATTTGGAAATGGAAATCTTAAGTGTAATGGCATATTTAAGGAAAAAAACCAACAGTTACTTGGAGAGAGGTGGAGTTTCATTTCTCTTTTCCCATTTTATGCTTGTTTTCTTTCGTTCACCTTTCCTTTTTCTCCTATTTTATCTCGAAAAAGGAAGGAAAAACAGTATCTGAAGAAAAGGCAGGAGCAATATTTTTTTTTCTCATGTTTGGTTAAGAAATTATCAAAGTTCAGAAGGTTTTATCCAGAAAAAGTCCACGTGAAAAGTACCTGTCATTTTCTGATTAGTACTGTTGTACTATTGATCAGAAACACCCAGCCAACAAACCTGTTTAAATTAAAAAGGCTTATGCACGATACAGAGCCAGCATTTCTTGGCAACTGCAAAATAAATGCCTTTTGTTTGTTTGTTTTTACTACCTAGTGCATTACAAAGGTTATGCAAGTGGCCTTAGAGCTTGGCTTTCTTTTCATCTCACAAATATTAAAAAAGAGAGGTTCCCCCTACCCCCAGCCTTCTTTTGCTAGAGGACTTCTCAGAGGACCAACAAAAACAAATTAGGTTTGTAGGTTGCACTTACAAGATACGGGAGAATGCAGATCTTTAACAAATTGAGCTTTTTTCCCATGTGTTTCTCAGGAGTTTTGATTCAAACAATTTCAGAAGACTTTTTACAGTCTGAATAAAAATTATTTTTAAATCCTTTTAAAAATCTTTCCTCCTTACTCCATTTTTAATTCTCCTCAGTAGCTCAGGATGCCTTTCTGTTTTGAGGCATGAAATACTTCAGGTCTATTGCCTACATGGCAAAAAGAGCAAGAACAAAGCAAGAGATTATGGAAAAAAAAAACCCCAAACACAACAAGAAAATAATGACATTTTCTTTTCAAAAACCCCTCATCCATCATTATGCCATAAGAAAACAAAAAATACCAAAACATACAGGTTTTTTTCCTCTCTTATGGGTCACATCTATCAAGCAAGAGAATATACTTGTATTATTGTATTTGGTTTCTAAGCTGGATGCACAAACTACCCTGGCTGTAGCCTCCAGTGATGTTGTCACCAAACAAATGCTTCCTTTAAAGTGTTGGTAGGAGGTCCCTTAGGAAATGCAAAGAGAAAAACAATTTTTTGGGGGGTTGGGTAGAAAATGCAACTAATAACTAAATCTGGAAGTACAGCTGGGTGCTCTTAAATTAGAAATCTTTAGATCTCCCACACACCCCGGTAAGAGTGAAAGTTTGCTGAAGAGTTTTTTGAGTTGTGCGTTACTGCAGATATGCTTCACCTCCTCCAGCTTTTCTATCTGCTTCTTGCAAAGCTCCTCTATGGCTGTAAGCCTCCCTCTGTTAACTCCCCAGCATCTCTCTAGGCAGTGTCTCACTGCTCTTGCATCTCTCCTTCCAGTTCTCACAGATCCTCGTTATGGTTTCAACCCAGTATCTCAGCTGCTCAAGAGGAAAGAAAATCAGCTCAGTGGTTTCTCCCCTTCTCCATCAGCTGCCCCTATTATTTATCTCATTAAGAAAAAAAGCTGATCCAGATGTATAATTAATCACATTTTTTCTCAGATATTTTCTCGCATCACTCTTCTCTGCAGGTAAATTTTACTGTTGTTTTACAATACAGGTAGAAGATAATTATCACACAGTGTTGCTTGGCCCTGAATCTGGTGGGTTGTCAATTTTTCCCTGTTTGCAGCTGAAAATAATTTTTCAGAAAACGTGGTCATACTCCAATCTGAGAGGACTAGCACAGTACTTGAGCACTCCCTTGCAAGGACTGGTCCACAAAGGCTGTGTTCTGCAAAGACATCTTAATGCATGTGTAACACCTGTATCTTAAGCACACATAATTTACATGCATCTAAGAAACCAGATTATCTCACCAGATAGGTGGGCAGATTTTCCAGGATCAGTGATTAGTTGAATGTATCGTTAGAGATAATGAAGGAAGAATAGTTCCTCTCTTACTTGGCAATGCACAAAGCAAATTTCTTGCAAAATGGGAATCTCCAGAGTACCTGCAATAGTTAATGTGCAGGCTTCGAGGTTGCTGCACACAGAGACTTATTGTTACCATGTGTAGTGGGAGGAAAAGAATAACCATCAATTACTATTCCCCAATACCTTCCCCGCGAAGGCTAAAATTAATCTTGATTTGAAACTTAAAATAGAGCAGAACTCCTGTTGTGCTCGTTCCAGAACAGGAAAGGTTCTCAGAAATCAGGTGCTTTGGAGTAAAGGCCTCTAGAGGTCACCAGAACCTAATTAATAAGCATTGCTAAAGCCATCTGTGAAGTGTAAATGGTTTTGTTCTGATTGGGGCTTTCCACCTCTGCAGCTCTGGGTCTCCCCTCTTGCAAGGAATCCAGACTGTCCTTAGATGACACATAAGAGAAAATGCTTACAAATCCATACCCTCGTGGAGAGGCTTGGCTATACAGAAGTCAGCTCCCTTTTGGGTAAGAAAGCAGAGTTGCCCAGTTGGCATCTTTTCCTCTCTGCTTCTGTGATAAAACCTGCCTTGGCACAACTGGAGTCTCTTGTGCCCCATGGGCAATGGCTTTGACACACCTCATGTCATATTACCAAAGTGAGAGGGATGCCAGTTCTTTCTCTTGTGCTGATGCATGAAAGCAGTAACTCAAACAGGAGCACAGGCTGAGTGTGCAGATTAGGTAATCGGCAAGGAGTTTTCTGTGTACATTTTTGGCTTGCAAATTATGATCTGCAGACAAAGGAAACCCTGTAAAGAGTTTCCTTCCAGGACACCCAGTGCTATATCTACAGGGAAGGTTTAGAGAAGAGCTACAATTCAATTACGACTAAGTGTTTGTCATGAAGCCAGAGACCTCACGTGCTTCATGCAAGAGCAGAAGGGAAAGCTCAAGTCATTCTCTGGAGCTCTCTCCAGGGTTTAGAAATGAGACAGGCTGGGGAGTGGGGAGCTGGGTACAGTTAAGAGAGATTATTTATTTTAAGACAGCAAACAGAAGCTGGTCCTTTCAGGAGAAATTCCTCTGAAGAAAGCAAAGGTGTTTATTTTGGGAGCAGTCACTGGAATGGAGGCCTGTGGTGTCTCAGCAGAGAGATTTTAGTTTCCTCTGAAAAGCCAGAAGAGTTGAATGCAGACGAGTGGCCCGTGCCTCACCAGGATGCTGAGGGTGGTATGGGGGGGCTGCTGTGAGGGGATACTCACGAAGGACTCCTTTGCTTTTAGATACAGGACACTGCAGGCCCTGGACGTTTCCTCAGAGTCCGGTGAGTTTTTCTGGATGCACAGCAGGAGGTGAGGCATTGCTGCTTCAACAGCCCGTGCAGTAGCTCCTTCTCCTATGCAGTAGCTCCTTCTCGTGGCCCTTCCTTTGCCTCAGTGGCAGCAGGTTACTTGCACCCCTTGTGCTCTGCTCTGGGAGCAGCAGCCGGTGGTATAGGATCTCCCTGAGTGTGTTTGCGGGGGATTAGCAGGTATGTTATTTTTGCAAACTGGAACTGTGATGCTGCAGCCTGGCTGGAGTCCACATGTCAGTTCCTAATCCCATGCAAAGCCCCAGAGAGGTCAGCAAGACCATAAACAGAGGTATATGCCCACTGAAGGAGGTCAGGATTATTTTCATTGTAGCATACCACTCCCAGGGAGAAGACACTTATATACACATAGTATACGTAACCATCCTTTACTTCCTTGCCTTTCAAAAGATGTACAGATAGAGTTAGAGCTTCCCTTCTTCTCAGTTCCCTTCTCAAGAAAGGGTCCTAGAGAAACCTTGCTGTTTCTTCCCCCTCTCCAAACAGCAGTCTCAGAATTTCTCAGTGGCTGCCATCTAGCACAAGCAGAACACCACTCCTTTTGCTATTTACAGTGCAATTAATCTTTAGTGAATTAGCCTGTGACTGTCATGAAAGGATTAATTGAGGCAACACACCTTTGACTTGTTCCCACTGTGCATGGAGTGTGCTGCGTTTGCAGCGGCGTACCCATGACTGCACCAAAACCCTTCCCAGAATCTTAGGGGCAGTTTTTATCCTTTCTGCATTATCCCAACAAATTTGCCAGCTGCAGGGAGATGTGTGAGGAAGGGCTCTGACAGACACAGTCCTATGGAAGCAGCTGCAGTGGTACAAGACCTGGCCTACCCCAGCAGTGTGGGTGCTTCCCCGCTGCTGAACGTTACTGACCTGGTAGCAAGGATGTGGGGCCATGCCTCAGCCAACTCAGCCGAGCGTCGTAGTTTAAGCAGCCAAAGCATGAAGTTCTGTCAAAATATCAGGCTGTGATGTGCAGCAGCTGTGCTTTGGAAACAAAGCCTATTTTGCTTAGCACCGCAGACTTCCATCCAGATTTCTGTGCGTGTGTCTAGGAGGCATAATACACACATGCTGAGGCCATGGCTGCCCAGGAGCCTTAGACCTCTGGCCCTTGTGCAGCAGAGTTGATCTGTGCAGACGTGCAGGACGTGCCCAGGTTATCCTGACATCCCTGTGCTTGCTGCCAGGCTACGGAGAACCCTCAGACAGATGAGCCAGTTCCCCAGCTCCAGCACAGCCTGAGTTCCAGTGGGAAAAGAACTCTTGGCTGGAAATTTTGAAGGCATGGCTAATCAAAATACTTAACCTTATTGTGAGTTTAGTCTGTGCTTGGCTGGGTCAGGTAATACAATGCTGTTATTCCTTGATGATGAAAGTGTTTAGGTAACTTTGTCTCTTATAGCAGGAGAAATCAATTCTAAAGCTACATCACCATCGATGCAGTTCTGTCATCTATTTGCATGTCTTCTCTGGTTCCTAAACTCTGTCAGGGCTAGAAAACTTGGGAGGCTTTCAGGGTTTTGCATCCATGTGGGCACCCTAAAGAAATCATGAGTATGTATAGAGTCCTAGATGCATACCATTCCCAGTCTCCTCCTGGTTTTCTCTGACAGAAAAAGACGGAAGAGCCAGCCTGGACGATACTGGCACTGGAACCCTGGGCACGCAGCATGCTCTCATCCAGAGGTACACACAAACACAGCCTGAGGTGGTACAAATAGGTAACAACCATTCAGCATTACTGGGAGAGGAGGCTGAAACAGCATCTGTTGCGATGGTGGACTCAGAACTCTTCACACTGTTACGGTACGGACATATCTAGGAATATTCAGAACATCCAAAAAGCTGGTAGGGAGGAGCAAGGGATTACTGTGGTTTCAGCCTTACCCTCCATTGTTGCAGCAATACCTTGGCAGCGAGGTGGGTGGTCAAGCCCACAATGTAACTGAAAGGTTGCAGCTTCACAGATGGTGATAGCAGTGTGTGAGACTGCACCATTAATTAAATAATAATAAAATGAATACAAAGTATAGTTGATACAGGATAATAAAATGAATGAGTGCACTAAATCATTACACAACTACTTACCTTCTTATATAATTGATTACTAAGTCCTTACTAAGAACATGAAAGAGGAACAACCAGTGTGATTTGCTGGTTATATGGGCATGATTTGGAAATTCAGGTAGTTCCTTACGGCTCTGATTCTTGTCAGATTTAGTAGCAAAAATTAACAATGCTCCTGCCCTTAAAACTGAAGCCAACAGGAACCATAAATCAAAGTCTCTGAATACTCACAGTCAGTGTATCAGTGTAAACAGAAGTAAGTGGCATTTATCATAATATGTCGAGCTGTAATATGCCAAAGGGGCTCAGGCTGAGAAGCCGACACAGCAGCTGTTTGTTGGAGGGACAGCAGAGGGGCAGAGTGGACAGCTGGCTGTGCTAACCTCTTTATCTGTGCTGGCTGATTCTGACAAGGATAGTGCCTCAGAGCCCTTAGTATTAGGACTTTGTCTATAATGAGGGGTATGACTCCCATTTGTTCTAGAAAGACTGACGTGAGAAAGCTTATCTGTCAAGAAATGCTGGACGCTTAGGTTCTGTTCAGTTCAAGGCAGGAGCACAATTGCATATATGGGTCTACACTGATGAACTTTTCTTAATTTCCAATGAGTCATCTTAAGTCAAATAGTCCATCTCTAGTGAATTATGTCGTCAGCAGTGACCTCTTTGGGAAGAAGGGCCTCTGATGCTGGAAGCCTGTGGACTGTTAAAGAAATTAAGGGATTTCTTATTTCCCCTTCCAGGGTGTAGCACAAATTGATTAGGAACACCAAGATGATTACCGCTGCTTTGCGGTGTCTCTCAATTATGCCCTAATTAATACTAAGAAAAATCTGGCAGAGGCAGCTTAAAGCAGCTGCAGGGTTTTTACCTTCAGTCACTTCCTAGCCTGAAATCTGCAGCTGCTAAACCACACAAAACAGAAATCTTAAAAAAAAATTACCATCGGTCCAGGGAACCTCTCCCTACAAACAGCATCTTCGGTCCGGCTAATTAAGAAAGGTTTGGGCATGATGGTTTATTTTAGGCACGGCTCTTGGCTCGGCGAACTTGGCTGTTCATGAGAGGTCTGCGCGCACCAGGCTGCCAGCCCTCCCCATTTTTAAGCAGCAACTGCCTCACGAAAACCCCAAAGAAGTAGAGCAGCAACCTCGGACGCCCTTGACCGGAGAGAGGCGGCAGTTCTTGCCCAGCCCCTCACAGCTGCGTCAAACACGGTCGCCAGCTACCGGGCAGCTGCCCTGGCCGGCCGGCCCGCTCCCGGGAGGGTGCCAACCCCCGGCCGCCGCGGGGCCTCTCTGCCGCCGCCCGGCGCCCGTCACTGCGGCCGCCCCGGGCCGCCTCACGCCCGGCGCCGCCGGGTCAATCCGGGCCGGCCCAGGGGGGAACCGAGGACGCCCCGGCTCCGGCCTGGTCGGGCGCTCCGCCCCCCATCCGCCCCGAGAGCGCTCGGTTGCCCGGCAGCGCGGCGGCGTGACGTCACGGCGGCGCGACAGCCGCCTGGCCCGCCCCGCGCCGGAAGGGCCTTGTCGCCGCCGTGACGGCGTTTCCTCCTTTCCCAGCGAGGCCGGAGCGGAGGTAGGAGCGCCGCCGCCGCCATCCGCCGCCATCCGCCGCGTCCCCCGCCCGCCCCGGGTCGGGGGTGCGCGGGTCGCGGCCTGGTGCGGACGGGCCGGGCGTTAGCGGGGGCGGTGGGGAAGAGGAAGGGGTGCCACCGCTGGCGGCGGGGCTAACGGCGGGTGCCGTCGCGGTACCCTCTGCCCGTAGGGCGCCATGGGACGCGTCATCCGGGGCCAGAGGAAGGGCGCGGGCTCCGTCTTCCGCGCCCACGTGAAGCATAGGAAGGGCCCGGCCAAGCTCCGCGCCGTGGACTTCGCCGAGAGGCACGGGTACATCAAGGGCATCGTCAAGGTACGGGCGGGTGTCTGAGCCCCGGCGCTCGGGGGGCCCTGGTGCACCTGTCTCCCCACACCTCCCTTGTATAAGGCCGCCGAGGCCCCGCCGGCCTTGCAGGGAGCCGCTTGGCCGTTCCTCATTCAGGCCTCTCACGTTCTGTTAAGTCACGTTCCTCGAAATGTTAAACTGCCTTGGATTTATGACAGCGTTTAAACAGAGGAGCTGGCAGCAGTACGGTTGTCTGAGCTTCGCTGGTGCGAGAATATCAGCGTATTATTTATATCGGCCAAGAACTGCCTGTACCTCGTGAAACGGGGCGGGGGGGAGAGTTGTCTGCATAGTCGATTGCATCTTTGAAAAAAAAAACCCCAGTCTTTGTAAACAGTAAGTAGTGTCTATCATTCTAGTCCTGAACGTTGGGTCAAGGCAGTGCTTTTATTTGGGGTATGATACACAGTTTCAGGTGTGCTGTAGGTATTTTTTGGGTGTTGATGACTTAAGACTGCCACTGGGTACCTAGCTGGGTGCTCTGAACATCTAGCTGTCCCTTTGGCCTTGTAGAAGTCATCTTGCAAAGTCATCTTCAGGCTGTGGAAAGAACTTCACACTCACCGTAACTGATGATAAAAGGGTAGGTAGGTTTGACTTAAACTTATGTAATACTTGAGGGGAGTGTGTCCCAACAGAGTTGAAAACAGAAAAACCAATAGTGGACACCAGTAATACCTGAGATTTTCTAGAGAATAGACACCTCTTAAAGTTCTTTAATCCCCTAGCTGTGGTCTAAATATATGGCTGTGTATTGGAATCTCTGTATTTCAGGAACAGAACTGACATACTTTTCCAAGAGAAAAACAGTAAGTCTGTGCTTCCTCATTTGGGGGCTTATATGGCTTCAGGTATCAGAAGATCAGAAACACTTTAATTCCAAGAAAACGCTTGCAGAAACTGCTGCCTGTGTCCGGCTTTTGTCTCTGCCCAAAGGTGGTTGGGCAGCTAGTGAATTTCTTAGTATGGAGAGTTCTGTTACCAGCAGAATGTCGGGAGTAAACCAGTTCAGATGCAGTGAGTTTTAAGCAGCACACTTAACCAGAGTTGTCATTTTGTGATACAGGTACTTGAGGTCGTATGCTTCCAAATGTGGACCCTCAACTCACATCAGGAGAAGGGGGGGGGATCCTAGTGAGAATTACCACAATAGTAATCATCTCTAGTGTTTCTAGTTCTTTGATTTCTGCAGAACCCATGATAAATGCCGTAACCTGTTCTAAAGGACATCTCCGTTCCAACAGGACATCATTCACGATCCTGGCCGAGGCGCTCCCCTTGCCAAGATTGCCTTCCGTGACCCCTACAGGTTTAAGAAGAGAACCGAGCTGTTCATTGCTGCCGAGGGTATTCACACTGGTCAGTTTGTTTACTGCGGAAAGAAAGGTGAGTTAAGCAGAAGGTGTGTTACCTGGACAGTTCCAGAAGGCCAAAGCGGATGTCTGAATACGTGAAGTTTGGGATGTTTAAGGGCAGTTGTAAGCCATCACAAAGCAGTAGCTTCCAGTAGCTTTAAGCAGACCTAGATTTCCTTCTCAGAGATCACCATCCCCTCATGCAGCCTGTTTCGATTAACAAACCTAACTGCAGTTTTTGTCAAGTGTTTGTTTGGATTTTTCTGTCTAGAGTTCCATTTTGCCTGCCTTCCTGTTACATTTGAACATGAAATTGGGGTTTCAAGTCAGTGCCACTGCCTGTTGGTACTGAAGCATTAATGCAGTGCTGCCCTTCTATGCACAGAGGCCCATGTTAAATGGGATTGTAGTTCAGTTACAGGAGCCTGAATGAAGCTGTTGATGCTCTGATTGCTTGTTGCAGCTCAGCTGAACATTGGCAATGTTCTGCCCGTTGGCACCATGCCGGAAGGCACCATCGTGTGCTGCCTTGAGGAGAAACCTGGTGACCGTGGAAAGCTGGCCCGTGCTTCCGGGAACTATGCCACCGTGATCTCTCATAACCCTGAAACAAAGAAAACCAGAGTGAAGCTGCCTTCTGGCTCTAAGAAAGTGATTTCTTCTGCAAACAGGGCTGTTGTTGGTAAGGAATGACAACTGTAAACTTGTCATTGAGTTTATGTACTGCTAAGCAAGCTTTCAGACAGGGTCCCAGTTCCCAATACTGTCTATAAAATAAAACAGTTTACAGGCTGGACCCGGAATTATGCACAAGTACAGTCAGTGCACAGGTGCCTAACTTGTGTATTAGGCATGCCTTAATTTTGATAACAGGAAGTGAATAATCTGTGGTCTGTTAACTCCAGTAAAATTGTCTAAATAAATAATGAAATAAGCTAGGTCTTAAACCTTAAAGTTTTTGAAAGTCCCATGAGCTCTTTTTTTTAGTTGAAAAACTATTCTTAACGTTACCCAAGAAATTTCAGCAATTAAAACTGGTAATGCTTTACAAAGCATTAAACTCAATCTTGTACGTGTGGATTGAAAAACAGTAATTAAAGTATTTGTCCCCTTTCAGACCACTCTGTGTGGCTGGTAGCTTGAGTCCAGTCTCAGTGTTGGCTGGAAAATACTGGTTTGAATATACAGCTGGGATTGAGATTGGTCTTCAGAAGCTCGTTCTTAGAACTAAACAATTACTAGGAGGTAGTCTTGTCCTTAAAGCGCTTCCTTTTGCACTCTTGTCTGTTACATTTGTGTGTCACCATTCCTGTGTGGTTTTTTTTTTTCAGGAATTGTTGCTGGTGGAGGTCGTATTGACAAGCCCATCCTGAAGGCTGGCCGTGCCTATCACAAATACAAGGCCAAGAGAAACTGCTGGCCACGTGTCCGTGGTGTGGCCATGAATGTGAGTCTCTTTTTAATTCAGAGTTTTCACTTTTTTATGGTTTAGAAAGGATTGGTTTGATATGGGGAGGAGTCTGGCATATATCTGTAAAGAAAGCTTTATGGATCACCCTGTAATTGCATGCTTAATTAGGGTAGTTAGCAGCACTTGACATTTGCCCCACTATATGAAAAATGAAGCTTTTAAATCTTTGTTTCCTTAATAAGTTTACTGTTATTATAACTACATTTATTGATTCTGATTTCAGTTGTTGATGACTTGTTTTCCTTTTCCACAGCCTGTAGAACATCCCTTCGGTGGTGGTAACCATCAGCACATTGGCAAGCCTTCAACCATCAGGAGAGATGCTCCTGCTGGGCGCAAAGTTGGTCTCATTGCTGCCCGTCGCACGGGTAGACTGCGTGGAACAAAGACTGTGCAGGAAAAGGAGAACTAAAGACCCAGTATGGAGTTTACAGAATAAATTTTTAAAACAGCTTGTGTGAAGTTCAAGTTATCTGTTGCTGAAGTGTGGCTAAACTAGGGATAATACTCAGCTTCCAACAGGGGAAGTTGTGAGTGGAGATGAGGGGTTTTTCCCTGCCTTGAGGAGCAGGAATTCTTTCAGCCAGCTCTTCCACTCTGTAAACTGGTTCTACAGGCTGGAATAACACTTGGTGTAGATGCTCTTGTGGCCAGATGTGATGTTAACACTGGTCTAGTTACACGGTTGCTTAGGCCTGAGAAAGCATTACAGACTGATCAAGTAATCCCTTGGTTACCTGGTTTAACTTGGGAATCTAGCTGAAATGGTTAAAGGGTGCTCAGTTTTCTAAGTTCATAGATTCAAACATAATTGTTTTCTGTTTCTGTCTATCTGCTGTGTTTTTTTGGAGGAAAAGCTTGTGAGAGGAGTGGAACTCCTTACAGAGGAAGTATACTTTTGCTGTCAAGTTCAGGCTTGTTTTCTGAACTTTGAACAAATGAAGGGACTTCCATCTGAGCACAGACTCAAAAGTTTGAAGTATCAAAGAGCCTGCCACCTTTACTTGTCAGTGTGGAGACAGGGCAAAAAAAGCCTCAGAATTATCTGAGATCTTTGCAGGCTGTTCATCAGAGTGGGGTCCAGCTTCTCATGACTGGATAGTGCTTGGTACTGTAATAACAGGTAAATGGTGCTAATGCCTTGCACCACAAAGCTGTATTCTCAAAAGAAGAGCTGTCTTGTGAAAAGCCAACTTCTGAGGGGGATGGGGAATGAGTTAGAACTCATGACTGTTGAAGCTATTTTGCAGTAACTCACAGCCTCCTCCATCTGGCCTTTGGAAAAGTTAAGCCGTAGCTCAGGTTACACTTTGGAGCAAGGACTCCTGTTCCTTGTTCTACAGCACCTTTGTTTTTGCTGGAGATGTGCAGTGCCAAGGCTGCCACAGCAGCACCCCTGCAGCTCAGCTGGGACTGTGCCCAGTGTGTGCCATGGCTGACAGCACACTCAGGTTTGCCTCCCGCTGTGGGGGGGTGCCCAGGCATACGTGTACCTGCTGCAGCAAAACAAAGTGGCATCCAGGGCCAAGTACAGTCCCTGCCTGTTGCAGTGTCAGTGGGGTGCCCAGGCCTGGGCCGCTGGGTTGGCTTTGGCCAGTATCGCCACTGCTGCAAGGCAGCAGCAGAGGGAGGGGTCAGGTCCAGGCTTTCAAAGCTGAGGCACTTTTGGACTTCTATTCATCACATCATTCAGTCTTGTGATGAACTCCTGCACAGCTGGAAGCGCTACCAGAATAGATGTGGATTCCTTTAAGGGCTACACGTTCCCAAAAACAGTGATGATCCTCTGGAAGATGTGACAAGAGGATACAGGGAATGCAAAAACATTTTTGCTCTTCAGAGCAAAAGATGCTTTCCCTTAAGGTGAAGGGTAGTTCACCTACAGGAATCCAAATAATACCATGGATCCTGAAATGCCTGTGCCAGACCTCCACATATGAGTGTGACCTTACATTGGTAGGAATCCAGTGGAATGCACAGCAAGAAGAAAAGTTATTCTCTATATCCACCTGCAAAAATAATACTGTAGCTGGCCCCACATGTCTAGAGAGGAAAAGATAATTAAAAAAACAACCCCACACCTTGAGAAAAGGCACCAGATCACATTTGGGAAAAACCTAAAAAGCAGTTGGTCAAGTTTTATTTATATACCCTTGATATCATCAAAGTTTGTGAAAGTTCACGTCTCATGTTTCTGCTATTGTTCAGGTGCCCATATTCTGACATGGATCTAAATGGAACACTCTCCCAACACTATCAGAAGAACAGTTGCAGTATTTAATGTTGAAATGACTGCCTTGACAAGAGCCGAGTTAAAGATTTCACAAAACATCAAATACAGTAGAAGTTTCCTCACAGGACAGCTGTACTTTCAAGCTGTCAGTACAAAGAACTTGCAGCACAATTTGCAATAAATGCACCTAAAGGACTTGCAGAAACCATGGTTTCCAATCAGGCTTGGATTTGTGGACTCCATATACTTTCTAGGGAAGGGGGAGATTCTTGCTGACATCTATTGCCACCTTTGTTGCTGATCTCAGGCTCTGACAGGCAGCTCACAGACTGCCAACAGCTGGAGTATCAGTGCACTAAATCTGTATGGAATAATTTCACAAGTACCATATTATAGCACTGAAGGCAGCTACAAACACGTTTAATGTAAATATATGGGATGCAATGCTAAAAGTCTCTTTAAATTCATACAGTAGTAGTAGGATTTTGGAGATCTGAGTCCATTCTCCAAACTGAGTGATAACTGCTTTTAACTACAAATTGGAGGCTTATTGTTTATGTTTGCATCCTAAAGGCCTGAATGTGCACAACACATTCTAACTGCTCCTTTGGAAAGACTACCTGGAAATGAAAGTCAGGGTTGTGAAAAATTACCTAGAGTACATTCCAAACATTACCCCATAACTGTGCTAAACAGGGAGTTAATGCCAGTCAACTAAGGATGTGCATCTGTCCACACATGGAAAAGCTTTAAGCGTGTGACTAGGTAATAAAGCAGTCCCTGGGGAAATGCCCATTTCAGAACTGTAAGGCAGACTGTACGAGAAGAGCAGATGAAGCCAGGAGGTGGAATTTTATGCATGATGCTTGAAAAAATTGTGGGGAGCGTCTGTGTGTGTGTGTATGCATACAGAGCAGAAACTATGATTGCAAGCATCAGGCTGCAGGAACCCCCACACTGGTGGCACCACACCAGGAGTATGCTGAAGGATCCACAAGGGTCCCCAGCTGTGGTGGTGGTCTGTCAAGCCCTTTGGTGCACCATGGAGAGGCAGGGAAGGAGCAGCAGCTTAGTGAAACAGTGGGTCCCTACAGCCGGGCTGCTACGCCATCTGACAGGTTACAGAAGAGCAATATCAGAACTTAATTCTTTCAGAAGGGAACTTACTCTGGAGGCTTTAAGTCCAGTAACATGTAAATTAAATTTAGAAAGCCACAGTGATATTAGCAAGCGACCACAGCGCCAGACAAACATTCTCCAGGGGCAAAATGCTCCCCCCAGCACTAGCACTGTGGGTGCTAAAAATATGAAAAGAAATGGGAGGGGAGAGGGAATTAAAGCAAATGACTGAAAAATCAGAGGCTCTAAAAAACCCATTCAATTTATTGAACAATTTCAATAAACTGAAATATGTTTTCCAAACTGAAGGTATAATTTAAGATGTAGAATAGAGAGTGAACTCCAACAGATTACACAATAGGGGAGATTAAGAGAACTAATAATGTGACAGTAATTAAAAAATCCCCAAAAACCAAAACCAACACCACCCCCCAAAATCATAAAAGTGTACTGCTGAGTCACTAACAAGCTTACTTCAGCCTGGGAGGATCAGTGAAAGCACTGAATGGAAAATGAAAAAGGTACTGAAATAACGTCAGTCACTGGCCTCAGCGTGAGCTGAATGGAGTGTCAGCTGCCCGCGGTGGGCAGGAGGCTCAGCTGAACAGGGTCGTAGCTCCTGAATTTACAATGTAGAAATTGGAAATTAAACAAGACAGGGACACTGCAAAGAGCCGAGTGTCATCCTTTTTCATCTTGGCTGAAAAGATACTCGGTGTAGGCTTACTACTTTCAAACAACAAAAATGTGGTGCAAACACAGCAGTATCAAGTGGGACAGTATTTGGACAATGAATAAATCAAGAACACTTTGTCACCGGGATCTGGTGTATTTAACCATGATCTGTGGCTGCTCCTGGGATTCACAGGTGAGAGATTTACCGTACAGTGTAGTAAACCGATTGGAAACAGCCCCCCTTATTTCCAGCCTTGGTTGGTGCCGCCTCCATCGCCCAGCACGCAGGTGCCTGCTGTGCTCCAGCGTTCCACAGCTCAGGTACCGCTAAAGCCGTGAAGTGCCAACGGAAGAAATGAAAGCTCAAGCATCCCCCTTCTGCTGCCTTCCCCTGCGTCTGCAGGAGGCACCCATTCCCCGCCAGCAGCCAGCAGCGTGGTCCCTCCACCCCCAGCAATAAAGCCCCCCTTTCTGGTGAGAAGTCGCTGACCACAGACAGCAGGAAAGAGAGCTGCTAACCTGGTGGTGAAGCAGAGGGGCTTCTGAGCTCCTAGCTTTACTAAAGAATCTTTAATACAAAAACACTTTCGAACATAAGTTAGCAAAATAAACATAAACCACATTTAATAGAAAACACACAGTATCCTTGCACGGTCCTCTGCTTCTCCTACACCCTATAACTCATTGTATGCTTTTATATTAATTTCTAGTAATTGTATTTTAATGTATATCATATTATAATGTATATCATATTCAGAAACCTCTTGCTCAAACCAGCCGTTCTTATCAGCATGATAGACTACACAGGTGATCTGCTTATACAGTTTATACCCAGGATACTCACTTCATGGAGGAGTGTCTCAGTTCCCAGCCCTAATGCTGCATGGAAGACATGAGCTACTATATGTCTAGTCAAACTTCAAAACCCACAGCCATGCTTATTATTAAAATAATCATAAAAAATCTCACACAAATGTTAGGATGGCTGCAAGGACATAAAAAATTTTGAAATACAGCAAACTGTTTTAAAGGAAAATGTTAAGTGTTCATTTAGGAATTTCGGCGGTTATTTCCAGTATAAGGCTTTATTTGATAAAAAAAGGAAAAAAAAAAAAAAAAGATACATACCAGTGAAGCACGTCTTCCTTTAGAAGGGCTTCAAATTTCCACCTACTGAAAGATCAAACGGCATTTTCTTTACACTTTCTTAAGGGTATACTGAGAAACACCAAGTCCTACCTAAAGCACTGACATGTATCACAAATTCTTTCATCAAAACACCCTCACAATTGTCCAATTTACTGCTCCACCGATCTCCCAGCAGCCTGATGGCTGTTGCACAGACAGCTCACAATTTTAATGTGTTAAGACACACACGGCAGAAGCGCAAGTTCACGCAGAGGTGGGCAAGGGTCACCTCTCCAGTGCTTTCCACAGCACCATCTCCCAGTTCTGCTGGGACACCCACAAACTTAACTGCCTGCCCTTGAAAATCAGAAGTGGGGTTCATTTCTGGAGGATCCATACCCTGCTACACACCAGTGCAGGGAAGGAGGAAATACAAAGGGAGATGCAAGGAAACCATGTATGGTAGCTAAAGGTTAGAGGAAATCCATCCAGAGAGTTTTTGCAGAAAGAAGAGAGGGAAACAAGCTTCAGCCACAAAATTATAATGCTGACTGTTATGCTGAAGTTACCATGTGAGTGAGTATCAAAATCAAGAGAAATGCTTTGGGCCATATTTTCAGCTAATAAAAAACACAGGAGCTCAAATTCTAAAATGTCTCAGTGAGTTGGGTGATTGATAAATCATTACATATTCATTGATTATATTAATATAAATTGATAATTCATTATATATTTCACAGTCTCCATAGATGTTAAATTAAAAATTGGCTTTTTTTGTCCTGTGGCATTAATGAATTCTGAGAGAAATGTGAGAACAGAACACATTTGTGGGACCTGCTTTGTTTTTGCCATCTTCATAAAAAAAATTGTTCTCCCAGACTATAGCAACGCCCCAACTGGTAATGATCTATTGGGATATATCCAAAATTTATCTTGCATTATTTTTTCTAACATGTCAATGTCCAGAGAATGCACAGGCATGTCCATTCAGATGGATTACATCAACTGAACAGAACTACAGCAAACTCGGGTGTTACCTGCTTCCATGAATGTCTTGTTTAATTGTTTTTTGTTTAATGTCAGTACTACAAATCCCCAGTAATTTGCCATTGTTTTGTATTTTCATTTACATGTCTTCAGAGTCAGTGCCAAGAGCAAACGTAGTAAACTAGAGGTTTCCATTAGCTCTCCATTACACCCACTTCAAATTCACTTTATGATGGCCCTTGCTCTGGCAGAGCAAAGAAAGTGGGTAATGCAACGTTAGGAAACACGGGTAACAGCAGCTATCCAGCAGCCCCCATCGGCTTTTGACAGCCTGGAATGTGGAAGAACACCTGTCCCTGGAATAACCACTTAGTGGTGAGGAGAGGCAAGCAGTTACCGAAGCCTTTGGCCCTCAGCAGGTGTGAAGGTGGAGTGAGCCCCAGGAACAGTCCCATCCAGCCAACTCCGCTCCAGCGACTACAGCACAATCGAGTGAGTCCTTATGTGCTATGATAGATTCAAAAGCAACAGCGAACCTTGCTACCTTCACCGAATTGAGGACACCCCAGCTTTATTTCCCTGTCTTCACCACAGCAAGTCTCTTTCTTCCATCAACTTTGTGGTATCGTATTTTAATAAATTCAACACAAGAGTCCTCCACTAGCCCATTCTTCAGTTAAGTCCACATTTTATTTATGGTTTGCTGTTGGTACTTCAATCAGATTTATATATACATTATCTAAAACCTACATCAAAATCATGTTGACTGCTCTGAAGATCGAGAGAAGTGACACGATTGAAGTTTTCTTCCACAGCTATATGGTAAGTCTACATTCCCACAGCAGTTTTTGGTTCAGGTTGCAGAAGTGTTCAGAAAGCCAGTGCCAGGTCTCTCTCAGACTTGAAGTGGGAGGGTTACACAGTTCTCTTTCAGCATTTCAGTCTTACATACAACCATGGTAGTAATCAGGAACATTTCTTTCTAAACACCTGGGTTGACCTGCAGAATACTGGCTTTTCACATTCTCACATCTCCCCCTTTTCAAACCCTCACCGTATCAACATAGCTAGAAACCGATATACCTCCCTGCGGTTGTCTTATTTGAACATCAGTTGCAAAAAGATTTTATGCTACTTCACATGGGTAAGGAGGTAGCACAAGACTGAGCAGAAGTGTTTGAGTCCAGATGGTGCCACCTGAAAAATGCCAGTTCCTTCATTCTGATACATACGTACCTACTCTTGGGAGTCATGATTCAAATGGTTTCAAACTTACCCTGGGGGAGGCAGGGGCTGCCCTGTGCCTGCCCAGCAGAGAGCCTGCCCAGCAGAGAGCCTGCCCAGCAGAGAGCCTGCCCAGCAGAGAGCCTGCCCAGCAGAGAGCCTGCCCAGGTATTTCTGCACCCACCTGACCCAGAAGTAGTTGCTGAAGCCACTTACCAGCATATCCACTTGCAGTGGCTCGGCAATGGATGTCAAGAGGTAGAAAGTATTAACAGAACAAGCTTGCAAAGCCTCTCGCTCAGCCCACTCCCTGTCTTTATTTGCTAAGAGGATTCAACCCAGTATAGATCTTAGAGAAAAAAAAAATAATAGAAAATGCTTTATACACCACTTAATCTTAACTTCCCACTAGAAATCAATTCTTCAGTGCCTGGGGAAGCCTGTGGTTCAGAAAAATTCACACTGGGAGGGCTCACACTCGGCTGCCACCAGTGGTGTGCGTGAGCCCAGGCAAAGCACTCAGCATTTCCAGTTCCCACAGGATTTCACACAGTATGACCTCTCCCCCCTGCAGTGAAATATTTCCATTTCTGCGATTTCACCTGTCCTTAAATCACACAGCAGAACGGGCATTTTTGAGTATTATTATATCTTGAAGACCTAGTCTTTGTGTTTCTAAGCTTTTGAACTTGCTTCCAGAAGACTTTCTAAGGACTCTAAAACACCTACCAGATATACAATCAAGTATATTAAGTGTCCAAGTTTCCAATCAGCCTTCTTTTCCAAAGTAGATTCCAGCGAGACCTACCACTTTTATTCACCTATAGAAACTAACCATTTAGGATAGAAAATGAAGCAAGAAAGTCCAAAGCCGACCCAACCAAAACCCAGTAAGCGACAAGCTGTTTGAATTCAAGCCTGCCATCAGTAGCATGAAGCTTTCATATCCCACATAAATTCTGAGAAGGTTTAAGAAATGACAAAGCCCACCTGGTCAAGGCCATGGCTGCTGCTACTGCACTGTAAAAGGCTCCAGTTTGGAGAACTAGGCTGCCTGGCAAACAGGGTTCTTTTGTAGCAGCTAACAGCAGAACGGCAAGTGTAGGTAGAAAAAGAGATAAGTGAAGGGATTCGATTCCAAGAAAATACAAAAATATTAAATAGAAAATGATCCTGGCAATCCAGAGTGAGAAAATTAGTAAGAAAGAATCATAAGAAATGATGGACAGGAATTTAGGAGTGATGGACAAGAACCGAGCAGCATTTCAATAAATAAAGCTACAAAGAAGGCCAATACCTTTATAAACTTCATCCACAAGAGGTATCATTACAGAAAAGGAATATAACTGCTTGCTTAATGGCTCAGGTGAAACCACACTTGGAAAGCATTCATCCAGTCCCGGTCATTTCACGAAAACAGAAACAGCACATTACAACAATGAAAATGGAAATGTGGGCTAGGGAACTGGCTTAGATGGGAAAAACAAACATTTAAAGATTTTGCTCTGGTAAGTGCTAAAGGGGACATAACTGCAAATGCATCAGGAAGCTGCAAACTACACAGCTGACACTGCTTAGGGCAATATAAACCAAGATACTGAATAGCAATAAAAATTTAAAAAATTAACATTATCAGACATTGCATGTTTTTCTGTGGTTAGATTTTGGATGAATTCATAGAACTGGTTTCCTTTTTTCTCCTATTTTCATTATTCACTATTAGCTCATTGTTTAAAAACTAGAAGACATTTGCACATTATTTTGACCACTGAAGAATGACAGTGTCATTTCAGAATTTTGCTGATGCAATTAAGGCTATATTAAATTCTTCCAAGGAAACAGCCTGTAGGTCAGCTCTGTTATCAAAAGTGGCTTTAAGGAATTCTAAAGCTAAAAAATCCAGAGTTGGGTATTCAAAATCTGATGAAAAGTTAGCCCTTAATCAGGAGTGTTTTCCTCCTTCAGAAACTGGTTCTCCCATGCTTGTTTGGATTTGTCTGCAAGTGTAAATAAGTAAGAGAGCTGTCTTTTGTGCCAACCACTGACTTAGCTGGCTTGACCCCTGCAACACATCACCATCTTCAACTCTTACGGTGCTGAAATCAACAGGACTCAAAGAAATTCCGTTGAAACCCATGAATCCACCACAGCTTGTACTGGAAGATCAGATTACAGGATGAGGATCTCAATTTAAGTCATGGAATCTGTCAACACACTTCTGTGAACATCCTACCGTAACAGACACTGCAGGGGCAGGACTGAACACTTGCTCTTGTAAAAAAAAAAAAAAAAAAAAAAAAAAAAAAAAGGACCGAAGACTATCTATTTGACATTCTAAAACAGTTAATCCAAGGGAAATTTTTGTACTTGAGAAATAAAAGGACATTTACAGTACGAACCTTAATAAGTTATAGTCTAAAAAGTGACAGTGCTCAGATTGGGTTAAAGCCCTTCTAGCGCAGTAGAGCTGTCTAGTCTGTAATGTTGGGTGTGTAAATGAGTGTATTAACATGACAATCCCCAAAGACCAACGGAAAGAAAGTGTAATGAACACCCTGGAACTATATGGAGGGATATATAGGGCATGTTGCTTGTGCTGCAGCTGCACAGTGATCTTTACTGCACTAGCATAGACCCGTTCTAGCCACAAGCCAGAAAGAAAATGCACTGAGTGTTAAATAGCTGTTTGCTGTCACCTTCCTCAGGAGGCCACTTGCAAGAGGAACATAGATCACACAGAAGGATGTAGCTGGGTTTCTTTCACCTTGCTTTCTGTTTACTGTAGTACCACTGTGCAGCTTGCACTATTTAGAAGACAGTTACCTCCCCCAGAAAGCCTTGTTCCTGCTCTACATAAAAGGCAGGTTTCGACTTTATTCCAAAGACCTCGGGTCTGTGAGAAAAGCAGTATCACAAACATGGAGAGCACAGGATATAAGGAGAGAGGGAGCCAACATTACTGTTGTCCTGATTACACTGTGCTGGAGCAGGGCCACAAACGTGAAACTCCCACATCTGTCTTAAGAAATGCGACGCAGCATCAGCATCTCACCCTGCCGAAAATTAAGGTGTGTGTCTTTCACCAGAAAGGGAATCTGTTTTCAGTGTGGATTTGCAAGCGTGGACTAACAAGGTTTAACTAAGATATTTAAACATTTAATTGGTTACTCTGCAAATTTCCTAACATGCCACTTCTTCCTCTAATTTAGTTCTGTCTTCAACTTTCATTTGAAGTTAAATTCATTGCACTGAAAGCCTCACTGCAACGCCTAGTAACCGAAACACATGCCAACAATGTTGAGCCACTTTGCCTTGCCGTAAGTTTATCGGCCTATTCATATCTGGCAAAAGATTTGGAGGTAGACAAAATTTTTTGAACAAAAAATGAAGTAAATTGCTACAGCAGCCAACTTTTGCCCACTTTAGCTTTGGCAGAACGGCTGATCTCGTTTTCTTCTGGAACTTAGGAAATACATTGAAAGTTTTGGAACTGTAAGTGCTTCTTCATGATACATATGCTAAAACACACAAGCTAGGCACAACAAAGTGGCTGAAAAGGCGTAATAGCAATTGTTGTAACACAATTTTCTCACGTCATCTAAAGTAAAGTTTCACTCTGAAAAAAAAAAAGAAATCTCCTTGTGGAATTTAATTTCCTTCTGGTTTGATTTCAGCACGATACAGTAGCTTTAAAAATAGAGAACTTAAATTTTCAGAGCTGGTAGTTATCAGGGAAAATAATCTGAAAAGGAATTCCAAGTCCAGCAGAGTCCTCTTCTGCTTGTGCATCACCACAAAATCAGGTTCTACACAGCAAATAAGCTTTGACTGAACTCTGTCCAATCTTATTGTTGTCAACAGGATAACACAGGTGTAGGTGACCAACTCTGTGACCAAAACTTAGTACATTTACTGATATACAAACAGTAACTGAATTCCTTTTATGTATGGCTGCACTGATTTTTTTAACACTAGCAGCAACAAGTGTTAAAAGCTTATTTTAGTCACTAAACAACCACAATCCAAATGCACAAGGGGGAGAAATTCTGCGTAGTAAGGTTACGGATTTCCCCCTAGGTCAAAGTACACATTAACCACCATATAACATCACCTATGAATTTTCAATTTCTACATATTTGATGTTACATTGTCAGGAACATGAGCAATTGCTTTACTATTTATTGGCTTATTTTATGGAAGACCAGAGATTCCCTAGTAACTGTTCTAAACAGAAAACAGGACTAAAACTAGTGATGGGGGAATTAAATCTTTAGGCACTTTGAGGACTACTATTTTAAAGTGTGCCACCAACAATGAGGTACTGTGTATCGCCTGAAAATGGAACATTGCCAAAATGCGGTGACAGTAACATGCATATGAAACTTTTTGCTTGTACAATATTTGTTAAGTACAATTTAAAACTGTTTTGCCCGGAGTAAAGAAAACATTGCATCTTTTTCTGTAGCTATCTGCTTAAAGCAGCAGCTGCAACAAACAATACAGGCTATCCTTCTTCAAAGTCAAAGATGCACAGTATTCTCAATTTGCCACCTGAAAAACAACTGTTGTGGCAGTCATTCTCAATTCAGGGACAGGGGCGCATATGACTGAAGAGAGTCAGAGCCTTAAAGTGTCACAGGTTTGACATGCCTCTACAATCATTGCACTATTAAAAGCAAATACATTTGGCAAGGCTGAACTAGCACATTATATATTTTACCTATATAGTAAAAAATAAATAATAATCACCTCTGAGATAGCTTGTTTAACAATTACTGTTCCAAATAAATACAAACTATTTCAACTTGAGTACTCAGGGTAGAATTTTTGAGTTAAAACCTCCAACAAGCATTCCCAAACACAGATGGGAACACTTTATCCAAATTTACTAAGTCCAGATAAAATGGTATTACTAAAAAACTATGAAAAAATCTGAATTAACTTGCGCACTAGGGAAAACATGGAAGCATAAAAATGATCACTGCTACACAGCCTATTCAAAAATCTTCTGCGTTCCTTCCTTATTATACTAAATGCATAAGAATGCACTTGTGACTGAATTTTCCTTTGTTCATTTCAAAACTACAGACCTTTAATTTGATAAGCAGCTTTGTTTCTATCAACTCATTTGTAAAAAACACCATCAAGCTTGTGCTCATTAAATATATATATGTATATATAAAAACATACAAAAAGTACAAGATAAATCACATTAAGAAACTTTTACAGTGTAACTGTCCTGATTATTTTATTCTTGAGGGCCAAATTTGTTTGTGCACAGAATCTGAATGTGACTGTTGTTCCAGAATTCAGCATAGTGCCACTGCACAGAATTCACCTTTCTGTGAAGTCCATTAAAAAAAAAAAACAACCCAAAACAACACACACCACAGGACAAAACATTCTTCTTAAATCAAATTCTATTTGTGAATTCAGCAAAATAATTTCTATAAAATAAAACAGCAAAATATTTAAATAGTATAGGGTGGGCTGTATCTGTTTTGCAGGGGTATTTGGTTTTTAGACAGGTTCCAAAAAAATTACACACATTCAAGTTACCAATTTTCATTTAAATACAGTATTTACTGATGCGTTTCTTGAAGTCTTTAAACAAATGTTTATTCTGGAATAGAGATACCTCAGAATTGTATTTGACTAACCAGTAGTTTCTTTTATAATTAAACCCTGCTTCTAATGTTAAGATTTCCTGTATAATGGGTAAAGAGCTAAGACAATTCTTGCTTTCAAGTAGAACTGTGAACGAGCAGAAAACCAGCAAGTTAACTTGGTGCAGTGGCACTCACAAGTACTGTGTGATTTTGTTGACTTCCACTTCACTGGGATGCAGTAGAAGGAAAGTGTTAGAAGTTTATCTAATAAGCTCTACCAAAGAAACAAAACAAGCACACCAAATACAGTCTATTATGCTCCAGGCATCCTGGCATAGCAAATTTTTGCATATTTGTTTTAAATCTTTTAAATCCTATTACTGAAAACTAAGTGTTCTTTATCCCACCCAGAGACAGAACTGTCAAACATCAGATGTGAGGAACATATGTGAAACTGAAAACCACTTGTTTGTCACATTTTCCCCTCCCCATTTTATAGTCTAGGTGTAAGAAAAAGTTCTGAGCAATACAGTTGTCACATTGGGACAACTGCTGTCACTTTTTTTCCCCCCCTCATTGGCTACACTAAATTGGTGTGAAGCCATGCTAAATGTTACAGCATAACTATAGCTTCAAAGTGATTAACCTAATACCAGAATGAAAAAGGCAATGAAAAAAGATCTAGAAACAATGTTACATCACCAATTTTCCACATCAACCAAATAATTAAAAGGTTACCAGCCATTACGTTGCTCATAGTAAAATCGACTCCAGTGGCAAAGAATTAACATGAAACTATTTTTGTGGTTGACATGGATAGGCTTTTTCATAAAGGAGTTGATCCGACTGCCATGAGGCAGGCAACACTGGTTGCAGAGCGCAGCAGATATATCAAGAAATTATTTTTTTGTTTTTGTAGATCTGTGAGTCTCATCAAGACAAAAAAAAAAGTTTCTTGCTCAAGAATTAACAGTCAAACATTAATATACTATATACACCTTTGCCATTTACACATTAGCATCAGGCCATTTATTACAAAACACTATACACTTTCCACTGCAGGCGGGTTATATATTGACAGCAATTTTCTGCAGATAAGACAGTGAATAGACTCTCCACTCCATGTTGATTAGGAATAGTTTTTCTAGTTTTAAATATTAGCCAGACACAGAGAAAGGTTGGACTGTAAGGCCTGGGTGCACAGTCTTGATGGAGCAAGTTAACTGATTATGTGCATTTCACTAATCTTTTGTCTGAGGCGGGGAAACTTCTTCACTGCCTTCATAATTTTCTTGTGCTCGTTGGCCAGTTCGCTGAGGGTTGTTCATATGATGTGCTGCCGGGCCTGTATATGGCTGTCCATGCACATGGTTATTCTGTAACAAACCATAAACATTTTAAAGGGACATTAAACCTGTGGGCTGTTTCCTAACTAGTTACTTGCTTTTTTCCCCTTTACATTCAGACTATTGAAAAGTATCCTCAAGCATACTGAACTTCTCGTGTAGAAAGACACATCACAGTTTCTTCATTCCTCTGAATCACATCTTTCACTTACCTTTTTAACTTATGCAGAAGATAAAATTTCAACTTGTAAAGATAAAAAGTTTAGTTGAAATAGTAATCTCAGCTTTTGAATAACAGTTACATGCAAAGCAAAAGCAGCAAGAGAAAAAAAAGGAGACGAAAAGAGGCTGCCTCTGTGCTGCAGACATTAAACAGTGCACACATTTTATCAACAGATTAAACCAGCTTCAATTTTTTTCCTAAGCCAATGGAAAAAGCATACCTGTATTTATGCTGCATACTTTAACTTTTAAGAGGGAAAACTTTAATGTTACGAAACTCAATGAAATCTAGACCAGTAGTTTTCTGCACACTCTGCCTCAACTTAAAGGCATACACAAACATCTCATCTATCTACTGCTTTGCAGAGTTCAGCCAACTGTGGAGAAACTAGGAGTATGAGGATTGTGTGTGTTAGTGAGAAATGCCATCTCTTGCAAGAAAGTGAAAACATCACACAGGTAATGGTGAGGTTACTGTATGTGCCTGAACTCAGGAGCTCAGAACAGAGTGGGAAGATCTGCATGACTTACCAGCTGCTCTGCTGAGAACATCAAGTAAGGAAAGCAAGATGGAGGGAGAACGGGTTTGGGCAGGAAAGGAAATTAAATTAGCAGATTTGGAATATATAAAATTAATTGGAACAAAAAATGGCAACTAAGTGGGGGTTCGACTAATTTAGTCAACTCGATAAAAAAAACTGGTTATGATTTCTTTCAGATCTGGCTTTCCACTGAAAGGTATTAACAAAACAGCCATTTGACATAAGAACAGGTTTAGATTTTCTATGTACTTAAGATTTAGAGATCAGCATTCACAGCACAAATTGTATGTAACAAAGCCATCTGTGTTTTTCTGAAAGCCTTCCAATTACTGAAACTGAAATTCAGGCCTTGAGGCTTGATTTTGTATTTAAAAACAAGAAAGAAACTCACAAAATATTATCAATGTCAACAAAGATGACAGAATCAAATTCAGTGTGCACTAGACTCTGATGACATCTGTACCCCTGCTCTTTCTGTGGATGATTAATCCCTGATCTGATAACATTAGAAGTCTCACCTGAAACTCTGATGGTGAAACGCTTCCTGGCAAAATGGAGGGATATCTTTATTCCTCTGAGTGTGATATTTGACAATAACATGCTTCTGGTTAAATTACTGTAATTAAATCACCATAAATGCTAAAAAAAGCTAACCTGGAACTACAAATAAATGGTTCAACTGAGCTTTTTACCTGTTGATACTGGGAACCAGGTGAATGGGGATACAGTGGAGCATCTTCAGGTGGAGAAGACTCATGTTCATCTGGGGCATCAGGATCGTCTGGTTCCTAAAGTGTGAAAAAGCATTTAATTTACTTAGATAAAACATATCACAATTGTTCTGTTCAGAAACAATCCTACATGCAAGTGATTGTTTCAGTCACGCCTGGAAAAAAATTTTACCCCACTCTGTCACCCATAACTTTTACTGTACTACATAAAATTCCCCACCATCCATGTATTATTGGAAAAACAGACCCATTTATAATCTACTTTAAATGGTCAATTTCAAGTCTATATGGCCAATTCTTTAAGTGACAGATGTCCACAGAAACAGTAATAAAGGTGCAAAAATGCACAGGAGCATGTAACTGAAGCCAACAAAATCAGAAATTTATAAAATGTGTTACCTCTACAATGACTGGAGACTGTTGCTAAGGTTAATTATTTACACAAGCACTTTACTCAAATTTTTTACCAGAAGTCAAATTAATTCTTTACCTCCTCTGGGCAGAGTTCACAAGCTTTTGCAAGAGTCATTCTAGCACTGTGTGATCTCTCTAGGAAATAGCCATTTGATGTTTCATTGCTTTGTATTGGTGGAGACCAATTATTATAGGTGTACTGAGGATTGCCAGTGTATGGTCTACGCTCAAGCTCGTCTCCAAGCCACTCTACTGCCCAGGTCCATTTTCTCTTCAAATCTCCATTGCTCTGCAGATGAAAAATTAACAGTTCAGAATTATTTTCTTCAAAACAGAAATATTTTCAGCTTCCAATACCTCAGCTATCAGAGAACAGATTACCAACACGTATGCTGCTGTTTAAGACTCCCTAAAATATAATTTTTTGCACAAAGAAAACTTCAAATTTGAAATTAAGTCTGTGGATTTGCAGCTGCATGACAGAATCATGAGTGCAAGTTTACCCAAATTGCTCTCAACCCCATATACTGAATATCTGATATAGGAAGGTTCAAATGAGTTGTACTTAGAAGTTGTAATTTCACCAACGTGATGAAAACTGAATAATGGTGTTTCATTTATGTGTGTTTGGGTATTTTTTTCAGAGCTGGAAAAAAAGCAGCAAGAAACAGAATGAAAGGTATCACCTGAAGGATCTGGTAGGCTACAGGACAGTTGCTGAATAGAGCTACCATGCACTTTATACACTGGTAAGCTCTTTTCTGATAATGATTCTTAGAGCGCTGAATGGTGTCAAATAGTCCATCCCTGTCATCCGGGATCCCCTTAAGTGCATTGTGAATCCTACAAAAAAAAAAACAACAAACCAAACAACAACAAACAAAACAGAAACAAAACCGAATACTTCAAGTGTTAGAATTTTGGTATTCAAATTAAGGCTTCACTTACAATGTAATTATAAAAGAGGTAGCTCATATTCTGACTTCTGGGTTTAGTGAAGAGGGTTTTTTTTAAATCGGAAAACTAACTTGGCCACATCATATACATAATTTATAACTTTAGCACGTTTGGAAATATTTAAACTCTTTGAATGAGATATGTAAATCATGTAAGTATCATTAATTCTAATCATAGAAAACAACTTTAACTGGTTAATTTTTATTACTTGTTCCTAAAATCAACTACATTTACAAAATACACCTGTTAACCCAATAGGTCCTTACAGAATGGGAACAGTTAATTCTTAATAGAATGGTTACTTACGTTACAGTTATGCTTGTCAAAGATACATTCTTTTAGATGCAGTTCCTCTGAAGTGTAATGAAGGGTACATATTTGTGCATGGGGATAAGGGACTTGGGCATTCTCTGGAACTAAGCCCACTTTCTGTGCCTTCTGCTCTTGAACAAGGGGTAGAGGAATTAATTGCCACCTTGAAACTGTGCAAGGACTGAGAATTGACACACACTTTTCACTTTGAAAAAAAAAAGTCAGAAGAGGGCACAGAACCTACACTGATGTCTTCAAGAGCTACACCTATTGTAGGAAGAGCAATTGCCCCCTTTCCTTATAGCTCTGGCAACAGTAAGCGAATAGACTCCAGACAGCTGGCAGCCTAGGCTCCACCTGCAAAGTGATCATGAGCTTTACTTCAGCTGATTTAACTTAATGGTACTTGGAACACTATTACTCCAAACTTGGCACTTGAACTTGTCAAGTCAAGAGAAATTTATGATCGGGTCTGATGCTGAAAAACAGCAGCAGCTATCTCACAGTACAAGAATACAAGAGCACTGAAGGATGCACACTGCCTGAGATCAGATGATGTTTGTTTTCTAAAAGTTTGAAGATATTACCATTGACCATGGACAGTTATGCTATTTGGGGTTTGTTTGTTTTTTGGGGGTTTTTTTGTTTGTTTGTTTTTAAAAAAGAGAAGACAAAGATCACTGAAACTCTGCAATTATCACAGCAAAACCAAGACAGCACAGAGACCATTACTTCAAGCTACTGTCAGAAGGTGCTGCAAGAAACCAGCTGGCCACTTAGTACCCCTCTGCTGAAGCCTAACACAATTCCAACAAACACTGCTATTTCTGAGTCTGCAACCTTGAACATGAAGTGATGTACATCTCCAAGTACAGTGAAAGCAATACTACAACATTCAACCTCCTTCACAGCCCATTATTCCAAACACAGCACTATCCCAAACAACCACTTCCATGACTTCTCATATGCGTTTCCACCCTAAAACATTCTTTTACTTCACATCTACTACAGTATGCCCATTCTCCAGCATTCTGCAGAAATAGAAGACATCTTATGGAAGCATTCGCTTATCAGGAAGAAAATACAAACAAATTCTATTACATATGTACCACACATATGCATGCAAAACTGAAAACCCAATGTATAAAGGATATTCTCCTGCTTTGCAATTCCTATTAAAAAAAAAGAAATCCCTCCAACTCAGTCTTCATGTTTTGGAGTGTTGTTAAGCCAGACCACCGTCTCCTCTTACAGTATCTCCTAAAGTAAGACTATGCAACTGATAAAATCTGAAGAGTGCAGGCTATTTCTACAAGTGAAGTTCATGTGTTCAGTCCAATACCCATACTGCACGCAAGTGTGCTCTTACTCAAATGTTGTACGAGACATGGCTGCAAATGAATCAGTACATCCAGTACTACCTGCAGTCACTTAGTATGAAACAGTGACATTTCGAAATATTGAGAGGTAGCATGTTGATAACATATTTTGTGTTTCCTCACCTATTACTACATAAAATTTCTGAAAAATAGACTATTCTTGCAAAGTCAGTATTTGCAATAATTACATGGTTTTAATCTCCACTTTCAAAAGCCTTATTCTGTAGACATATAAAAATCAGGTTTGAAACTGGATATTTAATATATTGAAGTTAAAATTATCTTGAAATGCAATCACACAGACACTACTTATGTATCAAATATACTTTTCTCCCAAGTTCACACTTTATGCATGTCTTGGTGTCACAACTACAACTGACATGCTTCTTGAAAACATCTCATTCAACAGAGTCCACTAATAGCCTGGTCTTACTAAGAATCAATCTCAGCACCTGACAGTATATACCAGAAAGTTTAGCCTAAATGTCAAATTCTCTTGTATGCAAAAAATCTTGGGTTTACAGGACTAGGCAGCAAATTTCTCAATGGTAAGGGGAGTCAAGGTGAAAAATTGTAGATTTATCTCAAAAACTGAGACAGAAGTGGGAAAAAATGCTTTATTCCCATATTTTGATTTAATACATATTTAAAGCAAAATTAATGAAAGGATTAGCAATATAACCTCTGGAAAACAAGCTGTAAAAAACATAATAATCCTGAATTATAAAAAGACAGGTAAATACTAACCTGTGAGTTTGCCATGAGTCCTCAATTAATAGGATTTGCAGAAGCAGATCCAAATAAGGTCGAAGCTCGTATGTATATGAATATGCAACCTTAAAAAGTTAAAATGCAGAGAACCTAAGAAAGTATTCCTTGAAGCATGCAAATTACATAGTGCAATAGAAGAACACAACTGATTTGAAGTGACATCTACTGTAATTTAAAGGATATTTCAAGATACAATGCATCGGGGTTTTTTTTTTAAAAAATGTTGTGCCAGGGTTTTCTGGGGGTTGTGGTTTCACTGGGGTTTTGTTTTTTCAATATAGTAGATTTTGTAAAGGACAAAACATTTCCTCATGAGTTTCTAACACAACTGATCTGAAGCCCCAAGTATAAAATGCTGAAAAGGCTACGTTGAAAAAATACCTTTAGAAAAGTAAAATTACAAAATGGAATTTTTCACTGATAGTGCTACTTTTAGACATTACATTCAAAGCTCATCTTCAAAGGTAAATGTAAAATACATGGCTAAGAAAGTATCAGTAAAGTGATTTTCATTATGATTCTTTCAAGGGCCAAACAAAAGGACATAGAAAAATGTGGTGTTTACATGTGGGGAAAAAAAAAGGGGGGAGACTATAAAGATGAGCTAACAGAAGTAGAATTTTTTTTTTTTTTGAATGGAAAAGCATGACTATCCTTACAGAGATTAAAAAGGAAAAACAAGACAGTCCCAAAGAATCTTTCATGAGTCTGAAGCCAAGTACGTTCTGCAGACTTGTGTAAAAGAACCTTAGGAACACACTCAAAAGAAATACAAGAGAGATCTTAGAAAATGAATCTAACTTTCATGCAATGTAACCAGCTCTTTTATGGATAACAACAGAAAAGCTTTAGGAAATGCTCTTGCAATACATAAAGACCACCTGAGTCTACTTTGCATTCTTAACACAGCATTCCCAACTCATGAAAGGTTGACTACTTTGCTAAACTCACAAAACAACTTCTTGTAGTATTCTAACGTTATGTATAGACCTAAATGTAAATATTGACAGAGGATGCCATCTTAAGGCAAGTTTATCTATCAAGCACCTGTCCAGTATTTAATACAACATTCCTATACATAAATACAGAATCTTGCATCATAGACATTCATATTCCTGCCCTTCTCCTAAGGTTTTTATTTTTACCTGCCAAAGAAGTTCACTGAGGACAGTGGAAGAGAACTGAGGATTCTCCCAACAGCAGAAACGCAGCAACTTGATGGTCTCTTCAGAGTTGCTGCAATCTTCAATAATTTTCTTCACATAACTAGTTCTCACAAACAAAATGTCTGCTACGTTCTGCTGAAGTGCCATTATAGGTTGAGATAAATTAGGATCACCATAAGGGTTGGCAAGTGGGGGATTACCTAGAACAATTATTACAGATGAAAAGGTACTGAAGTACTTTCAGTGTAGACACAACAATATATACTGGTGTAACTCATCAAAAAACAGCAGATGGAGAAAAAAAACAACCCCTCCCTAACAGCTGATTTTCTTTGAAAAATACTATGGTATGAAATAACTAAATTTTCTGATTGTGAAGCTTGACACATGCTGCCTTAGAGAGCTACTTCTCCCTCTCAGATAAGATTATGCAGTGACAATCAAAACAGCTGGAGACATGTTCATATGCAAGAGGAGAAATTACTGAGAGTTTCCTCAGTGAAATCCTCTTATCTCCTGAATTTATCTGCTACACTGCTTGTATCACACAGCCCAAATCTATCGTATTTCAGGACACAAGGTCTATTTACTTCACTAGGCAATGGGAAAGGGTTCAGAGAACATCGATGTCAGAAGAGTCTTGCTTGAATCTCTAGACTGTAGAGAGAAGTAATATACTCTTGAAAGAATAAATATTAACGTATCTTATTTAGTAAGCTTCATTTTGCATAAGGAAAGACTGTTGATTTGTTCCTGATATTTCTAAATTTAGCAGTGTTTTGAGATGTTTGAAGATGCCCAGAAGTCCAAGGAAGAACTCTTCTAGCTTAATATGCTGAAGCAAAAATAACGTTACACCGCAAAGAGTAATCGTAATTGGTAGTCAGAATAATGTACATACAAAGTATTTTTTAGTACAACATTATGAATACACAATTATTTTTCTCAGGTAGAATATATGTTCCGTGTAAGACTCAAGTAATGCACTGAAAACAAAACCAAATCAAAATTGCCAAATGGTTCCGAAGCTTATTATAGCACAGTAAAATTTTCAGTTCATTAATCTTCCTATAGTACATTCTAGCCTATTGACTTTATAGCCTGACACATCAAGCTGTAATGAGTTTGCCATTAAATAGCTTTGCTACAAATTCCTAATTAGGTTTTCTAAAATATGCTTAATAGAACATGTACGTATACAGGCTATAAAGTCAACGTAGCCCAATATTCTGTCACCATTTATCAAAAATAACTGCACTCTATTCAACTACTGGAGATATTAATGATTTACACTGTGGCTGACCAATTTCTAGCAGATTCTTTATCTTTTATAAATCAAAGTGCTGGCTTCTGTTTGTCATCTTGACTGTGAACAAGCACCAAATAATTTCCTAGAGCTATCTAACAAAGTGCAAGGTCTCTTTACTGATAAGCAGTATTAGCTATTTTAGAGCCTGCTATAGTATTTTTCCTGTACAGATTACTTTTGTACTGATAACATGAAAGTAATCTATTATTTTATTCCCTACTCAGAATCAAAAGATCTTTATGCAACCCTTCACAATGAGCTTAAACTATTCTAAAATCATTACCATTCTGTAATCAACAAACTACTACATTTCTACTCAGTTGTTTTCCTGTATCTTTAAGGAGCAAGCCACAGAACATAAAACACGAACAGATGGAAAGGTCTTGTGCTTTTTAGCATAGCAAATCAGTTTTGTTTACAACAAATATTTCTGTCTTTAAACAAAAGGAGTTGCTAAACATAGAAAGCAAACATTTTTCCAGCTAAAACATTTTACACATAATAGCTAAATATGCACAAGAGACATTTACTGATATATTCAATTAATTAAAGGAAAGCTTAAAATTCACTATACCATTGATAGAAGACTGCATCCGTGATGACACATTGCAACAACGGATCAGTTGTGACACAACAGTGTATAGTTTCCCCAGTTCAGCATACTGGTATTTAATTGGAGGACCTGGACCTTCATCCAGAGCCACAAGCATGAAGGTTGCAGGAACATTTAGTTTCAGAAGTTGTGTCTTCTCTGCTACACCTTTACAGGGGGAGAAAAATAAAGACATACCTTGTTTCTGGCACTGACAATACTATTTTTTAAAAAAAGAAAAGTAACTACTGTTTACATGATTCTTAACTTTTCAGTTGCTGGTTTTATTACAACCATAACTTATGCTTTCCGAGTGAAAAAATAATCAAATCAGTAACAATGCACAAGAAAATTAACCTCAGGTGAAAAAAAAAAAAAAGAATGAGAGTTGTAAATGACTACATTTTCTTAATAGTGCTCATTAGCACTTAACTAAGTAACTAGCATCTGTGTTAATAGCAAAGTCTGAGAAGTCTTTTGGACAAAGCATTAGTCTTTTTATTGTGAGGCCCAGGATAGGAGGAACACCTCCCACAGGGTATTTTGATATTTTTCCATCATGTCCTAAATACATTAATCACAAATCTAAGACATTTCCAACTGTGCCATACTATGCAGTAAGTGCAAATAAGAGTGACAAAACAGATTAAGAAAAAACAAAAAATGAGAAAACCTCCAAAACTAACCAAAACCCCAACCAATCCAAACATACAGCTATTTTCACTGCAAGAATACCTTGCACATACTACACAAGTACTTACCAGTAAATTCGGTATGTCCCTTCTGATCTTGTATTCTGTTTCTCAATTTAGTTAAAAGTCCTGATTTTTCATACATTTCCAAGTTTTTTCTTATTCTGAAATATAACTGGACCTCACCTACCATTTTTCTGATAAGGAGGAATCCAGATAGCACCTTATTAGAGCTCTTTTACAGTATCTTTCTGATTAGGTTAGTTTTGTAGTTACATCCTTTGTAGAACTGATCTCTCACTTCCTTCAATGTGAACAATGTATTATTTGATTTCTCAAAGTGTCAGACAATTTAATCTTTTTCACAGAACCTGGGGTGCTGCAGGAACGATGTATTGTGGCTTTTGCTGAATAAATACATCCATACAGAAGCCTTCAGTTAACAGTAGTAAGACAAGCACAACTGCTTAATATTTCTATGTTTATCTTTGTAGGGTAGATTGTGATAATGATCAGACCCACAAATAAAATTTAGTTATACTTCCCCATCTGGCTTCTGAGTGCTTTCCTAGTCAGAGGCTTCAACTGCACTGACTGACTATGAAAACGTGATAGAGAAGAAAAGATAATTTAGAGCAGATGAACTGCATCTCCCTTCTCCGTAATAACATTAAGTCCATGCTGGGGGTCATGACAGAACCCTGCCTGACAGAGAACGTTTTGGTAGACAAAAGTATTTGAAAGCAATATACATACAGGTGAAATTAAATTATCACAATTGCCTTGATTAATTGTACAGATAGGAAATTAAATTCCTTTAAAATTGTCTACGCACAAGAAAGAGCTTCCAGAACTCCGTGTGTGTGTGAATTCTATGTGGAAATACTGAAATAACTCCATTTGGACTGATAAAGCTGCTTAACACTTTAGCCACAAAGTAATCTAACAGACACTCCCATTTGTAACTTGCCTGCATGAGTCAATAACCAGCAATGGCTGAGCTGCTCAGTATTATTGGCATTTTGTAACATTTCCAAGGGAACTGGATCTCCTAGCTTCATACTACTTTATATAAAAAGATGAAAATACCTTGTATTAGAGAAGAGGCAGAGTGTAATAGCCTATCACTACATAAGAATATCATATCTTGTTTAGAACTTTCTGTAAAGGAAGATGCTTTGTCACTTAGGCTACAACATGTGAAAGAAATGGACCGCCAACAGAAGACCCTAACAACTGGGAAATATAAGAATATAGAGCCCTGTGGCAATTCACTAGATAGGAACCTGTGACTACCCTGATCAACCTGAAAGTGCAGAAACAATCCTTTATTCAACTTGCACTTTATTACTCATAATTGCTCTTCCTTAGGGCAAATATATAAAGCAGCAATGGATTAACCATTGTTTATTCAATCAATCATCAACTGATTTTCAGAATGCTGGTAATGCTAAGAGAAAGCATGATTACAGCTGTTTGTTTGAATGTGAACAGGACTGATCTTGGTTTAACTGCAAAAATTTTTTTTGTTTGGAATGATTACTTCAGACACTATTAGTATTATTTTACTCTTTTATTAGTATATAGGCTAGTGACTTTCTATGCAAAGAACCTACAAAATCCAAAATTTAATATAAGTTTTTGTATCCTTCTAAATCTATATTTACTTCAATTTTCATAATGCTGGATACAATTAAGATCCTGAAGAAAAATGGGTGATGCTGGAAGTATTGCAGCCAGTATTGCACGCTCATCACCACAAAATTGATATCTACCTCATCTCAATTATAATATAGCATGTGTATAATGGGTCTGAAGTGTAGCACCTGCATATACAGGTAGTCCTACTCGTCTTGCATTCAAAGATGCTAGAAATAAATATTAATTTGTGATCATAATCTATAATTTAATTTTTCATCTACAAATTTAGGACTTTTAGTCCTGATGAGAAGAGTCACTCTCTCAAGCTTGGGAGAACCTTCCTATATTGCAAAAACACTAGCTTTTCTTTACTGTTTATCCTGGAGGAACTACAATATCTGATAAATTTATAGTGGGATTTCCCTATTCCTGCATTCTTCTATGTTGTATGATGTCTATGGTGAAACCATTCTGGCAAGCAATGATGTCTAAGAACATACACAAATTGAGCTATTTCTTCAGCCTCCCAAAGAGTCTTTAAAGGGAAGATATATACAGAATCAGTGTTTTGCATTCATAGCTATGAACTTCAAAGGTGAACTAAAGAAATTAATATTGAAATGGCACAGTTGGAGTGTATAGACAAAGCATGACCATCTGTACTGACATTTCCATAAAGGAGAATAATGCGTCTCTCTTTTTTGAGCTTTTATCTTCCTCAATTTCTTCAGTCTCAAACCAGTTGAGAACCCCACAGGCTTCTTGGGTCTCATGACCTCCATGCAAATAAGCCCTGAACAAAGCATCATCTCTCTTGCCATTTTTTCACCACCACACCCTCTCAGAAGGACACAGTCTTATTGCTCCAAGCTTCTTGTGTTAATCTTCCAAGGATGGCCTGAAAAGTAAAGCCTAAAACTCCAAACTGGAGTAACACAGATGCTCTAGAGGGCATTTATATAACATGGGATGACAACAATCTCTCTAAGGCTAAAAAACTGGATTCTCTTGCTGTTACCTGTATAACTGGATCATTAATAAGAACCTGTATATTACAGTGTCATCACTAAAAGCATGTGTAATTTGCTTACCTAGATTGGCATACATCACAAACAGATTGAAATACTGCTGCAAATGGCGCCCATGTTCAGATACTTCCCTTCTTAGAAGATTTAGTACCGCTCTCAGTAAGTGATCACTTAAACTTAAGTTATCATAAGCCTATAAAAAAAAAGTTTTAATATTAGTGATTGAACCTATCAAATCTTTATTTAGTTTAAACTTTCTACCATGGCAGAAAAGAGAATTGTTAAAAGATATGGGATTCATACAAGCTCCAAAATACTAGCAGTGGTTAGACTTCTGTATCTCAAAGACAGACAGACATACAGGGAACAAGACTCCCATCACTAAATACCACGTTAAGTCCAAGAAATTATGCAAGTACAGAAGCTTTTAATTGTGTTTTTTCTCCAGTAACAGCTAGGCTTAAATACTCAGAAAAGCACATGCAGTTCCACTGTGAATTTCATATGCTAGAACAGACAACCAAATCACCACTACAGTTGTATCTCAATACCTCATGAAACAAAACACTGTCAAAGCGTATGTAACTTTAACTTAATACAAATTCTTTTGCTGGATACAGTAGTAAAAACATTCTGAGGAGGTAAGTGGAACAATACAAAGTGTTTTGCTGTAGACATGAAAAACATGACAAATCAAAGGTTCAAAAAGGTCGATATTTTAAATTTTAATACAGTCCAAACACAACACCATTATGGCAAAGTATTACTTTAAGATTTTGGCGCTTTTTTTTTTTTTTTTTTGTCAGTTCTCTTTGTATAAAATTAGGCCACTCACTGTCTACTCCTACACAGAGTTAAAGTTTTTGACAATTTCAATCTTGCGGGATACAGGGGATGAAAACGTAGGGAACTCTTGTGTGTTTTCGTGGGTTTTGTTTGTGTCTTTTTGGCTGGTTGGTTGGTTTTTTAAATTCTAAATGAAAAACAAGGGTTGACTCCCCTACACATCACTTTTTTATAAGCCACTACTTTTATTTTGCAGATTTCACTCTCAAAGTTCTCACCACTCAATCTTCACAGAGATTTACAAATGATGGGAAACTGAACCCGACAGCAACTCTCACATAAACTGTTTGAGGTACATCATATTATGTACTGAAAAATGGACTGTACAGCTTTCCTGATAACACTGATGCATCTACTCCAAAATTTACTTTACATTAAATACTTATAACAAATAAGTAAGAATATGTTTCAAAAGCTTTTCATTAGAAAATGAAATACCTGACTGGAAGGTCCAGGAGAGGCAAAAGGTGAAGGACATGGTCCGTCTTGCAATGAAAAATGTGCAATAAATACTATAAGTTTTGCAAATGCACCCCTCACTTCTGCACTAGGGCATTCCAAAAGATATTCCGAGAAGCGGTTTGAAACATTAAAAAGGACATTGTGTGCAAACCAAAAGCGTACATTCTTGCTGTGACGAAGAAGGATGCATAATGCATCATACCTGAAATAGAAGATGACACAACTGAGAGATTACGACCAAATGTAGACATTAATGAATTTTTGCAGATGTATCCTTTTGCAGAATTTGAAGAAAATACATGTTAAAGGTGATCCACAAACATTTTTGTTCACAAAATGCATACAATCAAATAAATTGTAGCTCCTATAGAGATACTCTATTACTAGCAATCACAAATTAAAAGGATATTTCAATTTTAAAACTAACATTTAACTGTAGCATTTTACTTCTATCACCTGGAAGAACTGAGACAGGATTATATTCCCCAACTCCCAAACTACTACACAAAGCAGGTCCTAAATTAGCAGCCATCATTCCCTCTGAACTGGAACTGGGGGAGAGGGTGAGCAGCAGAAAACATGTGAGGTACGTTTCATGAGCTCTATGTAATACAGGTAACTAAATATGTAACCTATCAGGAATTTATATTCTTTTTACAGACCTAAAAACCCCTCCAGAACCAAAAAAGTAACACCCAAAGAGTAAAATATCTGTTCCAGAGAGGGTCTTGTGTGACTATGTCCTCCTTCCCGCAGCAGGAACTCCTCTTGATCTCTTAAAATAACATGAGCAACTTAGCTACTCCGAAAGTTGCTATTAGAAATAAAACTTGAGGTATGTTTTTTCCATATATTACACAACTACTTACTGGTAAACTGGTAAAGTACTGGTCATCATGAATACTAGATTTTCTCTGTAGTTCTACCAGTAGTAAATTACACTCCTCTCCCCTATACAGAATAAACTAGTTTAAAGACTAAAATGCTGTGGTGCTAAGAGTAAGATTGTACAGTTTGTTATACTACAGATCTGAATTATGGGCCCTGTAGCAATGTACATAAAACAGTCTGCTAGTAAGAGTCTGAAAGACTATATACATGTTTCAGAAATAGAGTAAAATATAAGCTGCAAAAATGGGTTGAAAAGAACTTTGTTTAAAACTACTCAAACCATGAACGAACCATTCTGGATTAGAATACATAACCTATTAGTTTTATGCGATAAGATTCTACTCCTTCTAAAAAGATACACGGAAGATAGATCTAAGCTGTCTGAAAATTAACTTTGAAGCTGTTCAGCTGAGCAGCTTATTTTAAAGCTCAGTTTCTTCCCAATATCTTCTGTTCAAATTTTCCCCCCCTTTTCATGTGCACCATGACCACGTATTTGTGGGAGAGGCGAAAATGGGACAGGCCACTAACACCTTTTGTTGTCATATAACTGGGATCTTTTAACAGACATCAAACTTCCAAAACTGTTAATTGTTGTTAAAAGACAAAGATACCAATCACTAGCAGGGCCACGGACTATTTTCTTTGTATGAAATCCTGTGGTGAAGAGAAATCTAGCAGCAAGCTGAATACTAATCATAGTTATTTCTTCTGCTTCAGGCAACAGATGATCTTGTCCTAAAGAAAAATCAAAATACTCACATGTAGACAAAGCAAAAACAATTTAGTTTTAATAATTTAACTGTTTCCAGATCACTGTTTTGTCTGACATTGTGTTCCAATTTTAACAAGAAACTTGGATCAAAACAGCCTCTAGCTTCTATAATGTATCATTTGAAAATGTAAGCTTTAAGACAGCCACTTGGAGACAAGAATGTCTGATTTTAGAAATTCAGCATCTTACCTTTGAGAACTGTCTTCAGGACAGCCCACAAACTTAAGTATTTTAACATGACTTAGTAAAATAAGCTGAATAATAGTTGATAGTTCAAAGTATTTTTTGCTAAATATTCTGGCATGTTATCACTGATGAACAACTCAGCAACAGATGTTTAACTGGAGAAGTCGAGAAAGACAGAGTATGGAAAGCAGAATGCACAAAATTTTCACTGGCTAGCCAAATTTCTGACAACAAAAATCAAAACATCTTGCAAGAAATTAATCCATAATTATTGCACTAACATACTAACCTGGAGGAGGATTTAAGTAGACACTATTACAGGTAAGCAACTTCTTTATGAACTGGAAATATTCTAGGCTGTACTGCATACGATTATGCATGAACTGCACGTTCTGCTTCCGTACACTTCGTTCAATGGCTGATGGCATTTTTATCTGATGAGGTTTAGTGGTGATAGCGAGTTCTGAAATATATTTTATTAGTTCATTGTCTTTGTCTATTGTGTCCATACGTTCATAAAAAAGAATATAAGCATTCCACCACCTCTTCTGGCGTCTGTAGGACATACGCTTCATCATGTGATCAAATACTTCTCCCATGTATTCTCCACCAAAACACTGATTTTTCATTTCTTCATCATCATCCATTTTACACTCTGTCACATCTCCATCATCAAATTTATACCACCGATTCTTCTCACCATCTCCACCATTCCTCTGGATAATATAAGAGTAATAATGTCCACCACTGGCTTGCCCACTGTGTACAAGTACACCAACAAGCCTGTATTTTGTGCTCCCAGAGTGTTCATTTTCAGACTGTTCATTTTGTATTATCTGATTTTCAGGATTTACATCATCTCCTTCCAATTTAGCTACACCTGCCACCGTGTAAGGCTCCATGTCCAGCTCTCGTGGAAATTCAAAATAATCATTGAACTTGATTGCACATTCCCTTTCCCAGTCATAATCAAATCGTTTCAACTGGATTGCAAGAACTGGAGGCAACTTCTTAATCAACAAGCGTTTCACTGTATCAACCTAAAAAAGGACATGAACAGCTATTAGTTCTTAAGTTTCAATTCACATGCTCTTACAACTCCAAATTCAGTAATTAAAGGATAACTAAGGATAACTCAGTAATTAAAGGATAATTAAAGGATAACTAAGACTGAACTTAGTATGGCTGTAACTATAACAACACAGTTGTACACAAATTAAATATATAAGGAATCATTACCTTTTTGTTGCATTTTTCACAATGATATGCATTTGCACCTTCCAATAAATCTCCTTTGACATACTGTTCCAAAGAATCAAGAAGGTTTTGGTGATTTCTTATATCTACATTCAGAGTTGTGAAGGATTCCTCACATTCGTACCTACCAATGAACAGACAGACGTAAGAGAAAGGCAGAAATGTGTTCAACTTTTATGTTTTACAGGTGCTATGCACCTTACTGCAAAAGTTTTATTTAGGATTTGGTGTAAGCTTCTGGCAAAAGGAGTTGAGCAGTAAAAAAAGAACTGAACTCTTTTTTATTGCAGTCTTCCTACAATTACATTATAGTATCTGCATGCTGTATTTTTCGATCTGCACTAACTATAGTTATTTTATGAAGATCATAGAAATTACTTGTATGTTTCAAGTTCACTGAAAAGGTTGTGGAAGCTGAATCTTCTAGCACATCTTGTTTTTAAAGCAGCTAAAGTAGCGTGAGAGATTATTGGCTAACTTAAGCTACTAGGAGAAGCACAGATAGCAGAGAGGCACAGATAGAAAAGCAAAGTACCTTCTCCATTGCTGACCTTTACAGTCAGGTATTAGACTGATAAACACAAATACTGTATCATACCTAAAGACAACAGTTCAAAACAGATTCCAATTTTTTTAAAAAGGGCATTTTTACTTTTCTATCTCAAAAAACCAGAATAGCTGTCTTTGTAAAATCACTTTGCGTATTTACGACTGGCTTTGACTTACACAGTGTTCTGATAAAACCTTCAAACAAATGCCTAGCAATGAATCAGCAATACTTGAGACACAACCAGTTAAGGCACAAAACAGATGTAATACTTCAGGGTAGTACAGAGTATCAGGAATGAATGGTAACTCTTGTTGCTTCACATCTGTATCTTCTGTTTAATTACCCATTGCATATAAAGTAAAATCAGTGCTTTCATTTTATCTTGCAATATTTCAACTTACTTCTGGTCACACATTTTAACCCATGAAACTTAAAGAGGTTCCACTTAAAAGTTCTTCTATTTCATACATGAGCTCAACTGAAATTGAAAATTTGCCACAGTAAAATCAGTTTGTATAATTCTAAACAATAACAGAAAATGGTCAACCTTTATAATAAAGAGAATTTGCAATGGTAATGTGCAGAGAGATCTGTATCATTTAAGAATCACACATGATCTGAAAGGTATAGAACAGTAAGAAGGCTAACTGTTAGTGATAGACAATTTAACACAGTAATAAAAAGCCAGCTTTTAAAAAGAACAAGTCAATCATTAGGCCAGCTTGAAATCTTGCACACAATTTTAATCACCTCCCTCAAAAGGGATACAGAAAAAAAGCCTAGATAAGTACAACTGAAAAATGCCTACAGCTCTACTCCTTCACTAAGCATTTGTCATTGATCACCATCATCAAGACAGTGAGCTACAGACTTTCAGCCTGATTTGGTATGGATGCTTTTTTACATACCCTACATGAAGCTGAATTTCAGTATTCACATTTTAAGTTAATTAAAAATGCAGCAGAAACCTTAAGAAAACTCTAAACCTTCTACAACATTATTAATTAAATTCACAATTTTAATAATTAAATTCATGAATTTAGTTCATTGGAATTAAAGACTGATACTTGGGTCAGCTCTATCCACACCCTATAAAAACCAGCAATTTGTTTTTAACTATAAAAAAAACCAACATGGCAAGTTGTTGGCCATGTCTTAACATTTTATACATTGCATTTGGTCCCTAAGTTGTTTTTACTTTTAACATGCAAAACCTCTATCTTTTCTTCCTCTGATCAATACAAAATGTTTCACATACAATCTGCTACGTAGAAGCAATAATAGTCAAGTATTTCAAGGCACATGAAGACAAATTAATGTTAAGGCTGTAAAAAAACACAGTGGCACATTCTATTATCTTTAAAAAAACCCAACAAAACAACCAACACAAAACCCCACTCTTGACTGTTGAGTCACTTTTATAAAAATACACAGGTTTCTTTTTCTGTAAGAAAGAAGAATCTTAAGCACTTACCGATGTGGGCATCCTTGACAAATCTTCTGATCAGCAAAGGACCCTCCTAAAACTTTACTTAACATTGCTGGATGGCCCAAAGCTTTTAAAGCTTCATCTAAACTGTCCACCAAGGAATTAAAAAATTCTAAAGCATCATGCTGCTCACGTAGATTTACAGGTTCACCCCACAGTCTGAAAATAAAAGCATATTCTTGTTAAGTGCTTTTTGGTTTGTTCTCCGACAATTTATTTTCTAAAAATACTATACAAGCTATTAATCCCTCTTTCATATGGAGCAAAACTATCTATTGGTTTGTGATGTAGTATACCACCTGTTACTCTGTCCCTGACACTGACTGGTAAGTAAAAACAAGCTTTTGTGTATAACTTCATACTTAGTTCAGAGTCTCAATATCAAGGTCAACAACAGCTAGAATTCAAAATAATCATCTTGATGTAAACTTTGGTATATTAACAGACTTCAGTAGAATGGTGAAAAGGCAGGATAACAGATACAATGTTGCACAAGTTCTGCTAATTTACATTTAACATCACTATCCTTTCTTATAATACTATTATTTTGTTGCATTTCAGTGGTCCAGTGAACAGACATCAATATTAAATCTTTTATTTACCTAAATTGTTTCCAAAACCCTCTTGGTACATAGTACTGTAGCCTGGAAGCTGCTAAATGACCAAAAATTACTTGGAGATGCCTCAGAACTCCAATATTGTACTCTTTTCTATCTTCTGTTTTACTCAGTGCTGGTTTGTCTTCATACTGATGTGGATAACCAAACACATCATCTCGCGGGTCAACATTGCTCTGAAAAGCAGAAGAAAATCTGTGCAATTAACTTTGATATGTAGCTGTTTCATAGCTAGCTGTATCCCCTGTTTAACAATCTAACATGTTCCATATTCTCATCTGAAGAAACAAACGATATCTTTGTATGCATGGTATACAAAGTCCATTATATAGTGGTGTATGGTGTCTTCAAGTACAAATCCATGAGAAGGAAGTCTGCAAACCCTGCTACTTGGGATCTTTAGAACTGCCTCTCTGGGAGTGAGCCTATTCAAGTAAAAAATATTGTGCTATTGTCCCCACTGCTAGCAGTGGAAAGCAAAGCGATTAGCAACCTAAATTTGTTAGAAACTCTTCATAAAAAATAATTCTATTTTCAAGATAAGCAATTTCTGTGTAATTTACCTCATTGTCCTGCTTTTCATCCCCAGACATGTCATCGTCTACATCACTGCCTGTGCCTTCAATTGCAAGAATCCCATTCCTGATGGCTGGAATCATGTACAGCTGCTGAATGACAGAATTCATATAACAAGTGGCACCAGCATTTTTTAGTCCTACAAATCCCTTTGGTGGTCGCGGCCCAACAGGTGGTAGATATTCCCATTCTGTAAGCGCTTCACAAGCTAAAAAAAAAAAGGCAGAATATGATTAGGAAGCTATTTTGTTATAGAAGAATTAGACCATCAATGCAGTACAAAGGGCAGTTGCATAAAATAGTATTAGTCTGTTCCACACTGCAGTTTAATAAAACAAATGTTCCACCAAAAACCTAATTGCTAAAATCAACACAGCTTCTATGAAAGATAGTTCTATCTGTAACCTTAATATGACAGCATTTTCTTCTATTGCTTAACTAAAAAGGTGGCCAGACAATTCAGTCCATTTATGTATCAAACAGAAGTCTTCCCAATACCAGTAAGTTTCTTAGCCAAAGAATTTAGTTGAATGAATCTACAATATATAACCAATTTATAAGCCTTTCATAAATTTGTAATACTTTTAAAATGACAATATTTCATCTATGTCTCATTTTTCCTTGCCAGGATGGGAAACAGTTTTAGATAATGCTATCTATATGACTTGTGAAAGATTTTTTTCTCCTGAGCCTTCTCCCTCAGACTTCTCACATGTCTTCAAGAATACATTTACAATCACAGGCTTCCTAGGCTAACCTGTTGTTCTGTGGTTCTAACACAAAAACCTCTGATGTAAAAAATAAGAAAGCATGCATGTTAACAAGCAAGCTTTACCTGGTGTATGAAACACACAGCATGCACAGTTCATACATGTGTTCTCTCTTCTGTCTGACATACCATGAAGATCTGGTGTTCTATTGTGCTTATCAAATACTTGAGTGGAAGGAAATGCCATAAAATCCTTCTAATTGTGAAGTGATAAATACACTACTTCCCAATAGAAAAGGGTGAAGAAAAAAAGGATGAGGCAGGGGAAAACCATAAAGCTTCCCTTTTCATTTGTTCATTTGAGATGGAACCAAACAGAAACCTCAAATGACTCACTGATACCACCAACTGGGCAAGTAGCACAGCCATTGTGAGAGGCAGTAGACAATACCCACTACTGAATACTATTTCTAGTTTCTTATAGTTTTGCTAAACTCTGTAAGTTTACACATTCTTTTAAATCATAGAACAGTTTGGGCTGGAAGGGACCTTTAAAGATCATCCAGTTCAAACCCCTGCCATGGACAGGGACACCTTCCACTAGACCAGGTTGCTCCAAGCCCCGTCCAACCTGGCCTTGAACACTGCCAGGGAGGGGACAGCCACAGCTTCTCTGGGCAACCTGTGCCAGTGTCTCAACCAATCTAAACCTAGACTCTTTCAGTTTAAGATCACTGTCCCTTGTCCCGTCACTACAGGCCCTGCTAAAAAGTCTTTCTATGTCTTTCTTATAAGACCCCTTCAAGTATTGAAAGGCCATGATAAGGTCTCCCCAGAAACCCCTTCTCCAGGGTGAACAACCCCAACTCTCCAAGTCTTTCCTTCCATATGAGCTTGGGTTGTTTTTTTTTCTTGCATTCCATCCTCCGCCCCTGTTAAAATTATGGCCAAAATGGTTTAGCTATCCCATTTAGGGTTACAGAAAACATGCTCCTGTTAATTCATTTTTAAGAAAGTCTTAGATGCTTTTTATTGCTAACAGAATTTGTGTTACGTACAAGCCTTGTGCCATCCTTGTGAAAATACGCCCAGGTTTCATCTGACTATCAGTTTTTTTAAACACTAACATTTACAAGTTGCTATAATCTTTCTCCATTGAGAAGGGGGAAATTCTTTAAAGTGTGCAGCTGTGCTGAGACAAGGCCAAAACTGAGAGAACAAACATTTGAGAAAGGACTATGACAAGCAGAGAATGAATACAGAACTAAAAAGGGAAACAGGACAGTGGACCTGTGTCTGTGTGTGGACAACAATGACAAATTAGGTGAGCAACCAAGAGACTGGCACTAAAACTAAGCCAAAGATACCTGATGAGGTTCTGGGATTGGTTAGGCAGAGCCTGAAACGATGAGACAAAAGTAGAAGATACAAACAGAATGAGGTTCCTGGGAGCTGGTATGGACAAAGGGGAGTAGCCAGAAATAGGGGTAGGAAGGGTCAAGACTGTGTAAGTGACAGGCTGGAACTTGGATGCAACCATGTAATGCAAGTCAGTACATTTACTGCATAAAGAAGAACAAATGAAGACTACACTGACAAACTTTCCTGTATTTTCACAGCCTGATTTTGAAACATTAAAAGCAGCCACAAGCAAACCACAAACTAAAAAACTCAGTATCTAGTTCAGCTGATAATATAAGCAAAACCTACACATTATATACATTAAAAAGTAGAAAATAGGTAATTAAAAATATTACATACTAGTGATTGCTGTACCTATGTAATACATTTCAGTCAAGGTGTCTACTATCTGTTTGAGATTTCGCACACATCCAACTGCTAGTGCAACTAGTAGCTCAAAGCCAGCATTAATAGTAGCTGGTGAACTACAGACTGGTATGGCCTGCTCAGCAGGCAATTCTCCATTTCTCATGTATTGTAGATAAACATTTGATGCCGGAAAGATGAAATCATCTATCAACTCCTGAGAAAAAAAAAAAAAAAAAAAATCTGTTACCATAGAAATGCACACCATTTTGTAACAGAGTAAGAGTTATTACATAAATTAATATCTGAGAACCAGAGGAGTACTTAAAAAAAACAAGAATTAAAACTGAGAGCAACACCATAATGAGCTTTTAAATTTAAAACAGAGTAACTCCATTCTGAAGTGGTTCCCTGCAACCCCCCTCCCCCCCGCAAATTAAAAATAAATCTGTATTATTCTTGATTGGTAAAAATTTTCTTTTGCCAAACCAGTATTATTTACAAAGCTCTTTATTAATTAATGTTGAAAAAGCTAACAACATTCCTGCTGTATAATATTAGAGGTACAAAGAAAACATGTCTGATTATAGAGACACTCAGATGTCATGCATTTGTTCAAACCTGCCATTAACAGCACTAATTAAGAACATGTGGATAAAAGACAATACAGGGATAATGAAAGAAAGCAGTCCTGAACAGGACTATGCTGTATCTAGCTCACTATCCTGTGCTGTTTGCAGAGTCTTGGAAGAACAGCTCATGAGGTTACAGCAACTCCATACACAGTGGTTCCAAAGAATGGGAATGTTAATTACTCTTATAAATAAAATGTGTAACTTAAAAAAAAAAAAAAAGTTAAAGAACTCATTAACACTCCAATTAGAAGTCCTTGTCAAACAGTTAAATTGGGACCTTTTAATGGTTACAGATCACAAGGTGCGAAGCTTCTTTTTACCTATTTATAGTAAAAGAAACCAAAAAACTAAAAAAAAAAAACCCTCTGCAGGTCAAAAATCTTGGACTTACTTTAATAAGATTAGCACCTCCTTTTTCACAACCAATGTGGTATTTCTTCTCAGGTGTCTGGAACGCTAACAACTCTTTTGTTACTCCAAGGTGACCCTCCAAGATCGTTTCTTCGACACCCGTTTCCCCTGTTCTTTTTACTTCATCCTGCCGTTTAAGAGAAAGTTAGAATACTCTAAATAATATACATTTAGAAAGCTTAAAACTACAATAAAGCAGCAAAAAGCTGATTATCAGAAATGAATTGATCCTAAAACTTACCCTAATCCTCTTAAGCCAGTCAATTTCATTATTGAGAAGAACTTCAGCATTGGGTACATTAATATTACTGTTGTAAGCATAGTTAAGAAGATGTCTTAAGAGTGTGAAGTAGTCTCCAGAATGCTTAGCTCGCTCTCTTGCAGTACTCTATGTAAACCAAAAACAAATGATAAGGAATTCATACACGCTTTTACTTACAGTGCCAACAACATACTTTACCTAAAACTGACAGTAAATATGAAAGAAATGTAAGGTAATTTTTAACCTTTTAGAAGTTTACAATTGTATTTACTTGTTAATTAATGACTTCTGAACTATTTTAGTAGCTACTTCTATACCTGAATGGAAAACAGTGAAGTGATCAAATGTTCAAAGAGAACCACAAGGATGAAGAAATGAAAACCCCTGGTAGGCCCAGTAAAAGACAATAACTGGAGGTATCTATGTCATCTGTTCATGATTTTCACTTGAAGGTTAGCATTCACTGAAGATCAAATGCATATATTAAAGTTTATTGCTCATGTTCTTATCAGAAACGCATCCCTTTCACTCTCATCTAAACTCAAATGGAACTCAACTGTGCTGCTTGCCTATAGGTCAAAAGGAATCCATATTTTAATGACTGTTGTTAATAGCAATTTGCCTTTTCTTGCAGATGTTTTGTAATCTGCAGATTACTTTTCACAGAAATTCACACTGTACAAGCCTCTACCTCTAAAAACTTACCCCTAGAACTGTAAACAGCAGGGTAATGAAGAAAAGGAGAGGTCTCTGTCCCATGCAACACCTGGTAGCCATTAAAAAGAACTGCTCCTGTGCCATCTGACGAACAGTTCTGGAAATCATTTAATAGAATCATTAAATTCAATCTCCCTATCCAAACAGGACATTACCCAGAAAAAAAAAAAATTAAATTTGTGCTTATCTGCTTAATGTCATTTTCTAAAACTACAGATAAGAAATGGGAATACTTTAATTATTCACTACACATCACATTGTTTCTTCTTGCAGTGAAATTTTAGACACATGAATTACTATTACAAACCTGTTCCATAAATCAAATATTTAAAGGTAAAAAGAAAAGAAACTTGTCAGCACGTAACCACTAAACCTTCACAACTGCCAGCAAATACTGCATAATACAATCAATTTGCAACCCTAAAAATGTTTTTTTCTAATTAAGCCCCAGCTGGGCTTGAAACACAAAACAGAACTACCCCAATAATACTGCTCTTACTACAGCAGTTTGCTGAACATCTATGAAGTGATCAAAATTTATCATCAATAAGAAATGAGAAAAGATGACCCCCTAAAAATTCAAGTGGCTAGAATTAAAGGAAATTTTCCATATAAGAACTTAATCTAACTACTGGAATAATAATGTGGGAATGGATGAGCTTAAGAAAAAAAAAAAGGCAAACCCTATTCTTTGAAGTTGTAAGACTAATTATCTGAGCACTATATATTGTAAAAACTGTTAGAAACAACTCTGCTTGGGTGGGAAGAGAATACAAATGAATGCTGTGCTTTATGAAAATATCTCAACATATAAGAAATATATTCTTCATATAACAATTTCACAGGGTCTTTTTGGTGTGGCTGTTACTGTTTTCTGCCCATGAGGTCACTGTGGAAAGCATATGAAAGAATCCTATTCCCTTCAGAGTTCTTTCATATGTGGTTAACTATGATTCAATCACATGCAAGAATGACCATGAAGACTGAGCAAAGATGCACCTAGCTGAGCACCCCACCTCTGTTAGACACCTAGGAAAGTGCACAAGAAGGAAGCATGCAGTGACACTTTTCCAGAATGTTCTCTCAGCTTCTAACAATTTGTGGTTCAGGAAGACTACCAAAAGCAGTATTTCATAGCTCTCACTGGACAAATTCATGAAAGAACCCCTCAAACTATTTCCAAACTGAAGGTTTACACTGCTTAAATGTTATGCTCAAGAACTTCTTGACAAAGAAACTCTGTTCTCTATTCTCCCTTTGCTACTTCTGATTTTAAAGGTCTCTGTGGTATTCTCCTCCCATCATTTATCTCTTCTCCAGTATGAAGTGCCCCAAGCTATTCAGCTGTTCCTCAAATGGAAGTAATTTCAGAGTTTTGATCTCTCTTGTCACCCTTCTCTGATCTTTGCAAGTTCTACCACACTGCTTTGAGTTGCAGAAGACTGTGGGGTGGAGGGGGTCTATTTGGTTCTTAATAATAATTGACATTTTATGGGATCTGATTGCTGAGCCAATGTTTTCATAAAACTTCTCCCAGAAATTTCTTTTAAGATACAACCCTTCAACTGCTTGGGACACATCACACAGACACTCCTTGGGTTCATACGCTTCAAGGCAGAAGGAATGAAATAAATAAAGGTGGTGTTTTCCTAAAGTGAGAAAGTGTGACCAAGGAAACACATAATTCACACTGTCATGTCTCTAAGTAGTATGCAGTATTTGAACAAAAGTATTATACTTTCATGAGGTTATAATAATGTAAGAGCTCTTAAGGAACCATGGGAGGGATGCAGCTGCCTGAACACAAGCATCCAGTGCCATGTTAGACACCATGATAACAACACAGAGATAGCAGATAGGACACAAGTCTCACGATTAACTCACACTCCCATGATGAAGCAGCTGGAGGCCAAATGCCTCCACTAAGGCAGGCAACCTGAATCCCCTCCTACTGACAGCTCCAGGATACAGATTGCTGTTTAGTTAACAGAAGTCAACCTCTTTAATGGGTGTAAGTACCACTTCTTTACACAGGCAGTAAGAATTTTTATTTATATGGGCCACACATGTGGCCACCAAACACTTTGCAGCCATCAGCAGAATATTTCTGGGTTCCAGCATCATTTAGGACTAACCGTTCAGCTATATGCTGTTGACTAAGCCAGTCTTGTACTCAGAGGTCACCACTATAAAATCAATTACCTTGGGTAATAAGAACTGCTCTAGTATTTAGTATTAAACATGTTGCATTCTGTTTCTCAATTTATAGGTAGCATGGTTATGCTATGAGGAAACTGCAGAAGTTCCATCAACCTCTGAAAGAAACAAACAAAACCCACCAAGCCATCTAATTTTTTCCAGAGATCTCGTATTTGTGAAATCTGAACTTGATCATCTTCCTTGTCTTTTATGGTGAACCAAAAAATTTTCTCACATGCATATTTTTGCTCACATTGTTCTCTGATTGAGGAGAGGAGATTAGAGAACAATAGTTGAAAATGGAAAGATATTCAGAATTCTGTCTGGTATTTGCTAAACTTTCCCTGCACTGTAAACACTAATTTGCTTCCAGATTAATTCAGGAGAGGAACTTCTTTTTCAGCTTAGTTCAACTTCATCTTCATTTTCAAAGCAGCCTTTGTTTCTACTCATGTTTATGCTGTTCTATCATGTAACAATGAATAGTTGCATTCTAAGTGAGATTATCATATATATCAGAAATTTTACAAACATGAGAGGAAAGAGGTCAATGGTTAGCTTCTTGTACTGACAGTGTCTGGTGGAGAAATAAAGCTGAGAAAAGGAGCTGAACAGCAGTCCACTTGGATAAGTCCTTGAAAATTTTATACCCTCTGACAAAAAAAAAAAAATCAAACAAGTCCCACCCATTAATACTATTCTTATTTTAAAGGGCAAAAAGCTAACACAGCTGGGGAATTAAGCCACTGCTGCTCAGACTTAGGCTGACATGCTAACAAAACATGTGGAAAGAGAAGCTCCAGCTTGCAGACACATCTAGTTTCTGCCAGTATTTTAGGAAGAAAAGTACAACAGTCAACTATGCACTAGGCATAACAGTATGAAATAGTTGAGATTCAAGTTCAGTCAACAAAGCCCATATCAGCAAGAATAATCATTGGAAGAGACTGGCAAAACCATGACTGATATTCTCATCTGTAAATCAAGACCGTAGGTTTTGTTGAAAAGACATTCTGCCTCCATCATGCTGTGTTAGATAGAATCTGCATAATGAAACTCAAACCAGAATGTTTAAGATTTATAGATGTAGAGGCTCCTGATTTGAACCAATAGTTCACTTCCTTAAGGAAATATGACCAGAACAGAAAAATCCTCACAAAGAGCATCTGCAGTTTTCAAAGACCAAAAGAGTGATAACAAGTCTTAATACCAAAGCCTAACTGAAATATAAACAAATGCCAGTGAACACTTGAGAAATGTCACTTAAATTCCAAATACAATGCCAGAAAGCCAGATAACTACAGTGAAATCTATTATAAAAACTATCATCCATTACTTATATTTGTACAATTAAGATAATGGAAAAAAGCCACAAATCTGATAAATCTTCAGACCCACATCAAAAAAAAAAAAAAAAAAAAAAATCAAAGAATAGGGCAACACATGCTATTCAGCTGTACTGGTACTCTGAATTTAACATGTGGCCAACGTACACTTAATGTCAAAATAGTAACGACATCACCTGTTGAGAGTTTTAATAATATTTAGTGATTTCTTACTCATCAGCCTTGAAAGTTACCAAAAATAGTGAAAGACAGCTTGTTTCATTTAACATGTAAAATGACAACATACATTTGTCAGCATGTTTTGTTAAACTTCTCTAAAACTGATAATAACATGCTTCAGTGAAGCTGAAAATTCAACATCCTATACCACAGGTTACAAACTAATAAAGCTTGTAGGATTCTGATAACAACACTCCAGTTTCACCAATGTCTGCAAATAGTTCATTGTAAAGAGATACTCTGATGATACTACTGGTCCTTTTGTCATGGTGAATATTCCTGAACATAAAACCTTTTAACCTGTTTTATCCACAGAAGTAAAAAACAAAAAACACAGTGCTGAAATTCTGACCTTATTCACCTGAGAGTGCCAGTCTGACTCCACTTAAAATGTACTGAAAGGCTTAGACAACTTCACTAATTTCTGATCTCTGTCATTCCTCAAAGAAAAGTTTAAGTATTCATGGAACAAGAGTGGAGGTATCTTACAAAACTAGAAGTAGATCTTTAGGAACAGTTCCAATCACTAAGTTTAGTAACAGCATACAAAAACTTTCCACTTGGATGATTTCTCAAAATAACCATCCCAATACTTCATAAATTCAGATGGGCTAAAAGTCACAAAACACACATCATGCAGATGCGGTGTTGTGCAGATGCTGTCTAGGGAGATCTGTAGGAATAACTCTGAGATAACAAGAGATGCCTGAACTCTATGGCAGGACTGCAAGGCAACTGAACCACACACTGCTCTTGGCAGCTCCTGCTGGTTTTCCCTATTCGTCTGTTCCCCAACAGTGCAAAGGGTTCCTCCAAGACACTATTAATGCATCAGGTGACAGCTCTATACATGAGTCACAGAAGAGTCTCGTCTAGCACTCTAATGCAAGAAAACCACAGGATTAAATCTTAACTTCCCCCTCTCCTCAAACTGCTCGTACTGTATCTTGTCTTTACTTTGCAGAAAAAGTATAGGAAAGTTCTTCTATACCTAAGACACTTATATACTGTAGCAAGTATTCACATAACTTCTGAAAAAAATAAAGTACCTATTATTTTATTCTAAATAAGTTGTTCTAAAGCCATCAGTAGCACAATTACAAGGCATCCATCTGGCTTGACAATAACCTCCTTATGAGTACAAAGACGACTGGGACTGACAGAGCTACCACTTTAGGATAGGTATCCAAATTACAGAGATATATATTGCTAAACAATAAAGTAAGATGACTGCAGAGAAAAAAAAAATCATTTAAATTACAGGTCACTGCTCTGCCTTTAGGCTTTATATTAATTTTGAATTGTAAAATAATACATGCAGTTAAAAAAAAACCCACCACCACAACTTACTTGCTGTGACAGTGCAATAGCAAATCAATGATAAACGTTTGCCATGCTTTTTCTTTACTGAGTGCATCCAGAGCCGTTGGAATCAAAGCAAAACACAGGGTCATCACCTCCAATGCTTCACAGCAAACTTGTTCATCTTCCATGTCTGGTTCATTTCCTGCATTTGTCTGTGAAAATAAACAAGAGAGCACAAAGTGGGTATAGAAAAAAATCCTGAGAAACCCAACTGGCTCCAAGGTATATGCACTAAATACAAACACAAACCACAAATTTGTATTCTAAGTGATTATTTGTGCCAAGTATTTTATAAGCTCCACTCAAATGTGATTCAAAGCACTATGTGGGATGATTTGAACTTCCAGTACTGCGCTTCTCAAAGGAGGATTCCAAGCATGAACTTAAGGAGCCGGAAGTTAAATAGGAAGGCTTGTATACAAAAGTTACATCAGTTAGTACTGTTGGATTTTTTTTGTTGGTTTGTATTTGGGTTTTGTTTGATCTTTAAATAATATGTTTTTCTTTACTACTCAGAACCTGGAGTTTAAAGCTTTGGAAACAGTTACTACTTAAATAGAAAAAGGCTATAATGCTGTATAAATCATCAAGAAGTCCAGTTTTCAAAGCTTTGATACTCAAAACTTATTTGACCAAAAGCTTCTTAACACCATTAGAATTTCTTCAGCACTTCAATATTTTTCAGAATCATGAAACAGCTGAACCAAATTTCAAACACAGTTGCTGTGGTGATTTCTGAAATAGGGTAGTATTTCTAATTGGTACATAGGTTACTTTTTCAGTTAAATCAAGCGAGCTGAATTTGGTACATTTTTCCAAAGTAAATACTTTGACAATAAAAGCAAGCCCTCTCTTCCATCTAAGCAAAAATTAATTAGCTTGAAGAAGTTCTGAAGAAACTGAACGTGAGCAGGTTCCAGTCTTAATTAATCAGTAATGGCTGCACGTTAGCAACATTAACTAGGGGCATAAAGTAAGTGTTTTATATATGGAAAGGTATCAAGACTCAGTAGGTAGAAAGAAGGGATTACAATGCAGAAGAGGTAATTAATTGTAAACAGCAGCAGAAGAGGACAAAGTATAACTCAGTCTGGCAAGACACTATTTTGTCTTTGCACAACAGCTAAAAATCAGAGACAGTCACTACCACTGCAGTGGGAGAACGTGGTAATTCCGACACATCTCAAGATACAAAAACAAAAGCAGAATGCTTTCAGCAAGTCCAGGGCTGTACCTGTTCTGCACTTGAAGACACGTTTAGAAAAGAAAGTTATTTCTGCATGGGTGCAGGGATGTAGTAGAGAAGCAAAGTGCATTTTATACTCAACAAAGTACTTCACTATAATCGGGGACCAAGAGCTGATGGGTCTGTACAAGCAGCACGCTTTCAGTATTTCAGGTTGGTATGGGCCTTCTCGCAGCTAATAAAGAAATAGTGGTTCGACACCACCAAAAGTTGCACACAGTCTTCTTCAACCTCTGAGCGTACTCCCATACCAGAATTTTTTGAGGCAGAAGGCAGAAAGACTCCACAGAGTTATGCTCTGAAAATAATTTATCTTGTCTTTAAAGTTTAATTGAATTTACCAGTTAAGTTCAGAAGATTCTTAAAGTGCTCACAACATTCTTTCAGAATTCATACTCGATGGGACTACTCTGAAGTGCCTCTTAAAAAAACCCCCGCATTTACCATAGTTGCCTTTGATGTTTTTAAGAATCCTGACATGTCATTCCTGATTCCACAAAAATAAGTCTGCTTTTCTTCTTAAACTAATATTGAATGATAAATCTCTACCCCACAGACTTAGCAATGCTCCTACAATCTATGAGTTAGAGGTCTAAGGTTTAGAGGTCAACTTAGAAAATTAAAAGCATTTTCTTAAAATATTTTTTCATCTAAGCCAGTGTTTGCCAGTCACTGGTATATTCGAAATCTTTGTAAAACTACCATAGGAGTTACTTCCTCTCATGTACAACCAAATGCAATTCTCTTAATTTAAGAACATGTCTTGCATCATATTCCTCTATTTCTGCAATACTTTCCCCCCTTTTAACGTTATTTTAAAGAGTACTTTACTCCCCCTTATGACTTCTGCAATTTCTTACTCTCTTTAGTTTCCAATTTCCCTTTCAATTTTTATTTCCCTCTTGCTTAGCATAAACCAAATGCAGTTGTCATTTATTACAAATGTCCATGTAAGTGTCAGTAAGAATAAAAATCACCACTGCACAAAAGATCTTTGAAGGATGACTGGTAATGAATAGCTTTGATTTAATCTATTTTAAAATTTCAGTTGTTTGAAAGTATTTTTACAGAATTTAACTGTACGATTTCCACCCAGAAAAATGTCAGAAAAGAGCACTTAGGTATATTTTCCCTTAGGTGTATTTTCTCTCATACACTACTGCTCTTAAAAAATCTAATGTATAGATATAAGAGCACATCTTCATGTGCCTGGACTGTCATGCTAACTAAACCACGTTTGATATGCTAGTTTATCACCCACAAAAAAAAAAACACTCACCCCAAAACAAACTAAGAATCCACCCCCCACACCACCCCACTCTCCACCCCACCAAAAACCCCAGCTTATTTCATGAAGTCATTCTCACAGCAATAGAAGCAGATGCCATTATACCACTGTGTAACCTAAATGGATAGGTGCTGCATTTTGTTGAAATAAATATTCTTCCCTTAATTCATCATTTAAGCGCAACAGCTAATATACCAGGAACAAAACCTCCTTAAATATTTCTTTCCCTGTTACTCTCAGGCAGTAATTGATGAGTACTAAACTTGATTTTTTCGTAAGACAAGCAAGAGAAAATGTTTAGAAAACAAAAAAATATTCTTCACTGTACAAATGCAGATCACTGTTTCCAATAACTTTCAGCAACATTTGTTAAAACACAAGGTATGTGAAACATACTGATATATAACCTCCAGCTCCAAACTATTTATGTAAACTACATGTGAAACCATGAAGATGCATAGATGTAGATACATATCTATACAATAGATGTATCTATACATATCTACACAATAGGAGGAAAAAAAATACAGGATTAGCAATTATTTTGTTTTACTAGTGCTTCAGTCCTAACTTCAAATCAGTTAGCTCTTGTTTCTCATTCTAGACTGCACATATACTTTAAATCAGCTTCTGTAGAATAGACCTTTTAAAGTCTGAAGACTGGAAAAATTAGCATTGCAAGAAATGCTTATTCCTTATTTAGATGCAGAATCTAACTGGGGTAAAAACATGTTACGGCAGCTTACAGGACTGGTGCATTTTTGAACTGACACCAGCTTCAAGCCGCAATTAATAGTTCCTGAGAAAAGGAATCTGGAATAGAAAATTAAACTGTTGTATGACAACTGACATACTAGATTCCAAAATATGTCATCGCAAAGATACCTACTTAAATGCCCATCACACTCTAAGCCTGGCCTGGTTAACACTGTCCCTTCTGTAAACAAAAGAACAGTTATACAGAAAAGAAGTTGCTTAGGAATTCTTACCTTTTCATAGATTTTACTAATTTCCTCATTCGAGCTGAAAACCAACTGAACTGACCCACAACCTGACGCCCAAACAATTTTTTGTACTGCCCTAATAACACAGATATCAGGGATGTATTTTGAAGCCTGAAAAAGAGAAACAAATACTAAAATGCAGTTGCAAGTAACACTACAATGGATTCTAAATTCCCATAATGTATTTCATATAAATATGCAAATTTAAAATTTTAAAAATTTACAAATTCTACAATTTTAAAATTTAACAAGCATTTTTTCCTTCAATAGAAAAATATGTATCTTGAAAAGCATTTGTACTTATGCAATATTTAATTTTTTAATATAAAGTAGCATATATGTTACAGAATCTTAAATCATAATGCTGCAAGTATCAGTAATTACAAGAAAGTAAACATCTTTGATAAATAAGCAGCAACTTCTTGATTCTGAGTAAGATTTAGCAGCAACTAACATCTTCAATGCTAAAGCATTCTTAATTTGAGGGAAAAAAATAAACAACAAACCACCAATCATGCATCTGGAAGGCAGCTAGCCTCTTAATTAACACGTTGAAGTTATGTTAGGGTTAGTTCCTTCCATGATACTTCTTCGGCTAGGTGACAGCTAGACAAACTAACGCTTATCATGTACATGACTGATACACATGGACTGCTCTATATTCAAGTTATACAGGGTTTAAAATTATTAAGAACACGGATCATGTATCTTATGAATGAAGAATCACTCTTCAGTATTTTGGGCACAGTCTGAGTTAACAACCAATAGATTCTACTTGATATACATACATCACAAAACATACTACAACTGCCATTAATTTATGCTTTTATCAACTTTCAAAAAAATCCCCTGAATCTAGCTGGAGTGTATAATCAAAAGTAGAACTCTCCAAAAATAGGCAAACTTTAAAAACAGATGGCAGACAGTTCTCAAAGACTTCAAATTTTATTTTTCTAATGCTCAGACTTAATAAAAAAGGAAACTCTAAGAAGCTGAACTAGTAAGCTAGCTGCATCAGGAAACCTCAACAATGTGCATTCTTGCTACTGATACGGACCTCAACAGTAGTTGGAAGAATAGGTATTTCACCTTTGTCAAGACAAGCAACCTTAAGAGTAACAGCATCACAAGAAAAATCTGTCAGACAGAAAAAGAACTTTTTGGGTTTTAATCTCATTGTGAAAGATTTCCTTCTGTGCTGTAGTCTGTCTGGCCTATGGAAACCATGTCAATTTTTTTTTTTTTTTTAAACTGTGAAGTCAGGTGAAGAAAGTATTTGACCATCAAAACATTAAAAGAAAAAAAATAATCTTTCAAAGGCAAACTACAATACATATGAAATTTAGATTGACAGCAGTTTTCGTAATTTCAGAATATTATAGTCAATACTTAAACAGCAATATTCTGTAGCTTCTTATAGAAGAGATTCAGATTTTGTTTGCTCTGATGTGCCCAGTGAAAGAAAAATAATTATTTATTAGAAGTCCTCTGAAAAGAACGAAGGCAGCATTAAAAGCCTTTCCTCATACCCCACTTCCACTTCTTCCGTGGAAAGAAGTTAATTAAATCAGAATTCAGCTCCATGATTTTACTCATACAATCACCTATGGATGCAATACCACCACTAATGGACAGCAGATGGTTCAGTCTTGCAGTCTAGTACACTGTGCTTTCTTTAGACACTGCTCTTTATTCAGAAGAAATAGTGTACTTTTCAACATGAAGATGATAATACAAGACCACTTTTATTTAGATAGCCCAGAAATGTTATGGAGATAATTTGCAGAGATTCTATACAGTATAGAAAAACAATATTCACTGCTTCCACACTGGAAACTGAGGGATGCTGATTCACTGTGGAAGAGGAAGTTACGGTAATTCCAATTTTAGCTTCTGCTGAATTCAGGAGAATTCACTAACGTATTCACTAACATGACTCATAATTCCAAATCCAAATGGAGTTTGGTCATATCATACAGATAAGACTATTATATTTGCAAAGGACATTGTTTAATCCTACTGAGCTTCACAATACTTTTTTTTCCACTTGTAGCATTAATGAATTTCCAATATATAAAGAGACACTGGTAACAATTTGAGACTCTTCTCCTTCAACATTTAAAGCCATACTCAATATTTTTAAATTCTCCCCTTTTCTGTTTCTCTTCGAGAAGAGAATGTTACTCAGAAATCAAAACAACTAAGACCAAAAAAAGAAGAAAGCATCACAAAAATGTTTTGAAAATATCCATTAACTTCTTTAAATCTATTACATCAAGTTTCTGAAGTTCTGCTCTAAGTGTAACAATATTCACAATCCACTAAAGAGCTTGTAGAGAATCTGTCTAGTTCAGTTAAACCAATTTATGCAATTAGACACTGAATTTTTTAATTACATATGGAAACAATTAGTTAAAATACATCTAGTTAGTTAACAATTTATGAACCATATGAACGTTACCTAAAATGTTTTGTGACATTTTAGACAGAAAATCCACATCTTACAAAGCAGTAAATTTAAGGATTAAAAAAAAAGATATTAAAGGGAAAAAAGGTGACACAGAAAGGAATTAACTAACCTCATCAGATATTTGCTGTGCAAGACGTATTGCTACATTTCTTAGCATGCATTCTGAAGTTGGATTAGGAATGTTTTGTAGGGCATTTTGTAGCACCACTGCCTGGTCATGTGTAGCCTGGTTTATCTGGAAGAAAGCATTTCTTATACTTATTTTTACATGGAAAAAAGCAAGAAGATATGAAAATACAAATTACATAGGTTTGGTAGAAGTAGGTAAGATGTTGGAAGGAAAGCTACTTACAGAAACTGTGAACACCAAGAAAAATAACCCCCCTCATTTTCAAATAGATACCATCACATCCGAAGACACTGTATGTCGGAGTGATATGATCACAGAGCACAAGTAGTTAAGAGGAGATGCACTTGTTGAAAACTACTTAGGTTTGGGAGTTTGTTTACTGAACAGATTATTTCAAGTTAACACAGTGTTCAGAATCACAATGCCTCCTTCCTTTTCTGGTGATGTAGGAAAGAAGGGGTTTGGTAGAACAATGGGTTTCCCTCTGGATTAGCTAACAGTGTCCAGAGAGAATATGGCTGCAGTGTTCATTATGGTTAAGTACACTTTAAACATCTGAATTAGAGCACTATTGAAGAATTCTGTTCTGAATTATCCTTCCTGTTCTTTATGATATTTTCACAACAGAAATGGCAGCAAGACAAGTATTTCTCTTTTCTGTATGGTTCCTTCTCCTTGGGCTGACAGAGCTTCACAGTTTTGACAGTTCAAATCTGAAATGTTTGTTTCCTTCTCAGAGACAAACTTGCTTGAAAAGACTGTGCTGTGGTTACAAGTTAAAACTTATTGTACGAAAGAGCTTCTACATTTTCTACTACCATTTTATCCAAAAAACCCGTCTCAAATGCTGCTCAAAAGACACATGGTGAGTTGTTCTGTAACACCTGGCACTGGTCATATCCCTTTGCTCTGCCAGTTTCACCGATACCTGGTTCGGGGAACAAAAGTACAGAACTCCACTGAAAAGTAATAGAACTTGCACAGTCCATTAGCTATTGGAAGTGGGCTGTAAGTGATCAAACACAATATATGTGGGAGCAAATCACGATCTATGTACCAGAATACTATGTTTAACAACATTATTGATTCAACTGCCTATGAAAGCAAGGAAGAAAATAAAAATGTAAAAGACTGAAGTGACAGCAGCACACTGGTAACTGGAAGACTGCAGACACATAATATTGGTTACTTCATACTCTTAAGTACCGATGGAAAGCCAAGACAAAGTTATGCTATGGTACTAACGCTTCAGATAAGACAGATTAAAGGTATTTACAAATCTCACCTCCATCCTAAAGTATAAGCTTATTGATGCTACAGCAATAAAGAGTATCAAGACCAAAATCCTTCAAACAGGATGATGATGACAGCGAGTGTAACTGTTTTTTTCCAACAAATCAATTAATAATAAAGTTAGATGTTTAAACAGTGAATGTCAGCAGTCATGGACAAAGGTTACTACCTCCTAAGTGGTCAGCATAAATCTGTTTTGAACAGCACTTCAAGACAGCTGATGTTATTTGTGTTCCAAACTGCTTTCTGAATAATCAACATAAGAAGATAGGGCAGTAAAATTTACTCAGTTTAAATAGACATAGGACAGTGTGGCAAGCACGTTTTCTTTAAGATGTTTCTATTTACATTCTAACATGAGACACGAAAAGGGATCTTCACCTCCTTGTAATCATGAAGAGTTTTGATTTCCTTGAAGAAGAATGAATTTGGTATCTTCCAACAGATGCATCTGACAAGAACAGATTATTTACTTTTTAGACTTAAGGGGAAGGTAATTCTCTGCTTCGGAGATGGATCTTGGTAAGCATTATGGAAGAAAGTATTCTGAAGCGGGCCCCTCTATGTATTCTTGAGTACAGGCTGATAGCTCAAGCAACTATTCAGGACCGAATGTCACAAAAGAAGAAAAAGATAGCTTGAATACCTGGAAGCAAATGTCCTACAAGGACAGCAGCGAATTTCTGGTTTTGGGCTCTATGTTGTATGCCTGCTGTAAGAAGGCAGAAATAAAATCTTGACCCACAACATATTTGTCCAGATGTAGAAAAACTAATTAGTCACATTAAATGTGCATAGAATCTACTACTACAGACACATGAGAGCACAGTTTAGAACACCTGTGTTACACTTTCACTTTCCAACTTAGAGAAATCTTAGGGTAGGACACCTTTCAACTATCAATATGTAGACTTTGCAATGTACCTAGCTGTTCTCAGCAAGAATTTTCTACAAACAGTAATTAGGAATCTAGCAAGCTCAGGATTTATTTTTGTGTAGAAAAAGGGCTGGTACGACTCAACATCAGTTCTGTTGTTTCATGCTCTAATCATAATTAGGAGACACAGGAAATTCAGAAGCATATGCTTCAATAGACTCAACAGCTCAAAAGAATCAGAATTGTCATTTATGGGATAGATATACTTGAAAGTGGAAAGTTAGTCATACTGACAACCATGCAAACCATTGAAAATCTCATACAGAGCAAGTGGATCTCACACCTAATTTTTCTACAGTCTGAAAGAAACAGGACTTATTTAGGAAGTTTATCTCTTTTTTCAGAATCATCAGACAACATTATCTGGATGTACTGTGAGTTCTTGACATGCAACTCACTCAAAGAGATTGTCAATGGAGACTAGATAGATGTTGCAGACAACGTAAAAAACAGAGTACATTGCTATTTGGAGCAAGGAAGATTTATATTACCGGTGAAATTGTACTTGTGCCTTCCACAACTGGCTGACAAGCTTCTGCCACAGCTCGAACATGGCCATATCCAATTGCCGTTAGCAATAATTTGGCTATTTTTAGAGCATTAAGGTAGGCACCCCTTCGAGTTTCCATATCTGCATTTGGCAGGAAGTTATTTCTAGTCAGCATGCTCAGTACAAGAGGCAAACCACCACTTTTTAAGAAGTTGTATTGGAAGTCACTGGCATCTTCTCCCAGAGGTGCACTGGCAGGCATTAACAAGGCATAAACTACCTGTAGAACAAAATACAGAGTTAACGATCAGGAATGCACTAGCTTGAGTATAGATGATTGAATATGAGACTATGTTGGAATGCTACTTAAGCAATGCTTTGACAGCACTGGCCATACACCAGTTTATTGTAAACTGTTCGAGTGTTTTCAAATGTTAATTTCAAACCAAAATTTGATCTTGGGCTTCCATAATGTTACAGAAATGATTGCCAAAAGAGAGAGTTAAGACTTTTAATTTAAAGAACACACAAAGCTTCACAAACCTCTGTTAGATACAGCACTTGTGAGGCAGAAGGACCAAAGAATAGAGAATCAAGGGATGGACTAAGGCTGCTTTCCCCAAGCTTTGCATGATCTAAACAAATAGCTCTTAGTTTCTCAACTGTAGTGTTATCTGCAATAAAAATACAACTTATAAACATATTGTAACAAAAGTACTCCAGAACAGTAGTATTTACAATTATTAATCTGAAAAATTCTAAGTGTATTAGAAAAGTTGCAAAAAATGTAACTGACAAGATCAGACTCTGAAGTGTACTGCAGTAATTATTTTTATCAGTACAAAAGTGATCCTATTAAAGCAGCGCTACAAAACCACTTGTAAATACAATGCTTCTCCCTGTTCTCACTCCTCTGTGGTACTGAACCCCAGAAACAGATAAGAAATAACTATATGGGAAATACATTTACAAGCCAAATTAGAGTAACAGTCGTGAATTAAAATATCAATAAATTACTAGAAAGTAAAAAACAGTCCCCTATCTTAATTTTTATGTAACAGGTGAGAAATTATTATCTAGGACATTACAAGATAAAACAGGATAAAATTAAGTTTCACCTGGTGGCATGAGCTTCATAAGAACACGTGCTCCATCTCGAAGAGGTGGCATATTTAGGCTACTGCCCAAGTCTGCAACTTGCCAAAGAAAAGAGATATATCGAGGATGCAGTGACATGATCTTAAAATAAGCAAATAAAAAACCCATTAAAATTGTTAATTAAAGACAAAGTATAGGGAAAAAATGCTTTTATACTGTTCATTTCAGAATATGCTTACCACTCCAGGCAAACAGCTTTCAACTTCTGGATTTGGACCATCGCTGTAGTGATTGCCATGGTTGCCCGGCGAACCAGTTGAAGAGTCAGAAGAACTATCTGGACTTGAGGGCATATTGGAATTTATCTGTGTAAGCTTAGCCGTAATTAGCTGAAAAACACAATCATAGTTTTAATACTATGAAAAAATGAAAATTCTTTACTAAATAAGCATCTGATATAATGTTAATGGCATTAATACAAGGAGGAAGAAGGGAACTATTTCACAAGATTAAGTGATCCCATGCATGGTATTTTTCAAACATTTACAAGAGGGAAGCAACATCTGAACCAACATAAATCAACCAACCTGCAACACTTACCGTTTTATCTTTGAGATTCAACTGCCCAATTAATTTTCTATCATCTGCAGGGTCCACCAGCTCACCACCAATGAACAGTTCTACTTTTGTGTGTGCACTATTGGCTTTAATACGATTGAGAATACAACGCCGTACTTGGCCAATTGTGTCATTTGTATGAGACCAAATATCCAAATCTTCCACCTGGCGGCCTTGGTTTGGAAAACGAACTACCAGTGTGATATGTTTACCACGGAAAGCTCTGAAAATAAGATAAACAGATAAAGTTATTTCTGCCCTCATGAAATAAAGTCTTTTCCCTTCTGTATTTTGTGCCACATATATTTCAACATCAAATATTTACATATGGCAATACATTTCAGCATGAGATTATTTTATGAAAACCCCTGCAATTATGCAAACATAACACACAGAAGCTTTCAAGAAGCCACACTCCACACAAGTGCATTAAACATATGTTCAAAACACTGACAGAATTTTTCAAAGTCTCTTATGAGGTTTTAGATCTTTTCTCTTGCTTGTAATTTCCTGATCAAAATGTACAAATAAAGCTCAATCAGACTGGCAACTGTGTTTTGCTCTTTTAGCAGAACAACTCAGTTTTAAATACACCAAGATCAGAAAAAGCTATCAGGTCACCAAGTCTTAATGCCTTATGTCAAAAACTGTTAAAAGTTTTACATTAGAATCCAAAATTTAAAAATCAACATGCTTAAAAAAAAAATTCAAAGAGGTAAAAAAACCCCCACGTTTTCACACTTCGCACAATGGCAGGGAACTCATTACGAAAGATGTCACCAGATAAGCCCAACAAACTAATCCCATGCAACAAAGGGCAGTAAAAATTCCTCATTAAAAGCTCCTTGTTAACAAGACTTGTGCAAAAGTTAGTCTAATCAAACAAGCAGCCCATATAAAAAAGGATGCACTTGCAATCAACAAGGACTAATCAATCGATATATACAATAAAAACGCTGTAGAAGCACTGCAAATTACAAATTCTATCAGGAAGAAACAGTAATCTCTACTATTTTCTTGACAAAATGAGCATATAAAGTAACAGGACAACAAACTCCCACCATGTCTAAAAATGTGTTAGGCTGCATCATAACTCCATAGCAATCTCGGTGTATCCCTTCTGTATTTTTGAGACTTTCTTCCCACAGAAAGCAGCTACTAACAATGGAATATTTAAAGAATTTTCTCTTCGGCCTTCCTCTCACAAAATGAAGTATTTTGTTTGTGAAAACATCTACACAACATTGGATTTAAGTGTCTCCTTTTTCTCTGTACAGAAGGCAGAGTTAAAGAAGGAGCAGCTAGGATTTAAGAGAAGTTTTTACTCAAAGACAAGGACAAGAAGAGTAAAGGTATAGAGAAAATATACTGTTCTCTTCCTCTTTTTATGAGGAACTTACACAGAATATTTCACTCAGAGATAATCCTATATTTAAACTGCTAAGTAGGATTAGCATCTCTGTGAACAACTCTGGAAGACGAAGATACATATTAACATGTTCCTTGTATAACAGGACTATGAAAAACAAAGAAATTTTGCCCTTGCTAACTTAAAAGAATGGTATTGCTTTTAAATAATTATACGCAAAGAAGAAATACATCCTAAACAATCTAGCCACAGGGTACATTGTGCTAGTTACAGAACAGAACACCAGGTAAAAGTTTATTATCAGGTCTGCTGTCCCTTTTATATATGCCTGTATTTGCCTGATCGTTTGAATTTACTTTTGTTTTACTACAGATCAGAGTTTCATGTATTAGCAGAGAAAATGGAATTCTGAAACTCTAAAACAGAAATCCTTTAGAAAGTAAAAATCAAAGATGTTAGTAGTATTTTAGTTAAAAGAAATCAAAATCACAGTAGTACATTTTCACACATACCTTGACATAGGTAGAATAGTTCTTTCTTCGTGGTAATCACTGTCACATTCATTTATATACTCTCTTAAAACAGTCAACACTCTCACCATTCGTATTGCTTCTTGTCTTGCACAATTGATACTGTCTTTATCTCCATCCAACACACACAATGTATCATAGGAAGCTTTTAGACGATCAAAACAGGACTGAATGAAGTCTTCATGGATCACTACCTAATTACATTAAAAAATCAGTGCAATTACAAGAAATATTAAAAACCATCTTTTCAACAGGATAATCCAATGGTAGAATTAAAAAAACGCAACAAAACAAAACCAGGTACCTTAGTATATAAAGCTATTTTGTTCAACTTTAGAATAAACTCTGACAAATAGCTCTAATTTAGTGTGTGCTTCAAAAATCTTGCATGTCATCAGTAACTGTACAGTGCAAACTTGCACTTAAATAGAAAAAGTGAACATTTGCACAGAGAACACTAAATTGGACTTTCCCTTCTTCATTTCCTCAGACTATGTTAAAAAAACTAGCTGACAATTTGGTACAGGTTAACTTACTTTACACTAAGAGTAAACACGGAACATTTACAGACCACTGGAAAAACTATCCATTCCTCGCCCAAAATCACACAACCCAGTTCCAGATACTCTTTTGCATGAACTCAGAAATGGATTTTGAGCTAGATTCAGTATAGTGGTAGCTGCAGCAAATCTCTTCCTTCTGCCCGATACCTAGCATCTTCCTGCTCCTGACCTAGACTGACATATAACCTGTAGTATCACTGTAAAAAGTCTGCAGTGTCTCCAGGTAGTCTGCCATAGAAACATTAATAGTCATAGCTATGGCAGTAAACCACAGCCCAGCAGCCACTTTTCTTAGCACCAGCTCAGGAGCAGAGGAGTTACCAAGCACACTGAAACAAAATATTTGGGTGCATATTAAGTCAATCCAAAGCTTCTTGGAAGTGTCGTATCTAACCATGTGCAGATGGACAGATCTGTGCATGTGTAGTAAACCCAGACCTAGAACAAGAAAGCAGCATACAGCCCATCTGCCACTACAGGAAGACATAGCTTGAATGGCTGGAAATACACCACCTAGAGCAGCTGTACTGTATCTAGCAGACTGGCAGCTCTGAAGACTATAAAAACTGTTTTTGAGGACAAGTATAAAAATTGGAGTTTTAAGAAATACAACTGGCAGGCTACCAGCCAGAGATTGTCTGGAGGACAATACTGCCCCCCAAAATTGTGAAATCCCAACAGTTCACTTCCTCTGACCTTTCAGAAACTCATTACCTCTTCTCTCTGTCCACTGAAACACAGCTCCCAGCAAATATTAACGTAGGAAGATAATATCTGATTTGCTAGAGCTCAGCTTGACCACTATATAGAAACTCTGTGACCCTTCGTAAGGGACATGACATCAAAAAAAAGATTAGATTAGCTTGTGACAACACTCAACAGACCCATCCAGCAAACATCCTAGTACAAATAAGTACCACAATTGCAAGTTCAACAAAAGGCTGACCTAAGTATAGGATATGAACTGTTTTCTGAGTAGAAAGAGCAAATATGACAGATCAGTTTAATATGAAAAACTGATCAGAGCTCAGTCTGCAAATATCAGAACAAACTCTTAATTCCGCATCTGACCGGAACATGATGGCCAGACTCCAGAGTATACTCTCCAAAACATGAAAACTCTTGGTTTCAAAGCTTTCAAATATAAAAATATCACCAAATTGAATTTTATCACTGTTTCTTATCATATTCTATTCCAGTTTTCTTGTTGCCTTTTTTTTTTTTTTTTTACCTGATTAACTTGTAACCTTGGGCCAAGATTAGTATAGATCTCTTTAAGAAGATCTATTGCTCTGTTTGCGATGTCATCATTTCCCTGAATCACAACCTAGCATAATAAAAAAAAGCATTAGAACATCTTCAACCTTTCTGGCATAAAATTTAAAAACAAAACTAATACATAAGTATCTTGACACAATAGTACGTCGAATTATTTTAAGAGATGGAAGTGACTAAAATGCTTAGTTACAAAATACAGTCAATACAACTTAAACTAAAATCAATTATCTAATTAATTCATGATTTTGAGTCTTAAAGGAGTTCAGAGTTAGCAAAAAACCCTGATGCTTTATAAACATAAGTGTTTATGTATTCATCACATTTCCATTTTCACTAGTTTCAGAGAATAAGACAACTATTTTTTCAGATGCCTGAACAGTCTACATCATCAAAGATTTAAAACCAGAATTTTAAAGTATTCAAATGGCTGTGAGTAGGTGGAAGGTGGACAGGAAAATTAGTTCTGTTTCTAACCTGATAATCTAAATTTCAATTACTATCCACCAGGTCTGAAAGCAGCCCTTACAGACAACCCCTGCAGGATACTGAGCTGAAGCTTCACAAGTTATGTCATGCTGCCAAACAGCAGGGCAGATGCAAGTAAGTTGATTCCCACAACTAAAACATGCTAGCATTATGTGGGTGCTTTGTACATAAACACTGTGTGAAAACTTATTAGCATAAAAACTGAGATCTACTTTGGTTTTAACTATTATCACCATGATTTAAATACCTAACCCTTCAACAAGCTGCTATCAGAATTACTGAAGACTGTTGCTTTATATATGGCATGTGTCACAAAACACAGTCACAGATAATCACACCACAGTGCACTACTGTGAGTTCTAATGCAGCTCTTGAAAACTAGAAATACTCTGAAAAAATTAAGTATCAAGTTGGATACTGATGTTTTTCACCAATAGATTTGGCAAGCCTCAGAAAGCTACAATCTTCTTTATGAAAAACTATACCATATTTAGGCAAAATGCTGTAGATATAAGAGAAAGAGTCAGACCAGTAATCACTTGGTCTAATCTAGAATCACTCCAGTTTACCACACTAGAATCAAAGACATGAACTAGCTTATGAAGTGTACAAAACAAAGTTTAATTCTAATGTGCATGTGTGAGAGAAAAAACCTACAGATAATTCACCTGGGCAGATCTCTTCTTCAACAGTGTAGGCAAAATTTTAATCTCATGCACATACACAAAAATACTTAGTGTTTCACATAACTGTCCATTAAACATCAGTCTGCAAATTTATCAACTTGCATACTTGCTGGGAAGATGGTAAGAGTCAATATCCATGCATTTAGTTTGAAAAAGTAGCTTTTTTGTAATTTCAGTCTATAACTAATAAATTACACATTCTTAAAAATACGAAAAGAGACTGAGAAAAACTTAGCTGTTAACCTTTCAGATGTTTCCTCCAATTAACTCACCCTCCAAAGGTAGTCTAATCCTATTAATTCCAGATCATCCATCATATAGGCTCGTCTCTTTGCTACTAGCTTTCCTTCTCGACAGTTCACAGCTTTGAAGAAACGTTCAAAACATTTCATTCCATTTTCTGTTAATAGGGAAGGATCCAGCTGAAGCACATTATTTTCAAAGAAGTCCTTATTAATGTCAGGGTCTAAGTCTGGTTCATCCCCCATTAGTTTGGAATACCATTTAAAACAGGCTTCACGATCACAAAGATAAACCGCATTTTCAGCTAAACACTTCCATATTTGCTTCGCCTGAGGGGCACAGAGCCACAGCTGACCATCCTTCAATAAAAATCTTGAGCAAAACAAAAAGACAATTAACAGCACTGTCTAATAGACATCTAGAGTTACAATTCAGTAAAAAGTACAGGCAAAAAGGTGAATATGCACATTAAACATGTATATAAAAAACTTTTATCAGTCCATTCATCATTAGTCCCCTGATTTCTTAGTAAGTTTGAATGGATCAAGACCTTATAGTCAAAACAAAAAAGAAATGTAATTCAGCAAAAAATATTTTACACAAAACCACCGAGCATTGTTTACATATTATAGACAAACAAATGCAGAACTCCTAGTATAAACTATTTTCTTTAAAAGTCAGGTCAAAACATAAGAGATTAAATTACTTCTGCAATCACTCACTATGTTTTAGCACTCACTTTAGCCAAATCGCAAAATAAGGTATCAATCCTATGGAATACAGCCAGAAGCAGAGATCAATTAAATGGATTTTTCTCCTTTTATTTAAATAACTTTTTCAGTTGTGTTAAATTATTATTAAAGAATTAAGAATTTCAATTCTGAAAGCTAATACTAAGAATGTTTCAGGAAGAACAAATGATAATCAAAGTTATTCAGAAGAAGTTTTCTGATTGAAAATATTTTCTACGTGAAAGAAATCAGGGACTAAGTTATGGCACTGCTTTTCAGAAATTGCTAACTACATAATTCTATATTTGACAGCCATGGGATTTAATGAATTCCTTTACATTAACAACCAGTGAACTTAAATTTAAGGAAGTTACAATTCTTAACATGCAGGAGTGATAAATAAGTCTGATATCCATACGTTTAACAGTTTAATTCATAAAAATTCTCAGTAAAATTTTCAAAAGTAAAAAATCTCCCTTAGAAAACAAGTAAAAAAATACTTCAGAACTAACAGTTCACATTATTTTCACTTGTCTAAAAAAGGTTAAAACCAAGGAAGAAAAAGCCAAGAGAGGCACAGCCTAAAAAGCATCAACATACTCCAGCTCCGTGATGAGCAGAGATCCTTTGTTTTCTCATTTTACTCAAACAGCAGCTGGTCAAAAGTATTCCAAATAAATTTTTTATTCCAACTGCTTTCTAAGGCTCAGTTGTTGATAACCTAACATCAGTGTCTGAAAAACATATATGTCGGTTTATGATCATGGAATTAAATAGGGTGTGATACAACAAATGAGGACACATGGACATATCCCTACATGGAATATGTTAAATTTTCAGCTAAGTTACCCCAATACGTATGTAACTGTATGCACATGCACATTATATTCAAGTCAATAGGGTTCTGCAAGCAGACAGAAAAAGCCAATACAAATCTTAGTGAAGATTCAGAGCCTTCAAATTGCAAAGACCCTAATAAACTTTATTTGAATATTTGAATACTAGCATAGAAGCCCTCTGGGAAACGAACAAAACCAACAAAACAAAAACATTTGGTGCATTTTTGCATCTGAGTTTTGAAAGAAGTTAACACAGCAACTTAAAGATAAAGAGGTACTGAGTTGTGGTTTGGGTTTTTTTAGAAGTATTTAAAGTAATTTTTAACAGTTAAACAAATGATCAAGCTAAAACTAACCGTAAGAAATTAAGTCGCTCCTGTACTTCCTGCACATGACTGTATCTGCTTCCTGGTCTTACAGTTTGAGGATCATATTCACCATGCTCTGCAAATATAAAAAGTTTAGTAAGACAATACATTCAGAAAAGATATGTCCTGTCTTTTAGAATCAGCATTATTTGAAGACTTGTTAGTCTCAGTATACTTAAAACCACTCAAACCCCAGTATGTTTTCTGTAAGGCGTATGAAGATAAATTTTCAGCAGCCTGCTACCAGTTTGTTTTTCATCCTAAATTAAAATGGGTATAGGCAAAGACTACTGAGGTCTACAATCAAATCAACAATTATGTGCAGATACATGTGCTCATCATTCAGTATAATGAAAGCATTACAGAACAATTAAGAAACTGCATTCCACTTACTCGAATCAATTTTTCCTTATTTCAAGTAGTCAGTTTGAAGTCAGAAGTCAGTCAAAATAAAAGTATACCAAGCATGTAATTCTGAGGGTGCTTTAGTTTCATTAGAGAGCATCTCTTCCAAAATTTCAGTTTTCCATTTTTAGGGTTTTTCCTCTCCAGAGGAAATCACAACTCCAGTTCTTTAACACTTTTATAAGTAGCTGTGTGACATCACTTTATTTACTGCAAGTTTCAAGCACAAAACCCAAATGCCTATAATACTGACAAGCTTGAAGCAGAAGTTGAGTAATTGAAAGTAAGACAAGAGGCCAAACTTTTAGCTGCATTTTACCAAATCTCAGCATAATATTTTGTGTAACTAACAGCTGTTTGCTTCACAGGAACTTGGTTTTGTTTGGTGTTTGGGTTTTTTTGTCTGTTTGTTTGAAGTTAAGAGACACAATTTAGATCCCTACTTGCACTACCTTGATCTGTACCAGTAATATTTCATCATGACACATCCATTATGACAGCTCCATTATAAACTGATTAATGAATTAATGCTACATTTCTTGTTTGCAAAGGTGTACAGACAGCATTTAACTAAGATGACCCAGCTGTGGGAAACTGTGTCATGATAACATCCAGACTCATAGTAAAATTTATCTTCAGAACTGAAAATCAGCATCTCCTATTATATCAAGGAGGGAGGAAAAACCCCCAAAACAAAACAAACAAGTTTAACAGCTGAAGTGCGTCATCAGTATTTTAAAATTAGAGAAGAATAACTGTCACAAATACGGCTTTCTACAATGTACAAAAAGCATATTAGCTTAAAAATCAACTGGCAGTTAACTGATGTCTATGTAACCGGAGATATTATGTTCACCAGAAATCCTTCCAAAACGTAAATTATGACAACACAATAATAATAATAATTATTACAATTATTATTAAATTTAAATTATTATACTAATGAAGTGAGCATAAATGAGCATAAAGGAAGAAATGCGAAAAAAAATCCAAAGAAAGGCTATTAAAAGTAGCAGAACAAAAATGCTTTTAAGTATCAGAAGGAGAAAACTTGAAAATTAAGCTGTGGGTCTAGCAGAAGAAACAATTATGGTAGATAATCATATTGCAGAGAAATTAAAACTAATTACTTCAAGTGTTTGGTGTTTCGGGTGATTTTTTTTTGGTTTTGCTGCGGGGGGAAAGTGGTGGTGTTTGCTTGTTTTAACTATGGGGACTATTTTTTTCCTGAATAGAGATTAATTCACAAGACACAAGTGTCAGTAGTGGCAATAATAGAAGAACTCAAGGCCAGTTAGTTGCTCAAAGGCAGTATGTATGTACTTAAAAATTCTGAAAAACTCTGAACTACAAAAACATTCAGTCTCCCTAAATATTCTCCATCTCCACTTCTTTGTAAATTTGCCTGATTTATTTTCTACACTGTACATCCCACAAGTCCAAGTCTGACTCCCTTAAAAATGTCTTCTACATACAGTACCAGAAGAATGAACAGAAATTACAGATAAAAAATGACTGGTTGAAAATTTAAGCGTAATTAGTGATAAACACACATGGAAAATCACATGGCACTATTTCTACAAATAATTACATATCATTAACACTTTGGGGTTTTTTTTATTACTTCAGAAAAACAGAAGCTAAAAGGGAACTTGCTAGCAATCTTAAAATTTTCAAAATGTCTTTGATAAATAGTCAGAAAGATGAAACTGTGACCTCTTCCTTCAGGGCTACACAATGCAGTAGCAGTTGTCTCATCTCATGAAGGACTTTGCAGAGTTGGGGGAAAGGGTAAGGTTCAGTAGAAGAGAAAGTCACAGATCACGGAAAAAATTCTGAATCATGGATTAGGCTTTTCTTTAACCTTAAAAAGGCAAACATATAAAAGGGAGTGTGATAGAAAAAATATGCATTAGTGAGTAACAGGAGAACAAGAACACTGCTCTTCATCACAGAACACAACCATGGAAGCCGTTAAGGAAAATAAAGATACACCAAACTCAAAATTAAATGCAAAAAATATCACAAAGTAATTGTGGTGTTAACTGCCAGAAAGGTCCATGGGCAACTAGATTTTTTTTTTTTCTGAGGCATTTATTTGACCTGTGATGTTTGCCTTAAATTTTCTCCATCTCATTTACCTTCCCCAGCTAAACTTAATTCTACAGCTGTTCAGTTCTTTCTTTTTGCCCTCACAATCATAATCTTCCTCCTTCTCCTTTCAATTATTCCTGCCCCCTGCATCTTTTCTCCTCCTCCAGGAAGGCATGGAAGACAAACTTCACAGCACTCCATGTTCTGCTCTATTTAGTATATAAAACCGAAACTGAAACTGCATAGGAACTGTGTATCACAGTCTTAGTACAGTATCTGGAACATTAGGAGGTATTTTCTGGCTGCCCTTAATCAAGTAATAAGGCATCTAATAAAAAAATCCAATCCATTGTTCGTGTATTTTCATACTCTGACGCAAACAAGTAGAAGTTCTGCAGCAGCTTCAGCTCAAGAAAGCACACATTTACTTTGTAATTAAATTAAATTTAAACTCTTTGCACACCTGTAATTCCTATCATGCTGAAGGTGTTTATATTATTGCTTCACCAAGTCATTACAGGTGAGGAGGGGCAAGGCAATGGGACATGTTTTTTGGCACAAGAAAACAATCAAGAAGGGTATCTAATTTTTATGACAAGTTCATCAACAATTTGATAGGTAAACAACATTGTCAAAATGACCTTTTGGCTTCAGAATTCAAAACTAATTGAAATTAATGAATAATAGTTCATACATTAATAGCACGTGTAGGCTATTTTTGGACAAAGACAACATTGCATTAGAATATAGTTGCCAATCATGTTTCCTACCTAACCATGAGGCCAAACCCCAGATTTCATAGCTGACCAAAGTCCAAGAGAAAGACAGACTCATTGAATCATAGATATAATTAAGATGCAAAGTTCATTATAAATGAAATTGCATTTTTGTATCACTTCAGCAAAGTTAAAGAGTACTCCAACAGTTTACATAAGTTAGATGAAATAGCACTTTTTCTATTCCACCGTCCTGGAGAAGACTAAGCCGAACATAGGCTTTTGAACAGAACAAAGCATTTAGTATTATTCTAACATTAATTAGTTCAATATTATCATTGAGGAACTTGAATTAGGGTAACCCCCCTCGTGTATTCCTGAATAGAGAAATATAGCTGCAGCGCACAGATTCAGTTTAAATGGCATTCTCATTGATCTATACCTGGTTGAATCACAGAATGGTTTGGGTAAGAAGGGACCTTAAAGATCATCAAGCTCCAACGCCCCTGCCATGGGCAGGGACACCTTCCACTAGACCAGGTTGCTCAAAGCCCCGTCCAGCCTGGCCTTGAACACTGCCAGGGAGGGGGCAGCCACAGCTTCTCTGGGCAACCTGTGCCAGTGACTCACCACACTTACAGAAAATAATTTCTTCCTTCTATCTCATCTAAATCTACCCTCTTTCAGTTTAAAGCCTTTACCCCACATCCTATCACTACACTCCCTGATAAACAGTCCCTCCCCATCTTTATTGTAGGCCCCCTTTAAGCACTGGAAGGCCACAGTTAAGGTCTCCCTGGGGTCTTCTGTTCTCCAAGCTGAACAACCCCAACTCTCTCAGCCTTTTCTCACAGGGGAGGTGCTCCAGCCCCTGATCATCTTCATGGCCTCCTGTGGACTCACTGAATCAAGTCCATGTCTGTCTTATGTTGGGGACTCTGTAGCTGGACACAGCACTGCAGGTGGAGTCTCAGGAGAGTGGAGTAGAGGGAGAGAATCACCTCTCTCGACCTGCTGGCCACACTTCTCTTGATACAGCCCAGGATACAGTTGGCTTTCTGGGCTGCAAGTGCACATTGCTGGCTCGCAGTCAGTTTTCCATCCACTAATACCCCCAAGTCCTTTCCTGCAGGGCTGCTCTCAATCCACTCACTGCCCAGCCTGTATTTGTGCTTGGGATTGCCCTGAATCACAGAATCAGCTAGGTTGGAAAAGACCTTGAAGATCATCCAGTCCAACCACTGACCTAACACTGACAGTTCCCAACTATACCATATCCCTAAGCACTAAGTTAATACTGCTCTTAAACACCTCCAGGGATGGGGACTCCACCACCTCCCTGGGCAGCCCATTCCAACACCTAACAACCCCTTCTGGAAAGAAATGCTTCCTGACATCTAGTCTAAACCTTCCCTGGCACAATTTGAGGCCATTCCCTCTTGTCCTATCGCTTGTTACTTGGTTAAAGAGGCTCATCCCCAGCTCTCTGCACCCTCCTTTCAGGTAGCTGTAGGGGGCGATGAGGTCTCCCCTCAGCCTCCTCTTCTCCAGACTAAACACCCCCAGTTCCCTCAGCTGCTCCTCGTATGACCTGTGCTCCAGACCCTGCACCAGCTTCGTTGCCCTTCTCTGGACACGCTCGAGTCATTCAATGTCCTTTTTGTAGTGAGGGGCCCAAAACTGAACACAGGAATCGAGGTGCGGCCTCACCAGTGCCGAGTACAGGGGTCAGATCCCTTCCCTGTCCCTGCTGGCCACGCTATTGCTGACACAAGCCAGGATGCCATTGGCCTTCTTGGCCACCTGGGCACACTGCTGGCTCCTGTTCAGCCGGCTGTCAATCAACACCCCCAGGTCCCTCTCTGACTGGCAGCTCTCCAGCCACTCCTCCCCAAGCCTGTAGCGCTGCTGGGGGTTGTTGTGGCCCAAGGGCAGCCCCCGGCATTTGGCCTTATGGAAACTCCTCCAGTTGGCCTCAGCCCATGGCTCCAGCCTGTCCAGGTCTCTCTGCAGAGCCTCCCTACCCTCGAGCAGATCAACACTCCCACCCAACCTGGTGTCATCTGCAAACTGACTGAGGGTGCACTCGATCCCCTCGTCTAGATCATCAATAAAGATGTTAAACAGGAGTGGCCCCAACACCGAGCCCTGGGGGACACCACTCGTGACCGAGCGCCAACTGGATTTAACTCTGTTCACCACAACTCTTTGGGCCCGGCCATCCAGCCAGATTTTACCCAGCAAAGCGTGTGCCCATCCAAGCCATGAGCAACCAATTTCGCCAGGAGAATGCTGTGGGAAACGGTGTCAAAGGACTTACTGAAGTCAATGTAAACAACATCCATAGCTTTTCGCTCATCCAATAAGCAGGTCGCCCTGTCGTAGAAGCAGATCATGTTTGTCAGGCAAGATCTGCCTTTCACGAGCCCATGCTGACTAGGCCTGATCCCCTGGTTGTCCACTATTTGACTTTTAATAGCACCCAAGATGACCTGCTCCATGACCTTCCCTGGCACCGAGGTCAGACTGACAGGCCTATAGTTTCCTGGAACGTCCTTCCTGCCTTTCCTGTAGGTGGGTGTCACATTTGCCACCGTCCAGTCCAATGGGACCTCCCCAGACCCATTTGCAGGACCTTGCACTTGGTCTTGTTGAACTTCATGAGGTTCACACAGGCCCACCACTCAAGCCTGTCAAGGTCCCTCTGGATGGCACATCCCTTCCCTCCATCATGTCAAATCCATCACACAGCTTGATGTCGTCAGCAAATTTGCTGAGGGTGCACTCAGTCCCACTCTCCATGTTGCCAACAAAGATGTTAAACAGCACCAGTCCCAATACCGATGCCTGAGGAATGCCGCTCAGGACTCTTCTCTTCATATAGCACCACTATTCAAACAAGTCTTCGAGGATGTATTTTGGATATCTTCTACCAAGGACTCAAAAATTAAATTAATTCCAAATTTAAAGCTGTCTAAGCAAACTTACCCAAGTACTGGAAGACACATACACACATGCAAATGCCTGTCCTCTCTGAACAATGTGCAAATACCCTGTCCTCTCTAAACAATCTACATTGAATATCTCCATAACATATTGTGTCACTTTTGAGATGTAACTGGAAAGTTGGTAGGATGTGATGATTCCAGGGTAGAATGGTTCCTAGTTCCAGTCAGTAGACAGGGGAAGGAAGGGGGGCACGTAAATCTCCTCCTCACAATTCTGTTGGCTTAATTCAGTATATAAAGTACTGTGGTCCATGGTAACAAGGAGTTTCCCGGTTCATCATTCTCCGTAAGTTCCCTACTTCTACCCTCAGTAGCTAGAAAGCTTATCCAGAACAGGAGTGTAAATTCATCAGCAAAGGCTTGAGTGTAGCCTGAAATATATAAATACTAACATGATGTGCCAAAGTGTTGCTGATAACAAATGCAGCGAGAAAGCAACTAAATGGAAATGGGACTTGCATGGTAAAAAGAAACACTATCCCTGTGGTTTGAAGTCCTGTCTCCCTGACAAATTCTAAACACTGGCTTCAAATTCAGGTGATAAAAAGAACTTCTCAAAGGAGCCTGCAAAAGTTCAAAACTAGAAGTGGGACAAAATCCAAGATTATTATTAGGACTTTCCACAAAAATAACCACCCTAGCCTAAGTAGGGCAAGATGATGTTTATCAATCCACAGATAAACAAGTGCTGCTACTTCCCCATACTCTGCTGTAAAACACACCACATTTTCAATTATGAAACAAAATGTCTACATTTTATGCTCTTCTTGCCCGATTAGATACCACAAAGACTATCAACCCCACAAATGCTTGAAAATTAAACAAATAAACTTAGTTATTGCATTATGAGAATTTATTTTTAACTCCATTTTCAACTGGAGTTTTCATACACTCTATTCATGAGCCAACTTTTATTTTAAAACTTACCTTTAGCATACTGTCTCATGCTTTCCATATAGGCAGAGAGATTTTCTGCAACCAATGTAACTAGGGCATGATTGTGCTGAAGTTGATTGATTAAGTCATGTCGGTAAAACACATGGGGACTTCGCTGAGTTTGACTGAAATTAAAATACAAGTGTTGTAAGAAAAGCAGAGAAGTCTTGCATCTAGCAGTTCAGAAATCAGTTTAAGAATATCTTTGATGCATGTTCCAAATTTTCCTAAAAGACCTCTAATAGAAAGCACATTAGGCCTCTGACAATACTTTTTTTTTTTCCTTTCTGATGCACCAACAACTCTTACCAGTTATTAAGCGCAGCTAATTTATGAGGATTATACACTTACATTATGTATGAAAACTATCAAAGCAATCTGAGCAGCTCAGTATGCTGGAGGGAGAATATCTGCAGCAAGACAGGAATAGAAATACCTGCCCACAAACTGCATAGTAAAGACAGAGACCCTCAACTGTAATTAACTACAGTATGCATAATCAGTTTCTTCCACATCCATCTGATATTATTTTCTAAATATAATATTCAAACACTAAGTAAAACTAGGTCAATTTTCAAAACCAAAGCTCATGGTCTTAAAACTATTGTGAAAGAACACTAGCCAATATCACACCAATTGTTTCAATACTTAAAAAAACTGTGTAACTCTGAATTGTTTTTCTAACAGTATCTATCTGAAAAAAATGTTGGTACAAACATAAAAAAGCATAGTTACACAGAGCATATAGTCTAAGAAGAAACAGAAAAGAAATACCCCAAATAATTAATTAGATGATCATTTAAGTCTATTATCAAGATCTACAAAAAATGTTGTTTTTAAATACTAGACATATTTAGATTACAAAAGCAAACTGCAAGAGAAAATACAGAGCCTGGGTCCAAAATCCACATGCCATGAACATTACTGAATTCTAAAACTTAGGGGCTAATCACCTCTGCGGAACAGTCTCAAAATGCCTCAACTTCTGTAGATCAGACCACTGATCTCAGCTGCATAAACAATGTAAACTTGCATTGCTCTTCCATGGTAAAGAGAGAAAAAAAGGAAAAAAGCAAGGGTGAGGGGAGAGAGGAGAAGCCTTCCTCATTGTACTGCCACTCAGCTGATCCAGTAGCCTGCCCTGAAGAAATAAAAATATGATTTCAGAATTCCTTTCCTTCAACACTTAAGAAAGTAGACCCCAGAATTAGCTGAATGGACTACAGGTAGGAATTCTCATCCTTCCTAGGAAACAGGGTCTCCCTATTACATGACCTACAGCACTCTATCACCACACTTTTGAAAACAGTGGAGAAGGCAAGAAATGCCAGTTCCAACACCTGCTGATAATGATCTTGCAGCTGACAACCACATTTCACTCCAGATGTAACAAAAGCAGCTAAACTGATTCACTGGACCAAAGATCTGGGTCTTATCTGGGTTTAAAAGAGACTCTATCAACATCCTTCCAGTAATTTTGTGGTCTACAACCAACAGTTTGGCCTGCTCTAAGTACAGAGGTCTTCAGAAGATTTAATTTTGTAATATGCAGAGCTTTGCAAAACAGCTTGAAAGAGGCACTTAAAACACAAATTGTGGTAAAAAAAAAAGATTCAGACATTTGTCAGAGAGAAAGCAGAATGGATGGAAGTATGAAGGAAGAAAACATACAGGACTTCATACACTCAGAAAGAACATTCATTATTTTCACTTTGAGAAACTTTCCAATTGCACTTCATTCCATCTTTGCCAACTCTCCTTGCTCAGCATAAATCAGCAGCAAAACCAGCAAAAGACTGGATGTCTCTAGTGGCTACCCAAGATGTTACCTCTAAATAGAAAGATGTATTTACAAAGGGTAACAGTAAATAAGAACACTGACTATTTGAGAAGTACGTATGATGAAACAACTAAAGGAACAAGCAGAAGCAAGATGGGGGTATTTTGCAGAATCAAGCTATTGGAGTATGTATTTATATACTCATAATATTATGCATTTGTATCAATCTTACAAAGTACAGCGAAAAGAAAGCTTTATCAGCAGAAGACTAAACCTTCTGCACTAGACATTTTTTACTTTTCTCCTTTCTCGATCACATGCACAAACAGCAAATTTGGACAGATGGATTCATATTGGTTAGCAACTACTTACAGCAGTTGAATAACTGTGATAACTGGAGTTATGAACAAGTTGTGAGTTGTTACACAGTACTGGTGAACAACATTTAAGATGTTATTTTGATCATCTGCTAGGATGGAGTCAAAGGCAAGACGATTGTCTTTGGGCACGAAAAAAATCTGATCTGGCAAGATTTTATAGAATTAAAGCAAACTCCACATGCAACTATAGAATCACTCCTTAGGCATCTGAAGTTAGACTGTATGATGATGTTGCCATTGGGACATATTCCTTCAGCAGTAACTGAAGAGTGAAAAATTGAAGTTAATGGCAAAACTCATCTTTTCATTGTGCTTCTACTAAATGGGTATCAAAACCCAAGTATAACAGGACAATTTAACATTTTGAAATGGATGCCGAAATACACTGCAAATACTAAAAAGAGTATAGTTAGAATCCATGCTTATATGGTAGAAAAACACTGGCAAACTGACAAAAGCAAAATTCCAAACAACTTAATTTAAATGGATGTGCTGGGTGTGCATGGCAGGGTTTTCGGTAACAGGGGAGGGCTACAGAGGCGGCTCAGTGTGAGAAGCTTCTCAAAAGCTCCCCTGGCTCCATGTTGAACCTGCCTCTGGCCAAGGCTTAGTCAATTAGCAACAGTGACTGCACCTCTGCCATATATTTAAGAAAGAGAACCTAGGGGGGTGTTGGGACTTGTAAGGAGGAATTAGGAGAAGGACATCTATGCAAACATCAAGGTCAGTGGAAGATGGAGAAAGAAGGGGGGGTGGGGGGATGGGAGGTGTGTGTGCTGGAGCAGAGATCCCCCCTGTATCCCATGGTGAGACACATGGCTGCCCCCCTGCCACCCATGACAGTCACTGTAGGAGCAGAGATTCGCCTGCGGCCTGTGGAGGACCCCGCACTGGAGCGGGCAGCTGCACCTGAAGAAGGCCAGAACTCTGTGGGCGGAAGTCCCTGCTGCTGTAGTTTGGTGCTGGGACAACTGCAACACACAGGGATAACCCACACCAGAGCATCTTGAGAAGAATGAATACCTTGGGAAGGACTCATGACAGATCAAGTTCAATAGAGGACTGTCTCCCATGAGACACCACGTGAAGCAGGGTCAAGAAAGCAGAAGAGTGCTCCCCACCACTTACAGGAAGGAGCAGCAGACTGACTGCACCCCCTGTCCCCTGCCCTGTTGGTGGGGAGGAGGTGGAGATATCAGGAACACAACTGAGCCTGGAAGGAGGGAGGGGTGGAAAGGAGGTGTTTTTAACATATAGTAATGCTTCTCACTGTCCCAGTGTGTCTATTAAGTGTTGTTGTTAGTGTTTTGATGTTCTTTTTCTTCCCCTAACAAGTCTGCCTTTTGCCCATAACTGTAATAGGTGACCCACCCCTCTTTGTCTTTATCTGAATTCCTGAGCCTTTTGCTTCATTTTCTCCTTCCCAGCACTGGGGGGGTGGGGGGGGTGGGAAAGGGTGAGTGAACAGCTGTGTGGCACTCAGCTGCCCTCTGGGCTCAACCCATGACAATGGATTTAAAATAAATTATTCATCTGCCCATATAACTTGCCCAACGTACTACTACACATGTAACTCAGCTTTTGAAGCTGAGAATTCTTCTACTAGACGAGCAAATGCTACGTACTATTAAAAGCAGACATTAAAAACCAAATAGCAGTGACCAAACCCAACAAATTCTGCTACTTAGACTAAAAAGTGACTTGAAGCTAGCATCATTGTTTCATTTAAAGCACTAACAAAACTCTTAATTCTTACAGAATGGCCTCTCAATGCTCAGTTGATTCTTCTCAGCAAATAACTTAGGAGACCAGCCTTATACTGCTTGAGTAGATAGATATAGTCAAATTTAAGTGCTTGAAACTGGTCCATCAGTCAACACAATCAGTACACTAAAGGTCAGTATGTTGAGTAATAAAGTTGACTATTCCTTAATATTAGTAAGAATCCTTGTACCCAAGTAAGAATTCTTTTCTTATGCTGTTGCAATTCTAGTTAAGCTAAACTTCCTGAAATATGCAGCATTTCTTTGCGGTCAGGAGTTAAATTTTGCCACAGAAATTGTATAACCAATTCGTCACTTTGCTCAACTGCATGAATAACTAGCAACAATTAAATCCTCCTCCTCAAAAGAGTCTCTACAGTGCCAGTGGCATAAGATAATGTATACTTCTTTTTGCCAAGAATCAGCAGCCTAAATTGTTCTGGACCGAGCTTTTAATTGCCAGTGCCAATCAACTGAACCACCCCAAGGGAGTAGTATATAGATTATGGGATTAATGTTGCACACAGAAAGCTCTGTGAAATGTTTTCGAGGCAGTTGCCACAAACATCTGTTTTGATTGATTTTTGATCCAAATTCCAGAAGGATGTTAATTAAAGTCTGAAGTCAAATAAGGAAAATGAATAGGAACAGGTATTGGATGCATGCTTTACAATTTCCAAACTGTATAGAAAGTTAAGAGTTATCAGAAAACTACAAGGACTAGCAAGTCACCAAATACTTCAAAATGATGTTTTCCAGTCACCTGGGCAGTAATACTACTTGACTAAAAAACTCCCTCAACAGTAACTTGTTCATAAAAGCTCCTCCACAGGAAGAGGTGAAGTCCCTTGATTAAAATCTTTAACTCAAAGTTTACTTTCTTGCCATATGTGTTTTCAAATTCTGCATAAAAATGAGGAATGAAAGAGACAGTCTGACAAAACATAATACATACACACACACACTGTACATATGCCATACAGGGAACCTAAACTTCCACAATCAAAAGAAGTTAGATTCCTCCCAAAATAAATTCACAGAGCAGAAACCTAATTAGTGCCTTGAATGAATTCTGATTCAATAATTACTTAAAGCAAAGCCTCTTTGTTAAGGCATTGTGCTAAAAACTGTTCAACTTGAACTGCCACGAACAACCAGTTATCTACAGTCACCTAGATCTTACAGCATGTAAAAGGTTAAGGGCCCCGAGACACAGAAAACAAACTTATCTGCTAATAGGCAGGTAACTTTGTGACCTTGTTGGAAAAACCTCCAACAATCATTAATGTTAGACTGTAAAGGATTAAAATGCCATGAAAACTGAGAAACATGCTGCAAACTAAATTAATAAAGAAACCTACTAAAGCCAGGAACGCCCTATTATTGCAGCTCCTTAAAAAGGTATCAGTAAGAAAATAGTGTTATGTAAACGAAGGCTTATTTTCTTCAACTCTCCTTCTCTTGATCCTTCTTGTAAACAGACTGTAATAGCAACATTGATTTTAATACTTTATCTGCTTACAAGAATTAAAACAAATATGCAACACTGATAATCAAACAACATTTTTTTGGAGTTTGGAAAAATTCTGATGTGGATACAAAAACTGTTAGGGGCACAGAACCTCAAATATTTCTGTAGTGAGAAAACATTTAAAACAATGAAAAACAAGCACATATATTTTAACAAGTCCAAAGAGACAATGCCTTTTCTTTTTTCCTGCCTTTGAGAAACAAACCAACCAACCTCCTCCCACCCCTAACCAAGGAAAAAAAAAATAAGAAAAATTAAAACAAACCCAACACATTTGTAATCTCTTCCATTCAGGACAGATCATCAGTATTTTTCCCAGACAAAAAAAGTAATCTTTGATTTCAAGTATATAAACTAGATGACCTGTATAAATTTGTCATCAAAGAACAGGGATGGGCGAGTATTTGTGTACATATATGCATATAAAATATATTTCTATTTTGTAAACCAATTCCATTGTTAGGCAGGGCAGTCCATGTTTAATAGAAAAACGAACCCAGATTTTCCAGAAATCAGACTACTATTCTAAAAGTTAATAAAAACATGTTTGAGGAAACAGTTAATGCTCTCTTACTGAACCTAGATGTCTGAATTTAAAGACTATTTATACACATTAAAACAAACTCAAGAACATCTGCAATCACAGGTTAAGGTTTTACCTAAGCTTTCTCTGCCTCTTTAAAAAAAAAATTCAGTCTCATTCCAACCCATTCAACTTTTAAGAGACAAAATTTTATTTGCATTCCATTCTTACCTCAAGTTTTGTGGTGCTTCACCAAACAAACTGCAAATTTCTCTAATCTGTTTCAGTGCAGGAATGACCCATTTGTCATTTGTGCGAAGCTCTTCTATAAAACGATCTATCCACTGGATCTTTTGTGTATCTCGATCCTTAAAGAACAAGCATATCAAAATCAAGAATACTGCAGAAACTATCATCATTCCCTTACTTTTGTTTCCAAGATAGAACAGAACATACAAAGCCACACAAACACTAAAATCAACTGACCTCTGCAGCATACAAGCATAAGAAAAGTATCTGAGCATCACTACATGTTGGCAGAAGCCATCAGTGTGTTAGAAACTCTCCGCCTTCAAGCACCCAAGCATTCAGCATAAGAAAACCTGTAGCTAGAGAGGATAATCTGTGTCTAAATAATTTGCTCTTGTGCTTCTTTCATTTATTTCTACTCACTGGTACTCAGAGTAAACTGCTATGAAATACCAAGAAACAATGAGAAACTGTTTCTTAACAACTAAGAAAAAACCTGCCAGCGGTTGTCAAGAGATGTAATGGATTCATTCTGAACCACAATGAATTATTATTCTGGCAGACTTACACAGAAGTTTGGGTGGGGAAGGAGAGCATGTAACCGTTTTCACTGTCCTTTGCTAAATCCTTTCTAATATTATACAAGACAAATAAGGACTTACTGAAAAAAACCCAATCCACCTGAACAAATTAGCTAATCAAGTTCAGAAAAAAGAAAAGACAGGAGCAGGGCTGCTTTTCCTTTCTCCCTGTTTACTCTGGTAGCATTCTTCTCCACTTCCCCCTATGTTGTCATTACAGTATCACCAATTGTAACAAGACAGGCATACTGATACATTTCACTCTTTCCAATTAAAGCATGAACTCTGTTATTTAAAGTATGTCCCAGAACATTTTAAAAGTACATGGATGTTGGTAGATTAATACAGATCTATGATAACACTTTTGTTAAATTATCAAATCCCTTGGTATTTTCATGGGGGATGGAGGGAAACTGTCACTAACTGATTTCACAACAGAATATACCAGATTACTCACCTGTGAACAGCTGTAATCTAAAATTTTAATATGGGCACTAAGAGCCTGGTCCATGATATCAACTGGTACATCATCACTATGAGCCAAATTCCACAAAAGGTTCAGCACTTTGTGTGCCATCACCCCATCCTTGTCATCCTCTGCAAGACGACGAATTAACTCAAGCAGTTTCTCACGCTGTTTTTTGCTTGCATTTGTCCAACTTGCCTAAGAAAATATTTTGACATGAAAACCAGACTTGAATTCCACACACAACCTGCACCATTACAAATGATGCAACAATGAAGTGATGCAACTATATAAAGAACTTTCTCCTAATTTATTTCACTAAAAATAAATATCACATTAGATGTGTCAGACTCAATTGAATAGCTCTTCTAGTGTTTACAACTAAAGTGTATTCAACTTAAAGGATCTTTAAATAAAGATCACAGATGTGCTTGTAAAAGTTAACGTTACCATGGACAAGTCCACCAACAGTCAAAATAGGGCAGACTCAGCTGTTCCTTGCAAATGCTTCCTCAAAAATCCTGTGCTTATACTTAAATGACTTCTTAATTTAAAATCACTAGATGAGTAAAATTTTAATATCACTTCTGCCTCTGAATCTAACCAAAACAAAGTCCTCCACATTGTTAACCTTTTTCCGAATAAGTTTCCAATATAACATTACTTCATATCTACTTCAAGGTCAGACACAACACGCAACAGTTTACATAGAGAATTTCTGAGCATTTAGTTCAGTATCTGGGTTACAGAACATTAGACCCATATCCACCAAACTACAGGACCTCCATTAATCAGAGCACAAATGGCATATAAGCCAAAATGTGACTATAATGCATTTATCTAAAAACAGAAAACAAGAGTCTACATGGCTGGCTTGCATTTTCTAGTACAGCAGATCACGTCCTAAAAGCATAACAGCAGAACAAGCCAGACAGCACCACTACTGGAAGCTACGAGTGTTAATATTAGCATACATAAAAATCCAGTGAATAACAAACTTTCAGAAGCAAGTTGTTTTGTGATTTCAGCCAAATCATTACATGTTTATAAACCTTCAACATTATCTTCCCAAGACTGTTTCATTCTGTATCTGTGTTAACCAGAGAAAAATTACTACATGATAGAGAGGAAGTTGGGGGAGCAGGGAACGGAAGTCCTTGATCTCCTCTACTTAAAGATCAAAAGCAGCAGTGCCTGCTAAACGTGATGAAACCTACTCTAATGCTAGAAGAAAAACATTATTTACTAAATCACCAACAGTTAATAATTTCGAAGAAATAAAAACCACTATGTAAGATAAATAACTTATTTTATTTGAAAAATTCAATACCCCTAGGATTGCTGTCACTTTAACACTACAGGCCTTAACCCATTCAGAAGTCTTTTAACACAAAGAAACTACCTGTACCTAAAAGAAGTTGAAAGTAGATGTTGAAAGAGTCACAAATGTATATTCAACTTCACAAACCATTTCCTGAATACAGTCAAAACATGCATAGTTACCTTAAAACAATCAAACAGGTGATCAAGCTGTTCAGGAGAGAAATCCCAAGCTAATTTTGCAAGGAGATCATGTACATTTTTTACAATGGCTTCATGTTTTCCTGCCTGTTAAGAAGAAAAAAAGAATGCACTAACATTTGTAGCAATCCATATTAAGTCAAGGAGCAAGGCATCCTACACCATTTTTACAAAAAGAGTGTTTGAGGTGGCTAGCAAAAAAAGCTGATGCTGCGGGAGCAGCGAGGTAAACTGAATGCTTACTTCACTGGTAAGTCACAGTATTTAGATTTCCCTTGTATGTTTAAGTATTTAAGTGTGCTCTGTGTGTGTACACACAAGTATTTATTTTGAATATAAATACTGCAGTATCACAGTATTTACTTTTTTACCAATCATGCTTGGACAGTAAACAATAAAGTCTAAAAGTATGTTTTAACCTACAAATCAGTATTTTATTTTAATGTTGTTTTGGTTTGGGTTGGTTTGTTGTTTGTTTGGGTTTTTTTTAAGGACTCAAAATCCACTTCCTCAGTGAATTTCATTGTGGTGTTTTAAGCTGTAAAACGATTTCAGGACTCCCACATTGTTTATCAGGCTGAAGTACTTCCTTCATGCTAGTGGATTCATGGACAACTATTTCTTTCTATTACATACAATTTGTTGGCAAAGAACGTTTTCAAGTCCAGCAGCTTATAAAGTCTAACAATCAAACAACTAATGGCAAGATGTTGAGTTACATACTGGACACAGTTTTAAGTAAAAGTTTGGTGTATATTACTGTTTTGACATTTAAGGAGGACAAGAGTAAGAAGAAAACATTTAGTTTCATTTTAACTGGGAGAGAAGAAAATTTCCTTCCTACATGCCCAGGCTGGAAAGTGCATCCCATACTTTAAATCTGCACAGTACTTTTGGACTATGTGAATCAATAGCTGATTTACTGCAGAAAAATTTCCTGTAAGCATAGAATAAAAAATGTAAAACAAATATCTAGAAAACAAACTAATTGTAATTAATTTTGTACAGTATTAAAAATGCATGCATGAGCAGTTTTAAAATTAATTTCCTTCTAAAAGTTTGCATCAGTAGTTCGTTTAAAGACATAAGAAGAGACTAATAGCTTTGTTACACGCTGTACCATAAATTCTTTACAGCATGCCATAAAATTTACTTTTTAAAAAGAAAAATTAAGTAGAAACATTCATTTTCATGTTATGGGTCAGATTATGAGAGAAGGAATTATGAAACCACTTATCCCACTTGATTTTGCAAAACATAGTAGAATTTTTTTCTCTTGTCAGACCATTTCCTGAATAGAAAGAAAAACTGAGAGCTTACAGGGCAGAAGGGACATCTAAAATGTAACACATAAAAGAAGCAGCACGCACAGCTGTTGGGGGGGGCAAGTCAAGAAGAGTAAGAATAAGGCATATAACAATCTTGTCTTGGGAGGTTTTTAACAGACATAAGGAAGCCCTTAAGAACAGAAAAGGCTGGGAAAGCAGTACAAGACAATAGGAGAAGGAATGGAACATGGTGTGCGGACCGTCAGCTTGCTGTGCAGAAACAGGGAAGCACCTGTAAAGTTCTATTTAAGTGCTCCAGAATGTAAGTAATGAGACTCCAACACTAATCGCTGCAATTTTTTTTCTTGTCCAGCTGGACCTTTCCTTGCAACTCAACAGACTGCAGCTTAATGCTTGTCTTTAGAGACTTCCAGTATTATTCCTTGGATCAAATACACTTCTATATTGTGACCACTGGCTCTGTAAGACCTGAAAACACTTCAATAAAACTTAAAACTTATGTTGCTTTCCAAAGGCAAAAGCAGCATGATTGTATTACTTTTCATAAACTACTTACTTTTATTCTAGTTTTATACTGAGATTCTCAGGGCACTTGTATACTTTAAATTTGTTGCCCTAAACCCAGGCAGCAACATAACAGCTCTAGCTTGAAAGCAAAACCACACCATTGCTGCACTGAGCCAGAGCTAAAATAGCCTGCCTGTTATATAAAGCTACACAGTAAATCAACTCCTCACTACTGAATTTCATGCTCCAGCTGCTCTCAGAAGCAGTCATTTAATAAGAACTTCTAAAAACTACTAAACACAGGGAGTAGTCAAGTAGGTAAAAATCATTTTGTATTAGCAATTCTGGTGTTCTTACCTTTTAGTCTATTTTAATTCCATGACCAAAGCCACGGTGAAACAATCTACGCGAACAAGACTTACTGAATTTCAACTTTCACACAAAAATAAAAAACAGGGCAAAACTGCAGGAAACGCACTGCAGCAACTACCTAACTGAAAGCACACGAAGTGAGCCGAGTAAGCTGTGTAACTGAGGGCATGGGAAATTTATTCCTAAATTTGTTTTGCAACCGTTGGGGTGGACTATGCCTATTTTCTCAGGGTTGCACCACTCGTTCACATTTTTCTGGAAGGGTAAAAAGTTTGGCTTAAACTAGTTTATCCACACATTCCATTTCCAGCTGCCAGGAGTAACAGAATTTCTTGAAAGACTTTTTTCCAAATTTCAGATTTTTTTTTTTGTCCTTATAAAAAGGTGAGGCTCTAATGTAGTTAATACAAGCCTAATAACAGCAAACTAACTTCTCGAAGTCTTCCCCCCACTCCCCCGACTTCTTACAGTCTGGAGAAGTCCACAGACCACAAGTTGAAAACTAACAGTATGATCATGGACTCAAGTAATCTGTGTATTGCTCTGTTACACAATGCAATTCTCTAAACAGGACTTTAGGATAAGGAGAAAATTTGAGTTCAGCCTGTGCAATTACTATCATGTTGGAATTGAAGTCTAGAGATTATAAAGTTAGTTGAAACACCAGAGGTTTCAAGTCAACCCTCTATTACATCACCTACAGTCCAAAGTGTTTTAAATGTAACCTGAAAATAGGGACACCTAGATACGTCTACTCAAGGCAAACTTAGTTTCAGAAGTGCATGAACACACATAATTAGGGATATAATACTACCCAGTTCCTGTATTAACCCTTGTCATGGTATAACCTCAGCTGGCAACTAAGCACTACACAGCTGCTCATTCTCCACCCCCACAGTGGGATGAGGGAGAGAAACAGAAGAAGAGTAAAAGTGAGAGAACTTGTGGATTGACATAGAGGTCAACAGGTAAAACTTTTGCTTTACCTGCATAGCTCCATACAAGCCAGTATGAAGAAATTTATCCCTGCCAAAACCAGTACAACCCTCTATCTTGGAAACTGGATTTAGCCTTCCTGCACTTGAAAAACTAGCCTAAGGGCTTACTTGTACAATTAAGTTACAGTTTTATTACCCATTACTTATGAACAAGGATATATGTACTCATGCTTGTCTCTATCCTAAAATGACCTTATATTTTCTGTCTACTCATTAATTAATAATGATTGTGTCTCTTCAGCTGCCCATTACGTGTGGTAAACTCATGCAGCCCACCGGTAGGAAGGAAGCCCAGCTTCACCGATCATTTACGTGAACAAGCCAATATTGCAAAATGTATAATTTTTCAAAAATAATCAATCATTACAACACAAAGGAAAGAGTTTGCTGTTAAATACCTTCTAGAACAGTCATTATCATAAGCTTTATTAATAGCACTCTGCCCAAGAAAAATTTATATAACTGTGAACTCAGATATTAGCAATACATATTCTTAATGCATTTTAAAATATTAAGTCATTACATAGCAAGTTCTTTCATAATCTAGACTTTCACCAATGTTGAGGGTTCCTTAATAATTAAAAAGGATAAACTTTGCACCATGTTCTGAACTGTTCCTTTAGACTTTACATATATGTGTAGTTGACCCCTTCCACTGAGGACACTTGAGAAGACAATTTTGAGATCCAGGACCCCAGAAAAGAACACCATTTAATTTCAAATTTTTCTTTACTTTTGACTAACACCAAGCAAAAGAAGCACAAAAGTCATCTTCTCAATACAGGACATACAAGATCCCTCCTGTGCAGCAGCACACAAGCAGTTGAATTCTTTACCTGTGCAGCCCAAATGTTGTCAAGATCCTGCAAAGTGAGGGCTTTTTCTTTGATGACAAAACGGAGAATTTTCTCTAACTTCTCTACATACTGAGGTTGATGAAGACTATCTCTCAACACAATTGATAAAATATTATTCTGCTGGATCCATTCCTGAATGTAAAAAGAAAGTTGTGCCATCTCAAATTACTGAAGTGCTGTTACTGATAGTTAAGAGAAAAAGAAAAATATCAACCTGTTACAGATTAATGACTTTATATACAATATTCTGATTGGGAGAGGTGAGAAAGATGCAGCACAAGAGGAAGGTATTTATCTCTAACTTTCATTTCCTCTTTAAAAATCAGCATTTTAAGCAATCCAATATGCTAGTCACTGTGATATCTCAAGAGGAAATGTTTTTTCAAACATTAAATTATGAACCCAAAGCATAAAAATGTTCAAACAACTTCAAACGTAAAAAGCCAAAGGGAGGAGTTAGCTCTTCTATTGAAGGAGCAAAACTTTTCTCTTCCAATTCACAATCATTAAATATCAAACCCAAGTTGCTTAAGACACTTCTAGTTTTACTGGTATGCCTACAGCATATCACATAAAAAGGACATAAGCAAGGACTGAAATATAAAAAGGTCAGATTATTTAAGTACTGTCACTTAGAAGCATTTAAAAAAAACCCTAATTGAATTAGAGGCCAATATTCAACCATATTTAAGTAGATGCAATTTTTCCAGTGGTGTCATTGACATGGTGTCCTGTATTTTTTGTTCCTACTGAAGCAAAGGAGTGTCTGCTTCAAGTACTGAAGAAAAACCCCAAACATACACAGCATCATACCTTACAACAGTTTCTTTGATTACAGACTTAAGAGTATTCAAGCTAGTCTCATGGAATACTGCTATCTAGAACCTTGCATTTCAAAACAGAGTCTCATCTGAGATGTCAAACTATACAGAGTATGTAAAAGAGACCTACTTCCTCCTATCGCTTTAAGAAGTCAAACTGCAGTCATTCTTTTTTGTCAGCAGTCTTTTTGCAGATTATAAACCTCACAACAGGTAGGCAATCACAAAGACAGAGCAGAACAATGCAAAAATCACTTAACACAATTAAATTTCACAAAGGTGAAGAAAAATCTGTCCTTAATTTTACAAATTCTCATTTTAATAAGTTCCCTACATATGGATTTAAGCATGAAACTGTATTCAAATATGTAAATATTAAATAAATGTGTGATTTCTAAAACTTTCTGTACCAAAGAATCCAGCTTCTGAAATGTGGAAAGCATAGTAGACACTTAGAACTCTAATGAGAAAAGCTTACTCGAAGCACAGAAGCCAGACTATCCTTATTTAATGAACATTCAGGTTTTTAGGTACAGTGGCACTAAAGTTTCAAAAGAATCACACCTTTTTATCTAGTAAACACTATATAAAAAACATACTATTCTAGGATCCCTTTTTAAGGCATGTTTTGAGCACTGAAAATAACTCTCAATGGCAGCTTTGAAACAAATACAGCATTTTTTCACAGAAAAAATATTATTGAAATGACTTATTATCATGACATGATACCTACTGTTTATAATCGTAGATATGTGTAGTAGTGTGTGCAGGATCCGTAACATACAGCTACTTCTACCATTAACATAATAACAAGGAAGAAAATCTATTCAATTAATTTTGATGAAGAGGAGAACTTACTGCCATTCTTTCAGCTGTAAGCCATTCTTCCTCTTCCGGATTACCATGTCGATGAGTATAATATGACACACTGGATATTACTTTGTTAACTTCATTTAGTGCATTCATTTTACCATTGAATGAAGAAATTTGCAACAACCTGTAAGAGAAATTAAATGTAAGAAGTGTGCAAAAAATGTCAGCAGTAGCATATCATGCTAGGAGTAGCATCTTACCTAAGTATCATTTTTAACCTAAATATTTCTAAGTTTTTTACAGTTTCTTCTTGTCCCGGAACTCTTGAAGCTAGGTTCTTTAGAGATTTGATTATCATTGACAGAGCATCATTTTTGGCTTCATTCTTTGCTTCTTTTTTCAGTTCATCATCTGTTAAATTTTCTAAAAATTGTGGAACCATTTCTATAATTGGAAGGAAATATTTCTTCACTGTATGTAACGTTAAAAATTCATAACATTGTCCAAATGGCCTAAAAAGAAAGAAAAAGGGGATCAAAGTGCCGTAATCAGTAGTTGTGTGATATTAGATGGTAAGGAGCAATTCATTCAAGAAACTCAAGTCTATTTGCAAGAACATGAAATGTTGAAGGCAAACACAACTAGTTAAGAGAGAGAGCGAGAGGAATTATGTCAAAAGACTAAGCTTTGTGATGACGTAATATTTCATACTGTCCAACTTTTCCATATATGTAAATTACTATTTTAAAAAAGCTTACTTGATGAGAGCTGCAATTATCTGAACATTCAACGCCGATCCACTCATGAAGCGATCATGCAAGATCTGAAATCCATTTAATGTGCCAAACTTGTTGATAAGATCTACTAGCCAACCCTGCAATATAATAAAACAGTTATTTTCTGACATTAACAAATTACCATTTAGAAATACTTTCAAGTACTTGTTAGTAAGAAAGTCCTTACACAATAAAGTGTGAGAAGGTAAAAGAACTGACAGTGAACTTGCCTATGTAGTTTAAATATTCAGTTTTAAGAAAATACTTAGAAACAGGCAACCTTTCCCATTACCATGTCAAAGAACGGATACTAGATACTGCACATTAGCTGTTCAGAAAATTTATCAAATATATAGGAATAAAAATGGCTACACTTCACGTTCAGCTTTGGCTGCTAAGTTACTACAGAAAGCATGACAAGTCTGGTATTTTTCTGTGGTCTGGATATAATACTGCATATAAAGCAGTAAGAATGCAAAATAACATTCTTCGAAACACAGTTAGCAAAGCAAGGAAGTCCAGGGACACCAAGTTCTTTATCTTTGGTTCTTACATATCAATAGCTAGCAGTTCTACTAAAAAGAACAAAAAAAAAAAAAAAGGAAGAAAGCAACAAAAATTTTATTCAATTACCTCCTGAAATTGTACCAGTGCCATTTGGAGCACAATTTGAAAAATTCAGACCCAAGAACCAGAACAGATTACTAATATGCACTGCCAGTTCAAAAAACAAATCCTAACTCCCCAACAAACTCCAAAAAACCCAAACGCAAACAAAAAATCCTCCCAAACCACACTAACACTAGCATCCTAATGGCCAATTAAAAAAACATTTCTGCAATCATTGAGAACTGTAAGAAAAGGGAGAGAAAATTCCTACTTTACCACATAATTCCCTCCTCAAAACATGTCACCTACAAAATCATGTTGGGTGAGAAGGTAAATCCATCAACTGGCAAACACAAGCAAGCCAATTAACACAGTAGGAATGACATTCCAACAGAGTTGTGCCAGCTTACCACAGAAACACATGACACAGTTTGATTGCGGACCAAAGACTGAAAGAGTTAGAAGGGGAAATGTACATTAAATCATGTATGGACTCTTAACCAATCATATCACCATAACATCTTAGTGATATAGAGAATGAAGAGGGTTTTTTTGGTCCTCTAAAAACACTTCTTCATGGCTACTGTGTAATTAGGTAACACTGCATAAAATAAAAAATACAGGTCTGAAAACACTCTCATACCTTTGGTGATCGTGGGTCAGGAGGACGGGCGTAAAGTTCATCTTCAGCAAGCTGGACTCCTGCAGGAACAGTTTCTGAGGGACGAGTACCATTGTATAGATGGAATTTGCAGTGAGGATTTAAGGCCATGGCAAGAAGTTCTAGAAGTGGAAACCAGTCTTGGGACAGCTTGGCCACACACAGTTCCACTAGTCGATGAGTGTTGTTAATAATACATCTCTATTAAGAAAAAAAACACCAAGAATGTGGCAGGTGACTGTACAATGAATATGAACTATAAAATCTGAACAATTTGTATCTAGCATGCAGGGTTTTACAATGTTGTACCTTAATTTGTACTTCCTCTAATAAAGGCTTTAAACAAATCTTAAACTATCTGTTTTCAGCTAAAAATTAAATTTAGGAAAAAGACACAAGTATTTTTGGTTGAGACATTCATGAACCACCACTGAACTATTAACTTTTCCTTCTTTTACCCATTTCTCAGATTTTAATTTGCTTATAAAGATCTCTACAGTTTCTCACTTGGCATACGACTAGCTGTCCAACAGGTAGTTTTTATATTCAAGCAGCTGCTACAAACATTGAGAAGTTAGCAGGTGGTTAAAAGCTGTTACTAAAAAAGCAAGTTTTCATGTCCTAGCATGCATATAAAAATAAGCAGGTCTCTAGACATGTGGCCAAAGACAGTCTGCCTAACAAGAGCTACACTACTGAACATGCAATGTTTCATACCTCCCCATATCATCTCGTTTTATTTCCTTCCAAAAATACCAAAGCCAAAAAGACAAAATAATGATAACAGGATGACTCCCCACCCCCTCCCCAGCCATTTGTACAAAAGTTCTCCAAGTTCTCTGTTGAGATGAGTTTCAAAAACAAGATTCAGTCTCTGCAGTCCCCTCATAGTCACAAAGGCAGTCTCCTTCCTCATTTAAATGACTATGCTTTTCAGAAACATGTTAAAAACTCACATGAATCTCAAACTTCCAGCCACTCACTGCCTCATCTGTAAGGATTTTTGTGAAAGATATTGTTAATCCATCTCGAAAAAATCGCTGGCATGCTTCACTTTTGACATCAAGGCCTATTTTAAAATAGAAAACAAAAAACCAGACTATTAGAGATGCAATTTCATTAGTTGTTACATGAACTTAAAAATATTTAAAGCAGTGATTTGGACTTCAAAGGTTTGGTGTTTAAAGTTTCAGTATTCTTTTAAAAAGAGAAGCCCTGGATGAAGCAAACTTACATAAGCTTGAATGGACAAAACCACAATGAATTAATGTTCTAGTAAATCCACCTCAAAAATTGCACTCCTTTAGACAATTCTAAAATTATTTTAAAAACATGTGATAGGGCACTTTTTTCCCACACTTGTAACACTCAAAAGGTATAGTAGCAAAATTAACAGTAAGTACAATCTTTATCTTCCATTCTTCTGGTGTACACGTATTTATGCTCTCTCTTATTTAGTTACTACCAGTAAAACTCTGAGTGAAAAGCAGAAAGGGTGATACCTGCTCCGTTTCCTAGACACAGTTCACCTGCAAAAATAAACATGAATCTGTCTGTCTCTCACCCTCCCTCCAAGTACAGTTTCTCGTCATTCTGCTGCCAGGACCCAACACACTTACACCTCAACACTGCTGTAAACCTCCACAGCCACCATGTCAAGTTTACAATTAAAGAATAATGGTCCATATTTTCTCTTAGCCATTTTAAAACTCTGTCATGGTTTCTTTACGGAACAAGTTTAATTTTCAATCAGAGAATCTTAGCATGCAACAAGCCTACAGCGTTCAGATTCACCAACATCACTGCCACCACTCCCTCCTCCTGCAATCTCCTTAATGAGACATCCTGTCAGTAACTTCCACTGGTTTGGGAAAGATTGATTTGCGTTACCAAATTAAGGGTCCTCATTCTCACAAACAACTGTACAACAGAAGTTCCTTTCAAAAGAGGTAACAGAACATCTGCTCTGCGTGCCAGTACATACCAAACTTTCCAAACTCCTGTAACAGGGCTTGCTAGCCTATACTCTTACAGTTGGTGCAGCTCTCAAGCAACTAGAATAAAGCAGGTATCGATGGAGAGCCCCTGTCACCTCCTTGAAAACTATTCCAGTGCACCCTCTTTTTACCAATACCAGAAGTACATGTGGCCAAGTATAAAAAAATCTCCACATTATCTTTCTATGTAGCTTGCAGTCTGGATAGCTGACATCCCTACTCTATGTAGTAAGTGCTAAGACCAATAATACAAGGCTGCAAGCCACAGCAATGACAACATGACAAAAAACGAGAAGAGAGATGCACACTGCCTAAGGCTTAGGCATTTGCAGTAAACTCAGGACTTTGTTAAATCCTCAAGGACATAAAGATGACAACTTCATTCTATACGAAACAGAGGACAAGGAAGGTATCTAATGTGGTCACCCTAGGGGGCTGACCTAGGGGAAATGTTCCTTTCTGACCCCAAATGTAGCACTGCACTTAGTTCTTGAATACAAATTCAAAGCCAGCACACTCAAGTGATTTTAATGCTCCTCAGAGTACTGGTACACTGCACTGAAATACCTCTCAAGCTTTCAAGTACTTCTTGGACCATCTCCCCCCACAATGGTTAGACAGCTTCAGTCAGAAAGACATTTCAAACCAAGTTCAGGAATATCAAAATACACTTTTAAAACACACTGTCCTTCACTGGAAAGAGATGGATGATGTAGAACCTTTGCAGATACTTGTATGACTCCTAGATAGACAATAACCTTCTATCTTCTCCCACAGTGCTGCAAGCTGCTGAAACAACTGATAACACCTATGAAAGGAACCAAGGCTAGGTGTCTATAAGGACTGGAGTATCATCAAAAGGAAGGTAAAGGAGTCCTAGAAGACAGCAGGTTGGGAGAGGAAGCAAGAGCAACCCAAAGACAGTGACAAGAGAAACAGCAGTTACACTAGACACCTGGCATCTACCGCTTGAATCAGATTCAGTATCACTAACTCTTAGGAAAGACTGCAAGCAGCCATTTTTCTCTGTTGTCCCAATTCTGAGGGCAGAGAAGGATAAGGAAGAATACAAGAGATAAGTAAGTATATGCAGCCCTGAGCTAAGTATTTAGAGAAAAGTTGGAGAAATGAGTTATACACTGAGAAAAAAACTAGTATGAAAGAAAGAGACGATGTGCAACATACAGTATACGGGAGTTGCCATTAGGGGATCAGAGGAAGAACCGAGGGCCACTTGACTTCTGTACTTATACTTAAAAGCAGTCGATTTGGCAGATAAAATACACAGAGTATGTTAACCCTGACACAAGAGCAGAAACACTCTGGGTCCAAAAACTCGTCAGTCCAGATGCAACTGTATATGAAAAAACTAATGCATCTGAGGGGTATTCAACAGTATATGGTTGAAGCACTAAGGCCCCAAGCGAAATCACCCAGCTCCTCTTCTCCAGGACCTTGGACTACACCACTTTGTAACTGGAACCCCAGAGCTCAGCTAGCTCCGCATACTGGTGTGGCACTGTGCCAGGCCTGGAGCCTCAGAAGTGCAGCACACAAACCGTTCAGTGCCTTAGCAAAGGCTGTCTCAGACCCTGTAGAACTGACAGTGACCTGGAGCTAATATGCTCAGAAGAAACCCTCAGTTGCCCATGGGCACAGTGACTACACAAGGCACTCAGAGTCTGGCAGTCTTTCAATAACTCTTAATCATCAGGAGTATGAGAGTCCTGCTACATCAAGATACTGCACTGACCCTGCTATAGTTCATTTCACTGAATTGGTTCTAGCCCAGATACCTGGCTAAGAAACTCTGGAACATGACGACACAAATCTGCTGTCCCTGCTTTAGATAGATGGCTAAAAATAACAATTTCAAGAAAATGCAGAGATAAAGCTTCAGTAAGGAACTCAAGAGTGGTCCCAAGAAACATATATGGATCATCCAGGCAGACATTATCTTTACAGAGGATGCTGGAAATAATTCCCATCATCAGGCTGCCTAGCTTTTGGATGCACACACACTTTTTTTTTTTTTTGACTCTCTAGGTCCTGCCTCAATTCTTTCCCACTCTGTAAGCCTTCATATAATTCATCAAAACCAAGTATTTGGGATCAAGGTTGAAGGTTTAAGTTGCACAGTGAAATCTCAGTTTAAATAAGCCACGATTTCTAAAAGTTGCCTTACATCTTGTTTCTGTGTGTCACACTGGAAAGTTCTGTCAGCATATTAAAAACTGAATGTAAAAATTAGGAGCAATAAAATCCACAAAAGTAGAGCAGTGCAGAGTTGTTGAAGGGATTTTGAAAGAAAGAGTGGAAAATAGCCTGTTAGAAAACAAAAACCTAAAACAAACCATTTTTTTCACTTTAAAATTTACAGCATCCAACTCACTATGACATTTAATTCTGGATCAAATATCATTATTCACAACACTGCATAAGTATTCCAGAATTATTGAGAAGATAAACTTCCATCTTG